>NW_027466067.1:6285000-6885000 GCF_046127955.1 Nelusetta ayraudi | reverse complement strand
GATGGCATGGGGACGAGCTAAACGTACCTCTCCGCTTTCCTCGGACGCTAACAAGCATCGGGGCCCATCCGAGTCTAAACTGTTTGTTTTGATTTTTGCTTTGGCCACCGGGTGTACTGTGCAACCTCAAAAGTAGGTCTCTGCTGCGGCATTTCCAGGGCCAGCGTCTCGTTCAGAGGTTTGCCAGGAAAAGTGGGACCAGAGCGGCGCCAGGGGTTAGCATGGCACGTCACTACTTTTTAATTTCCATTTAAAAATATTGAATGTGTAAAGAGCTGTGAGCTTCAAAACCACCGGCTTAATGAAAATGCGTGGACATATGGATGCTTACTGCATTATTTTTTTTGGAGAGTGCGCAGCTATCGTAACTATCTCATTAATTCACAAAGATGGACTACGTTTCAGAAGAACGTTCTCATCAATTCAGATTTTTTAAAAAAATTAAACACATGCTCATCGTGCGCACGGCAACAGATTCTTAGCCATATATTTATTTATTTTTTCATTGCCTTTTAAAGGCCAGAATGATGCTGCCATCGAGGAAGCTGATGGGGTGTCGTTCCGAACAGATGGACGCTACAAAAACCTGTAAACTGTGCTGATCAAATGAGAGTGGAAATTTCAGCTAAATTTATGCAAATTAAGCTCACTGGTGTAATACCCCATTTGTTGCCCCCGTGTCAAAAATTGTTATTAAGTCATCGCAATCTAAGCTACACTTTTCAACTTGTACATCCTTTATTTATTCCTACAGTGTATATTAAATGTTTCAGACGTCCCAAACGTTGTTTCATGGACAATGCAGCACCAACAATCCGGCATTTGCAGCCTTGTATGAATTGTAGACGTGCGTAATGTGTCACGCTAAAAATTGTGCAAGCGTTTCAGGCAAAGCAGAGGCTCATGCAGACGTACAGAGTAACAGAATGACTTAGGGGCTCTTGGCAGTTCTTGGCTTGACTTGCAAATTGAATCAACTGTGCGCTGGACCCAGCACCAGTGTAGCTCAAGGAAAAGGAGTGTATGAAGCTGTTTCAACAGTGCATCATGTTGGTGGACAATGTCAACAGTTGGGCGGCCAATTCTTGGCCAACAAAGCAAACAGCTGTGTGAGAGAAACATTTTAACATCCGGAGGCCTAAGGACACATTGCTTGCACAAGCTTAGCCTGCACTCAGGTTCAGCACTTGCAGCTCTTTGGTCGGCGGTCCTTCCCTTCTCAGTGAGGTTCGCCCGTCTTGCTCCATTTATGGAGGCACCCATCTGGCGTCGGATAGAGTGTATGGGTGGCTCACAAACATGTTTCCTCTGGGGTCGACTTCTTTCTTTTTTTTCTTTACAAACTCACTTCAGACGGAATGAGAAGGAAATGCCAGGTGAACTCGAAGGGGACTGGCTACCAAATTACACCGCCAACTGTTGTTCCTTTCAACAAAGAATCACTCGTCTAACAAATCTGGACCACCTATTCTGTAGAAGCCCATGGTAGCTCATGGTATTGCAATGTTAATATTGTTTTCAGTCAAAATATCCAATTATAGCCGCTTACGTAAAGCAAATCCAGCTATTTTCAAGTCACAATTGACATACATGCATGTCAGACATCAACATCACTCACATCACAGTCTTTGTCAGCATGGGATGTTGCACCTCAGAGCCTTTGGGCTGCAAAATTGCTCTTACTAACCATTCACGTTATGCATTAGTAACAAACAAGTTACTTAAACCAATTGTGGTAATTTTAAGTGGATAACAATGTGTGCATTCATTCACAGAGATAACTAAACAGCTGCATTTTTACAACCACCTGGTTAAATCATCACCACATTTTTAGACATGCGAGTCATGAGAATTTCAACAAAAAAAAAATAATGCTGTTGTGTTTGCATCCAGCAGCATCTCCATAGTTTACGTGCAATTGGCTTGACTTTGCATGGTGTCGCGCTGCTTTTCTGTCAGGTCTGCAACTCATTTAGGCCTTGACACAACCTGATACATTATCAGACTTGGGATCAAGCACTCATTCTCATTTGTTTTGATTTTTTCCTCTTTGCGCATCGGCCAGCATGAACTCACAGCATGGGGAAAAACGAGGATGAGGCTGAATTGAGGCCGCGGTAGCCTGGAGATCATGCAAATCAGTGATTCAGACGACAAAAAAACTGTAGCTCAAATAGAGAAGGACAAAGTTTGAAATGATGAATAATAAACCAGAGGATATGTAAAATAGAACCAGACATTATTATGCACTTGTCTGATTAGAGGTGCAATACCAAGAAATCCGACATGGATTCAATTCCTAATCAGCACATTTGAAATTCTCAACAGTGAGTTTAATATAAACATAACATATGCATTGGTATTCTTTTCTCATCTATGCAAATTTTGGGTCTTCAACTTCTCCTTCCGTGTCCTCTAGTTCTCGTTCAGCCCGCCAGCTGTCTAAGCGAGACATAATCAAAGCCAGGCATGAACCAAGAGTCACTTAGCGCACATTGATCAAACAGATTAAGGGCAAGAGCCCACAACGATGTTGTTTCCTAAGTGCTCTGTCTCATTACCTGCGTGTCCTTGATGGAGTTCTCTGATACACAGTTCAATTCGCTGTATTACATAATTGCTGCTAATTGCCAAAGTTACACAATCCCCCATTGTGCTTCTGTCCTAAGTGCCTGCAGTCAAGGCATTGTTGCAGTCACTTCAGTTGCTCTCAGCTCAGTCTGGTAGTCTGGAGGTTGATGCTGTGAGAATGTAATAGAGGTTTCTTTTGAGATCTGTTTTACATGGCTACATGTACAACACTTTTTAATGTCATTGCACGCTATCCTTGAAAATGTGCATATTCTTCTAAATTCTCTCATGAGTAAAGTTCCTGTCCATATGAGGCTACATTTTTTTTTGTTGTTGTTCATTTTTATTTTTATTTATTATGGAGAGTGGGGCACCTTGCTGTTTCTTCAAGATGAATTGACACGCAACCGCTGTATTATGTTGTGCTATTTAGCTCGTAGCAGCTATAAGGATCAACCTGGGTGAGTTACGAAACTCCAGACTGGTCACAGCAGTCAGAAAATATCACCAGGGCTTCTATTATTGAGTTGCAAATACTTGAATTGTCACTTTTGGGTGAGCTATTTATTTCAGTGGACATAATGGAGAGCTTAGAAGGAGAAGTGATGGTGGTTCACTTTTCATGGAAGCGCTTATAATGTGATTGAAAGCTCTCCATGCACCATGAATGCAGCTCCTGTTTTAGAGGCTACAGTCTATTTCCTGGCTGAAAATACGACATTAATGTAGATTTTGGAAGACAGAATGGAGTTTGAGGGGTATCAAGGAATTGCATGTTCGGGACAGTGGGCCACGTAACCCAGAGGGCAAGATAAGTGGGGATAGAGGATGGATGGATGGATGGATGGATGGATGGATGGATGGCACAGTTAATTCTAGCCATGAAACTCCAGAGGTCACATGGATTTGGAAATGCCACCTAGTGGTGTGTAGAAAATGGATAGAATGTCATTTTTTGTGAGCTATCCATTTTAATGGCCTCATGGAAATGATACAAGAAGAAAGGTGGTTTTGTTTTTCATGGGATGTTCTGCGAGACACTGATTTCTCTTGATTTTAATGTCATTGGAAGCTATCTTTGAAGACATGCATATACCTCTCACATTGGCGGCGCGCATAGTAGCCCTAGAAATGCCCACAACCCATTTTTGATGTGAGGTAATCATCTTTTCCGAGAAATTGGTTTAGACATGCAGTTTAGTGGAAGCGGTTGAGGAGGACGAGTGTTTCCTCTCACTGACTGCAAAGAAAGAAACCCATACCATCTATTTCTATGGCTCCAACCATCCATCCATCCATCCATTTATCCTTGGCTTGTAATAGAGGGTCGACTGATTGAATGAGATTAAAGTGAAGTCAAAGGTCAAAGTCATGTGACCTATTAAACCAATGTAGTCTCCTCAGTCAGAACGCAAGAATGTATATGCCAATCATGACAAAAATGGCAAACTGCATCATAAAGATGTATTAATTTTCACTTGAGTGATATTGGGCAGAACCCACTGGATCCCACTGTAGTCTTGGTGCTACGGAGCTAAATTCGCAGGTAAAGATCCTCTTGGCAGTTGAGTGAAATGTTTGAATTTGAAAACGGCAGTGAGCTGCAACACTTTTGCAACAGCTTTTTGATCCACCGAAGGATGAACGACTATGCTGCACCACGTGATGGGGTTTAATCAATGTAGACGAATGTTATGTAAGTCTGGACAGATGCCGGTGGATATTACAAGTTGATTGCTGAGACAGTACCGCAATATTCCATTTTCAATGCTGTAGCAAAGTTCCATTTTTTCACTTAAAAGTAGATAAATCAAAGCTCTGGGCTTTCTTCTTGATGTAGCGTGTGGAAAAACAACCAGAAGATCAGCACATCCAACAAATCTGACCCGCTCTGATCCCGTCACCTCCTGACTGCCAGTCCTCAGACAGCCCATCTATGTCAGAGCGGCAACCATAATACCCATCTCTGGATGGCCTTGCGTCCGACGGCTTTAGATAACACACTTGCATAACGCGCAACCGCCTGAATTTATACCCGACCCGTCCGCTGCTGCCTTCAGGGTCCAGCTGTATGCAGCTGGTCCTGTTCCTGTTGGCGCCGCACTTTTCATGATGCCCGGCTCTAATCCCTGTATGTAATCCGGCGGCTCCGGCAGCGGCAGCCAATCACAACCTGTTTGTCCTCTGTAATATTGGAATGAAAATGCCCGACAGCGGAGCTGGAGCATGTGACCGCAGTAATGTGCCAGATAAAATGTCCACTGCTGCTCTGTCCTGGCTGCATTACTCTGCAGCAGCGGTGGACTGGCCATAGCGAGGTTCCACACATGGTCACGCAAAGTCTCCTCATTGGCGTAAGCTGCAGATGACCCTTAAAATGATCATCCTTACCCAAAACATTTGTCCAACTTATGTCCTGCAAGGCAAATCTCGCTATGTCATGCGAACAGTGAGCGCTTCAAAGGTACAGGACTCTCTTAATGTTAAAGTCTGTGGCGCTTTAAAGTGTATAATGAGCATAACCTATACGCACATGCTGAATTAGCCACCCATAAAGAGACGACCACAAGACTCCAGAGTTCCCTCCTATGTGTGGAGTTTCCCAACAGGTGGAACTGAGTAATACCCAACAATACAGTCAAAAAATGTCAGAGATGAGAGAAAGTTTTATACAAATTTTGGTGCTGTGTCTTTGTCTCAGTTCATGGTGCCTCAACTACTTTAGGTCAAGTGTGCAATATTTGGAGATTTTGAAGAAGTAACAGCAATATGAAGTGGTTGCATTTTAGATTGCAGTGTCTTTTCCCGCCCTACGGCCACCCCGTCCAGAGCTTGCCAGTGAGCTACGGTGGCATGCGCACCCAAACCTGGATACCTCGTCCACCTTCTTCCTTGTTGGTGAGCAGTCACCGTGGATTGTCCATTCCGGCTTCCTTAAAAATATGGCGGTGCAAAATGGCAGCTAACTGAGAGCAAGACCCTTGCTGTATGTATATATTCTTAGAAATATGTGCTGCTATTATGCACTTTTATTGATCTGTTTATGGAAACCCATCAGTCCATTCTGTCTGGCCAAAAACTGAACGTAGAACACGGGCGGATCATAGTCCAAAAGAGTTGGTTGATTTTGCAGCCTGTGTATGATGTAATCATTACATCATAAGATAGCGTCCCTAAAAATGTCCCCCCTCCCAAATCCTCAGGAATGGTTGGATTTTGAAGCCAGTTAAACTCCCTCTGTGTTTTCTGAAGCAGTTTTGTTTTTTCTTTCATCTGAAAGGTTCAGCCGAATCCCCCTTTTTCTGCAAATTCAGCACGTGCGGTAGAAATGACAGGGGCATCGCCGGATGGATCCTTTTTGAGCGTCAGAAGATTGGAGATCTTTTAATGGATGCAAGGCCCATCTCTCGATGTTCGCGTCCTCATGCGGTGCCCTGGTGTGGCTGCCGCGCACGTAAACACGCGCGCAAGCGGAACCACCCACTGTGAGCATTGACAGACAGGGACCGGGGGAGGCATGGGGGGTGGGGGGGAGGAGCCTCGTCATTTGAAGCATGAAATCCCTTTAACCAAGTCCTCTGTCACTCAGCAGCCAGCAGGGGGTCACAGCAGGCGCGGCCTCAGACGACGTGCAGGTTAAGAGGGGGGGGGGGCCTGTGGGGGGCAACGGATGCGCTTAGCGAGCGAAGATCAACAACTTGCAACAGCACTTCCACAGACTCTCACTTCGACACCCCCACCACCACCACCACCACCACCCCAGTCAGCAGGAACGCCGTATTAACGCCCCCACAGTTTGGCGGCCGATGTTGTAGCACTCTCATCCTCCGCCATCGCATTTTATGTTTTTATACATTTTTTCTGTATTCATGTATTATTATTTTTCTTCCTTCTTTCCTCCTCCTTTTTTTTTTTTTTTTTTGCATCAGCAGCAGCAGCACTTCCCTCCCTACCGTCCTTTGTACATTACGTGCATTGTGCTCCGTGAAAGGCGGCGGCGGCGGCGAATTCCATCTCTTACCTCGCCGGGTCACGGTGTGTTATTGCTGCACCTCAGCACTCCCTCACCTCGCATAATGCATATTTCCCAGGGTGCAGCGCAGCGTTCCGCCTCTTTAGGCAGAGACTCGGAGGTAGGCGTGTTGTTCCTTACTGAAATGAAAAAGGCTCGGCGCCTCCCCTGCTTAATGGAGAGCCCTCGCGTGTGTCCGCGTGTGTTCGGAATATTATGGGGTTTAATTTTCCTTTTTGTTTCACTTTGCCACTCGTGTGAACTTCTGTCAAGTTAATGAACAAACCCTGTGGTTTACAGAAGAGAGGAAGAGGAAAAAAAAGTCGTTTTGCAGCATTTCATGGGCTTTTAACAAGATTCTGGGGACAGCTTATGAATTATTAGTAATGCTCCCTAATATTTCATCATAACACGATATAAGGGAGTTTTAAGATTTGAGGCCCGTACTTTTGCTGCTATTTTGCGCCAGCCGCGGTTCCGACACTTTTCAGGGAGCGGGATGATGCAAAGTTTTGAAAAGTTTGTGACACAAAATGAGACATTTCCACAAAGGCAATCGACAAGGCATAGCAATGTCCTCAGGAAAAAACAGAGGTGAACAAAACTGGCAGAAAAATCGAGCGGGGATTTCGGGAATGACTGCTAATGGCTGAGTTGAAATGATTATTCACAAACAACAGAAGACGCGAAATGGCACAGGTCACGTAATGGACCGTTCACTACGTCATAATCAAGTCGGAAAAACTGTTCCCTTCAAACCGGTAAAAATAAAAGACCAAAAAGCTCAAGTGTGTGCAAACCCAAATTAGAGGAGGTTGTGTGGGATGATGTCATTTTCTAAATATTTTCTCAGTGCGACATTCTTCTAAGACTTGCAGAAACGTGCCGGGGGTCCCTCAGCGCTCGTGTTCTCCTCTGAAAGGGGCTCTTTGTGAGATAATATTATTAACCAAATTAGCACGGATATGAAGAAAAGTGCCCGACCACTTGCTGACAATACGCTGATCATCTCCTTTGTGCCGCAGCCTTTTCTCCGTCTTCCAATGACAGACTGAATGGACATAATCTCATTAGACATGTAGCGGGAGCCGCCGCCGCCGCCGCCGCCGCCGCCGCCGCCGCCGCCGCCGCCGCCTTCCATCTCACTGATCGGCACCGCCGCCGCAACGCTTCCGAAGTGGGAGCGAATATGTATTTAAGGCCATTATCGTCAATTCGGCGGACGGCATGTGGAGACCGCGGCGGTAACACCTCAGTCGATCTTAACATAACGTTCAACTCTGCGGGCTCCGCCGCCTCCTCGCTCGCGCTGATTAGAACGTCGCGCCGGCGTCTCTCGTCTTAACCGGCTTGAGAATCACCCAAATAAAAGACCCGCCTCCCCACTTCCCAATCACCCACCCTCCCGCTGCGCTCACTCTGCCCGCTGCTGGAGATGATAAAGCGGGATTCAGGTTGAATCGCGGCTGGGCCCGCAGTGTGCGAGCAGAATTTCCAGCGGCTGCTGCTGATGCAGCTGCAAACTATAAATAGACCCTCAGCCGGCGCCGTGCGGCCGAGGGCAGGACGGCTCTGGTTGGTTAACCCCTGAGACCCGGTCCTAATCTGACCCCAATAATAGGAGGCATCATTAGAGTCGGCGCGGCCGGCTGCCTTGCAAAGGAAAAAGCAGCTCCGCCTCCGTCTGGCTTATCAGGGACTGTGCAGGAAGCGGCGCCGTCAAACTCCTCTTTGTCGACTACCTGTCGTCTCCTCGTCCTCCCGCCGCCCGCCGGCCATTTCCTTCTGCTGCGCTCTGCAGTCTGCCGCAAAATGCAGGCAGAGCAGTGCGTGCGCGCTCTGTCGGGGCCTCGTCTGGGCTCTACGCACCCCTCTACCACCACCAAAACCTCCATTGACCGTGTGAGGAGTGAGATGGTTGGAGTGAAGTTTAGGGAAGATCAAAATCCAAAACTGCATTATTTACACTAACAGGATCAGAGGAAGCATTGACCTGGAGATCCTCTGATGATGGTTTGGTGGAGTTTTACACTTCTACCATGAGGAAGATTTGTGCTCCGGGAGGATGCTGCAGACACAGAAGTCCTGCGTATTGTGCGCCTGGACAAGCTCAACGACAGGGACGGAAAGGGTTTTAGCCTCGATGTCGCCACGTCATGCGCATCAGGTGGAGTTCCCGACGGCCTTTCAGATCCGCAGATGGCCGTCGGAGTCGGAGGAGTTGGAGGCGTCACATGTGCCGCGTGGCCTGGATTCAACAAAGCAGCCGTACGTCGGTGCTTTAAGTCCCCAGCTGTGCTGTGGCTGCAATCAAAGAGCATTCATCCCCCTGGTGAGCAGCCGTTTTGCCTCCATTTGCCTCCCCCTCACCTCGCCCCCTCCCCCCCATCCCCGCCGCCGCTGACACTCACTCACTCACCCACTCACTCACTCACTGTCTCACTCACGCCGCCGAGGAGGCAGGAAGAGGGAGACATCTACCGATGTGCTGATTCGCTCGGATTTATTACACCAGGGGTTTATGGGTCAGTCTCAATTAAGAGGTGGAGCCATTAAGGAGGGATAGATAAAGAGAGAGTGACCTCTCCGAGGCACGAGAATCCTCTGCGGTGCCGGGCGCTTCAAGACGAGCAGGAATCTGACACCTGTCTCGGGGCTTGTCTGCGTCGGGAGTGGGAGGGGGAGGGGGAGTGGGAGGCAATTTGTAACGCATGTTGGATCGAGTGGACCGTGAGGGAGGAGACGGCAAAGGAAAAAGAAACGTCTCTGAAGCCGCGGCTCAAAATAGGGCCGGCTAGCTCGGCTGTGCAAAATCGCTCCTTGGTTTTGATGTAAAATGAATGACTTCATTACACATTTTTAGAGTTGTCTGATAACCCTGCGAGGAAGCTGATGAAACGGCTTCGGAAGAATACAGAATGTTTCCTCTCCTGTCTCTCGGATGGTGGAATTGTGAGATTGTTTTCATTGTGTGATAGTTTTTTGCTGGCCAATTCCGCGCACACTGGTTAGCTCCATTTCCAAGCAAGGATAATTAAGTTAATACATTTTTTTCATTGGGGGGGGGGGGGGGGGTGTTAGGTGACCCACAAGAGGATTATGCAGGTCTTTAAAACGTGGCACTATTTTTATTTTTATTTTCAGAAGGAATTTGCTGCAGTAATGAGAAAGTTGCCAAAGCCGCTGCTCATTGATTCGGTCAAGCTTTCGCTCGCAGACACTATCGGCCCCTCGGTGTGTGTCAATTTAAATCTTATCAGCACTTAAACTGGTGAATAGCTGCAAGACTTTATTTGATTGAGGCAGTGCTGTGTCCACAAAAGAGTATGTGTGTGTGTGTGTGTGTGTGTGTGTGTGTGTGTGTGTGTGTGTACTTTTTAATATTTAAACATCTGCGTATACATATATTCACACACACACACACACACACACACACATATGTATTGTACATATATGTTTTTTCTTAATACATAAAGATGTTGAATATTATACAGAAATATACATACCGATTATACATCAAGATTGTCAATTCAACCAGATAGTCAGAGGACTCCTACAGGACAATGTGAACACCGCTGATTCTTTATTTCTATTTTTCTGGCTGGCTTTCTATGAACGAGAAACAGAGACGGCCTAAACTGTTGTGTCTGACAGCCTAAAGTGTTGCGCGAGAAACATCTGAGAGAGTAGCCAATTAGTATTTTATTCCAACAATAGACGGGCTTCGCATAGCTAGCTTATTGGCGATATGCACATCCTGCTCTCGTTAAGTATATAAAGTAACAAAAACAAACACAAGTTTTGACAGTTGGTTAGGTTAGCCAAGAGCGTTTTAGACGCTTTTTTTTTTTGTCTTTGAGGGGCGTTTGCTCTTAATGGCAGAAGCAGGATAAAGACACCCGTGGTGGGGGACCGGACACTGGTGGCGGCTGGCGTTCTTTGCTAATGACTCTGCCAAGGCTAATGATTCAGAGAGGACCGGGAGGTAATGACGAGAGGACGCGACGGTGGCGCGAACAAAGCAGAGACGGACAAAGACAAAAGTGAAAAGATCTAAAAAGGTCAAAGCAGCGAACGATTGGCTAATGACGGAGGAGCCGGGCCCAGCCTAAAGGCGCAAAGTGAAGCGGCCCCGTGTGAAGCAAGCGACAAGGTGCGATGAGAGATGACCTCAAGGCCTCGCTCCTGCACAAGTATGTGCTGTCTAAAAAAAAAAAAAAAAAAAAAAAAAAAAACAAAACGGCGGCCACGTGCCACCGCTGCTGCTTCATTAGCTAAAGAGTGTGATAGCAGGTGGAAAGTGAGTAATTATTTAGCGCCAATTATTGCCATTAGCTGCTAATGAGCTGATGTTTTGTCAATTAAAAATTGATGGAGCATGTGCAAAGTCAAAAAATCAGGTCACTGTTGCCCGGGGGCCGAACGCACCCAAGATTGCCGCTCACTTGTGACGCACCCACACACACACACATACGCGAGCATGTTGCAGATGTGCAGTGCATGCAGCTACACTGCGGCGGCGGCGATGTTCCCACCTCCCCCTTTGCGCAAGTTCTGTGCGTTTATGTGCAGTCCTTCGCAGTGACAGCTTGCCCATAACGTGGTATGCAAATGCCAAATGTGAGAGTGTGCAGCTTTTCACAGCTGCTTACATCTTAATGATGCATAAAGCCTAAATTTGATTTGAGCGGCTGCTCTAGTGAAAGGCTCTCGCTCTGAATAACTAGGGTGGGGGGGGGCGGGGAGGGAGCAAAAAAAAAAAAAAAAATTCGAGCATCAATGAAAAATAGATTCATATAGCGGCCTTGTTGCGCAACTTTATTTCTTTTCAGATCCACTGCGCCTGGTAGATACATCTGTATGCAAGCTGAGAAAGAAATCCTCGCGCTAAATGGAAAAACGCCTCCTCGCTATGTTCAAATGATTACATAATAGTAATATTAATTATGTTACTACAGGCACGTTTGCACAGTCTCGCTGTTGATTTTTGCCCTCAAAGTGCCCTCACCTGTTGTGAGTTCCACCTCTACCTGTGCCACCTGTTGTCTCTGTGACACCTTCATTTCACACCAGGCGAACATTTTCCTCTTAGCTTCCCGCGCCGTCATGTTTGTTCAAATTAAATGTTCTCCACACGGCTCGATGCTATTGAGCTGTCGTCCATGTTTTGACAGCTCCTTTCTCTCTTGGCTTTTTCCATTTTTTACCTAAAGCAGCGCACGGTCGGCATGTCACACGCGCTCACACACAGTTGCAGCAACCGTACATGCCATGAATCTGTCAGCGACTTTCCATGTCGGTCCGCGTTTTCTGCTCTAAATTCAGCCCTGTGTGCAGACGTTTGCAAGCCCTCCCTGTTGCGCTTCTAAGGCAGTTGGATTCTTATCATTCTTAAGAATCAAAAGAGCCGTGGTCAGGCCTCAGCTGCAATACAAGCAGAGGAGGTTGCGAGGGAGCTGAACCCTTGCAAATTCGGGCTACCCAGCCACAGATGGTGCAGCAGCAGATTTTCATCATTAAAAAAAAAGGTACTTACAGATTTTAGCTGAATACCCCACTGGCTTGGGAGTGTGAAGTGAACCTGAGACCTTCTATGATGAAACAGAGCACTTAGATCATGATGGAATGAACTGTCAGATCTGGGACGGCAATGATGCTGCATGCTCCGCCCCCTTTTATGAACAGCCAATCGCTTGTCGTGTTTTAGCCGAACCAGGAAGATTACCAGCCAACCATGTTGTTTCAACCAGGGCATGTGCACAGTAGCTTCGTTTAATGACAGATACTATATAAAATGTCTGAGAATTATGTTTGTTGGAATCAGTTTGTATCTAACTTCACTAGCGATCAAGATATATGTTTTTATATAAGACTGTCACATCAGAGTGTGAGTGATCTTGACCTCATTCATTTCAAAGGAATCTGGCCTTTTGTTGTTGTCTTACCACTCAGATAACCGAAGAATCGTAAGACTTGGTTGAGTGTCACGACTTGCCTTCAAGCCTTTAGATAAACGCTGTTATACATCTCCCGGCTCGCCGCAGAGCCAGTGAGCACATCTGCCGTTGCCTCTCGCGCCAGTAGGGAGCCAATGCACTGTTGCCGACAGGAAAGAAACCTCACTGTCGAGTGATTGAGACCGACAGTTTATTTAACCGCCGTCCAAGTTTTCTTTCTTTTCTTTCTTTCTTTTCCGAAAGGCCCCTTTTGAGCAATTTTTGTTTTCCTCTCCAAAAAAAATCCAACTCAATAACGTGTCATCCAGTGTGTAAGGTTGCATTCTCTTGGGTTACAAGTGACAAACCTCCTCCTTGTTTACTCTTCTTTTTGTTGTGTCTGCACCGCAAATTTCCCCTCGCAGCGCCACTTAGCAAACTGAGCCTGAGGCGGTGTACGCAAGAGGTCACACGAGCTAGCCCGCAGTCACTGCTGCTTTCCCGCAAGACATCTTTTTTTTTAATGAGTCTCTGTGTACATTATGCATCATGTGGGGTGCTAATCATGAATCTGCTTTGACGTTGTTTACCTGTGGCGGCGGCGGTGTTGGGAGATGGGGACAGTTGAATTGGATCGGGATGATAGAATCTCCACCAAGGATCCCCGGTCAGCCAACAATCCCCTTCTTCAAAGCGGCATTAGTGGCTCCATTAAAATCCTGCCATCCTTTTTCCTTTATGGCCGTCTGTGGCTTCCGCGGAAATCACAGTCATTCAAATGCTAAGAGACTTAGACCCTCCCGTGGATGTCACAAAGGAAAGAACTATTCCGTCATCTGCCACACAGTGGAGGGGAAAAAAATAAAACCCCAAAATATTAACCAGCGTTTTGAATATTCCCTCTCCGTCCGCCTCTGCAGTATCTCATCACGGTCCATTGCCTCTGCAGGTAGAAGACTGCCTGACACACACAGAACCCTGTAGCATGTCCATCTTCATTAGGACTTAACCACGAGCGCGACTACATCCTTTGCAGCTCCCCGAGAGGGTTGACGGCGGCATCGGTGTCGGCAGGCTCTCAACCCGTTGCTTTAGACGTGATGGTGAACAGGGCAACAACGTGCGGCGAATGAATTAAAGATCTGATTGCCGGCGGGAGTCCCCTCTCTGCGCGACCCGGCCAGCGGGACAACAATTCGTGCATGGGAGGCCCTCATGTGGCCCAATCCCCGTCCATCATCTGAAAGGGTCATCTCTCTAAATCTCTCCCTTCTTGCTTCACAGGTCACAGATGGAGGAACCATTAAGCAGAAGATTTTCACCTATGATGCAATGTTTAACACCAATTACTCCCACATGGAGGACTACCGCAGGCGCGAAGACCTGGTCTACCAATCAACAGTCCGGTAAGACTCGAAATCGATTCGGTTCATCATAGATTCCTCCCACGGTTCGTCCGTCCATCCATCTTCTTACCTTCTATCAGCTCCCCCTGCACGCCGGGTCTCGGGGTGCTGGAGTTCTATCTGGGCCGTCTCGGGGTGAAGGTGGAGTTACACCTCGGACAAGGCAGCGGTTCGTCACAGGGCTAACGCAGCGAGACAAACGACCATCCGCACTCACACTTAACGCCTGCAAATACTTCACCCCTAAATTGCTGCAGACGAGCGTGCGTGTTATGTCTCCATGCTCGTGCAACACTGAAACTAATAGGATTTACTTTGAATCGATTTGTGTACTAGCTAACCCCACTTTCGCGTTGGTTCCGCCTCCACAACACTCCGCACCGACACACCAATTTCAGAGGAGATCACAAGCTGCTGACGAGTTATATTTGTTACTATTAAAAAGTTGAATTGGAATCAGTGTAGTTACCCGCGTTAGAAGTGCAACCATCACCCAAACAGACACGATCAGCAGATCGGTATCGACTAGTTCGGAACAGTAAGACTTTTCATGGGTCGCAGTCTGTCTTTGATGATCTGACGTAGTGTTATATCGTGCTTTAATGAATCCTTTGACGCTCAAGATCCAGCAGCTGCTCAAGCACTGCTGGAATGTGTCACGTTCCCCAGGCAATTGAAGTACAGTGCAGGGTCCAGGGTTGGAGTTTCCAGTTAGCCTACCGAGTCTGTATTTGGACTGTGGGAGGAAGGCTAGTAACCGAGGGGCAAGGACCAGGTCGAAATCAAACATCCTTCCTGCTGCTAGGCGCAATTGCAACACTGAGCTGCCGGGACATTCTAACTTACTTTATTTCTCCTCTACTGCATCTATTTTGAACCTTGTGATTTTACTTTTCAATGAGGCAGCCTCACGGCGTGACCAGAGCAAACCTGCCGCGGCTCATACACAACTTCATTCCCATCCACCCGCTGGCGGTCAACCCGGGTCAGGCTGAACTGACCAGAGGAAGGAGGTCATTACATGCCGACGGGAGACGTAGGCCGACTCCAATCATCCACTGTGCGGAGGATAAAGAGTCCGGTGTCTGAGATTTAGCTAACATCTGGCCCTGATGTTTTCCGTCTCAGGCAGGAGTGCCTCCTGCTGGCGCTCAACACGCAGGAGCTTGGCACTGCCGTCTACTCTTGGAAATGTGCTGATGGTGGATGAACTGAGGTGGAAAAGAAGAAGGGGAGGAGAGACTCTGTGGCTAAATTTTCCAGCGAGCATCCTTTACGGACAAATAAATATCCAGGAGTTCATTGTAGTTGTGGCAAATAACCAATGTAAGCGGCTGAGGGTCAAAGGATCAAAGAGTCAGAGGTTTGAGTCCCGGCTCCGACTGTCCACATGTCAAGGTGTGAGTAAGGCCCTGCATGGCAGTAGCCGCCCACCACTATGTAGGTGTGAGTGTGAGTAGGTGAATAAGGGGCTTTGAGCTTCGTCAAGATGAAAAGCACCACAGAAGTGCAATTCTTTCTTTGCTAGCCTGGAGTTTAGCTAACTCGCTGCCGCTGTGGTGGTACGACCAGCAACAGGAAAATGTGAACCAGCGTCAGTATTTCATGTGTCCCATATCTGTTCTCTTTTTTGTGCTCTGCCTTTTCAATCTTTTATCCTGGATGAACATGTGATATTCATCCCTCGCGATGGTCCTATTTATTTATTTATTTTAACATTCCATCTTCCCTGTTTGGTTATTCTTTCACTCCAGGCTTAAGAAGCCCCCCCCTCCCTCCGTGGCCTCCTAAGCTCTTCGTTGTTATATAGAATTAATGGCAGAGGGCTGAACATCCTCGCAACACGACGCAGGCACCGCTCGTATTTACGGCATCATTTCCTTTCACCTCTGCCCGTCTCTGTGCGCTATTCTTTTGCGCTCACGCTCTTGGACAGCACTACCTCCGTCTTGTTCCTTTCCATCCCGTATTACATTGTTTTTTTTTCATTCCTCCCTTCTCATGTGCGGAGTGTGTGGCTGCCCAGCAAGCAGACGATGATTAATCTGGACAATCCCAGCAGCCCTTTGGGACAGTCGGCATCATCGCAGGCGAGCAGTGCACACACTCCCATGCACAAGAGGCATGCGGACGTGAATGTCCACACAGGCTGATAACATGATGCCCCCCCTATGCTCAGACACACGCAGGCACACACTAGCGGAGGCGAGGCGGAGGAGCGAGTGACCCCCGCGCACCTCCGTGGGGGGGGGGGCATCTAGGGAGGAAATTTGAGCGAAGCAGCCGGATTATACTCCGCATTGAGCTGTGTGAAAATTGGTTTGTGTAAAAAGAAAAATCTTAGCCTGCGTTAGCCAGCCAGAGGGAAAATGTGCACTCCCGGCACGACTGAGTCTATTTTCCATTTTTGTGTTTTCATTTTTTGGGATAAAAGGTGGAGGTGCTGTTTCCCCGCACAATCCCTTATTCCACCTTGAGAAGGGTGAATCCTGCCCACAGCTGAGCTGAGCGCACTGATAGAACCGCGTGTTCAACCAAATGACGCGCATCCCAGCAGCCTTTTTGTAAAATAACCTTCTGTAGGGACCCACGGTTTTGTTTGATTACGTTGCCGCCGCAGACTTACGACTTGGAAACAATTACGGAGTAGCACGTTCGCTTTTCACCGGCGAGGCGGTTCCTCGAGTGAGAAGCGATCGCCGACTTGATCTGCATCCGTGGCCCTGTCTCGCCTCGCCGCGGCAGCCGAGTGATTGAGAATGGGAGCAGCTGGAGGACCTTTTTTGTATTTGAGTGCTGACATCAGTCCTCTGTAGACAAACAGCCGGTATTTCACGTTGCGGCTGATGATGCTTCAAGATTAAAGACGGCACGGCCGACATTCAGCCTCCAAAATAACGTAAAAATATTAAAGAATGAATGGGGGCTTAAATGAAAGAGCAGCGGTATGTTTCAAACATGCAGCCGTGTTGCTTTAGATGCTCACTGGCAGAGATTTTTCTCAATTTGAGATTGAGACTTTATTTTTCTTCCTCCGTGGAAGTCGGGGTCTGTAATAGGGCAACTAAAACCCCACTGGGAAAAGCTCCCGGAGGATCGTCCGGTCTGATGTTTTTTTTTTATTCCGGATACTTCAGTTCGCATCCTGTCTTTCATCCTCCTCTCTGGTGCCCTCAGCTCTCTTCTTTACCGAGTGTGAGGTGGCGAGATAGGAGGAGAAGGAGTCTCTGCATTGTCTTTTGAAAAAAAGGCACATGTGGATTTTTTTCAAAGCAATAAAAAAGAAAAAAATGAATAGGAGCAGGGATGTGTTAATTATGCCATTAAACTAATCGGAGACCTTCCTGCCATTCCTCTGGAGGCTGCTGACTCGCAAATTCTGCGTAATCGCGAAGCTTTCATTCATAAATCTCTGATGTGCTGAAGCTGCTAATGTTCTCACTCTCTATATAATGCCGGATGATTGTTTAATGAGGTATCGATCCCTTTTAGAGGAACTGTGGCAAAAAAACAGCACATGGAATAATCAGATCATAGTCACAAGACGCGAAACGTGTAGACGAGGTACAACACTGTTGTCTGGGACGAGTTAGTGACTCAATTGGATGTCACCAGTCAGGTTGGTGGATCCACCCTTTCTGTAAATGTAAATGTCCAGTTATTTAGTTTCATTTTGCAGCTAAATGCTCAGAACTGTAACAGCTGTTCTGGTAAATTGCTGTGAACTGGGATCAGCAATGGGTGACAACAAATTGCTGCTTCTAGCAGTGGTGTTGCTGCTGTGGAGGGCTTGCCAATGCGAGTGACTTCAGCAGCAAACACAAACATCCATCCATCCATTTTCTCCACCCGCTTCCTCCTGCACTCAGTGTTGCTGAGGTCTGCTAGAGCCTCTCCCAGCTGCCACGGGGCGAAGGCAGGGTGACACCCTGGACAAGTTGCCACTTCATCACAGAGTTCCTAATCGGCCTCACATGCACGTTGGACTGTGGGAGGAAGCTGGAGAGTGCAAATGTGCAAGCTCCACACAGAAAAGGCCCCCCGGGATTTAACCCACAACCTTTTTGGCTATGAGGCAACAGCGTTAACTGCCACCGTGTCACCCAACAAATGCAAACAGTAAATGTTAAATCTGCAAGTTGTTTACACCAGAAGAAAAACAAATACAATATAATGATGAGATAAGAACCATAAAAGAGGCACGTAATGAAACATGAAGCAGCCAACATAATGCACACAAAGGGGTTTTGAAGCAAGTGTAATCAGCAGAAGATCCTCCGTGTGAGGGCTGTCTGTGCGATGTTTGTTTCCCCTGGCGTTGGCGTCCTGCTTTCAACCCTTTTTTCCACCAAACTGCGGACATGAAGCCACGGATGTTTTTTTTCCCCAATAGCAGAAATGGATCCATAGCTTTCCACCCCAAAAAAAAGAAGGCTAGCAGCTACTTTGCAGCATATCCTGCTGGCTCGAGACCAATCCCACCTCACTTAGCACTCCGAGGAATGATTTGTGTTTCCTAGTAATTCCTTAAGAGAAAATAAGCGCGATGGCAGACCCGTCTTTGCACCCAGTGGTCGGGGAGATTCACCCTTTGTCGAGGGTTTTCTGTTCTCCAGTTGCCAGTCCTGACTCCTTACACTAATGTTTCAGGCCTGAGAGGAAATTTGACATTTTCCTGCGTACAAGGGCTGGATGAGCTATCAGACGGCACTCAGTCAAGATTTGTTTATTTCACCCTCCATCTTGAATCTTGCATCTCGGCAGGAGGATCTCAGTGGGGGCACCTGCGTAACAGGAAATAGCTTTCTGCTGCAATTCCTCAGGGAGAGAGCGCCGTCATGGGGGGTTAGCCATCGATTTTTCACATGTGTATGAAATTTGTCAGTTTGTTTGTTGAAGTTTCCTTTGCTTTCTCTCTGGGCGCCTGTCGAAAATGATAAGTCCTGTGATGGCTTTTGTTTTTGTTGAGTTTTTTTTGTTTCTTCTTCTTCCTTTTTTACGTTCAATATTCAGCCTAAAATACCAGGGTTAGTCAGATGTTTACACATTTCTTATTTCTCAACAATATGCTAAGTATACATGGCATTTGAAGAAAACTGAAGCAGTAGGGCAGTTTGGCAGCTGCATCAAATCAAATCATAGTTACAAGATGTGAAACGTGACGAGGTACAACACTGTTGTCTGGAACAAGTTACTGACTTGATGGGATATCACCAGTCAGATTAGTGGATGCACCCTTTCTGTAAATGTGAATGTCCGCATATCATATATATTGAAAGAAAAAAAAATAATAATTATATATATATATATGTATATATATATATATATATATATATATATATATATATATATATATATATATATATATATATATATGTATATATATATATATATATATATATATATATATATATATATATATATATATATATGTATATATATATATATATATATATTTTTTTTTTTAGTTTGGCAGTTTAGCAGATGCAACAAATCAAATCACAGTAACAAGATGTGAAACCTGTTGATGAGGTACAACACTGTTTTACAAGTTAATGACTTGTTGCATGATGTGATTTTGGTTTTGGACAGGCTGTGTTTTAGCATCCGTAGGAGAACTGATTTCCTCCAGTCATTTTTTTTTTTTTTTACTGTTTTCTTGCAGTCAGTCAGGTTGGTGATGTTGTTGCCAACACTTAGATTGTCGTCAGAAATTGTTTGTTTTTTTTGTTTGTTTTTTTTTGGGGGGGGGGGGGGTTGTGACTACTGATACAGAAGAACAACAGAAGGACAAAAAGTATTCAGCACCGCTGTCCGTGGTCCTGATAGAAGTGTGGGATTTGCTCGTCTCACTGTTGCTGTGCGCCAATATATGGAATACTGAAAATATGCCATTCATATGTATATGCATATGTGTAACAGGATCAGTCTTAGTCAGTTATTATTATGTTCTTGACATCCTGATCTTGGCTGTAAATCTTTGGTAAAAACCACAAGACAGTGGGCAGTGAATCTCTTATTTCTATTATCATTTTTAACCGTACATGCCTTTTTTTGTTGTTTATTTGCCTGGCTGGTGCCTTTCCTCCGGCGCCCAGTATGGGAAAACGAACAAGCAGCAAGCGCATGATGAATAATGTACTGCACACAGGACAGGACAGACGGTTAAAGGAAGAGATCATTTTTTAATATGTTTGTTTTCCTCCGCTTCATGCCTTCGCTTCACACCGAGCGCATTAAAAGACAGTTTCTGCTGAACCCAAATGCATTTCCCCGCTCTTTTTCTTTTTCTTTTCTTGCGAACAAGAGCGACGACACCCAAACCCCCCACCACCGCCAAATTACCGACTGGCTCCAGCCGTTAATCTGCACGACTTTAAATGATGCGCCCGACGAGTTCAGACGGACGTGTTTATGAACTCCACTGAGGGATCCACCTGCGAGGCGTTAGAGTTCCATCAAAGGCACGAGCGCAAGTAGGACACGCCGAGGGGAACTGGTTGGCAAAAAGAGAAAAAACAAACAAACAATACTTTGAAAATGAGAAATGATCCAAACACCGTGAACGTCGTTAACCAAAGTCGGGCTTTACCACCCTGCCTACAGTTACTGCCACCTTTAAGCCTGCCAGGAAAGCTTCATTAGTGATTAGTAGCCTCCCTTCCAATTGTTTTATTCCCATCTAGTACAGAGTGAATCAATGGTGGTATTTTATAACAGCAATATTTATTTATTTAATACAGAAGGTTTGTTTGTTTTAAAATGAATTAAGAAATAAATCAATTTCAAATGATTGCTACAAAATGACACAAACTGGTCGTTCTCAGTGGCAACACACACACAAACACAAACACACACACAGAAAGAAAATACAAATTGTCAATGAAAGATGCACATTGACAACACAAGGCAAAAATATCTCCTCAAGAACAGGTGGAGGATACTAACTAGCTAGGACTCCTTTGCTCCTGTCACTTCTTAAACAGGCAAAATCATTCAGGAGTTTGATGTTGTGATGTTGCCACTGCAAGTTCCTGCCATCGAGCGGACAGTAGGCCCTGTAAATCTGTCCCTTGCAATTCTTGCAAACTTGCAAGAATTAGACAAATCAATTGGGTACTGCCGTTTGAGTGCGAACGCTCACACCATTACAAATAGAAGGGTTCGGCACACGTGAGGCACTTCCTCATCAGATGGCGTGATGTCACTAATAACAACAACGCAGTGCTTCCAGTCCCAACTCATCGCTGTATTAATCGCGGGGGGGAGTTCCCGCGTCAAATCTAATTGAAATTTCA
The DNA here is from genome assembly GCF_046127955.1 of Nelusetta ayraudi. Lineage (NCBI taxonomy): Eukaryota > Metazoa > Chordata > Actinopteri > Tetraodontiformes > Monacanthidae > Nelusetta > Nelusetta ayraudi. The sequence continues at coordinate 6,863,777 of NW_027466067.1, read as the reverse complement.
AACGTTAATCGACCTATTAATAGTAAAGTGAGGGCTGCTCAGCAGAAGGAGAGCGCGCGAGTAATACCGGCGTCACATGTTCCATTTTTAAATGGGGATTCTCGGCGGACAAGCACCTCTGAAACGCATGACATCAAAGATTAGAAACGGTGCTGAAAAATTCATCCGACTGGCCTTAATATTTAACACAAGTCTCCGCGACAAGATTACAACCTTTTCCTTTTAATTCTGATGGACTTCTCTTGCTGCGGGACCGGTGGTAGTGGTGGTGGTGGGAAACAGTGTTGTTGGAATTACCCCATAAAAGTAATCCAACTACTGATTACTGATCTAATTACTTCTTTAACGACTTTATTTCATAAGTAATCAATTTCTGATTACTTTAGTTAAAAAAAGATAAAGTAATGGTTGAGAACATCTCATTTCCTGCACCTCACGTACAACACACCACAATATTCTTTCATTTAGACGAGATGAACTCAAAATAATGTTTGCATTTCCAGCTATCAAATGCAATTGCTGTTTTTTTTTTTGTTTTTTTTTCTTTTGCCGCTGCCATGCTTGTTTTGGTGCATTGTCGCATATTGATGTTGCATGAACGGCTTCATCATCAATCTGTGACCTCGTTGTTTTCGGTCTAAATTTCATTTTGTGGACATTTTTAGCGAGCAAAATATTTCAGAAAAGTAATGGAATCGTGACTTAATAAAGTAATTATGATCTATTTACCAGTTTTGCCAGAGTAATCCCGTTACATGACTCTATTTCTAAAAGTAGTTTAAGTACAGTAGTGGATTACTTCATAATAGATTAGTCGCCAACACTGGTAGGAGAGATGCAGCGTTGGCATTTGGGATATTTGTGTTTTACTTCTCTTTGCTGGCCTCCTCAGCCTCCTTCCTGCAAATTTCCCATACCCGCCATCTCTGTCTTGCTTCTGAATCCGTGAATACGGCAGGAAGGGATTGTGGAAAACAGAGTGGCGCCTTTGTTTGTTAAAAAAAAAACAAAGCAACAGACCACATCAGCATTTACTATAATGTAGACTGCCAAGACAAAGCCAATTACCTCCCCCACCAGCGAGAGATTCACTGTGCTATTCTTATCGTTTTGCACTGTGCTGAAAAGGAGGCCTGTTTTATTCTCATCCCTCCAGGAAGTGCTGGCACAGACAGATGTAGATTTTATCTTGAGCCGCTTGATCTTTTTATAGATATTCTGCCGCCTTTTAAAGGGTATTATTTTCCATCACCGGTTCATTTGGGGCAAAACAATATTCTTCTTTCATATTTGGTCATTAGGATTAATAAGAGAATGAAACAGCAAACACCGTCGCCGCGCTCCATGCTGCCTCGCGATGCGTCTCGATAGCTTTGCGATTTCAGCTTGAGCGACTGATCGTTGAATTATCCGTGATTAAAAATACATCAGATGCAGGCGGATGACTAACATGGAAAATATATATATTGCGATTCTCATCGGAAATGGGGCGGTGGCAGTGTGATTGTTGCAGGATTGATTTAACTGAAAAGGAAAAAAAGAAAGATGCTCTCTCTCTCTCTCTCTCTCTCTCTCTCTCTCTCTCTCTCTCTCACACACACACACACACAGATGTTGGTCTCTCTACCTTTGTGAGGACTTTCACTGGCCTCCATTTAAGCTTAAATGCATACCCCGCCTCTAAATACAAGCCTTTATTGTGGCCTTTAATGATTAAGTGACAGTCCTCATCTCTTCATAGAATGCAGGTTTTTCTGTCTGTAGTGCGCATGTGTGTGTGTGTGTGTGCGTGTGCGTGCGTCCCCAGTGGTAACTGTGTGCAACACTCATTTTTTCCAGTCGTTTTAGTTGTGTTTTTCTGCTCGCTTTCGCCGTGAGCATCCTAACTTATGCAGCGGTTGTGTTTTCGTAGCATGGCGCCCCCTTTGCTATTAACACCACCACAGTGTGGCGAGAAAGTAATATTGAGAATATATGCGTATGGAGTCACGACATACACACTCTGTGTCTATTGTCACTTAATCAGTCACAGACACATTGACCATGTTTCATCTTTCAACTCACACCTCCCTGCCAATATGTATGCTTACTATGACACACACACACTCAAACCATCTTAACCCAGCAAATCCCTGCTGCTGTGAGCGACATACGAAACACCAGAGCTTCTTTTTGTCCAGTTGACGTCTGCGAGCGCCGATGTTGCTCACCAACGATCTGAGGCGAACAATTTATTTCTTAAGCAATGAATCTTTCATAGGCGTTTTGTGCAACGATTTGAAGGCCTGGTCCGAGGGATTTAGCGGCATTTCATGCCAAGGCAGCATCTAGCAGGCGAATATCTGTTGGGTTATTATCATCCACGTTGTCGCTCAAGCTTCAACTATCAAATATATATATATATATACATATATATGTTTATGGTGACTTTGGCATTGTTCTGCTTTCTTTCGTCAACAAATTCCATGTGACAACCGCCACCCCAGTGGTGATCCGTGGTTTTGTGACATTCCACTTGATCTCACATCCTGCTTATTCCAGCTGTGGGCAGTCAGTGTAAAATTAGAAAACTCGGAGTTATATCCACGTTTCCGGGCTACTGTAGATGCACAGTAGCACTGGTGGATGGGCCATTTCCATTCCGCAGCTGTGAAAATGCATAACAAAGAAATGCAGATGAAAAAGAAAACTAACGACAAAATGCCGTCTTGCTGACTATTTTGACAAAACAAATTGTACAACTAAACACTAGCACTAAACATTCCAACGTTCCAGACCATCAGTGACCACATTTACATTCATTAATACTTTGGTGCATTTACATGTATCAAAGAGTTTTTGTTTTTTTATAATTAAATAACATGTATGCGTTTTTATGTGAGTTTTCCTTGAAAATGCCTTGTACTGCACTATACAGTGTAGCAGTTACATGAATACAAACACTGTTTAATCTGTTGTGAGATTGTTGATCCGTGCAACGTCGGGAGTGAGAGGAGAATTCTGGTCCTCTGAAAATCAGGTCTTAGGTCTGCAATTTTCCAGTGATCCTTGTAGCACAGTGGGGTTAAAGCACTTGACTATCAGAATTACACACATAATTTAACATTGTCATGCTGCGAAGAGCCACTCTACTCCACTGAGAGCTCCGAGTTAAGTATCTTGTGTCTTGTGGCTGACCTGGATTCAGTTCTGTTCTCAATGCTTTGCAGCTGCTTTTCAAAAAGAAATAAAAAAAATAAAATCCTGCTTAGATTTTCTACATGGTACACATCATCTTTAACATTCATTGATCTATTTGTAGGACTGTAAAACTTTGGTTGTCTGCCTTTGCAAGTGAACTGCGGCTATTTACTGTAACTAGCCTAGCTAGCCTCTTCTTCTGCCTTTCCCACCTTCTAATTCACCATTTTCTCTCTGAATACATACAGAAATGTAAAACACATGGAGTTAATGTTAATTCTTTATTTTCTCTGTCATTTTTTTTATAGGCTCCCAGAGGTTCGGATCTCAGACAACGGGCCTTATGAATGCCACGTGGGCATCTACGACCGGGCAACTAGAGAGAAGGTTGTCTTGGCTTCAGGGAATGTTTTTCTCACTGTTATGTGTGAGTATCATCATTTCTTTCTTTTGCCTTTGATGTATTTCAGTGCGACAAAGACACCATTTTGGTTATTTAACTTTTAGCTATTCGATGTATTATTTATTTTTGCTCATTGCGGTTCATAATGACGAAAAAAAAAACAACAACAAATTACTGAGAAAAAAGATTAAACTGGTGGTGATGGGCTGCAAGGACTTAGTCTGTAAAACAAACCAAAAAAATCTGATTGTTATTATCATTTTTCTTTTTTTAAAGATAATACCCACAGCTTAGATTTGGATGAAAAACTAGTGGAGTTGCTTTCTGCCTCCACAAGCTTTAGAATCCCCGAGCATTAGCGTCGCTCTTTAGCCCCACAAACTCTCCACGTATAATCAGTCTGTGCACCAAATGCAATTGTGCAATTACGCAACAGTGTACCACTGACAGGTGAACAACTGTATTAAAATGCATGTTGTGATAAAGAAACACTTGCTTTGCCATTTTTACAGCTGCCAAAGCCCCTCGCTGCTCATTGATGTCGCTGTTCTGCGTGTTTGCTCCACATATGCTGGCCGACCTTGTTGTTCTGGACATGCAAATGCTTGTCAGGCTGGGGAGACATTAAAGACCAGCAGTACCGACGCTAGATCGGGCTCATGGAATGGGTTAAATGTTATTCACATAATTTTCCGTCTTTTTTTTTTTGCCAACACACAAATGACCAATCACAACAGCCACAAACAGTTGCTGCAGGCTTTAGCTAGCCAGCTATTCAGAGATTCACAGGGAAATATTTTGATTATGCACAATGTCTGTTATCCTTTTCTCAAAAACCGAGGGAAAAGAAGAAGAAAAAAACCTTTGAGGTGCAGCTTGTCAGTCTAAGTGGGCAGCTTTCCTGTTTTATCTCCAGGGTCTTCAACCGTGTCCTTAAAGCAGAGGGAAACAAACACTTAAGAGCGCATGCCGGCGATTTAGCATTGTCAGACTCTCAGTTGTAATTTATTGCCTGGAGAGCTGGTTTCAAGTGTGCGCCACCAACAGCGGAAGCCCGGCTCTATACCTTTTCAGACATTTAACAAAGGCTTATTTTATTTATTTTTATCTATTTGTTTAATGTCTTCACTTTGAAGGCTGCACTGAATGCTATTCTGAAATTCTGCTTTGAGATCATTGGAACCAAGAACAGAGAATCCTTCAGACAAAACAGGCTGGTTCTCAAACATACCTGTCACTCTGCTTATGTTCTGCTCGGAAAACATTCCACAATGCCAGTGCAAAAAGGAATTTCTCTTTGCTCCCTGATTCCGTGAACAGTGAGTTTCAGCTGTGTGGGTCTGTGCAGGGTGTTTAATGCGCCTCTTCTGCGGGGTCACATGTGAGGTTGTTTTCCGATCTCAGAGTGACATGGTCACTTTATCTTTGTTTTGCATTGCGCCCTTTTCTCATTGGGAAGTTCTGAACGGATTAAAAAAAAAAAAGAATTCGGGATAAAACCTAATGTTCAATTAATTTTGCTCCAGCCTTGCATGAATATCTGAATACCTGCCAGTGTATTCTGCTGTTTGCAGAGATTATCCAGGAGAAATGCTCTTCGCGTTGACTTTGGCTCAGAGGTGATGAAATTGATGACACAACTAGGCAGCGAGTGGGTGAATTGCCCTGAATACCATATGCATAGATAATAGAAATACAGTATAATTTAAAGACTATACTGTATTTGGTTGTTGTTGTTGTTGTTGTTGTTGTTTTTTTCTGACTTTCTTTGGCTTATCCACAGTGGCCACATTTTTTTATGTTGCTGCACTGGCTTTCTGTAATGCGGCAAGAATTAATGGAGGCATTTCCTGGTGCCAGACCGATGGACCTCGGGTTAAGCAACAATTGATTACACTTCAGCAGTGATCTAGAATGGCGAGCAACAAAATGCTTTTCCCTCCCTTGAACGCTGAACTTAATAGCGAGAGATTTCATTTGGAATCCAGAGAGTTTGTTGCAAGTTTTCAATGTGCGCAGCGCCAAATTCAACTTGATTGGAGGCCTATATTTAAAAAAAAAAAAAAAAAAAAAAAAAAACGGTGTTGATATATGCTTTTCATTATTGGTTGGGGATATTCATTGTCCCTGCATCTTCCACATTTGCATTTTAAATAGCATGGTGCTGTTTAGTTTTCTCAAAGTCACACTTAACCTCGTCCATCTGACCATTTCAAAGGTTAGCCCAGGATTTAACACACACACACACACACACACACACACACACACACACACACACACACATTAGCAAGTAATGCAAAGCAAATGCAAAGTGAACACCTTCTCTTTTTGAGTGATTCATTTGGAACACATGACATACAATGGTAGGTATATTATTACTTCCCTCTGCTGCAAATTGCAATGTATTAGGTTAATCAGTATGAAGTCCCATTAGTCAGTGTCATTATTCAGAGTGAGCAGCTCTTATTGGGTGGTAGACGGATCCTGCCACCTATAGCCATCTAACAATAACTGGCTAATGTTAGTTTCTATTCACTCCAGTCTTTGTCTGCTCTCCACGCTATTCTAGCGAACTCCTCACTGTGTGAGGGCCGCGCGCGAAGAATTGCCTTTCTGTGTATGCACGTATGAAATATGCAGCTCTTTGAGTATCTCCTTGATACTCAATGTAGCATCCGTATTTCCTGGACAGCTAAGTGCCGGCTGACAGCAAAGTGTTTGGCGGCTGACAAGAGGTCAATCCTAGCTTGCGTCAGCTGCCATTAACACCCGAACGCCTCAGCTTCAGCTGATGCCACCACTGCACCCAGCTGGCTGATGCCCTCACCCCTGCAGTCTGTGGTTTTGAAAAGATGTCAAGCATAGAAAAAATATAGCCCAGAAGTTAGTCCAGTGTCCACAAACTCACATCATGAATAAATTATCTAGTTTCCACGATTTGAGCGACCGGGGTCTCTGACCTGCATCGTGTCCTTTAAAAGAAATCTCATTGACTTGAGGTCTGCTGTGAACCTTATCGCTGGCGCCAGACTTGCTCTTTCGCCATGACCGCGATACGTCACGGTCTTCAGTGGAGGTTGTTTGGACAGCGGATCTGTGTAATTATTGTATATTTAACGACGGCTGCTCTGCTCACCTCTGATGTTTTAATTTCATAAATGCAGGCATCCTATTCTCCATGTGGTCCAATTGATAATGACTATTATTCATTCATTCATTTATTTATTTATTATAAGAACAACCACCAGAGAGTGACACTCACTATGTTTACATGACACTCGAGAAAACCAAATGATTGCCTTTGCCTGAAGTGCATGTAAACGCGTTAGTCTGGCTAAAATCGGAGTCCAAGAACTCCGATTGGAGTTGAAGAACTCTGATTAAAACACCCAGATAATGCGATTGGAATTGGAATTTCTCCCTCCATGTATTCGCCTTAGTCGGAGTTTAACCGGACAATGCATCCAAATCCAAGAACTTCCTCAGCTGTTCCTTTTGATTGACATTCTTTGATCCGCCTTGTTTTCTCTTATTCTGTTTGAGGCACTTCCAACACATGACGTCAATTTAAGACTTCCCTGGTAGCGAGGCCATTTACTCAGTTAACCGTTTCGTGTTCGAGTCCCGGGCGAGAAAACGCAGTCGAGGGATAGAGCGGAGTCTCCAAAACCAGCTGGGTCTCAGACACCTCTCCACACGAGAGGAGGGAGAAAAAAATGGCCTCTGGCATTGTGGCTAATTGCCATCTAAACTGAAACAGAATTATTCATAACCTATTAGTGTGTCAAGTTCAGTGGGAAGTGAAGAAAAGGCAGAGACAAGAAAGAAGGAAAATGAGAGAGAAAAAAGTTAATTAATAGGACGCAGTAACATGGAGAGTATTTTAATTTTTTAAAGGGCTTCATAAATAAGAATTATCATTTTAATGAATCCCCCGCCAAGAAAATTCAATCATCCATTTCTAAGAGGCTAGACCCTGAACTCACTACCTCAGCTCCTGTCCTTCACTTTCAGGAAAGTTTGAAAAGTCTGAGCTTTTTTTTTTTTTTTTGCCCTACAGGAGCATCTGGCATTTTCTAAAGCCCAAAGAGATTTTTTTTTTCTCAAAGTGTCTGTCACAGTCAGACCATGGCAGGAAATGTTCAGCTCAAGCTTTGACAAATGTGAATATCTTCAAACCTGTCATCAAACACAATAGTACTAAATCATTTACAAATTACAGTTACTGTTCTAATTACAAATGTTATTTTTCTTGATCCTCACTTAACTTCCTTACCAAACCAGGAAAAACGCACCAGCGGTTGATCTGTGACCGCAAAGCAAACGCCCCCAGCGACCCCTCAAGTTTTCTCCAATGCAAGATGAACACGCCCCCATTGGCTGCCTATGCGAATATGTAGCCATTGACCTGAACAAGTTATTGCAGCGTCCCAGTCTGCTTGCGTAACTGTCGACATGCAAATATGTTATCATTTACGACGAGTCACCTGTTATCAAACGGCAGAGCCCAAAGGTTACGAACGACAAACTCGGCGCAAGAAAACGCGGAAATGGTCTGACGGACAGGATCCTTATCGGGTTATTGGCTTGACTGTCAAATTACTTCCCGTCTGCAGCGGCTCCATTAAACAGGATGTATGTGCCTCTGGTGAAGAGGCGACAGCGCTGACCTGCCCTTCCTCTCTTGTAATAAGGAAAAGGCTCGGCTTGGGAACACGCGGAATTCCTTTCATTCCGAGACGGAAGTGCAACACAACTCTTTTTTTTTTTTTTTTTGCAGCTGGCCTGGGCGAACGTGAAACCCTGCCACTGTGGCCTTTCACATTGATTCAATTTGAAAACGGGTGAGCGACTGTCCACCGTCGGTGGCCGCCTCCTCCCCTCATCTGCATGATTTAAAAAAGGAATTTGTCTGCTCGGAGCCACAATCATGTCTGGCAGAGGACTGCAAAGGTTATCTGCCGCAAACGTGTTGCGCACGCTCCCTCAGCACTGTAATTATATTTTGCCAGCCTATGATTAAAATGAAAACACGTCCCATATTTCAAATACTTTTTATTGAAACGCCCAATCAAGTTTCTGCTCTCAGGAAACGCGTGGCGTAGGGTATTAGTGGTGTACACTAAGGTTGTGACTCCTGTCCGTGAATGGCAGGAGTCAGAAGCTTATGCCCTGCTTACAGCTGTCCATCTACAGGTCTTCCAGGCCTCCAACCCAAAGTCTGAATGTGGGTCTGTGGAGAAAGGACCCATGTGAGACATACTGACTCACCTCAGAGGTTTGAGTCCTCCAGAGGGAATCTGTGTGGTTGGTTCAGGAGTGGCTGGGAACTGGAGGTAGACCTTACTGGGAACTAAGGTCTCCAGGAGCTGAAGATGCAGATAGTGCTGTTGCCATCACGGACACAGTGACTTTGGTACGATACTCAGCCAAAAATTCCCAAGGCAAATACCTCAGCAAAAAGTCTGACAGACCGGAAAAGGTAATGAAGCCTCAGAGAAGATGCTCCTCACATACTCTCGAGCGCTGAAGTAACATTTGGCAAAAATTTTGGCCAAATTTGACACGTTCGTCCCTTGGTATACTTGGGCTTGAAATATTTATACAAGCATGCCTTGTGGCGTACTCGTCCATCCCGTTACCCTGGCTGTTGGTGGCTCGAGCAAAAATACTGTCATCTTTCCCTCAGGCAGGGCTTGCATCTGGAGGCGCCTTAGCTTCCACGAGACTCCCGTTCTGCTCTTCGCCATGAAAGAAAGAAACTGATCGGCACGTTTACAGCGATTCCTAAGGGGTAGCGGTGGCACGCCTACACTCACCTATTCCCTGCTGGGAGTGACAGCTGAAGGCCAAACAAACAAGACAAATACACGTACGTGTGCAGCATGTCTTGTCTTGTCTCGTTATCAAAGGGAGTTGCGCAGCTTCGTCCCGAACTGCTGCATGTCTCCAGTGCGTTGCGCTCGCCGGCACGGGCGGGTCAAAGTCACCCTTGTTCAGAGGGTGGAGAGGCGGGCAGGTCAGTGCCTGCACTACCCAGCCACGAGGCGGCTTTGGAAGCTTGTTGGCTGCGAGGTAGGCTTGAGGCTAGCCAGCTGGGAAGCAGCGGTAGCCGGAAACGGGGATGTGAACAAATTGTTAAATTCATCCAGGCATTTTTTTTTTTTTTTTTAAACCAAAGCAAATACCTCCCTGGGGGCCGGCCGTGGAGCTGCTTTGATGCCTTATTTAAAACAGTTTTTGCTCAAATCACACAGTGCTGCTTAACAGATTTAAAAGACATATCAGCCGGGGCCAGATCTTGGTCAGTTTGCGCCGTGAATGTCTGTCGGACTTGATTTGCAGGGCTGACAGTAAGGGCTTTATTTCACCAGCCTTTTAAACCATCCGCTCTATGAAACCATGCAGTCACTCTTGTCTTTAATTGTCTCCGTCACACCAGTACACATTCACACGCAGGCAAAGTCGCCACAAAGTTGTCGCAGTAGCAGTCAAGACTGACCTCAAAAGTACCTCAGGTAGTTTAAATTCCTGTGAATTTGTCTACGGGATGTTGATTTGAAGCCACTGGGCTGATACTAAGCTGTGAGAGGATAAATATTTGTGATGAACGATCAGTGTGGCAGCTCATGGCTGCTAAAAACATCCCTTTTTAGGCTCAAATGAACACCTTATGCTTTAAGTGTCACCCACTGCTTGGTTAATTTTTAGCCAGTTACAGGGTATAGAAAGAGACTCTGGATGGTTGAATGGCTCGGTATAATGGTGGTCACTCATCCACACAAAGTACCATCTGAATAATGTCCTCATAAATTACCTGCGGCTCCTGATTTTACTGCTTGTTTCCCGCAGTCCTTTACACGGCTGCAGACTTATGGCCTGCCTGCAATTACCGAACAATTAAGTATTATCGCAAGTCAGTGTAATAATGCCCGAGAACGCGACTCACAAAACTGGAATGATTTTGAAAAATGAAAAAAATAATTCTATTGCATTTTTTTTTTTTTTAGATATCTCATTTGACCTTTCGTAAAATTGTTTTTATTGACCTATAATTGTGCGAAGTAGTTGATGAGTTCTTTGATCAATTTTTAGCTTGTTGGCATTTCCAAGCACAACATACAGTATTGTACGGTCATTACAGACCACATGATTCTCTACTTTGCAAAGACTTGGACGATAAACTGCCGTAGCCATTCACCAAAAATAGATATTTCATTCCAGAAACGATGACACATCCATCCCTGGGAAGCTAAGGTCATATTTTCAGGCTTTGGTATGCTGAGAAAATCAATAGTCCCCTTTCCAACGGAAGCGGCGGGGTCATTATTTGTTATTACCCAAAGTGATTCCAACGCGACATTCCAAAGATTAGGAGGAGGAGAGGTTATTTGTCTCCTCGCCACGGAGTCTGACCTTGGGGAGCCTCCGCGCGGCGGCGTCTGCGGAGTCGACACTTGTTGTTGTCCGCCGGGACGGGCGAACATGCTAATAGCTCCTGTGTTCAAACATTGCGTCGCCGAACTTCACAAAGCCTCTCTTTCCCCACCCCGTTATCCCAAACCGATTGAAGCAAATGAAAGGATACCCTTCAGGAAGCGGCGGGCCTGGTATTTATAACCTGAAGAAACAGAGCAGAGCGCAAAGGTGTTGAGGGACTAATTACCTCCACATCCCATAAAACTAGGATGTGCCTCATAATGGAAGCCCAACTTTAATCAAGGGCTGTGTATATTTAGTCGCTCTTATATAAATGCCTGGATTAATGGCGTGCGTATAGCAGTTGGGTGCGTTCGGAGGGGGGGGGCGGATTTTCTTTCCGAGCAGCCGTGTTTGATGGACCTCCGTCCTCTGAAGCTCCTGGAGAGTGGCGAGCCCGTAAACAGTCGGCACGTTTCCTGGCCCTCAGAAACAGAAGCCAATTACATCAGACTCATCAGTTGTGTTCTGAAGTGTTTGCCATGTCGTCTCTTGGCACGTCGGGAGATTGTTGGAGAGTCCTCGATATGATTCTCTATTAGCCTCCCATTTATCTCGTGTCGCCTCCACCGCTCGTCGGCCTTCGTGTCCGACGAGCGAAGAAAAAAAAGGGGAAAAAGACGGCAGCTTGTTCGGTTGAGTTTTCCTCGCGGGACGGAGCACATCTCGCTCGGTACGCTTGGTACGTATCGCGTCTTCACGTTTGGAAGCGCGGGGTGTCCTCTGAGGATGCCCCCTCTGAATATTAACACCTCTCTCCTTTAAATAAACATCGTCAACCCCTCTATTCGTTTTTTGACAGCGAGCAGCCTGAGGCGCCAATGAAGCACGTTTGGTATCTGGGCCCATTGAAGACAAAAAAAAAGAAGGATGGAATTAATTCCAAAAGCATATAAATTATTAAATGTCTTTTCTTTCAGCTGAACCACCAGGGTGTTTGTCGAGGCAAAAAAATAATAATAAACGATCCGTTGGCTTCCGCAAGGATTCATTCACCCATTGTTTATATATTTGTATTTTTGGAGATTTATTTTTTTCCTTCATGCCATGTTGATAGAGTTTCTTCAGGGGAAAATGTTGTCTTCCGCCTTCCTTTTTTTTTTCCACCACTGGTGTCCATTAACCGGCAAGCGGGGTTATAAAACTGCATTAGACAAACAGCGGAATGTACTGCTGCTGTGTTGCTAGAGCTCGTCTTCGCCGAGTTACGGCATAAAGTTAAAATCCTGTTTGTGCCTCATAAAAAAGAAAAAAGAAAAAAAGCTCGTTCAGCGGCTCCCGACTCTCACCAGGCGCTCGTTGCCAGGCCGGCTGATGCAGGTTGCGGCCTCACGAGAAAACCTGGTTTTGTAAGTGGCATTTTCTCACGGTGAAAAAAACAAATGCTTGATGGTAGCCTCGTGCACCCTCCTCAATATTCTGCCCGCAGAAATATTCCTTGGGCAGAGATGCTGTTTTCCAGCTGTCGACGGAGGAAGTGGACATGATGGTTTTCCTACCCACACGGGAAACGTAGGAAATATGTTGTGATGAATTGGAGGCAGACTTGTTCATTCGTCTTCCGTATTTCACAGTCAGAATAGTATATTTAGTAATGTGCCTCATTTCAATTTAAACATACATAGAAATACATTACATTTCCAGTCAAAAGTTTGGACACGCCTTCTCATGCATTTTTTTTTTTTTTATCTTTACAATGCTCTGCACTGCAGATAGTTACTGAAGACATCAAATATATGAGCAAAATATATGTCATTATGCAGCAAAGAAAAACATGTTAATAAACTCTCAATATGCTTTTTTATGAAAGGTGGCTAAACGTGTTTGAGTTATTTTACACTTTTATTGTTTCCTCCATAATTCCATGTGTGTTCATACATAGTTTTGATGCCTTCAGTGAGAAACTGCAATGTCAATAGTCACGAGAATGAAAGAAAAGACAATAAATTAATAGGGTGTGTCCAAACTGTTGACTGGTAGTGTATATGTACATAAATGCATTTTACATATATGTATGTGTGTGTGTATTTTCTTTTTAAATATATGTAAGCAACTTTAATTTAAACTAATCTTATTTCTAATCTGTATTCTAAACTAAAGAAGTGACTGACTTGTATTCTTCAGCACTGATTAAATGTTGTTTTTTTTCTTAATATGGCTTCCGAGCAAAGCTCGAAAAAAAGAAATCGACATTTATGTTCCACGTGACAGTAAAGATGAGCGACTGTAAGGTGCGGCTGAGAAGAATATCCATAGATTCCACCGGGCGTGGGCTCAACTTCAGCTGTGACACAGTCTTATAGGGGGTCATTTGATCAGGTAAATGCGAACATGGCAGGATGCATTCCCGCTCAGGGTGGGTGTGACCGCTGTTTGGCGAGCTGCCGGAGCCGTGGAGTCACAGCCAGCGGAGCGCAAGTCTGATGTTACACCTGAGCAAAGTGCAGCTCGCGTAAAGCGCTGCTGAAATGGCCGCATTGTGTGACAGCCACACAACTTAATCCCAGTCCGCGGCAGTTCAATATATGGAAAATCCAGGCGGCATGTGCACAGCTAATGTGCATTCGCTGCCGCCACCCCCTGTCCCCCTCCGATTGGCTCCAGCGTCACATGTTCCCATTGATAAGGAGCTTGTGCGACACGCGGACCCTCCCCTGCAATGCATTTCACTGGAGTTTAGCACCGCGTGACACTGACAGACGGTTATTACACTCCAGGAACGCAGCATCCTCTGGCCCTCGCGCATCAATCAGCAGCGGCGGCCCTCAGATATATTCAGACACAGCGGTGAAGATAGAAAAAAATGACATCAACACCGTGCTCGGACAGAGAATTAAATATCTGATCACATCAAAAAATAAATAGAATTACATCCCAGCCAAGGTTGTCGTATCTCTAAACACAAAGTGAATCGTCAATGACACGGGAACGTTGTTTTTGCCAAGAAGAAACGCAGAGGAGCCTTTAAAGCGCCGCATTTATACCCAGAAGTATAAACCTTCAGATAGTTTCCTGGCCTCTTTAAAGCATCACTTCTCAATAACCTTGTGATGTCTTTCACAATCGCGCTCCTCGTTCTTCTTTTTCCACCACTGCGCCTTCCTTTCCTTTCCTCCCTCCCTCCTTCGCCCTGAGACTTCATCACGGCGTCTTCTTGGGTTTCTCCGGACACTGTGGAGTGGGGCCGCCCAACCCGACCCACTGCAAGCCCCTCGCTGAGGTTGTCTTCATCACTTTGCTGCTCCACTCCCCTCCAAGGTGCCTCGTCCTGGAGCGCGGCCGACTGAGGAGGAGGAGGAGGAGGAGGAGGAGGAGGAGCGACTTCACCTCCCCGGAGATGCGCGGCTGATAGCAGTGGAGGATGTGAAAAGCTCCTTGTCTATCCACCCTCTACCTCAACATCACCTTGTGTGATAAGTCCCCCCCTCCCCGTCAAGTCAAGCGAAGTGACCTTATCGCTACTCTTTGTGTCAATGAATTCACTGGAGCAGGTTGTGTGCGTGCGTGTGTGTCTTCGACTACGATGGACCGCTTAAAGAAGCAAGCGCGTGTGTGTGTGTGTGTGTGTACTTTTCTCTTTGTCGTTTTTTCTAGCATCCAAATCAGCTTTTTTTAGCCAAATTAAATTTGACTCCAGCAAATCTTTGCTCTTTGTACTTTAGTTAAAGAAACAACTCTCCTGCCCTGGCGTCAGCGGCTTTTGAAGGAGATCTCGTGTTTCACGAGGAATCTTTTGGACCGTCACACAAACGTGTTGACAAAAGGAACATGATAACAGTGACATTTTCCTTTTTCGCGCAGTCAAAATATGGTCGTGTTCGGGAGGTAAATCAGTCACCTGACATTGGCTGTCAGCCCTGGAAAGGCAACTTGTGTCTCATTTTTGAAAATTATGGCCAGACGTTTTGTTCAAAATCGCACGTCTGTAACTTTAAGACCGACGTCCGAATTCTCCCGGTCCATTTCAGTGATTCAATTAAGCAGCAGATTTGAAGAAAATCCTTCATTTTCATGAGTTATGAGCTTTTTGTCAGTTTTTGATCAGTCCAACGTCAAAACTGGAAGGATGACAGCAGTTTCTTTTTTGGTTTTGTTTTTTTTCCCCAAAGTGGCGGAGTGGCTTCCAGTGTGGCTGCAGTTCTTTGAGATTTGACACTCCTCCTTTCAGCCATGCGAAACACAACGAGACAGGCGATAAATTTAAGGGGAAAGAGGAGACGCAGGTTTAGGAACACATGAAAGCAGCCGACAGGCGTGGAGCGAATGGATTTTCGCTCCACGCGTCCATTTTCTTCTCCTTGAATGGGAGTCGGAGGAAGGAAAACTGAGGAGAGAAATTTGAAGAAAAAAAAAAAAGCAGAATTCTATATTTTGTTGCCCCCTTTTTTCTGCCGTGCGTGTCATGACTTTTTTTTTTTTTTTCCACATGCCGGGTTGTTACGGCAGAACCCTGACCTGCTAATGAATGCATTGCAATTGATATCTTGCGCAGACGTAACAATCTCCTGAGAGAATGCTTTTGTCGGCCTAATTGCTAATTTACAAAAGGGCTCTAAAAATAATTTCATTGAGGCTACACAGCCTACATATGCGGCGCTTTCAAAGCAAGCGGAAAACAGAAGTCGGATGGCTGATAAATATAGAAGAAGAAGAAGAGGAAGAAAGCGGAAGGAAGCCCGCGCAGCCTGACAGGTTTGCTGGAGTCATAGAGCAGCTTGACGACGCTACTTTTAGGATTAGCCGCTAATTGACACATTTAGTTTACTCCACTTTTTTCCCCCCTTCTTCTTCTTCTTCTTCTTCTTCTTCTTCTTCTTCTTCTTCTTCTGTTCCTGCTTCTTGTTTTTTCAACTGCAGTAATTATACCGCTGGGAATTTTGTTTCCCTTAATTTGCTTTTTTTTTTGTTGCAGTTTTCACACTGAAAAGTCGAATGGCGAACTGTTTTAATCTGAGACTAATTTATCCTCAGGTGTGGCATATTTGTCTGTGTTTGATTGAAACTCCACCTGCCAAACCCCACGATGGAAACAAAGCAATATGTTGGCATACTGTGTTTGTTTCAGCATTTTGTGTTCGTTTTTTACCTTGAGTTCAAATCTATTATATGTTCGATATTTGCTAAGTGACGCCGTGGCGATGTGATCACGACCGTCTCCTTCCCTCTCAACACCTTCCTAACGGTAAAGAAAGCGAGGGCCGGAGTGTTTACAGGTCTGCTCCGCCTCTTTTCTCCCCCGTCCGCTGTGCTCGTGTGTCTGCTTGTCTCCTCTCTGTGCCGTTGATAGCTAAATTTAATTGACCGCCATTTCAACCTCGCCGGTGCCTGCAGTCACTGTCGCAGCAGCGCAACGCGAACAAATCAATACTCGCTAAAGAAAATAAAATGCGTCTTTCTGTAGTTTTCTTGTAGTTTTTTTTTTTTTTTTTTAAAGGGACGCAAGAGCAAGCAGAGCAGTCATATCTTGCAACACCGGAGACTCTCACCCGACCCTCCCAACCTCCACCCTCACCCCTCCCACTTAAAAAAAAAAAAACAAAAAAAAAAAGCATTGCAGCCAACGCAGCCAGTAGGACTGACTCAACTCCTGCCAATTTTTCCACCCGTGTTCGGCAGTGTGGAGACGCTCATTTTCCAGTCCTGGTGGCGTGACATGTGGCACCGGCATATGTTGTGCTGGCGAGGTGTCTCCTTCGTGGACCAATAGGGAAAGTTGACCGGAATATCTTGACATTTTCACATCCAGACGGGGGGGGGTGGAGGGTGGGGGAGGGGACAAGTGAAGAAGCGCATGTGTCCTTAAGTCCGGAGGGACGCTGGTCCAGATGGGGAGGACAGTCAGACTTTATCTGCAGGCTTTAACACCCTATCTCGGCAGCATATCAGTGTACGCTGGTGGTGGTGTGGGGTGGGGGGGTGGCGAGTCCATGCATGGATAATTAGACAGAACCTAACAGGATCTTAGAAATCTATTCCGAGACTAATTGGAGATTCAGGGGGGACGTCTGTCCTTCTCTTGGAGGAGGCGGAACCTCTGGCGACGGCATCCTGCAGGATTTGTAGTGTTAAAGTAAAAACTTGCCACTCCGAAAAAGTCGAGCGCTCGCGAAGTTGAAAGTGGCAACGCCAGCACGGATCTCTTGGCTGTTCAGAGTGCAACTGCAATCAGCTTGAATGCCTCGTCCAAATCGAGCGATTTGGCCGTGCGGGAGAGAAAATAATTGTCGACTGCACTCCCAGACTTCCCAGACTTCATCAGATGAAAAACAAAATACAGATTCCAACCGTAATTGAGATGTTTGCAAATGATAGAAAACTGGCCTCTAAGTAGGACAATGAAGATTGATACTTGTTTTCGATGGTTGAGAAATTCCTCCTCTTGTGTTTTCTGGAATTCTGATACATTGAACGTGTTTAATGCTCATAAAAGACGACTTTAAAGGAGTGGCACTGCGTGTGGAGCCGGTGTCAGCCGGCACGAGTGAGCAGAGCTGCCGAAAGCAACAAAATTATTCAGGGCTGGAAACTTCCACAGCATCCAGTGATCGGTGTCTAGGAGTAGATATTTAAGATCCGGCAGATCTGAGATAATGCGGCGCCTTGCTGGGTAAAGTCCTGAATACGGCCTTGTGGGTGGCGACAAAGCTGTCGTTCAAACAGACAGGCAATCAGATTTCTCCTCCAGAGTTTTTCCACTGACAGACGCCGTAAAAAAAAAAACATGCAATTTATTTGAGAATGCATCCTCCCATAATCTCATAGAGCAAGCAGTGTGAGTCAAACGCTCAAAAACAAAAGGCGTTACACCTTAAAGAGGTGATACGCGGTTTTCATCATTATCAGATTGAAGGTGATAAAACATTCATGTGCGGCGCTCTGGTGATGTTGCGTCACACTCGCTGTATGTCTGTTGATTTGGAGCCTTTTCTGTCAAACCGGTCACACGTCCATGTTAGTGGTCCAAAAATGTCCCTACTAACGGTATAAGGAGTGAGAAGCAGCCGCCTATACAGCATGGAAAACGCACCACAACTTCAGAAAACACCTGCTGATAAGATAAAAGGAGCTCAAAATGAATGTTGAGTGAATGAGCTGGACATGCTAACAGTTGCCAAATTTACGCTGTATGTAAGCCTGAATTTTGGAAGGTCGCCTTTTCTGAGCAGAACTTGTTGCCATGTCGTCTTTCTATCAGCGATCGACCTGCATCTCACACAGAACAAAAAATGGTTCCGTTTTATTTCAACTTGCTTTGAATAAATAAAACCTAATCAGGAAGTCTTAAGTGGCAGCAGAATTCTGTCAGATGCAGGTCTGTCACTGTTAGCACTGACGTGCTTGCAGAGTTGTGGCAACAGGCGACAACAGGCGACCGCCCAGATTTAGTGTTAGCATGATTTTAGCTAATGCTAGTATGTCCAGCTCATTCACTCGACATTCACATTGTGGTATTGTATATTTTAACGGTCACTCCGCTGCTAGCACCGTGGGTGTTTGTTGCCTGGCATACGAGTAGGAGTCTGTGTGTTTGTGTGCGTGCGTGCGTGTGCTCTCTAGTGGTGAAAAAAATTGTTTGTAGCCACTTCAAGCATCAACAAAAATGTGGGCAAATTTTGCCGTATCTACAATAATTTCACCGTTGAGTTCGGAGCTGGCCAAGCTCTTGGTGTGCACACACGCTGTTCCGTGAGGGGCCAGCACTCGGCACAAGAGCCGAGGCTCCACCTAAACATAATTATGCCATAATGGAAAGTAGGGAGAGAGAGAGAGAGAGAGAGAGAGAGAGGGAGCGAGAGAGCCCGCCACCTCATACGTGCCAAAGTCAATATGTTTGTCAGATTGGCCGGCCGGACAGAGTAAAGGCGCTCCATAAATGACTCTGTGTTTTATATAATACAGCCTGTTTCAGCTGGCTCCCGCTGCTGGCTCCCACTTTGCCCCCCTGGAGCACATTCTCAGTTGTTCCCCTCTATTGTGACAGAATGGCTGCGGCGCACCAACGGGCTTCCAACCCGACTTGCAATTATTGCCGGCCTGTTTCTTTCAGGAGGCACGAGGTTGCCTCTGCCCCGCGTTTCTGCTCCGCCGGCACAAAAGCAAGTGCAGCCGGAGCGCTAAGTCACTTAAAATGGGGGCGTCGATCCCACAAATTTGTGCTGTGATGGTCCCTAAAAATAGATATGCACACTCTCCTGGCCACTGTGCCAGTTAAGAGTCCCACCTTTGTGTTTGTTTGTTTTTTTTTTTTCTATCAGTGCGTCTTCCTGGCTCATCCCAACTCAAAATGCTGGAGATCAGGCGGGAGACGTATCAGCGTCTCCATATGTAGCGCCGTCTAGTCGGCCAAGAGAGATTAACGGGGGCGCGCGCGGCATTTTCAAAAGGTACGACGCGTCGTCGGAAAAAAACACACACACACACACACACACACACACACACACACACACACACACAAGGACGCGCGCCTGTTGGTTTGTGACTCACAGCCGTCGGAAGTCTGCTCCCTATATGTTTGCTTTTCTCAGCTCCTCGCCACTAATCTCACTGCGGCCCGTGTGCGGCAGAGATTGCCGCAGGCACCCACCCGGCCTCAATAGCTCGATGAGTCACAAGCCATGGCGGCGCCAAAAGTGCGTCCGAGTCGCTGCGGAAGCGCAGGGCGCGCTTGTGCAGTTGCGGTTCTTTTGTGTCGCTGCGTCTTTTCGTCGGCGCGTTTTCCTGGAATGTTGATCTTCTCCGCGTGTCAGAGGGGGGGATAAAACAAATACGGTGACTGATTTCTCTCTTTGTTTCTGTGTTTTTTTTTTTTCATTGTGTGCACATGCTTCGACCTTTGTCCGCCGTGTAACCATGATGTGACATGACCAAACATAAACGCTCCTCTTATCTCCAAAAAAAACAAAGCCTCAACACATCGAAATTCTTTTGTGTACCCTGGGAAATTGGAAGTCTGGTTAAATATAGTTCCGACCAAGCTTAAATGTTGACAGCTTTTAATTTTTTCTTAAGGAGACAGAGTTTTTTTTTTTTTTACTATACCTCCTTTATTATTTGCAAATGAGGTCAAGCACAGACAAGGCGAAAGTATTAAAAAATACTGCACGCCTTTTACTTTTTACACGCCAGCAGTAAAAGACAGCGGCTTGATTGGCGCATCAGTCAGCCGAGACTTCATTTGACAGTCACCGTGTCGTCATTCTGTTTCCTTCACGAATCTAAAAGCCGCGTTGCGTTCAATAAATCACCCTAATAATTCAAAGACAGATCAGAGGGAGGGGAAGGTGCTGAGAAATATGGCTGAATCTCAGTATGTAAGGGGGGGGAACACACGGCAGCTGATGGCCTTTGTCCCTGCAAGATGTCACCGGTCCAAGCGGGAAGCAAAGCAAGGAACGAAAAATAAATAGTGAGGTCACAGCTAGCAAGGTTTGGCTCATGTTTGCCCTAAATTATTGCAAAGTTCTGCCTGAATAACTTGATGGATCGTTTTAAACTATCAGTGTTTTTAAATCCACAACTCACAGTATTTTTTATGTGGTCGAGTTGTGGTGTTGCCTCCAGGTGCTGCAGCACTGCTTTGCTTGAGTGATTTTTCTACAAACGTCACCGTCTGAAAATAAACTGCCATTACATTGATGTCTTCAGTTATTGAGGGTCGCTTCAGTCGAATCAACAGAGAAACTAAAACTAAAAGTTTTTTTTTTGGTTTGTTTGTTTTTAACTGCCTAAGGTTGTTCAGAAACGGGGTGATGAAAATAATGATGTAGACTAAAAAACCTCTGTTGGCATTCGGAAGAAATGGAACTCATTAATTTCAATGCGTGTCATGACCTCTGGGTCAAAGGTCAAACAGAACTACTTTTATTGTGTGTTTTTTATGCAACTAGGCTTTCACTCAACTGTTTTGTTTGTTTGTTTTTGTTTTTAGGTTTTTTGGATTTAAATAATAGGAGTTTTGACAAAAACCTGATGAGGATCATTTGTGCACCTCTTCCTAAGGGGGGGTAAAAAAAAATCAAAGTCAAGCCACATCAAAAAAAAAGAAAAGAAAAGAAAAAAGAGAAATCTCTCTTGTGTGCTGACTCCTGGCCTCGGCTGGCAGGAGCAGATAAAAGTAACAGCTAACGTTAAAGAACAATCACAAACAATAAAGTGTGGCAGCCACTGGACAGATATTTCAGCCACAAATCAGCGCCAGAGTCTGGCTTCAGTCACAGCCGCGGCATGCTGATCAAGTTATCGCCTCCCTGATCCGGCGAGAATGTAAAAATGAGCCAATCAGAGCAGCTCCACGGGCTCCTCCAGGCTGCAGGTGTGGATGTCGGGCGGCTGCACTGCCCTCCCACAGTCCACGTCCGGCATATCTTCCTCCTTGTAATAGCGTCTAGGCCGCTGTGATATGGACTTCCCTCCGTTTCTGCCGTCGCTGCTCTTTACCTCCTGCCGTCCGTCTGAAGGCTGCATGTCATTAGAATGGCTGCAGAGATATGTACATATATATATATATATATATATATATATATATATATATATATATATATATATATATATATATACATATATATATATGTATATATATATATATATATATATATATATATACACACACATACATACATATATATGTATATATATGTATGTATGTATGTATGTACATATATATATATATATATATATATATATATACATATACATACATATATATGTATATATATGTATGTATGTATGTATGTACATATATATATATATATATATACATATATATACATATATATATATATATATGTATATATGTATATATATATATATATATATATATATATATATATATATATATATATATATATATACATATATATTCAAGTATTCTGAAACGCTGAGCTGCAACCCAAAAGAGTGAATTGACCTTGACAGAAATCTATTAAATTTAAAATATCAAAAAGAACCAGAACTGGTAATTTGCCTGTTTGCTACATCCACGTAACCATCCAGGAGTTTCACAGAAGGAAAGAATCCCAACTTCCAGCTAATCCTGTAAATTTGAGTTTTAGTTGAATCCAAAACAGTGATGCCTGCATCTTGTGTGTAGCCAGAACTTGCACCTTCCAAAGCGGACCACATTTATGTACGCCCACACAAAAGGGACTGTTTTCCTCATTCAAGTTGCTGCTGTTGCATAAAGTTAATTTAAACATCATGAATAGCACACTGTTGGTGGATTTCCATATAGAGGGGAAGAACTGCGTTCTCACATACATATACATTTGGAAGAATCTTGCATCTTGTTTGGAGGACGTGCAGGGACACATATTGTGAAGTAAAACTGGACTGCAGCTGAAACGGAACGATTTCCTCTTCCTGACTGTGGTTTCTTGCACCCAAGGCTTGCGAGGCCCTGGAGGAATGTTGTAATCAAAACCTCAGGCAGCAGCACGCCGTGATGAAGTGGCACTCTGAGCGTGATATTAATATGGAGGCATGTGATTGCAAATTCATGATCCTCCAATTGAGAGCGTGAGGTCAGTGCCAGTCCATCGATGTGAGTGCCTTGTTATCGTGCCAATTTCTGACCTTGTTGCAGCATCTTTTTTTTTCCCCGGAATTTTGATGAACTGTATGCAGTTTCTTTTTTCTTTTCTTTTTTCGAGTGACCTTTATTTTGAAATGCCACACTCGGAGGTGTCCCAAACTTATTTCCTCCTGGGGTCTTATGGCACCAAGCCAAAGTAGAATCATCAAGTTATAATTAGAAATTTTTCCAAAATATGAGTCAGACGTTTCCTGAAACTGAGTGAGGAGTCTCCAGGGGTCCTGTACTACCACCTAGAGTGGATTCAAATAGTGATAACAAAGAATTTCCCTGAAATCATGTACGTTACCAGACTCTGTCCACATGCGCTGGTGACATATGGCATACGTTGACCCACATAAATTTAATGGGAAAGGATCGGCTCACACATCAGCTGCATGCTCTGATACCCAGCATCTATTCTGCTGATGTCAGATCCGATATCCGATCCAGATATCGGATTGGCGAATCTCTAGTTGGTAGTAACAAGTGGTTATTTTGACTATGTAGTGTCTTTCTGCCAAATTTGGCCATTCCTCTCCGTAGTGAAATAAGACTCCAACCAACAACCATGTTCACCACCTTCACAATGTTACTTCGATCTCCCACTTCCTCATAATTAAAGCTTTGTTTGAACTTTAGTAGGTCTTCTCGACTGGGTTCGCCTGCCAAGATGCGTTGAACTCCTGCACTGTGATTGGCTGACTAGGTACTTGTCTTTAAGTGCAATCGGAAAGGTGTAAGAAACAAAATATGCCCCAGATTTTTCCTCAGAGTTGAATGACTTCCAATCTGTTGCCCTCGTGTGGATGAGGAGGCACGGCACACTAATTCCTCCAACACAGTTTCCATCTTGGCATGTTTATTGATGTAACAGCCTCACATTTCATCTTTCATTGTTCATTGCTCTGGCCAATTTAAAGTCAGCACCCCGTCTTGACTTCCTGACAAGTTTAGCAATTAACAGTGTCCTTGAAACAGAACCCGCCATGTCTTGTAGCAAAAGCTCCTCATTTAATTGGGAATGTTTGCCAATCTGTGGAGTCTGAAGTGTTGTTCAAGTAGAAAATGGGATTTTGGCCGCAGTTATGTGAATGAATTAGCTTCCACGGGATTCTAGGACATATTCTCCCAACTGCTATGTTCAAAGATTCAATTGCACAGGGAAAGAAAAAAAAAAGGAAAACGCCGGCCAAAGACAATTCATGGGTTCGCAGGATAATAATGAGAAAATACACAATTCTTTGGTGTAAAGACATCCGTTCCTGGCAACTTTATTCACAAGCTTTATCTTCAAAGAAATTAGAAATAATGTGTGAGTGGTTAATAACTGGGGAACTTTTTCAGCTGACTGCTGCCCCAGAAGCATCATTTATTTTATTTATATTTATTTATTTAGGATATGAAAGATGTTTGCAGCCTGAATGCATTTTTTTTTTTTTTTCTAATATTACTTTTAGGGCCAAAATCTTTAGTGTTCAATACCTGACTTTTCAGGAGTTTCAACTTTAACACATTACCTTGATAAAACCAAAAGTCATTTCCATGTTAATGGCGAATTTGCATCCATGTCAAATGTTGGAGAATGTGAAAATTTGAAAGAGGTTGTGGGATAATTTATTTTTCGTATTTGAATTATTCATTGGATGTTGTACGGGATTAACTTGTTTTTTTGGACTGTAAGAATAAATATGTATATATATATACATATATATATACATATATATATATATATATATATATATATATATACATATATATATTGCAAAAGCGGTTAAAGAAAGCAGTTGTGTGCATTGACTATTTACATCACCGTGTACTATGTAAATAGTCAATAGACCGTATTTACCTGCCATTTATGATTAGAATCTCTGTCGTAATTCATGGTGTCACCTGATTGGTTGACAAACAGACAAATAGAAAAGATAAACAAAACTTTGGGATCAACAGGCTCAGTGCTCAGAGTAATGAAATCAACTTTTGTTTGTGTGTGCGTGTTTTGTTTTGTTTTGGTTTGGTTTTCCTGCGGAAGAATGAAATGCTATTTGGCAAAACATTTGCCGAGCTAAACATTGATGGATTAAGCGCCGTAATTATGTTTAGAAAATGCAGGTGCACAAATGATATTTCCAACAGATAAAATTAAACATCGGGAGCTGAGCTCCCATGTCAGCTTTGCGTTGCTGCGATCATTTTCCAGCTAACACACAGTTAACATGCCACACTCCGAGACCTCCGATCCCGCACAGAAATCAGCTAGAAAGAGAAGTCATTTGTTTGTTTGTTTGTTTTGTGTTTTTTTTTTCAACATTAAAAAAAATTAAATGTTAAATGTTAAATATTTGAGGAAAAAAAACAAAAACATCTGTTTGTTAAAGAGGAATTTATCATCAACATTGTTGACTCTGAGGGGGCGGGTCCAATTAATTCACTTACCACTTATCTGCCAACATCAACTCGAGTCAGAGGCCGCATTGAAAAAAAAAAAATCAAATAAACAAAACCATGTTCTCTGAGCTTTTCCTCTGGATTTCCTTGGCAGTGTTTCTGTAGCCGTTTGATCAGCCAGCGTTTGGCTCTTCCCTGATTGGGAAATTAGTTCAGCTGTGAGGCGTCTCAGTCCCAGGTGCACACTGCTCGTGAGGGGCGGGGGTTGGGGGAGGTGGGGTGTATTCAGACGAGAGAGACGAGGAGGAGTCTGCGTTACTGCGATGGAAATTTGATGGTACAAAATGGTCACATCACGGCACTTAAAGTGAATTTCATCGCAGCTCAGGCTGAGCGCGTGCCCTCGCAGAACTCGCAGAACGGCAAGAACATTGACTCCCGTTTTGAGAGAACGTCAGAGTTGAAGTCTGAGTGTCTCGGCGGACCGCTCGGTAATTTGCATTTTGGCATGAATGTAAAAGATGGTGTTGGCCAAATGCAGCCCCTTGATTTTTGACAAAGTCATGGGGTTTACACACATGCAGCTAACACGAGACTGACACTAATGAACCTGATGCAAATCAGCCCTTACAAACCAAAAGCACCTATTAAAAGTGAGATGGATATGATGGGTCATAATAGGATTTATTAATCCCACATTGGGGGAATTTGCATAATGAGACGAATGACTCCAGATCTCGAAAAAACAAAGGCAAAGAAAACGGAGGGGAAAAAAGTGAGATCAATGTATGACCGCTTCGGGCTTCTATAGTGCAAGAGGTAAATATGAGAATTTCAGATTGTGTTCTCCTACTGGTGACCATAAGCACGTCTTAGACATCAGGCAGGGCTCAACAATGATAACAAGTGACAACAACGAAACAAAAAAAGATTTGAGAACACCCGGAACACACTGTTGGTTTTGTGTGTTGTTGTATTTTTTTGTTGTTGCTGTTTGTTTGCTTTTAATCAGGCTCAGTGTTGATTGGTAAACCCACCCAGGAGCTGCTGTTTGACAAGTTTGGTTCTCGGTGTTTGCGTTCCTGCCGGATTGGCGGAAGACGTGATTGGCCGCCGCCGCGCAACACGAACTGATCGCCGCACTAAATTAGTGTTTTGTTTTGTTTTGGTTGACCTGCTGTTGTGAAATCCACCAACAGCAAAAACAGAACGGAGCTCGATGGAACATGTTGCGTATCCACTGCGGCGCCTCAGTGTGGTGGGAACGTGACCTGGCTGTTCTGGGGGGCGAGAGGGGAGGTCAACTTTCCACAGCTTTAGCAAGTTCTCCATCGCCGTTGACCTTTTCCAGCGCAATATTGACAAATCCGCACAAAATAGGTTCTGATGTGTTCGCTCGTTTTTTGTTTGTTTTTGCGTTTTTTTTTAAGAAACTTTCCGATGCAGATTTTTATCGACGCTCGCTGTCACTGTGCCAGTTAGCCGCGAGCGGACAGCAGCACTTTGGCAGCGATGCTTCGACTGTGCAACTCCTGCTCCCGACGCCACTCTTTCTGCGGATTCTGAGGGACGAGTCCGGGGATGTGACGCGCAAACAGAGCGTTTTATTTATCGCTACGCCCTGGGATTTTACACCCAGCCCCAGTTTAGCGCTCTCTCTCTTTCTCTCGCTCCCTCTCTCTTTTTTTTGTGCCCGTGCTCATACACGAACTGAGGCGGAGGACACCCACGCGGTCTGTCATGCAATACGTAACGGCTGCACACTTGTCATCGTTTGCCTCGGCGGAAAAAGCAGGGCCTCTTCGCTCAATAGCCTCCAGGACATAAATATGCAGCTGCAATGTTTTCAATTAGGTGCTCATTGTGAAACACAAAGCGCGGCGCGCTCGAATGCTCAACTGTAACAAATTAATATAATAGCATCTAATAAAGTCTAATTCTGCAATAAGGTGCCATTTGGACTGTCAATCTTAAAAATCCATGGTTCCACATATATATTTTCTTTCTCTTTTTTGTTTTTTTGTTTTTTTTTTCCCACAGCTCGTGTTTTTTTGCATGCAGCGCCGTTCCGGCAGTCGCGCCAGACAGTCACTCGCAGCCGGCGCGCGAGCAAACTGCGCAACGCCGCGTGCCGTTATCCTCCGTTCTCCCACAGTTTAACAACAGTCATTTGAGCAGTGAGTCTTGGCTTCACCGAGGGCCTTGATGTGCCACCGACCATAATGGTCACTGTTGAGTTCCCAGTCCGGCTTCGACTCCGCAGCAGCAGGAACGCATCAGTCAGCCGTGGCACAGAGGACACGCCTGAAGCTCATGAACTTCTTTGTTTTTTTCTGTCCTTTTAATGTGTGAACTTACTCTCTTTAGGAGCTACAGCATTGGGTGCAGACCTTCATTCTCTTCTTTTGGTTGCACCATCAGCGTGTGATGGTCCAGGGTTTGAAGGTCCACTGTATAGCATTTCAATTGAATCTACTGGCATGAAATAAAATTTAGAAAAAAAAAAAAAATGCATGTTCTTAGTTGGATAAAGTCCTTAAAAATGACTCAATTTGCAATGTCTTTGCTGGCTGTTATGAAACTTCCAGAACCTTGAAGATTAAATGTTTTATGCATGAGATTCCAAAGCCTCTGCAGGTGTTTGAATCTAAATTTTTGGTTTGTGCTTCCGGTTGGTGTGTTGTCAACTGTTCTCTTCATACTAAGCACAGTTTGTCAGATACGTGGACCGGTGTGTCAGCTTTAGCAGCGTTTAATGCTGTGCTGGTTTTAATGTTATTACCTTTTTTTTCTGATGTCACGTTTGATCTCGAATCTTTCTCGCACCTGCTGTGATGTCACAAATCCCCCAACACCTCTGGACTACTGACACGAAATCTCTCGCGGATTAGCAGCGCACCCGATCGACACGAGGGCAGAAATGCTTTTTATTCGTGAGCGGAAATAGCATGTATGCTGCATGGTGAGCAGCACCACTCGGAGACAGCGTGCCAATTGAACTGTTCCATCGTCCGCGACGCTAAATTTTAAAATCTTGGAAACCAGCCACTATTTTGTCATTTAGTCAAAAAAGGATAAAAATGCAGCACACATCTTAAGGTTTTTTTTCTTCTGGGTTTTATTGTGTTTGCTTGTTTTTGCTCTTTGCGAAAAAGTCGAGAAATCATATTCTAAAGTTTATTTTGCGGTGAAAGTCAAGCCACTGCAATCCACCAACAAATACTTTTGACATAGAATTATTGTCTCTGCACAAAATAGCAAAACTCACCAGCAGGCCTTTTAGTGTTTGAGTCCACCAATTATGGATGGTAAATGCAACTTGATTGGCACCCTGAAGCATTGAACCAGCAGATTGTGATGTTGTTTACTTTAGTCTATGATTAAAAAAAACAACAAAAAAACACATACAAAAGCGTTGAAGATACTTCATGCTGTTTGGTGTTTTTGTAGCGAGGACGCTGGAAAGCAAGTGTGGGAGTCTAGCATTCAACACAATGTTGCAGAAATGAAAAATAAAATTAAATGATGGAAATTGATGCTTGACACTGTCTGCCCCTTAGAGTGGGTGTGCTTGTCTTTCTTACTGCAACAGTTTAAAACCTCACACCAGACGGTCAACCTACATGGAATGCTAGCTTCACAGTTTAGATGACTCTGATGAATTTTTCCACACCGACTCTATTTGGCGCATCGCAAAGGCAACACAAACATTTTGCCGCAACTATGAAACGGTCGAACATTTTAGTTTTGAAAAGAAGAAAAAAACCTGATTCATTCAGTAAACGAGTTTTGCATTGTGCTCAACACAACGGTGCTCTATTCAGTGGCATAGTTTCTAATGTTCAAACTAGAAACAAAACCCCCTGATGCTCCTCACGAAAGCTACGTGACACAACCTGCACATGCAACGCAGACCAATATTTGAGTTCTCTTCCTTGTCGCTGAATTCTGTGTGGACTTTATGGACATTTTTGGAGCTGGGAGCCATCTGGCTGTGGGTGTTTGGTGTAGATTTTCTCAAAGACTTTTGGGGATTGCTCATACAGTCTGGGCCCGGAGCTGAAAAATTGAACGATGGGTTCTTCGCAACCTCTCAAGTGAGTCCCGTCATATCGCTTCATATAGCTTTTCACAGCCTCATCCCCCCCGACATACACACCACCCCACCACTCCCACCCCTCCACCCCCCTTCAGGTCTGAAATTAGGTGTGATAGAAATAAAAGACAAGGAAATGGAGAAAAAAAAATAAAGTAAAACATCCAGACCCTGCAGCAGAGGAAGTTGTTTGTAGCCCCGTTAGGCATCAGGGACCTTAAACATGCACCCAGAGATCAGTGCCTGGCGGTTCCCATCGCTCCCCAAAGGAGGGCTGAGGGACGCAATTCGAGAGCCAGATTGTAACAGATTGCCACACTTTACCTCCTGCCCTGCAGCTAAAAGTGGACGTGTGGGATTTGGGTGCCAGTCACGCTGTAATTGATGCTGGGCACGGTGCAGGGGGTGGTCTTCCATCTGCCACAGTCTGTTTGACTTGGGTGACAAAAGCATAAAGTAATGTTAGAAAAAAAAAAAAAAAAGCTTTTCCCCTTTGTTGTGTCTAAAGCAAGACTGCAAACTGTGCTGGAAACAGCAGCCTTCTCCTCTGTCCCACTTGCCCTCATTACGACCATGAAGTAGTGAGTCCAGGCCTGGTTTGTCCTCAGAGACCAGCAGCAGGAGCCTGGGGAGGCAATAGACAGAAGACATAAAACAGCCACCCTCCGCCAACGGCCCTCCATCAATTGGTGCCACGTTTAAAGTTGCCGCTTGTGAATAATAGCGACGTCCACTCCACGCGCGTGCGTGGGTGGCGCTTCTCAGTTGTGGGACGCAATATAATGGCCACTTGTGAGGAGGCCACTTGGTGGAGGAAAGTAGGCAGTATTCAGAGAGGGGTTGGGCGGTACAGGACAGTGGTGGGGATGGCACAATGATTCCTTACTTCTACAACGCCGAGGCAGAACCGCGTGCAGAGGCAGCATTCCCCACACATGATGGATCACCCCGGGAACAAGGGAACTTGTTCCACGAGTCTCTGCATTTCATCTCCCTTTTTCCCCCGTCCTGCCAGCCACCAGAGTGCCCCCCTCCTCCGCCCCACAACTCCCTCCCGCAACCAGCCACCGCCGGCTGCTCGGCGGGGGCGCCACGATTGCGGTATGAGCCGACAAGCGCACTAATAACCCATGGAAATTAAAAGAGGTGGGGCCTCCTCAAATCCAGAGCCTGAAAGCACTCCAAAAAAGCGGATGGAAAGCGGGTTACAAAGCACTTGCTTTTGCACCAGGACCAATCAGGGGTGCTGTTACGAGACGGGAGGGGGGTGGCATTAGAGGTCGTCTCTGGCCTCTTCATTCGGAACCCAACAGCTGAGCCAAGATCGACCTGAGGAGAAGATTCCTGCTGGGTTCCCTGCGGCGAATGGCCCCGCCAGCAGTAGAGCAAAACCGCTTCATTATGTTCCGCCTGCCACCAAGAGACCTCTGGTCAGAAGGGAACATGTCGAGTTTGCACGTTCAACCCGTGTTCTCGGGTCCCTCCAGGTTTCTCTGGCACTCCGAAGACACACGTCAGGCTCCTTGACAACTCTGAGTTGGTTGTAGGTGTGAGTGCAGATGGTTGCTGTTGTTGTTGTGAATGTGGCCCTGTGATTGACTGGCAATCCGTCCAGTGTGCAACCCACCTTCACCCCAAGACATCTGGGACAGGCTCCATGAGCCCTGAGTGCAGGATAAAGAGTGATGGATGGATGGATGGATGGATGGATGGATGGATGGTGTCAAACATAATGCTCTCATCCAATCATTCAATCGTGATTTTTTTTTGAAAGGTTTTTGCTCCCCATCTTGTGCCTTCATAAACATCTCAGCCAACGTCCACCATCGACCCAAATATTAATGAGGCGTTTCACTTCCTCGCATCACCAAGTCCGCCAGCGGCTCATCTGCTTGCCGGTGCCCTTACCCATTGAATTTGTTCCGCAGCGCCGCAGCGACCAGCTCACGAGGTAGCGATGTGAGGTCATGGATAAAGGCAAGGTTGCATGCTCTCGCCCACTTCAACCAACGCGAAAAAAAAATAAATCTAAATCGATCGGGAATCAAAAGAACTTTCCTCAGTACCTAACAAAAGGTACTGAGGAAAGCGGCCTCAGCGTCTTTTTATCTAATGCAGCTGCTCATGTGGGGGAAACCAAAGGCCTTTGAAAAAACATAGGCTTTAGTGGCATGCCGGTTGACAGAAATGCCTTCTTTCAAATCCTCCGTAAGGGTTTCAACATCATTTCCTGGATTCCCTTTGCTACCATAATTCTACGCTCTCGATTTAAAAGAAAAAAACAAAATGTTTTTTTCAGCGTTTATGATGCTGAAATGTCAGACTGTATGGAAGAGAAGTTGTTGCTGTGTCTGCATGCAGACTTTGCCTCTCTCTTTGTGAAGCGCTGTCCCTGGAGAAGTGATGGGTTTGTGTTTACTGTGTTACCAGAAGCTGGCAGCAGGTTTTTGTATGGATTTCTATCCATCATATTCTCAAGCGTCTGTGTTAAACGGAGATTATGAGACTGACTAGGAAACCGTCTTCTTATAATACACTGGGACTGGTATCAGGTGAATTTCAATTCCAAAGAAAAAAAGGCTTTTGAACATTCAGACAGACCAAACTGCCTCGATGTGGCATCTGGGTTCTGGCTCTCCTGTTTAAATTGTGACCTTTGCTGTTTAATTACAAAGCTCATTAAAGACACCTTCCGCCTCAAAGTGGGTAATTGAACCACGTTCCGACCTATCGCCTTGCCAGTGAAAAGTGTGGCAAAGTCTTTTTATCCCTGAATAGCAGAACTCCAGAGTGGCTCCAGGGCGAGCTCGAGCCGTGCACAGTAGCTTTTAATGCCTTGCTGTCTTTGCTGGAGCATCTCGGAGTGATGTGGCCCTCAGAGTATTTACTCTTTACATCCAGGCCCAAGTCTCTCTCTCTCTCTTGGAAGAAAAAAAAAAAAAAAAATCTTTATAGCACCATTGCGTGTGTTACTTGAACTGTCAGATGTCATTGATTTCTGTCGGTGGAAGTTTCGAAAGGTTCACTCACATATGTGGTCAACAGTATATAGGGGGGAAATGCACCTCATGCCATTAAACTTTACGTTTGCTACATTTATTCTTTATTGTTTTTC
The DNA here is from genome assembly GCF_046127955.1 of Nelusetta ayraudi. Taxonomy (NCBI): domain Eukaryota; kingdom Metazoa; phylum Chordata; class Actinopteri; order Tetraodontiformes; family Monacanthidae; genus Nelusetta; species Nelusetta ayraudi. The sequence goes on along the minus strand of NW_027466067.1, from coordinate 6,831,547 downwards.
TGCACTTCAGAAACACTTTTTTTTCCTCCATAACTGACAGGAGTGGACGAGACTTAAGATGGTCTTCAGAGTCCAACTGTGCCTTTTTATATCCACGTAATGGTCCCAATTAAATCACCCAAGGCACCGTTTCACGACTGAGATATTAGGCTGTTTTACGTATTGATGCCATTTTCCTGCAATCACTGCCGAGAGACGCTCCTGGGGAAAAGTTAAAAATAATACATGTTGGCTGAATGGCTTAATTTGTATGTTTCTTGGTATAATTGACCCTTTGGTAAACTCTGCCTTCTTTAGTTACGGTTGCTAACCGTGGCAGGCTACAGCCTTATGGTACCGTCTGATATTTAAGTATACGTCTAACCTTCCCGGTGACTGATATTCTGCTGGAAATCATCTCAATTTTTTGGCAATGTTCAGAATTAACATCATAACTACCAGAGCTGAGTAGTCCACAAGAGCAGAAGGTGTGTTGTCCCTAAAAGCGGTTGCACCATTGTCTCCAAATTCAACAAAGACTGCAATACTTTATCTTTCCAAATACAATGTGTTGGTATGATGCCTCTCTTAGCTGTCACAAAAACCAACAAGAAAGAAACAACTGGTAAGAGGGCTGCGTTTTTAGCAACTCAACGTCCAAAACTCAACGCTATCACATTGGGATCCTTCTGAGCTGCCTTCCACGGAGACATTGTGGGAGGCCGGGAAGCTCGAGGGAGGATGATGGGATGCTGGGAGCGTTACCTGAGAGCCCAGCTGGTAGCCGGGCTCCATATCTCCCAATGCAGAGTCCGCACAGAGCATTTTTAAAGTATTTCTTGTTATTGCTTTATCCACAGTCCACTTTTTGGGCATCCTTTCATTAAAAAAAAAAAAAAAAATCTTCACCTTTAGAAACTGGTAGTTGTAAATGTAGCGCTGTTATTCTAATGGAGCCTTGTGCAAATGGACTCAGAACAACTCCGCAAATAACGAAGAGCTCGCACAGGGTAGTCAGGTGTGATGAGAATGTTTTGTTCTCTCACACCAAGCGGAGATCCATTTTGGAACGGAGTATGCGATGGCCCGGTCGAGCTCTTCCACCCCCTAATACAGCTACTCTCCTAAGTTTTCAACAGCACGTGGGATTTGGTTCGAGCTGCTGTACCTGTGCGGAGATGAACTTGAATAACCACCTGTCAGCCTGTAGCCACGGTGGAAGTCTGCCGGGACGTCGCCTTCCCGCTATTAACATTTTTAATTATTTCTGCCGCTGAGACACTTGTTTGGGATCTTGCAAAGTTCACGCCTGCACAAGCAGGCAGAGTTTAGCCTCGTGGAGCAGAACTGTGCCAAATGAGCTGTGTGAGTAATTAATTCCAGATAAATATTTGAATAGATGGTAAATGTCTTTTAACCCTCTGACTCCATTACTTCGTAGCGATTGTGCTACGACACTCGTGTATGGAAAGAGGGAGCCAATCTTTTTAATGTTTTAATGAATTTTATTCTTCGTCTTCCATATGAGGCCATGTGACTCTGAACAGGTGGCAATGTATTAGCCCGTTAAACAAACATGGCACTCTTTGCTTTGTGAATTTGATGCAACTTTCTTTAATGAATTTTTTATTGATTGTCTTTTCAAGTTACCTAGTGGGTCCAAATCAATTCTCATTTGTACTACCAGGTCGGAAAAAGTGATTTGCAAGTTTTGTTTTTACAGCTGTCTATTTTAAAAAGTTTTCATGCCCACCACTTTCACTTGCATTCTTTCACTCATTCGGCACAGGAGTAGCAAACAGCTTGACAGCTAATCCTTCACTAAGCCCCTCCCAAAAATGTCTGCCCTTCAATCCTACATTAGCAACCATGTTTATGCAAAAGGGGTCCCGTTGAGCTTTAGAAGCTAATATGTCAAAGCCGCGTGTTCATTGAACCAGCAAATCTGATCGATACCCAGGAAGTGCAGAGTAACATAGGAACAGCTGAATCCATATTGATGAGAACACCTTTGTTTTTTTTCACTCAGAATCTAATGAATAACTTAATCGGATCCTGCATAGATTTGTAGCCAATGTTCATTGTGCCTTGTATATGTTTGTATTATTTTAACTCCTTTCAGGGACGATAAAGATTTCCTTGAATCCTTGAGATGCCCCCTAGCTAACATTAGCTAGCCGTGTCCAGCTGTTGTTGTAGGTTGCTGTATGTGCTGTGAAATGCAAAAGTGTGATAATCTTGCTTGCCTAGCTAGCAATGAGCTCACAATACAAACAAAGAGCAACTAACTTAACATTAGACTAAAGAAAGTCTCCTCCTCTTTTTAAAATTAACATCCTACTATAGTCTACTTATACTGTATCTAATCAATGTAAACACAGCAGAAATATGGTGTTAGGATGGTAAATATATTGTGCTGCTTGGTGAAACACAGGTGCATTATCAAGGGGGGAAATAACAAAGCTGAATTCATAATGGAATTCGCAAATGGAATGGAATACATTTTTTCATAATGCTTTGAAAAGGCAAATATGGGCTTGCCTGGATTTAGAATTTTATAATCCTCCAAAGATAGCGATGTGTGTGTGTTTCTTCCGAAGGTTTCTTTGCTCGTGTTATTTTTTTTTCCCCTTCAGATATTTCTGTGCTTTGTTCAGAAGATACTGTATATCCTATTTTTGCAGGAATACCAGACTTTAACCTTGATTATAGGTGCATGTACTTGCTGCAACACTATGTTGTCAATTTGGTATTCTGGTCTCATTAGGTGTTTGCGCCACGAGGCCAGCAACACCCATTAAAATCATCCAACAGGCAGCTTTAGACAAACAGTGGCAGCGAAACAAACAAAGGAAAATTAGCTTCAGCCTAATGAGCGTGCAAGGGGAGAGCAGAAATTAGTAAGAATGCTAAGATTTCGAGTCTGTCACGGCTGTCAGCGGTGTCACTGCGGCGCTGCTGTGTTAGGATACAGCAGTTTTGGACACAAATTACGGCAAATATTTCAAAATTTTTCATTCCCGACTTTGGTTTCTCCGCTAATGGCCAAACGGCCACAAGCCGTATCAGGAAACTGTGATCAATAATCAGCTGTCATCATCTCAACTTGGACAGGATGCTCGCACTTTCCCTCAAAACGGAGCAAAAATATCCCGTCTCAGCTGGTTCGGAGAAGTGAGCTCTTGCCAGGAGATTGTTACCACGTATCAGTCGAGTGGAAACTTGCAATTTTGACAGTAATTATTTTCAATCTAATAGAATTTTCATGAGATTAACTCTGTCCAAATGAAGTGCGTGCGGTTTTGTGCGTGTTACGACCCCACCGCAGAGCTGCTGAATCCCGCAGGCCTGCTTTTGTATCTGGAGCTTCCAACGCAGAGAAAATGAATTAGACTTTTTTTTTTTTTTTCTTCTTCTTCCTCCTCGCCGCTCGAATCACTCTGCAGATAAAAATAAATTGACATTGGTGTCAAGAATGTTTTTATGGAATCTGGCGGAAGCGTTAACGCACTCCTCCAAGGCGCCGCTTTGCAGTAGAGAGCAGTCGCCGTTATTGGTCGTTACTTCGCTTTAATTGCCCTGTTATACACTCGTACATATATTTTTCGGAGGGCTGCGGCGCACCGGGAGGAAGTCGTCCCTGACCGTGTGTCAAGCACTTGAGCGTGACTGTTCGGAGACAGGCACCTCTGACAGCGTATCACACGCCAGGTTGAGACAGCCTTGTCAGTGAGCTAATGGAGTGTTGTGAGGTTAATTTACTACCATATGAATTCCATCAATAAGCAATTAAGAGGTGCAGAAACACAGAGACCAGCAGCCAGAAGCCCACCCCACCCCACCCGGCTGTAAATCAATTAGTTCTCGCGGCAGCTCCGTTTAAAACCTCCATGATAGATTCCAACTCAAGTGACTCGTGAAACAGCAGCACGTCCCTGTGCGACCCTCCCATTTGCCTTATCTGTCATGGAGCGCAGATCCTCAAACCTCAACTCGCAACCTCTGAAGAGATTCTTCAAAGTCCTTGACATTGATTCCACCAATGACTCTCGCTTTGATTAGAATTAAAAAAAAAAAAAAAATTAAGAAGGAGGGGGAGGGGGGGGGAACTCTCTGCTACTAATTCTACTGGGGGTGAAAGTGGAACTGCCTTCGACCAAGTGCCTCGACACTTCTTAGAATATTAAGTGGTTTTATTGCTGCTCGCCATCATAATTTTTTAAACACCTTCCACACATCCTCAAAATATTTCTATTACACTCAAAAAATTGCCTTAACATTAAATATAACTAAAACAGTGTTATGTTTGTATATGCCTATATATTACATATCTATATACATATTATAATCTATACATTTCTAAGTTGTCAGCAGTAAATGTTCCAAGAAAACAGATTTAGTTCTTTCGATAAGAACAAGGGAGCAAAGTGCACAAACAGACCCTGACTCTTCCTGGAATGAGTCAAGGCTGTAGGAGTCCCGCCCCCTGTGCTCTATGCAGCCAATCACAGCCCTGTCTTTATGTATCCTCCCTTTCACCTTTGAGCAGTTCTACTGCTGAGGAAGTGGAACTCGGTCAGTCACTCTCAGAAGTGAAATGGCTCAGTCAGGAGCTCAGCTGGACCCAGAAACCTTCTCTTGCTCCCTCTGCCTGGATCTTCTGAAGGATCCGGTGACTACTTCCTGTGGACACAACTACTGCCGCGAGTGTCTCCAACTCCACTGGGATGCAGAGGAGGAGAGGAGAGTCTGCAGCTGCCCTCAGTGTAGGGCGACCTTCAAACAGAGGCCCGTCCTGGAGAAGAACTTCCTGTTAGCAGCTCTAGTGCAGACATTTGGGAAGACTGGACTTCAAAAAGCTGCTCCGGCTGATTGCCACTACGCTGGAGCTGAAGATGTGGCCTGTGACATCTGCACCGCACGGAAACTGAAGGCCCTTAAGTCCTGCCTGGCCTGTCAGGTCTCCTACTGTGACTCTCACCTCCAGCCTCATCGTGACGTTGCTCCTCTACAGAAACACAAGCTGGTGGAACCCACCCATGGGCTCCAGGTGAACATCTGCCCTCAACATGATGAGGTAATGAAGATATTTTGCCGCACTGACCAGCAGAGCATCTGTTATCTCTGCTCTATGGATGAGCATCAAGGTCACAACACAGTGTCAGCAGCAGCGGAGAGGAAGGTGAGACATAGTGAGCTGGAGGAGACCCGGCACAAGATCCAGCGGAGCATCCAGCACAGAGAGGAAGACGTGAAGGTGCTCCAGAAGGAGGTGAAGTGCATCAACGGCTCCGCTGATAAGGCAGTTAAGGACAGTGACGACATCTTCACCCAGGTGATCAATCTGCTGGAGAAAAGACGCTCTGAGGTGCAGCAACAGGTCAGGTCCACGCAGGAAACAGAAGTGGGTCAAGTCAAAGAGCTTCAGAAGAAGCTGGAGCAGGAGATCGCTGGGCTGAAGAAGAGAGACGCTGAGCTGGAGAAGATCTCACACACACTGGACCACAGCCTGTTCCTCCATAACTTCTCCTCACTGCCAGCACTCAGTCAGTCTCCAGACTCCTCCGGCCTGGAGATCCGTCCTCTGGGATACTTTGAGGACGTGGCAGCAGCTGTGTCCAAGCTCAGAGATGAAATACAGGAAGTTCTGGCAGAGGCACTGACAATCATCTCATCGGCCGTGAAAAACGTTGAGGTTTTACTGAATGAACCAGAGCCCAGTTGCAGAGACGACCTCCTCAGATATTCGCGTCAAATCACACTGGATCCAAACACAGCGCACAAACGTCTGCTGCTGTTTGAGAGGAACAGAAAAGTGATGGCAATGGAAGAAGATCTGTCTCTCTGTGATCATCCAGACAGATTCACTGTCTGTCATCAGGTCCTGAGTACAGAGAGTCTGACTGGACGATGCTACTGGGAGGTGGAGTGGGGAGGGGGAGAGTGGGGAGGGGTGGAGGTGGCTGTGGCCTACAGGAGCATCAGCAGATCCGGAGAGTCAGAGGAAAGTGAATTTGGGTTGAACGACACGTCCTGGAGTTTAGTTTGCTACCCTGGTGGATATCTGTTCACTCACAACAACGTCAGCACTGATGTCTCAGATCCCGAGTGCTCCAGAGTGGGAGTGTACCTGAACCACAAAGCAGGTCTTCTGTCCTTCTACAGCATCTCTGGAACCATTAAACTCCTCCACAGAGTCCAGACCACCTTCACCCAGCCGCTACACGCTGGTCTTGGGATCGGCTCCGATTGTTCCGCTGAGTTGATGAAATTGTGAATTCTCGTCTTTGATTCTTCTTCACGTTTGTTGCCAAGCATCTTGTCGGCTGTGAGTCAATCATGGTGGGCGGTGGCCTCAAAGCAACTTCTTGTTTTTGCTCCCGATCAATGCTGTAGACCAGATGTTTGTCTCCACTGCTTCTGGTTGTTTGTGTGATGTTGTATTAATACAGCCATCACACAGATTAATAATCTCTGATTAGTTCATATTTCAACTTTATTATTGCAGAAAGCACAGCTGCGGTCAGTTTTCAATGATGAACCTTCTGACTGTTGATCTGTTTGTAAAAAATCTGATTGATAGACGTAAGACCTAGATTTTTTTTTTTTTTTCTTTTAGTCCTCGAAACAAGTCCTTGTGTGTTTGGCTAAATGTGACAGTAGTAAATAACTACATATATCTTTAAAGAAAAGAATGATATGCTATTTTCTTTCCACAGCAATGTCACGTTAATTAATATCTTTTGAATTGAGACAATAAAGCAACAAGACAGTAAAGATAAAAGTGGAAGTGCTGTGTTTCGTTGCAGTGAACTGGTTCCAGTATATGAGGCAGCATAAACATAAAAAGGGGAGAGTCACAGAGTCAGCAGGTTTTCAGATCCTCTATTTCAGACTTCTTCGTACTTGTCACTCTGCTGCTCATTGGTTGGCTCGCTAGACAGGCTCCGCCCTCTGAAACTGCCCGTTTAGCCTTGGCTGTGAATGATATCTGCACTTTGTTCAGTCGGGTTTGGCCTTTTTTTCCCCCCGGCTTCTTTCTTTTGTAAAGTCAACAGATTTGTATTTGCATTTTCACTTGCAGTTCCCTGATCATCGTTGTTCAAGAGCAGAGTTTTAAATGTTCCAGCTCAGATGTTTCTCCCTCCTTCCTCTGTATGAGAATTTTTGTTGTGTTTTTGGGGAGAAAAGGAGATAATGTTTGTGTTTTTAAACCTTTTTTGAGGCAATGCTACATTTTTTACATAAAAAAAAAAAAAAATCCAATGGCACACCACCAAACAAAAATATTATAAAATTGCACATTTTAGCCAAATAAGGACGACATAGTCTCTTAATTTATTTATACTCAGCGTGAAACCTGGTCCTGTTTATATGCAGACAAAGCTGATATCCAGGGAGGAATTGAGGGCAGAAAATAGGCTCACATTCCTTTCACAGCACAGTCACTCCACAATGGAGTGTTATTATTTTTCAGACCAATTAAGTGAAATTGGATAATTTTTCTCGACACACCTGACATTATCTCACAGTACACAGTGTGCCATGGCGCAGTGGTTAAAAAACACTGCTGTAGTGTATGGAGGTCCACACTTTTGCAGGTAGCTGTTGCTCAAGTCAAAGTAATTTTGTGACTGAAGGCCAGTGAATGGATGATTCTATACATTTTTTTTAATGTATTTCCCAGATAGGCAGGTCCTCATAGGTCCTCATTTGAAAAGTGAAAGTTGATCGTGCACCGTTGGTAAAATATGTGCGTCTGTGCGTCAGGGTCAAGGTCTGATCGCTGAAACATGCTAAGCTAATACTAGCTGTCCTGTCTGCAGGTTCTTCCAATCATTTTTTTTTTCTTGAAAGGTTGCAAAATCATTAATTTATTGTGCAGGAGTTGCAAAACATAAAAGACGGTCGATTGGCTGACCCCTTTGCACACTGCAGACCCGGTAATACTTCTGGCTTTTCGGCAGATGTTGACCTGGGCAGGAAGTCATCCATGATGGTTTTCAACAACAGGAACATCCCATAATCCTCTTTGGTTTTATTTTTTTTTATTTTATTTTTTTTGGTTTTATATCCTTTTTTTTATGAGAGCCAGACAGGACTCACACCCTCTGCCTTTAACTGCACTACAGCGCTTCATTTGAAAAGCTAATTTTCTGTGGTGGATGTGGGAGATTACCATTCATTACCTCAATCTTCACTCTCTGCCACTCCATAATGCTGGGAAGTCGACGATACATTCCACCCCTGTGCACTTCCGCGACACTGTAGTTGCGATCCCGGGAGAAGCTCAGGCAGGGGGTTACGAATCTGATATCTATGAGATGTCTTTCTCTTGCTTTTTTCTTTTTTTTTTCTTTACCATATCAGCCTCATCATACTCACATGAGCCCTGGGGGTTAGGATTGTGAACGTATTGTCCCAGCCACACCGTTACCATTTAAAGTAGGGATTCTGTCGCCGGCTTCCTGCTTTTGTTTGAAAATCAACTGATGCAGTTTGGAGATAGGGCAGGCCTCGGGATTTGTTTTAGCCGCTTTTATTTTTAACGGAGCAGGTCGCAGCGGGGTTGCTTTTTCACTTTGAAGCGATGATTGCCGCCGATGTCTTCACCCGCATGTTTTACCCGAAGACGACATCAAAACAGCTGCGAGAATACACTGCGGAAAAGTCAGAGCAGCCTGTTTTTTAAAAGGTCCAGCGTGTGACATTTGAAGACACAAAAAATACAATATGCATGGTTCTAGTAAATATATGTAGCTGTTGTGGTTTACATTCAATAATAAGAAGTATTCATATCAGGCACAGTACCAGATCAGGTCCGTTAAAATTTGTAAACCCTAAAATAAATAAAATCTGAAACATGCTAAACTCATATTCGTCATGCTGCTTGAAGGGTATTGGCACAGCGCCATCCGCTGGCCAGGTATTGGACTACTGGTAGTATCGGAAGAGGTAGAGGAAGGTTGACTGTCATGCACCTTCATGCACCACAGACCTCCAAAGACTGACAATGAGTCTTGTTCGGGATTTACATGAATTTAACGTTTAACAGTGTTTGTAGTTTCATTTTCTTACCAGCAGGTGGACTTCATCTAAAATGCTGGGCCTTTAAGGAATGATTCTTTGTATTTTTCCATCTGACGGTTCCAACATTTCCCTGACCATTTGTGTTTCTGTCTCAACAGCGCCCCCTAACAACATATCAGTGGTGGCAGAGAACACTCCGGCCCTATTCAGTCGATACCAGGCCCAGAATTTCACTCTGGTCTGCACTGCGAAAGGAGGGAAACCGGCTCCGTCGGTGAGTTTTGCTGTTAGATACGCCACACTGCTCGAACACGAGGGACCTTCCTTTATAGAATACAGATCCCACTTGTTTACAAAGGGGTGGGGGGGGAACATTTTGCTTCTGGGCTTTTTTTCCTTTTCTCTTACAAAGAAAATACTAAACCAAATCGCACTTCCAGGGGTGGGGGAAAAAAAAGCTTCTTGGTACAGAAGTTAAAAAGTTGCACGAGAAAAGCAAAACCATGGATCTGGAGGGCGAGAAAGTGCTGGTGTGCTGCAAGCTCTGTACGAAAAACACCTGCATGGTGTTTTTTGTTTTGTATTGTCATTGTCCTTTGGCTGAAAGTAACTGCTGTCACAGTTCTGTTCACTGTGGGCCGACGTGTGATTGATCAGCAACAACAATTCCCATCTGTCCATTTTCTGTTGCCACTTCATCTGCACTCAGGGTGGCAGGGGGCGCTGTAGTCTCTCCCAGGCGCCTCAGGGTACAGGTGAGGCGAGTCACCAGTTTACTGTAGGTCCAACACAAAGAGACAAACAGCCGTAAACAGCTGCGCTAATTCAAGTTGCCAGTCAGCCTGATGAGCATGTGTTTGGACTGTGGGGGGCGATGAGGAGGTATTTTGTAAGCAAATTATTCACTCTTTTAACCGCTGTTAACGTACAACATTCATATGTTACCATTGGTGCTGCTGACCTAAATCACACTTTTTTTTTTTTTCCAGCTGCACCATTTGTAATTGGTCATCAAATTTAACACGGATGGTCGTACTCGGATCAGTTACTGAGTAACGACAGCGACGATCACCCTGCATACAGGCCTCAACAAAGAGCCTGCACACTTCTTTTTTGGGGGAAAAATGAAAAAAACAAAAGTTGCCTCGCAACTTCCTTCCCCTGACATCTTTTTCAAGTGCACAACAAAGTGCGGATATGTGGAGCGCGTGCCGCCGTGTCTGGCGCTGGTGTATTGGCTTACGGAAGCAGTTTGGGAGCAGCGGCTCGCTGTTTCTTCCTGCCGGGTCATTAATCACTGTCCGCGGGTGTGCAGTAATGGACTGGAGACCCCGAGAACACCGATTTCCTGCAATTATGAGCCCAGCGAGAGGTGAACGCAAGGTGACTGCGATTTCCGTTTCTTAGGGTGCATCCCTGGCTGATGGGGCCGAGGTTCCAGTTCTAAAAACCCCGTTAAGATTTCACGGGCAGCCTTAAGCCATTAGTGCTCGACGCCGCAGGATCCCTTTATTTCTCAGGAATTAATCCAAAAAATAAAGGAGGGGTGGGGGGGTGGGGGGGGGAGTTGGAGGTGGAAGAGATCTAAAGGCTCTCAGGTGGTCAGCCAGCCCAGGAGCTCTGTCTGTGCGTCAGTGGCCAAGTCAAATAGCTGATAATTAGCTCCGCCGGCGCCTCGGCAAACAAACGATCCGGGCCATTGACTCGAGATGAAAATAAAAAATTTAAAGAGCGTTTCGCTGCTCTGCTCACCCCATTGTTTGCGACAACGCAGGGAGCTGGTTGTGTGTTGCGTGCGAATGAGAGACATGAAAAGGTTTTGATTTTGTGCGGCAAAGGCAGGTCAGGGTCGTTTCCGCAGCGACGCGTTTTTAACTCGTGAAGTGTGGCCGTGGTTTCATTCAAAAGGATACAACTCTAATAACTTTGCAGCCCAAGCGTCATCAAAATGGCTGGAAGGAAGCCTTAGCTATTGGCTGCCGTTGAAGGGGCAATGAAGGAAGCTAGGCTAACGCTGGGCTAATGCCAACACAGACTTGTGAAGAGCTTCAACAGCACCTGTCTGTGTCATTTGTTTGTTTAGATTAATTATACACCACACGCGTACCTCCCGCCAGAAAAAAAAAAAAAATGAAATGTTACAGGGCAATTTCATAGCAGCTACACTCTACAAAAACTAATTCCCAGGTCACTTTTCGCCTTGGAGGCAAGAAGATGGTGAGGAGCCGCAGTCCCCTGGGAAGCAAAGAGCGCTTTTATGTTTGTTTCCACTTTGATCACACGTCAGAGTTCCTTTTCAAGTGTTGTTTCGCAACCAGTTAGCCTCGTAGCGCGCAGTTAAGCGCAGCCTGATAAACACTGCGAGATCACGTCGTGACATCTCAGAGTAGTTATCACATTTCGTATTTGTTTGATGTTCTTTCTATTTATTTATTTACGACAAAGCCTATGCCAATGTCTGAACGTGATCGTCGTGTCTCTGGCACTCGTGACTCTCTGCATACAAATGGCCCCCGTGACGAGCTAAACCATTAGCGCTGTTGTCCACCGCCGTGCCGCCACGACAAAAGCTCATTACGAGTTTTCGCTCGTGATTGAATGTTTGCCTCTGCGGCCTCTCCGCGCGTCTGCGACTTCAAACGGACCCGTTGGCTTTCTGATGAAACTCGTTTAGTGCGCCGCCGTCGCGGTGGCCGCGGGGCTCGTCGCCGAGTGAGCTGCTGTCAGCGCTACTCTCAATGTCGCGTCGTTACGAGGCCGCTTTCAACGGCGGTCGGCAGCTTACAAAGAAACTTGCCCTCATTATTGATTGGACAATTAATGGCGCCATTCGGTGAGTTTGTGTTTCTCCTCACACTTGATGGACTGGGGGGGAGGAAAGTCGACGGAAATATTCACATCAATATTAAAAAAGGCACACGGGACGCCGGATAGAGAGAGGAGAGTTGCGCAACCTGAGTAATGGAATTAAATAATCATGAAAAGGGGAACACAAAGGTGGCATAAAACACCGAAAGAAAATGTGGAGTGAAAATTTACACCTTTAATCTTTAATTCTGTTTCTTTCCTCTCTCTCTGTCAACATTCGGTGTGTACAGCCTTTGTTAAAAATGCATGCTCAGCCCCTAATAGCTCCACACAAGCTGACATAGCAATATATATATATATATATATACATATATATATATATATAACCAACACAGAAAAAAACATAACTCTCTGGGTCAACATTTAAAGCTGTTTGGAAGAAAAACACAGAGGCACTAAGTGCTGCATACGACACCGAATACAGACTTCAAATTAAATGCATTGTTTCCTCAAAATCGACATTTCACCCATACGCTCTACATTTATTTTTACGCCAAGCTAGCTTACATACTATGCAAACGCATATTTGAGCACATTTGTAATCCACATGAGCGGTGTGTGCATCTTCTACACGCAGAAGAGGACAACACACAAGCAGTCAAGGAGTATTGTGCCAATTCCGTTCCCTCTGGGTAACTCCAGAATGCTCCTCCGGGTTAAAAGACGTGTCCGTCTGCCTCCATCGACAGGGGGGAGGAGTGGGTGAAATTTCACTTCGGAGAACCGTCCTTTTAATGAGGCAAACGACCTGTGAATCTATTACTGTATATTGACTTTTTTGTTTCTTTAAAAAAAAAAGAAAATCAATTTTGCCATATCGACATTTTCCATCCCTGCCTCCGACGGGCGCCGTAATGTTCTCTATCAGCTGCGTCGTAATGAGCAACATGGGAATTTGTGCTGTGTGTGTGTGTGTGTGTGTGTGTGTGTGTGTGTTTGAGCGTGCACGTGTCAAAGACCGCATGAAAAAGGGTGAAAATGATCACACGTCGGCGCTGCACTCAATTAGCTCCACACGAGCTCCAAGGACGGTCACTCTGCACTGCGGCTGCTTGGAAAAAGCAAACATCCGTCCACACGTCTAGTCGCCGGCCTGGTGTTCAACCTTCGGCAGGGAAGAGGGAAAGTATCTAAACATCTCTTAACGACGCCTTGCCTTTCATCCTCGCCGCAGACAAAAGCCCCTTCCGCGATGTTCCCCTGTTGCCACGCAACATCGTTTTAAATGTTCTTTCGCCACCTGATCCGGCCTTTATCTCCGTGGTTGGAGCGCAGTTCACCCGGCGCCACCGTTATTGAAAGCTGCCTCACGCGGCTCTCTGACCTTTACCTCGTTGCATTGTTTTGATTGGCTGGGGTTACAGATGTTGGAATTTTTTTTTTAAAAGAAAAAAGTTTTAGATTTTCCGATACCATGACTTGTGATGTCGTGAAAGTTGCTAAGACTCAGCTTGAGGATGATAGAGAGGAATTACTGTCATACATGCACACATTAATGTTACATTTGACAGGGTCGTTTCAATATATATTTAGGCTTTGCAATACTGCAAAATCTTTATTGATCTGAAACCAAGTAAGTAATGTAGTGAGGTAATTAAAGTAAAAGTAGAAAAATTAAGTAAGTAAAGAAATATAATACATAAATATATATGTACATATATATGTGTATATATAGTAAATAAATATATATATATATACCAAACCTCTCTGAGCCCACAGATATTTTGAAATTTGAATATATTTTCAGTATGAAGAAGTGCATTTCTCTTGACAATTAAAATGGTTTGAAATGTGAAAATATTAAGTGTCAGTTTACAGCAATGCGACAGGTGCACATCAGTACACCTGCACGTGAGCACATACTGTACATTATGTCCCATTGTTTAATTGAAAATAAAGCTGTTTTTTTTTCCCGTTTGACCTTCCATCACTATTATTTATGCCAACGGATAAAGTTGTGCCAGTCATAATTTCTCATATCACGCTTGAAACAAGAAACTGTGAACTTTGAAGAAGTCGCTCCATACTTGTGAATGTTGATGAAACGGCAACATGAATAGGTCGTAATCTCAGTCGCGAGCTATAATATCTTGTCGAGATAATTAAAGAACCAAAAGCCTTGGAACAATTGAAACACGCCAACACACAAACTGCTCAGTGAGCAGAACTGCTTCATCAGACAGAAAACACGCAAGTGCCGCTTTATCAAAGCTATTCCATCTGCGATTTCAGTTTTGTTTTTTTTGGGGGGGTGTCGCGTCGTAGCACTCGTACCCTAAGCTCCCTGCGCTTTAGAAAGCCAAACACGGCAGAGCTCCACCCTGCCTCTGCCCCCGCTGCAGTGGCGGCGCAGGGAGCTGAACATAATGGGGCTGCCTGTGCTAAAAATTGTCCGATATTACATTTCGAGATCCATCGACGCAGCGAGAAAAGCCGCTGATGTGTCAATAATAGCTCCCCGGTGCCACTCATTAGAGCATCCTTTGGAGCACAAGCAAGCGCTGATTGAAAAGAAGGACGATAATGACAGTTAATAATAAGAAGGAAAGCTGATTAAGTCATGGCTGGGATCCTCCCGCTGCCTCTCTCACCCCCGCCACCCGCTACCCACCACCGCCGCCGCCGCCGCCATCTCTCTCCGGCGGCTGCGCTTTCATTAAATCACTCTGTCGCCGCCTGAATTACCGCCCTGTCCCTTTGACACCTGCGTGATTAATTGCAGTAACATGAAGGTGTATATGGGCCGATGCATGATGGGTACATTTTTGGATTTGACATGCTGGTGATGGTGTGTGTGTGTGTGTGTGTGTGGGTGTGTGTGTGTGTGTGTGTGTGTGTCAGTACAGCCACTTTCATCTCTGTCTATTCAAAAAATAAATGTATAAAAAAATAAATGTTTCACACACGCCTCACGTACATATATATATATATATATATATATATATATATATATATATATATATATATACATGTATATATATTTCAAGACTCAATTTTACTACTGCTATTGTGTGACTGTGTGTGAGAGCCACTCCTTCAAATTATCTCACTCTTTATTCCATTCTGTTTCGGAGCTGAATGAATCGAGTGGGGTTTCTTTTTATTTGTCTGCCTCCATTGTGTGAGCATATTGGACTATAAAGCACTTGGGTGCAGGGATTAATAACAGTGTGTGACTGATAATCATTTTGTTCCGTGCGGCCATTCGACAATAAAAAAAAAAAAAGTCGTGCAACGCCACAAACACAGAAGAGTCGTCTTCACCTCCCCCTCCCTCCCCCCCTCCCCCCCGCATGCAACCCAACTTCGGAAAAATATCGCGAACATTTTGAACGAGGCCAATTCGCAAAGGAGGTGCTCGCATGAGCAGTTTGTACACTTTGTTGTGCGATTGAAGGTAAAGATGTTTTAAGAGCCGTTTTGTTTCGCTAAACACCTAAAGGACTAATTGGCTTTTTTTTCTCTGAGAAAAAAAAGGTTTCTGCGTGAGACATAGCTTTTTTTTTTTTTGACACCTCCCATCAAAGTGACAGACATTCTGGCAGTTTTATAATCACCGGCAGAGCGCGAGTCGCTGTTTGCGCCGCCGTTTGACGGGAAACACGGCAGGAGTGACGCGTTTTCCTTTTATCTCCACGTGTCAGATGAGGAAGTGGGGGGGGGAATTAGAATTTAGCAAATGAGCGGATAGCCGCGGCGGCGCACAAAGAGCCACGGCTCGGCTGATGTCTCCTTAATTGCGCTTAGATTTTTAAGATGACTTTCAGCGATGTGTCACTTTGGAAATCATTTCCGCCGGTTTCATCGTGGGGTTTTTGTTTTTCTTGCCATCAAATGGGGACCTTTGTCACACGGCTGTTCGGGCCCGTTCTTATCGCCGCACCTCATTAGGCGCTGACGCTTGGTCGCGGCACCTCGTAGGAGGAAGTCTGCCCGTGTGACCTCCGGATTAGTCGGACTGGTGACGTACAACAACAAATGTTTTACAAGACAAAGGACGTGAAGTTTGGACACACACTTGCAGACGCCCGCAACGCTTGTGAATTTCACCTCAGCTACTCGGCTCTCACTGCTGCCCCCCATGGGGCGGAGAAGCCAGCACACTTTGCAGACGGAAATGTAACGTTAATTTCAATCACTGGCGCTCGTCAATATATAGGGGAGACTAGTAGTGGGCTCTGTTTTCTCCCACTTAGTTTTCATTTCAATTTTTTGGGGCTAAGAACTACTTGGTTTGATTATCTTGTTTGACCTTATTTCTCTCATTATCCTGACAATGTTTTTTTTTTAGAACCATGCCTTTGGGAAAGCAATAAATTGTCTTTTAACTTTGAGGTTTATGTTGGTCAATTCCTCAGTTCTCAATCCAGTCACCCAAAGCTCTATGAGACGTTCAACAAAGAGAATCAGGTTTATGAGTCCTTTGAGTCAGTCGTCATCCAGAGTGGCAGCATTGAACTTTTTAACCGAATGGCGTCTCACAAGGCAACAGTTTAAAAACTGTCAACAAGGTCAAACTCTTTTGCCCTCCCTTTCTCACTGGCACGGCACTTAAAGGGGATGCTCAGCCCCTCAAAAAATACTGTAGTTTGAACCCATGTATTACTTTATGAATTCTGATGATTCTGGTGGCATTTTGTAACCCACGTAACCATCCAGGAGTTTCACAGACGATCAAATTTCTTGAAGTTTGCTTTGCTACTGTTGTGTCTTACAGTATTAAAGCGGCCATGAATGAATATCAAAAGCATAAAGCGAACAATATAAAGAGCATCGTTGGCTTCCACCCATTGACAGAACAAATGTGTTGATCAGACAATGATACATGTATCCACGCAGCTCATGTGGCGTCGTCCACGTGTGGGAGCCGCAGGAGTCCACTGTCAGTGGAAATCTCGTGTTTGTGCACGTGCACGGTGTTTTGCTGAGCACTTCTCCTCCTCTGTGCTGAACAGTTTCTCATTTATTGTGTGCTGCCGTCTTTGAAAAACTTGAACGTTCGCCCACAGCAGCACAGCGAGTTGTCATGGGTGAGAGTGAGCGGCGGCAAATAAGCGAAATGTAACTTTGTAGCGGCTATTGGACGGACTCTGGGATGTTTGTGCGTTAAGCAGAGCATCAGAGGAAAAGGAATTTAAAAAGACAAAAACAGACTTTGCCGCGCTTTTAATGTGGAAACACTCTGACAGAGGGAATTAAGACGCAGCTCCTAATTAATGTTGGCTCAAAGACGGCCGGCGGCATAATGACTGACAAAAATGCAAACTTTATTATTTTTTTTAAAGTTGTCAGTGCGCCTTCACTTATTTATTTTTTTTTACCGCTAGCTGTCTTATTTATTTATTTATTTATTTATTTTTTTACAGTTTGTGTTAACATAGGGAAGAAAAGGGTAGCAAAGCTGCAAAACAGTGGGACAGAAATAAGACTGTTCTCATTCCATATCTCCATTAAGCCATTAATTTGTGCCTACTGTCGGTGGAAACATCAGAAATGGGTTTTGTTCTTCTGCTCTTTGCTGACAACAAGCTTTCTTGTGCCTTGATAACCCAACAACTGTTTGACATTTGGCTGCGGGTTGCTTCACGGCAACCGGATAATTTCTGACGAGGCTCTTTTGTGCTATTTCGAGACATTGCGGATATTTAATTAGTCAGAGGTTGTTTTGTGCTCGTAAAATGAACTTCTGCTGTTGCTCACAAAGACAAAGTGGCTGTGTGGGCTTGTAGAATCCATTCCCCCTTCTGACTACAGATCCTCTGCCAATGCAGGTGTCACTGCGTTTCCATGAAAACAAAACATGAATTTGCCAGCCAAAGCCACCAAACAGGTGCACGGATCCTCCTGCTGTGATAACTAATGAGGCGTTGAAGCTCCTTTTCTTTGCAAGTTGCCGAGGAGCCGCAGGAGTCGGCGGCAAAACAAAAGAGGTCACCCTGGATCTGAGGGTGACGCCTCCTATCCTCCCTTGCTGCACCGGATTCTAGGCTCCGATCACCGACTTAACGATGATAAAGCAGGTAGTCAGAGTGTTATTATGATTTTTATCTCGGGAAGCTGTGTTCATCTTTGAAGCTCTTTATAATTACTACTTACCCACATACAGAACAACTGTTATACCATCAAAGGTCCCCAAACTGCATTTATACATAAAATGATTAAAAAAAAAAAACATGTTTGAAGTAAAGTAAGTTTAATGATGTGATTCAATTTCAAGTGCAGATTAACGCAGTAAAAGTGTGATCACCTCTCTATCTGTATTTTACTTTTAAACTCCGCTTGAGCTTGTAAATGTTTTTTGTTTCTCATTTAAACATCAGAATAATGTATAAATTCATTCAATTTGACTCACAAAAAAGTTAGAAGTTAGAGTTCAAGTGAAAACTATTTTCAGGTGCATTATAACATCTTTGCGAGGACTGACACTTCATCAAAACAAACTGAACACACAAAACTCTCCTCCAAGCCGACTGTACTTAGTACTTTGTACTAAACTGCACGGCAGGCAGATGGGGCCACAGATCAGTCCAAGACTCACGTGGAGCAACAGGTCGCGTCACTCCTGTAAACTGGCAATGATCTGCTCTTCACAGTTCACACAGACCTCGCAAGCCAACAGCCCCCAGTAGAGTTTCCCAGTTGACCTGCAAAAGACCTGTGGGGTCAAATCAAAGAGAAGCATGTGTCTCTTGGAAATACAGTCCTCTTACAGCTGGACTGTATTTTACTGCACAGTCTTAAAAAAAAAAAAAAAAAATTCAAATGGCCTGCAGCAAACACGCATTACCTCGGTCAAAGTAACCTGACCTCGGCTGAAAAATTTCCGAGCAACACGGTGCAGGCGTTTTGTTTCATCTTGATTCTACGTGAGCTTGTTTTTATGTTTAGTTTGATGGAGGGTTGAGTTAAGGGGTCAACAAGTTTACGGACACAAAAGCAAGAAACTTTTAAATGCTTGAATTATCACAGGAAAACAAAACAAAAATAACACTGAGACACGTTGTCACTGTCCTCGACAGCAGACCGCGCGGAGCAGCATGCTAATGTGTGGGCTCAGCGGCAGTGCCAGTTGGCAGTCACTCATTTGTTAGCTTGATCAGTTTTCGGACCTATTAGTCAGCGTGATGACTCACAGCAAGTAGATTTTATGAGTGATCAGTTCATCTAGTCTCGTTTCTTTGTTGTTTTTACCTTCTTTCACTTGTTGTTCTTGAAGGTGAAGTGTTGTGTTGCTCGCTGCACAAGCACAGCAACAGTGTGGTGAGACGTCCATTTCAAACAGAAGAGATGATCTTCTTTTTGTATGCGTGCGCGCGGTTTACAGCCCTTTTCGCCTTAAATACTGCTGTTAGCTTCCGCCTTTCCCTGGTCGAGACTGCAGGCACAAATGTGGCTGCATTAACTGAAAGTGGCAGCTCAGTTTGAAGGGACCGTATTAATATGGCCATTTCCAGATCGAATAAATTCATTTTGGTGGTCTGACTCCAACAACAGACAAGGTTTGTTTGGTCAGAAAACATTTGTGTTTCTCTCATTCAACCCTGATAAGTTTGTTCTCTCTGTATTCCTCTCTATTTGGTTGTTTTGCCACTCAGTGGTCCTAAACTAACTGGAACCGCAAACTGGGGGACGTCTACTCTCCCTTGAGAGTAGAAAAAGATGCAGCCTTTCCTTCCTATTAAATACAACAAATAAATCAGCTGAGGATCTATAAAACGCTATTATGTCCCGGCAGGATGACTGACGCAGCAAATCATCCTGCAGATGGCCAATATTTAACCGATAAAAACCACAAGAAGCCCTCGACATGCTAATGCCAAAACAGCAGGGACAAAAAAAAAAAAAAAAGGAAGAAAGGAGGGTCATCAAAATGGGCGCGAGCGTCATAAAATACCTCTTCACGTGTTCCATTTCTCATGTGATTTATGTGATTAAATGTGCTGGCGGGTCATCCTGCGTTGGCAAGATATCATTAAAGCAGAGGAGAAGTGAACACAAGAGCACGGCGAGGAGGAATAATAAAGATTACTGATAGCTGTGCTTGTTAGCTCACCTCGCTCATTATTCGGGTTCCGAAGAAGTGCAATTTGAATCTATCAGAGTCGAGCTACTTCTGACTATTACTTTTTTTTTTATTAGCATTTCAAGTCCAATTGGAAAGGAATCACAGTTTATGACACGTTATAAGGGAGTTCAGTTTTATGAGGCCCACATTAAAATAAAATAAAAAAAAAGGTTTACATAAATTCACCGCTTTGGCCGATCCAGATTCTACGCACTGGGGTTGACTTCCTTCTCATGTTTAAATGAGATAATAAGTAAACAAATCGGTTGGCAGTAACCGAGAGGAACGCTGATCAAGAAGAATGGATGGAAATCCCCTTTGCCAGCTGCAACCGACTTGTTCAGGCTGTCGCCCAGCTTCACCCGGACAGCTGGGACTGACTGCGGCTGCTCCCCGAGACCCCGGAGTGCTGGAGAAGCAGCGATAGAAGATTGATGGATGTCAACATCAATATATGTACATATAGATATCATTGGTGTATATTGGTGTATGAGTGTGTGAGTGAATGGGTGAAGGAGAGGCCAATGCAAAGCGCTACCGTGAAGGTGCTGGAAAGCACTATATCAGCGCAGTTCATTTACCATATAAACACATGTGTAAAATGTAGGATTCTGTTGACATTGTCTGTTGTGGATTTATTGGTTTAGATGATTCTCAATTTGAAAAAGAAGATTTACTCTGCTTGGATGAGTTCCTATGCATGTGCAAGAAATCCTGACACACTCACATGAGAAGCAAGACAATGAATGCAGTCTGAAGCAGCTCATGGCGCTCAGGGCTGTATCACATGTTTGCATTATTGCTCCGCGGAGGCGGCGCTGCAACCTTGCAAGTAAAAGAACAAAGGCCAGAAAAATCTCGCTGTCTGTCGTTCCTTCACCGCCGAGAGCTGCAGGTCGGGAGCAGCTCTTATAATTTCCCCGACAGTAAACGGATGAACTGGTCGCGTTGATTGGTTGCCGTCGGTGCCGGCAAAAAAGTTAACCGCTAACATCAAACTTTACTGCAACTGGCTTCTTTTGCTGCGTTGCAAATGCGGCCTCCCGTCCTCGTTCCTGGTGTCTGACCCTCTGCTTCTCCCGTCCCGTCCAAGGTGTACTTCAAGCGTGACGGGGAGCTGATCGAGGTCATCCCCTACACTCTGGCCTCCACCACCAGCGAGCTGGGCGGCAGCGCTGCCGCCGCCGCGGTGGCGGGAGTGCGAGGAGCCAGGCCGCTCATCAGCAGGGACCTGGACGACACCAAGCTGCAGCGCTCCCTCTCCCTCCTGGACCCCGAGGGCCGCGCGGCGCGGCTCTACACCGAGGCCCCGCGGCGGCTCCACACCCAGGTCCAGCAGGCCCAGGAGCCCAGCCCGGCCACGGAGGTCATCCCGGAGACGGTGGTGAGCCGCGAGTTCCCTCGCTGGGTGCACAGCACGGACCCGCTCTACTACTTCAGCCACACCAACCTGCCCCAGAGCGACGGCTCCGTGGTGGTGCAGGCCCGGCTCACCTGGACCCTCAACCCGCAGCTGGACAACGACGCCCTGTTCAGCTGCGAGGTCAAGCACCCGGCGCTGTCCATGCCCATGCAGACCGAGGTCACTTTGGGTGAGCCACTTTAAAAAAAACAACACACACAAAAAAAAAACATTATCCCCTTCTGTCCTCTATTTCTCCTCCCACGCATTCTGAACTGCACACACACACACACACACACACACACACACACACACACAAACACATGCAGCCTTTTCCCGTCTCTTCTCCCTTTTAATCTACTGTCTCCTTGTATCCCCTTGCGGCGCTCGGACACTTACTGGGTCCCCCCCCCCCGCATCCCCCGTGTCTCCTTTGCAAATGTACTCAGAACAACACTGATTTTCATTTGATGCCACTTAATTGTGTTACGGCTCGGCAGATTGCGAGTTAAGTCGCGAATGCAAAGCCTCCCAAAGTGACTGACAGGGCAATTCATCGGGCTGTCTGCCGCTAGATTGAGTTAACTGGCGCCCGTTATTGAAAAAGTCGACCTGAATTAAAGGTGTCAGATGAGAATTTAGACGGGCTGACCGCCGGCTCATCGCCGCGGAGGCAGATTCAGAAACGCAGCGCTGCTTCCAAACTCCCACTCCGATTCTTAAGTTGCGTCTCAGCTTTTTCCAAAATCTGTGAGAAAAAAAGAAACGAGAGCGGAAAGACGATGCCGGCGCGGACACAAAGCCCTGAAACCAGCAGTCATAGTTCTAGGAGGAATTTAGCATTCACTTCTCGTGGGGTAGTGATCCGAGTGCGAGAAACACACATGTGCACGCACACATGCACACATTGACACACACACACACACACATTCTCTATCTGTCAAAGATGGCTCCCAGCACATCTAATTAACATTTCAAAGGCGATACGTTTGGCACGGCTCTCCTGGAAACAGGCCACGCTGCGCTGACATGATAAACACAGACATTATCTTCCATAAGACGCCGGCCGCGGCTAAAGGCAGAGCGACACGTTGAATGGAGAGGGTTTCGGCTGCTCCGCTGCATTGTGTCTTGCCCTCCTCATCATTTTATCTGACATCGCCACCTTTCATCTAATTAAAAAAAACACGTCTCCTCGTATTCTCCTTCGCCACTCCGCTCCCATCTGTCCTCATTTACGGAAGCTAACTGTCATGAGCATCTAACAGTCGCTTATATCTTCCACGATGTTCTCCCTTTCTCCGCCCACCTGCTCTTTGGTGTTGGAGGAGACGGGAGGTTAGCTGGATGAGCTAGCAGTTAGCCGGAAAGTTAGCCTTGACAAAAAAGCCTTTTGCACCTAATTAGAGGTGAAAGCAGCCAATCAGACGAGGGAAAGCTGAATAAAAACTGAATCAGAGAATTCACTCTTCCAGCGCATTACAGGTGTGTCTGGGAGCGCCGGCCTAGCTAGCACCTACAGCTACAGAGTTGTGCATTATCACATGAGATCATTGCATCGCAGAATGTAAGAGTGGGTTGTTTTTACTACCGCTCTTGTTTATTTCAGCATATTAATAAGACTCAGGCATGAGATAACATTTTATCCCCATCCTTTTTAATGATTCAGTTTAATGGCAAAGCTGCTCAGTTTATGGCAACAGAATCAACTCACTGCTCACTGCTTGCAAGAAAATTGTCTTGTAAGATCTTTCTTTCCTTTGTTTAATTAAAAATAACCTTTTGGGATTTTAGCCTCTCAAAAAATTTTCACATTTACAATACACTGTCTAATCACACAAAAAAATATACAGAGTGATACTAATAGTACACATTTTTTATTGCATTGCACACAATTTTTACACTGGTTGTGATTTTGATTATTATCTTGTGTGGAGAAACGGTGTGGCCGACGCTATCAATGTATTCGTAAATTAGACAAAAAAAAAAAAAAAAAAAAGCTACCTAGCGCACGCCACCAAGCCTCCTCATTGTTTTGCATACATTTATAAAAGTGGTTGTTACATCCACACCAATTAGCCCCAACATTAAAACAGGCTGCCTAATGACTTGTGGGTTTTTTTTTTTACTCTACTGAAAATAAGCAAGGGACCGTTTGGCGGATCCTGTGCTACATGGAAGCGGCCACTGGCTGCGTTTCCTCTGGGCCTGGTGCACTTCCCTCTGTCCATGTCTCCATCACATCCCATGAAACATTGATTGGATTGGGATCTGGGGAGTTCAGAGGCCAACTCAGAGCTGTGGGCTCTTCAACGTATTCCTCAGGCCATTCCTGCATAGTTTTATTCAGTAAGGTCTAGAGGAACGTTTTTAATAGAAATGTGCATAAAAAGCATTGGTATTATGAGCGCTTGTTTTTGCCTGCATGCTACATTATACTGTAAGAAAAAAATGCCTGTGATAATATTGAGGGTAATGGCTGTACAAGAGGTCTTTGAAGAATAGCGTGTTTTCCAACGGCTTGTGGCAAGACGAGCGCTTCAGTTGTTAGGAAATATATGTAGTTACGATGTAATCAAAGCGGGCGCTCTACCTTTCAAGCAAACATTCGGCGTCTGTCATCGTGAGGTTTGTCATCTCCCACGACAAAAAAACAGCAACAACAGAAGCGACTCTTGGCACCGAGAGCGGCCTGAAACAGCGAGTCTACGCTAGATTAATTAGCGAAATGAATTACGGCATTGTGTTGGAGTCAGGTGTAACAGAGCCTCTCCAATGAGCCGACATGTGAAAGAGGGAGCGTCCTCTTTGAATGACGGCGCTGATTAGTCTAATTACTCTGGAAAATGTCTCTGAGCACAAGTAGCGTGGGATGACGGGAGCTGTTCTCCTCGTGTAAATCCCATTGTTAACCCACCGCCACGGGCTTCGCCACAATTGCAGACCGTGTACCAGTGAAGGCAATACATAAAGAAGTAAAGTATATGTTCCGTGCGTTCTAATTCAACAACAGAGCAGCACGAAATGACCCTCAATCCAACTTCACAGGTCTCGGACCACCGCTGTGGTGTATACAGTGTTTCTACGTCTGTGAGCGAATTACAGCGGCACGCAGCGTTACTCTGCCTGAATAAGACCAAATGATGTTGACAACAAAACTAAGAGCGTAAAGTATATGCCACTGCAAGTCCACACCACATTCCTGGCGATGTGTTGTGCACGATGTGTCGATCGCGACAGCCGTCGCTATAGCATATTGGCACAGTACTGCTAGCTAAGCGCGCAGCAACGCGGAGCGAGACGCTAGCGTAGAAGACTGCATGGACCAGCGTTGCAACCAGTGTGAGTTACATCCTATCGTGGCCGAAGCTGACATCATGATTGGCTGCCCAGTTCGACCTATCAGATGCCCGGCTTGCAGGAAATAACAGAATCTAAATTGTGCCTCCAGACTTTGCTACTACTCTCTGTTGACGTTGGACCGTCCCTTTGCCTCCTCTTAGAGAAAGACATAGTCGTTGCAATTACAGCTTGCTTCAACTGTGCATCCGCAGCATCAGTATATTACTCAATGAAAGCATAGTCTTTTAAAGCAACAGCCGTCATGAGGCCCCCCTGTGGACAGCAGTGTACCATACGACGAGCTGCCTCCCCCACAGCGGCTGCCGCACTACAGGTCCTCGCAGCTCCATGTCTCGCGCGCACGGTGACGATGATTTTGTTGTTGATGATGATGATGGGGATGATGATAAGCAGATGAGAAAGCCCCCTGGGGGCCGGAATGAGCGCCGGAATGAGCGCCGGCGAGTCTCTTGATGAATGTCGAAGGCTCTAATATTTCGACAACTGTTTTCTCGCCGCTCTGTTTGAAGCCGTTGCTCGATTGCAACCTTTGTTCTTTCAAAGAAATGGAGAGAGCGTCGCCAGTTACCCCCCCCCCCCACCCGCACCCCTCTCACCCCCACCGTCAAACGAAGAGAGAGAGAGAGAGAGAGGAGAAAGTGCGCATTTGTTGACTCTAATTGGAGCGAGCGCACTTGAAATTCAAAGCGTTCAGCGGGGCTGCGAGAGGCTCCATCCGTCTTGAGATGACAGGGTGAAACAAAACTATCAGGCTTGTGATTCAGGATCACTCTAATCACTGGCAGCCCAACACACACACACACACACACACACACACGTGGGCTGGATTTTTTTTAATGTATTTTTCTTCATTATTTCATTTTATTTATTTATTTTTCCTTGTTCATGCTTTTAATTTCAAAATGCATGAGATGCTGCAAAACAGGTTAACTCGGGATCCCGCCATTAACCCCGTAACATGTTCATTTGCATGATGGAGCCACAACTTTATAATTGCGCTGAGAGAGCGGCGGCACTGTACACACACGCGCGCGCGCAGGCACACACGGGCACAGGCGCTCTGTTCACTCAGGTGTGGTTGGTCAGGAAATGAAAAGGAGGTCTTTGCAGTACCCACAAGTAATAAATCTTTCATAGATTTAATATTGCCACGAGAGATGGAGCGACAGGCTGACAACCGAGCAGTGTTGCATTACACTTTATGAATATTCATGAGGCGACGCCGTGCTCCGCATGCAAAAACAACGCGCCCGAGGCCGGTGGCCAGCTGCGCGGAGTCCAAGTCCGACAGCACGGCGGGGGGCGACACCTCGACCAGGGAAGGAGATCCACGTCGCCGCCGCCACCGCCGCGTCCACACCGGCGACGCATTGTGGTCGTTGTTGTCGTTGTCATTGTCGTTGTTACTATTAATTAAAGGGAGTTTCAGTCAACCCGGGCGTCTTGTGGTTCAGCACCGCGGGAACGAGCTTTGAATCTAAATCTGGAGGGAGCGACGCCAGGCGAGAGAGGCGATGCAGGACTTCCTCGTATAAATTACCCGACCGTGATAATCAAAGAGCAGGTGGTCACTTTCAGGAGGACTTCCAGAGAGTGTGCGCTTGTCCATGTGTGTTTGCGTGCACGCAGGAGTGCATGTTCAGTTCATTTCGGGGGCTTGTATGCGTTGCCTGTGTTATTTGTATGCAAATGTATGTGCTTGTGTGTGTGTGTGTGTGTGTGTGTGTGTGTGTGTGTTTCCTTTGCAGTGCGAGTCCTCTCTGTCAGTCCTGCGCCGTAACGCTGCTAATCTCCGCGTTCATCTGCATCACATTCATCCTCCGTGTCTTATCTCTGTGTTTTACGGGTCACCCCGTCCCTACGCAAAAGACATCACACGTGGGCCAATTTCGCTCCACGCTGTACTGCAACCCGGGGAAGGGTTTTTTTTTTTCACATTTTGGTCTTACGTTTCGGAGGGATGCATCAACACCGATACCAGACTCGGGTATCGGTACCGATACCAGCATTGTCCTTGAGTGCTCTACTCGTACTCTGTAAAATACACGCCGATACCACGACACCTACGCGACTTTACGGCAGGGCGGAGTTTATGCTAACTGGCTGCAGCGCCGGCAGCGAGGAGCCATGTCTGTAGTGTGTAAGTATTTTCAGGTGGATGAGAGCGAGCTCGACAAAAACAAAGCAGAATGCAAACTATGTTCAGCGAAACCGTCGAGAGAAGCGACCAAATCTCCCCCTTATAGCACAAGCAGCTTGTGGAAACGTTTGAAATCCCGGCACAAGAGGCATGAGATTCCCAGTCGCCACCATATCACAGATACTGTGCTGTGAAAAGGTGTGAAAAACACTTCCTCAAGCTTGTGTTCATCAAAACACACCTTCCCCCTCGCTGGAGCTAAAGAGGTTTTGGGTTAGTTTTGAAGTTGAATATGTGGCGAAGCTGTTAAAACACATGCACGCACGCACACACAGACAGTGAAATTTCTGCCAGTACTGCAGTGAGGCTTGTGACAGTCGCCCATGCTGAGGAATGTTGTTCGAATGACAGATCATCTGTGGGAAAATGAAAAAAAAAAAAAAAAAGTAATTCTATAATGTGTAATGGTGTTGTTAAGTACTGGGTGTAGTGCTTGCGCTCTACTCGTTCTGGTATCTGTGCGTCCCTGAACTTTTGGTATTCTCCTGTGCGCCTCTTCCGATCCCCCTCGCTGCAACCCTTTGTGCATCTGGCCCCGGACCTGTTGGCTCGCCATGAAAGTGCAACTGATGCGCACGGAGCACAGTTGCTTCCTCCCCGAGGGCTCGTTTATTCGCTGACCGCCGCCGAAGTCGTGACGCTCCCTTCTCGGAAAATGGAACGGAAATACGCTCTCCGGCGACGGTCTCCCGGGAACGGCGCCTTATACCCAACCCCGCCCTTCGCCTTCTTCAGAGGGAAGCGGCGCCGCACCGAGTGCTGTCCTAATCAAAGGTTGTGACGCCGGACGCCAACTGTCACTGTTGGAGCCAATCCCAGAAATCAGCCATCATCTTCCCCGGGCCATATGCCTCGCGGGCTCTGTGTGACGCCACTGTTTAAAAATACCTCTCGGTTAGCGTGTGGTAAGCCTGGCGGCCGTTCGGTACGTTCCGGTCGGGTCGCCAAATGGGGCTTCTCAGCTCAAAAACACGAGAGAAACCGTCTGATTCGGAGATTCCTCTGCACTGATTTTCCCGGCAAATCCGTCTGTTTATGCGGAATAACAGGCTGGAGCTGAATACTTAACGACTTAGCGCTCTCTAGTCTTCCTGTGTTACTTCACGACCCAAACACTTTTGTTTCTTCGGGTTTTTTTGGCCTTTACAAAAGCGAACGAGAGAATATCGCGATACTCTACGTCCAATCCCATCCAATTTACATATACGACAGTTTAAATCTGAATCCATTACTCTGCTGCGGGCCGCCAGAGGAATGGCTCCGCCCCATTAGCCACACTGGATAGTTCGGTGGCGGATTAATAGCTAAACACCGCCATCATTTTTTGTCTGTTTATTTATTCATCCTTTTAGTTGATAGTTCGTCAATGATACCCCAAGCACGACGTGCGTGAGTCATCGCCAGAGTCGAAGCCAAACTTGAGGAGTGGATCCCGGAGTGGGTCTACGCCGGCTGATGTTGGTCGTCGGCCCTTCGCCCAGAGTCCCACCGCCGCGTTGCTCTCGCTCCATTTGCTTGGCTCGGCGCGCGCAGCAGTTATCTTAAAGGGAGAATTGTTAATCGTCTCAAATCGTGCGGAACCCTCTCATACGGGGCCTAATGTATTGTACTGTGCACTTTAGCCGTAATGGAATGTCTCACCTTTTTACAGCATTATGCAAATGGATCCCGTTTTATCTCGGCGCTACATACGCGGGACAATCAGCGCCTCCCCTCCCCCCTCTCTTGCAATCTAAGAGCATTAGAATCTGCTTACCCCCCTCCACTGTCTACCCCTGTGCCCCCTGCCCCTCCTCCTGCTTGTGGACCTATTGTTTTAGCGGCCCCAAATGAAAGTCACGTGGGGACTGCTGTCCACACCAAGACAAGAGAATTAGCTCTCAGAGTGTCCCTTATCTCGCTGCCTTCACACTCCACCCGGTGCACTCCAATTCTCCTCCCGTAATGAGTATCTACCCAATTTAGTTCCTTTTCTTTCCAAGGGGGAATAAATCCTGCGCAGTCCATGGGATGAAAGAACCCGCAGGTCTCCCGCCTCTCGCCCCATGACCTTAATTGACAGGAAATTGTATTTGTCTCTCTCCCCCTGTGACAAAACAGGTATCCGACAGGATTTGCTCTTCACGCTCACGACAATGACCTTCTGTCCTCTTCTTCTCTGCTTCCCCCTTTCTTTCTTTTTTTTCCCCCCTAAACCTTTCCAGCTGCTCCAAAGGGTCCTAAACTCTTCATGTCCCCAACTCGTGCCAAAGTTGGGGACACAGTGCGCATCTCTGTGCAAGGATTCCAGGTAGGATCGCCCGGGGTAAGTGCATGGGGCGCCAGGACAGTTGTTGTTGTTGTTCTTGTTACATTTGAATGTGTGTGCATGATATTTGTGTTTCATGTTTTTAGCATTTACAATCAAGGACACGTGCTGTTGACTGCTGCCATGTATATTTTTTATTGATGTTTCAGCCGTGAGTGCTCTAAGAGTTTGTGGAATCAAACTCTACTCTGCATGTAATGGGTATGAAAGAGTGAATGATGACATTTAACACATCACATGATGTCTTTTTCTTTTAGTTTAAAAAAGCATGTTAAAGTCCCACTAAATTGTCACATCCTGAAGGATGCAAAATGTATAGCAGCAGTGTTGCCACACACAGCAGTCAATAGGTGATCTAACCCAAGTTAAATAGTGAGTGCCAAGCAAGGAGGCAAAAGTCTTTGGATGAAACCCTCGATCCCCCAAAAGTCGTGGTAGACACTTTACCTGTCTCAACTGAATTCAATTTCTTAGTCCAAATGTGAACATTTACTTCATGAGATGCAACATTCCCCACATTTTGATGTTTGACGAAAAACCCAAAGAAAGTTGGGTTTCACAGGTGTTGACCCAGCTGGACTCTGTCCTTTCAACATGGAAATGTGGCTACAGTGCCAAAAAAAAAATCTAATCAAAAAAAAAAAAAAAAAACTTGTTCGTAAATGATTTGTCCAGGTCATGTCATCACTCCACATTAAGCACTGAAGCCAGTTTGTGCTGCTCTCAGAGTCGTTGGCCTGTCTTCCTTTAGTGCCTTACTAAAGGTGACATTGGGTGTATTTGTGTCTTCTCCCCAACCCTGCCAAAAAAAGAGATGACACGTCTCTGATGCAATGTGCCGTGGACAGCCCTGATCTCTCTGACAGGATGTTGAATCTGGCCAGCTGCTGCCAGTCAGGTGAAGAGGAGACGACTGACGCTGCCCTCTGGATGTGTTAACGGCCTTTCAGGACAAAAAAAACAGCCATTGTTCCATCTTGGAAACTCTTTCAGGAATCTCTAAAACGTCTCTAAAGCCAGGATGTTTCCATCCAATGTGTATAAGTCAATGAAACGATTCAGTGCAGCGAGCCATTGGCTGAGCTGATATCTCCATGTTGTCTGCATGAGTTAAGGGAATCTTCAAACTTTATTGCAAAAGTGTTGAAAAAACAACCAAAAAAAAAACAACCAAAAAAACGGTTATCATTAGCAGGCCTGGCTCTGGTTTACAGGCCCGTCGGCATCCTGGACATCAATGCATGCAGGCTGATCAGCCAGCAGTTCTTTGCTTATCCTTCACTAGACCCTGCTTCAGGCTTTCACAGGCAGATAAGACTCCCTGTCAAGACCGATAAATTTTGCTTGCTGCTTTCTGATAAGGCAAGTTGCTTCCTCCCCGCCTCCCCCTCAGGTTTATTGTTTAAGGAATTCATTATGGATGAAATTCCTACAGTATCTTCTTTGTACTCATTTTTCATTGTCTTATGTATGAGATTAAACAGGAAGCTGGCACGGCAGGACGCTTTCCATTGTTATGTCGCAAGGTTTTTATATATTTATTTTAATGTGACCTTTTCCCAAGAGCTACCTTTATCGACTAACCTATTTAACCCCAGTAATGACTTGCGCACAAACCTCGGGGAGCTCTTTTGTTAGCGTTGCCTTGCGAAAGGTCGCCTGGCCAGCCCCTGCCTCTTTACTCACAAGAGCGGAAACAAAGGAACTTCAGACGACGCAGCCCGAACTTGACAGGTGTAGGACTGTCCTAAAGTAAAAGTTTATGCTGCTTTTGCGGAACCCGTTGGCCATAAAGTACCAACAATGCATATTCATTGTCTCACGCAAACAACTTGATTCCGGTGTTTCCACTTCGGTGGAGTTGAGAAATTGCGGCAAATATTTCTGGAATCTCAAGTTAGGAAAGTTGACGCAGATGTAATGAAATATTTGAACAAAGATGACGTCGTAATTTGTGTTTCATGCTATTTGTCTTTGTGACTGAGGTGAAAAGCTTGATTGTTTGAAATCTTAATTCTTCCCGAGGGGAATTTGATTTGCAGCAGCGGTTGGCGCAATCAAACACATCATCAATAAGAGCACATAAGAAATGCAATTAACCTATGTCGATGTAATTGTGAAATTTGACAGCATACAATATTTACAAAAGATTTTGATCTTTGAACAGTAGATCAATTTGAGTTTCCATAACTGAAAATGTTCACAACTATGATTATTATTTATTTTTTTATATAAAAAAGAAGAAGAAACGGAAGAACATCATTCCGCGACAGTATTACAGAACTATGTGTTTTTATACATATTAACATCAGTGCCAGTGCATCTACAATATTTGTAACTCAGCCCCAACATCCCAGACTCAGGTTGCTTCTCGCCTCAGACCAACCTGGCAGAGGCTCGAGGCGCCTCGGCCAAGCTTTTGCCCGCTGCGGCGCCGCAGAGGTCAGAGTGTGACCTCCATTACATGTTTAAAGAGGCCCGCCAGCTGCGGGCGAAGGCCTGTGATTGGCCGGTGACTGATTAGAATGACTGCAGCTGGGCCTTATAACTCCCCTGTCCTGCCCATGAACTCACCTGATGGTTCATTCTTTGCATTAACGGCTCCGGGACGGTGGCACTGTGGGCTCGCGAGCGTGATGAGACTGGAACCATTGTAAAATGAAGTGACCATCATTAATGCATGTTGTTAACATGGTATTGCATGAGCAGTGGGGGGAAAAAAAAAGAAAAGAAAATGGAACCCTCAATTATTCATGTCACCTCCGTTGGCTGAAACTCGCCCTCCCTCCCTTTCTCTTTCTCCTGCCTTTATTGTCTCGGCTGCCGGCAGAACGAGGTGTTTCCGGAGCCCCTCTTCACCTGGACGCGGGTCGGGGGCCGCCTGCTGGACGGCAGCTCCGAGCGGGAGGGCAGGGAGCTCATCCTTGAGAGAGTGCCGGCCGAGCTCAACGGCTCCATGTACCGCTGCACGGCCCAGAATCCTCTGGGCTCCACAGATACGCACACCCGCCTCATAGTGTTTGGTACGTACACACAACACTTGGCCTTTGTTCTGCTGCCGCTACTGCCGCACTGTAAGAAGTGGAACCCCCATTTATAGCCGATTAATTATTGAGGCGGCCATGAATATGAAT
The DNA here is from genome assembly GCF_046127955.1 of Nelusetta ayraudi. Lineage (NCBI taxonomy): Eukaryota > Metazoa > Chordata > Actinopteri > Tetraodontiformes > Monacanthidae > Nelusetta > Nelusetta ayraudi. The sequence goes on along the minus strand of NW_027466067.1, from coordinate 6,799,198 downwards.
GTGTCGAATGAGTATGTTGTTGCCGCTGTTGTTATTGTTGTTGTTGTTGTTGTTGTTGTTGTTGCGCAACTTTGATCCGGCAGAGTTATCTGGAGCGCGAAAAACAATTAGAGAAAATGTCACAGGCGATCGGCTAATTTTACCAAATTCACTTCGTGTGTCTGCGATATTTTTAGCAAGTGCTCTAGAGATTTATGTGGCCGCTTTCAGGGATAAATCATTAATACAGCTAAAAGTTAATGATTAATAAGAGATTGTAAACACGTTTCTTATGTGGCTGCACTTGGTAAAGACGGCTAATTTCTCGGCGGGCTTTCAACAATAGAATCATTTATGTTAAAGCCGAAGGAAAAAAAAAGCTAAACGTACTTCGGACAAACAAATAATTTGGGTTATGGCCACAAATTGATTGGCACCAATTTTGACAAACTTCAAGATCTAGGATTCGAACATTATTCAAATTCACTATCCAGCTAAACAAATCCTGCTTTTATTTTTGTTCAACAGCAATAACAACACAGTACGAAATGACCCACATTCGGTGGTCTAAGGCAACGCAAAGCATCCGTCAGTTGCATGAAGGTCTTGTGCTGCTTCTTCTTCAGACATGTCTGCCGGTGTCGACTTCCTAGGTTCATTGCAGGGCCGATCATGTGCCACTTATGACAGTAGCATTAGCCGTCCTTTTAGCATCCCGTCCTGCCTGTGAGCCAAACAGAAAGTCCCAGTCACGTCCGACCGCCTCTGTAAAGTTTTCGCTGTCGTCAAATCTGTAGTCAAAAGTTTTTGAAGAGGTTTGGATTTTATAAGGCCAAATCGTTTGTAGGCTCTGTAGAGCAGCGATAAAGTTCCGTAACAGCGCTGCAAATCAAAGCGCTCACCTGGTGAGATGGCGCAGTCAAGCCCAGCGTTTTATTGTGATATTATATCACAATAAAATCTCGCTCACTAAGGCGACGCACATTATTGTGTCCAATAGTATTTTTTTCATCTTTTTTTTTTTTTTTTACTTTCTTCTCGCAAAAGCTAAAACATCCCCAGCAACTGAGGCGCCAGGACATGGCTGTAACAAAGAGTGTTTGCTCACACATTAAGGTTTAAGACAAGCGTACCCTTGTTGAGAGTAGAGCAACACCCGACGACACGGCTGCACCGAGGTCAGCTAAGACCTGTGCGGTAGCAGCTCAACCAGGGTAAGCTTCGGCGTTAGCGAGGAGTGGGGGTCGATTCCTCAAGACGAGGCCATGAGGAGTGCGCGCGTCAGTGTAGTGACATTCGCTGTATCTGTGTTTGAAAGTCTTCAAAAACCAAATGAGCTGTAGATAGATAAACTCAGCAGTATCGCAATTTAAAGGCTCTGACTCTCGGGGCTTTTCAAGGAAGAAGAAGCGAAGGAAGGGGGAAAAAATTCTATGGCACACACACACACACACTGGTGTGCACATGAGCCCCGAAGTGCCCTATTAATGTAAATCAGGTCAACACCATTTTCTCTCTTCACTGACTTGGGGACGAAAGTGATTGTATCTATCATTTTTTAGCCCGGGAAACGAAAGTCCTCTTCGAAGAGGATGTAAAGCAAGGCGCAAATGTGCGAATTAACGGGGGGTGGGGGGAGGAGGGGCTAATAAGAATCCACATTAGGGGGAAGAGCCACTTCAGGGAGGTGTTACCTTGGGAGGCGTTTTGCTAGGAAGAGCGCTAATGTCTATTTAACACCCTGATGCACCCTCAGGTGTCATCGGCTACGTGCCTAGTATGGCCCATCTGTCTGCCGGCTCCTTGATTGCCTCCACTCACGCGCCGGGGAAGTAAATGGTGATTAAGTGACCTTGGCACCTTCCCCCCCGCGGCCTTGAGATGAGATACTTCTCTCCCTGCCAGGGGTGAGGAGACGGAGAGGCATTCCGGGAGGGGGGGCTCCACCAAAAGTGTTCAATATACATCATCAGGAATAATAGAGTATAATGACGGCTCGCTATAGACATTCTCCTCCGAGGGCGGAGCGGCGCTCGCTTCTTCCTGATGTATACGTTCGGGCGCCGACGGCGATCGAACCCCCCTCGCGAGATTGCACCGCTGTCAGGCTTTTTTTTTTTTCTTTTTTTTTTTCAGATTTGCAGAGGAAGCAGGCAATCACGAGCACGAATATGCACAGTGCAAACACTAATTTCCTGGCAAATCTCCAAGGAGCTGCTCCGTGTTCTTGCTGGACGGTGGAGAAGGCTCGCACTGCACTGCGCTGCACTTCATTGGACTGTGCTGCATTTCACTGCACTGCATTGGACTGCACTGCACTGGCCTGCATTGGACTGTGCTGTCTTGCATTACACTGCACTGCATTGGACTATGCTGTATTGCATTCCACTGCGCTGCACTGCATTGCCCTGCATTGGACTGCGCTGCCTTGCGCTGCACTGCACTGCATTGGACTGCCCGTCATTGCATGTGCACCTCGCACCTGCCCATATGCTGAGTCAAAAAAAAACGTAGGGAAAAAAAAAAAGCCTGCAAGCCCCTCGGGCCACTTCCTTAGCAATTATCTGATCCCTCTGAGGGTTGAAGGAGTTTGAAAAAACAAAAACACTGTCGATATTGCCTCTACTTATTAAAGGAGGGGTCGGTTTCTGGAAGGAGCCCTCGTCGGCTGTCTAGACACCGGCTGAGATTCTTCTCCGATGCTGCCGCTGCTGCGGCTGCTGCTAAAATAGTCGCGGCTGTGCTGGTTTGCAGTGCCCCTGCCTTTCCCTGGCTCCATTAACGGGGCTCGCCGTTCCCCCCTGCCCCCTCACACCCTGCGGGGAGACTTTGCCATTTAGCATGTGCTTCAGGATTCTTGCCGTTCAGCCTCATTGGGGAGGCCCGACCTCTGTCAGAGATGACTATATTTCGCTCTTTTATCCTCTTAGCCCGCTCGCTGAGTCACTCTGAGTCAGCCCTTCAGCGACGGCTGCTCGTTTTGTTTGATCGTCTCACGGTTTGTCTCCTCCTCTGTGTCCCCAACAGAAAATCCGAGCATGATGAAAAACACACAGGATCAGAACAGTAAGTATTCCGGCCATATATATACATGTTTCTTTTTTTCTGGAAAAAAAAAATGACCGTCCTTGAGTTTTTTTCATTCTGTTTGCAGCCAAATGTGACGCCGCTGTGGGATAAATCATGGTGATAAAGTGTTTGCAGGGTTCTGGCGCCGTCTTCGGGAAGAACAGTGACTCAAATTATAGACGGGCGGCGCTTTTTCTCTGAGACATTTCGTCCCGCGTCGGCAACTTGTAAGCGATCCAGTCCGCTTTAATCTGCCGCCCTCATCCGGTGACTCACATTCCGGTTTGAGCGCGAGATTATCGCTAATTCACACGTGCGTCGTCGTCTCACTTGCGGCTTCGGAGATTATCTCATGTAAAAAAGCTTCGTCCTCCCTTCACGCTGCCGCAGACTCTTTTTCTTTTCGCTTTGGGCCTCCTCCCTTCTCCCCGCTGACCTTCCAGATGCACTTTATCTCTTCCTTCCGATGTGTCGCTCCCTGTTTGACTTCTGAGGCCCTGTTTCCCTGCTCACTCAGGCACTGCCAGTTTTAATGCAGATGGGAAGCTTCCTCGGCCCCTTCGGTCAGTGCCGGTTGGGTAGAAAGTTAAAAAAAAAAAAAAAAGAAAAATCCAATTATGGATAAACAATCAGACTGTGAATTATGAAGAGGTCCATCCCACAGCGGCACCACATCCTGATCAGGTGATCGGTCATGTGCGTTTTGATTGGCCCGGAGCTGATCACCTGATCTCTCTTCGCTGTGCTTCACTGCTCTGCAGTCTCCGTTGCAGCGTGTGCCATTATTTTATATATTTTTTGAACTGTGTTTGTGTGATATCTTTTTGGCAGATCGTTTATTTGTTGAAAATATATTCATGCTTACAGGGAATGAATAAATTGAAACAAAGCCTCGGTGCCAAACTTCCTCTTTTCAGACGTCTGTGCAAAAATACTAGATTTATGCTTAGGAAATATATTCGGTTCAATCCAGGAGGCATCTGACTGAACTTAAATCCTAGTGCGGATATTTAAAAAAATATATATATATATATTCTGGCTCTGTAGGATAGAATTATCTGACTGGAGGAGGGACCAACTGCTCGTTAAGATTAGCTCGCTGAGCCAAAAACATACAGCTATCACGGCTTCATTTCCTCGTGGCTCAGCTGTAAAAGTGCAGTCTGCCGTCTCGTCGTGTCTCAGTGTGCAGTAATTAGGGACGAGGATCTCCGGCGCTCATCCGTTAATCAGTAATGTGCGATTAATTGCGCAATGCATTAGTTCAGGCAGGACGCCGCAATAATGCCACCAGACCAGATGATCGAGGAAGCAGCCAGAGACTGTTTGCGTACCCCCTGACTGTCGTACTGTAGATCAGTGTGGGACTCAATCTGGGAGGAGCAAATTGTTTAACCCCGCCCACGTTGAGCCAAGCCCCGACTTGCGCACTACACCCAGGCGGCTTCTCATATTGCCGCACCCTGATGGCTGGAACAGCGTGACGTCAAATGTGACGCTACTTTTACGAGCGTTCAACTGACTTCAGTTATTTAGCTGTTTTTTTTTTATGTAGTTGGTTATTGGCCTTGGCTAACAAATGGTCCTGCAGCCAGGAAAAACTGACCATTTTGGTAAACAACCTAATGCGGCGCTGCAGGGAAAATACGTTTCCAATTGATTTTCACTCAGGCCCTCTGAGCTCCAGCTGCGACATCAATCGCTGCAGATGTTTGATTTAGTTTTTTAGTGGACCTCCTGTTAGATTGTCCAGTCCGGTGCCGTGATATACTTTGAGGCGGTCCTCAACTGAAAGCGGCTGCCCAGCAAGCCTCCCACTGACTGGGCGTTGCCGCGAGAAAGCCACCCACGACATCTCCAGCTAGCCCCGTTAGCATCTGGCTCTGAAAGAGCTCGTCTACTGTTTCGCCTTTTCGCTTTTTTTTTCCCCCTTCATTGGGCTTCTGTCGGCAAATTGGAAAAATACATTTAAATGTTGTTCTCTAACAGTGTGTAAACCCCTGTGTGTGTGTGGCTCCTGTGTTTATCCCAGTGTACAGTGAGAACAGACTCTCTAGCAGATGGCAAGCGGAGCCGCGTTTAAGCTAAACCGCCCTGCAGTCGGGTGAGATGTGAGCAATCGCACAGTCAGCCCGAGCCTTTGTTCCTTGTAAATGAAAAATAAAAAAAAATAAAAAAGCTTAGCCTATGTCCTTTCCCACTCAGTTGCCCTCATTCATCAAACCAACATAATGCAGAGAAGTGGGCGTGCGCTCCTCTCCGAGCGCACATTGGTATTTATCAATTTGGACACCAGCGTAGGCGACGTCCAGACCTCGTGGCGGCTCGGATCTGGTGCACGCAGGTTTGGAGATCGGCATGTCGAAGAGACGTAAAGAGATATCTATGGAGAGGAGCACTCGCAGCAGTGCATTACCTGCTCAGCGAGAGAGACGGAAGGTTCGGGGGTTCATAGTTTCCTCGTACTGTGTGTTTTGACCTGGCAGCTGGAAGGAGTTTCACTGTACAACTCACCTCGACTTTGTCCGACTTTTGACTTCCAAAGTTTCTTTTTCCGCCACATAGCGTTTACCAGCCCGCCAGTCGTAAAGGCAGGCGAAACCATAAAGAAATATGTCGCTGTGTGTTTTCGTAAATGATGAGAGTTTTCAGCACACCAATGGCTCATTTGTATGCTGGACCTGCCCGCCTACGCTCGGGTTTAATGAATATCACGCGGACTGTGGTGTAGAAAGATTGTCACGCTGGTTTCTACCCCGCTTTGGTAAATGAAGGCTGTTGTCTCCATTTTTCATGTGCGTACCACCCCCACCACAGCCACCGCCTAACCCCTCCCAACAATCGCTCTCCGTTTCTTGGGTCTGTTTGTGGACTCGGCACCCTGGGAAGGCAAATCTAAGCGTGCAAATGCTGAGGTTTTGCAGGAGGAGCAGGTGCCTCACAGCGAGGACAGAAACGAGTCAGCACGGCTGTTGTGCAACACGGCCCGGAGAGGTCAGGTCAGCGCACACGTGCCCGATTAGCAAATTGGCCGGATCTCCAGCTCTACGCCAGGTGCGAGTGAAAAGAAGCAGCAAGGACGCTCATCCAGGGCCGAGGCTGGCACTGGAACATCGTAGCGACATGTTAATTCACGTCTATCTTGGATTTGGGTCTCCAAGACAAACAAAGATGAAAAAATGTGATCTGTTCTCAGTGCCTGTTCCTACACAACTGTTCCTGTGAGTCTTAAAGGGGTATTTCACTTTCAACAATTTTTTTATTTAAAAATTAAGCACTCCCCGCCACCGCCCAATACACAACCGTTCAACTTCAACCTTTACGTTAGGTTCAGCTTTTTTTTCCACTCTGTCAATCTATTACGATATATGGTTGCGCTTTGGGAAGTACTCTCAGCCAAGTACGTGTGACTCATATCACTGCTCACTAACTGAAACCAAACATGTCAGCCAACTTAAAGATTTTAGCTTTGACGTTTGCATTGCCGAAACCAGAAACCACATTACGACGTTGAGTTGCTCTATATGAGAAGTGCTTCTTTATTTGTAATATCAGAAGGACTTCATAAATCGAGCGTTTGAAGGACGTGTTTAAAAAGTGAGTCTAACGTCAAGTTTGAAGTTGAATGGGTACGGGTGGGATGAGGGGAAACGCTTGGTTTTTAAATCGTTAATGTCAAAATCATTTGAAGACTCGGCGGTGATGACAAAAAAATAGTTTAGAAACATTCTTTTAAAGCAGCCCCAGCAGTTTGACGCTAGTTTCTCACCTCATCATAGATACGGTTCTTCCACCATGAAGGGACTGTTATGTTCAAATACGACATGGAGCAAAAGGCTGTGATTCAGAGCGATTTGCTGATTGCAATCCCACTTAGTGAATCACAGTGCGGCGCTAAACCCACATATTTGCATGTGTTCCCTCCGGTGTTTTGCTCACTCCGCTAGAAGCGGAAGATGTTGTCTACTCATTAAGGAAAACATGTGAAATGGACGAGTTTTACACACAACATAGACACAATCCCCAGTGCAGCCAGTTTGCAGAATACGGCTGCATGTTTTTGGGCATCCTATCAAGTTAACACCCACTTATATGCATGCAAAACTTTAATAAAGCCTCAACTGTTAGTATTCTTCTTGCTACCTAACGATCTAGTTTTCACAAAAACACTGACATGGTTGTGCGTTTTGGGGGGGCGAGGGAAAACTTTCCGCTAATTTCTTCTCTAGCCCCGACACAATGTGGGCATTCATTAAAAGTTGATCAAAAAGACAGAGTTTCGAGAAAGAGAACAAAGCCTCAGAATTGCGTTAAAATTCAGGCTGGCAGAAAGGCGCAGCGGTCGAAGCCAGGAAAGCAGAGACAAACAGATGGCTGGGTGGCTCGCATCAATGATTAAAGACGGGAAGGGGACCTCTGATGATGATCTTACGGTTGGGTGAATCCATTACAGTGGAAGACGTATTACTTACTTATTGATACAATTCGGTGGCATTATCTTTTGTTTTGCGTGACCTGTACAAACACGGTGCAAGAGATTTTATTTTATTTTTTTCAAATGTCAACACGTTTGCTTTTGCGGAGATTAATTCCGCCCTGGCGAAGGACAAAGAAGCCATCTAACATCTGGCCGTTGTCCTAATGGGGAGCGTGCGCTACAAGTGCGCGTTTCTCGTGCGTGTCAGATAATGCCGCGGCAGTCACGGGAGTTTATCTGCTCACCAGTGGTGGAAACATGACAACTGGGTAGGCACATGCGCATGCAAAAGCGCACACACGCACACGCACACACATCCAGATGTTGGCGGCTGAATAGTTTCCCATCTGTCTCCAGCCAAGCAGGAAGTTCAGTCTGTGTTGAGTTTGGAAAGTGAACCGAAATGTACCAACAAGTATCTGTGGCGCAGGCCTCCCGGCAGCTCTCCACTCTCCCAGTGTTTCATGACATCAAGAGAGACCCAGAGATGGCAAAACAAAAGCGTTGATCACCTGCCTGCAACATATTTGCCAAATCAAACATGCGTAAAATACTTCTTTCGGAGTAGACACAGCCTTCGAAAACAGTTTTCACTGATTTGATATAATTGTTTGAGCACACGGCGATGAGATTGGGTTTCGTTGTAATCCCGAACACTATTTAATCATCTCGACTGAGCGATCAGATGCTCATTTAAAGGGGTGGCGAGATGTTTGTCTACCTATACACACATCCAGATGGGCCGGGTTGTGTTTGATTATACATCCACAGCTGTTGTAAATCTGAACAAACTGTTGGAAATTTCCATTAAATCGGAAAACATAATGCGACATAATATCCTTCATTGCTCCCTGTGAGACATTTTGTATACAGCACTGTGCTCTGTGATAAAGCAGGCATGGGAGGAACAGGATGTTCTGACACTGACAAGGACAAAACCATATCTGGCGGTATCCACCTCAATATAAACGCTTGAATAAAGGCAGGAACCATTTGCCGATGACGTGATGTTGTTTCACGATAATGTTCTTATCTAAGAGAAGCGCAGTGTAAAGGTAAAGGTCGAGGAACTTAATGGTTTTTTAACTAAGAAATACATCCTCCATTCATCCTAATACCAAGAATCAGCACTCATTTCCTGTCCAATGGCGACTGCCTTCTTTTAATTATTCCATCAATTGGAAACCATCTTTTGTACCCATTTTCAACCGAGCAGACCTTGCGCTGTCAAGATGATACTTGGCCCTTGAGCCGCTCTGACACATTCCATTGTCAGCTTAGCATTCAGCTGTTGACATCAAAGGGTTTGCTGCGCCTTGCTAGAACTTCCAGCTGCTGCTGAAAAGAATACAAAAAAAAAACATTATCGCATGAAGCCCTGAGGAGGGCTGTCAAAAGCCACATGGTCAAACGTGGATATGTAATACAGGGAACAAAAAAAACATGTCACGCTATAAAGTTAAGCAAAGTTGGCTATTATGTAATACAAATATAAAGGGTTGTTTCCAAGTATGTCCCTTCGCATGGCTCAGGTGGTACTGGATAGCGCTCCAGATAAGCAGATGTCACCTCACAATGCAGTCAGCTCCACCTGCGTAGGAACATGTCGGCTGGCTTGTACCGTGAAATACATTGGACTCTTCTTTTTTGAAAGGGGTTCTCAGCTTAGCTGTCTTTCCGGGAAACCAGGTTTTGTTTTTCAGTTAGTCGGACAGTTGTACTTGGTGTGAGGGCTTATTCACACCCTGCCAAACAACCCCACCAAACTGTGGTTCGTGTGAAAGCAGGGATCTGCTGCTGCTTGTTTGAAATTTGAAAGCAAAGTCGGCCACGTCATGAGGGACAGAGGGGGGAAGGTTTGCAATGCGTGCTAATATTCTATGGCATTCCTCTTCTTCTGTCTCTTCTTCATTGGTGTGCACTGGCCGTTCACCTTCTGCACAGACAGGTTGGATGTTGTGACCATTGTTAGACACTCTGGGAATAATTGCAATTTAAAAGTAAACCAAACAGAGTTACGGCTAAAAGCTAACTGTGTAATTTTTGGATATACTGTATTAAAAAGAAAAAGTGACATCAAGTGGTTACATTTTAGTTTGCAGCACTCACCCTCTCACCCTCCCTCGCCCGAGCTTGGCAACGATTACTATGGTCATCGTACACAAACCTGAATACCTCGTCCACCTTCTTCTTCTTTGGTTTATTTGAGGACACGAGTGTTCAGCCTAAATACGAACCGCACTGTCAGGCAGCTGGATTCTCCACACCGGCATCCTCAGAAATATGGCGGTGCAAGATTGGAACTTGGAGCAAGAAATTTGCTCCATGTATATTTTTATTTACATATAAGAACCGTTCTAAGGGTAGGAGAACTAAATTATTGTACTGCAAGTATACACTTTTATTAATGAATTTATGGGCAGTATATTAAGCTTTTACCAATATAAAAATTGTAAATCAGCCCAAATATTACACACTGGACTTTTAAAATGTGTCACCCGGCATGTTCACAATCCATGGCTATTCCAAATCTGACAGTGTTCCTCAGTGGACACGGGTCAGGTCAGCAGCATATTCAGTTTGGAATTTCCAAAGATGCAGTTTTGCAAAATCAGCATTTTTTCTATAATAGTTGTGTTTTTAAGTCAACGAGTGTTTTTGACACACAGACAGAAAAGCTGGAAATTTCGCGACTCCAGTGACTCTAAATTCTGCGTCATCCAAAATCTCCATGCGCTCCGCGCAGGCATAACCAGCGGGGCACATCCCGCAGGGGCAAGAAAAAAAAAAAGAATGGCTTGACGGGCGTTGCTATGCAAAAGATGCAAAAGTTTACGCGATGAGGGTGAGGAAGTGGCCTGCGGAACTGCCGGGCCCAGAGGAGCGAGAGCAATAGAGGCAACAAGCCTGTCAGGAGCGGCTGGTTTTTCTGTTGCACTCATCTCAATATGCACACAGCTGCCGAAACAATATTTGCCACCAGTCAGCCATGAAACGGCGGAATGTGAAGGTCCATTTTTGGAACAAGGGCTAAAAATAGAACATTAGCTTGGTAGCAAACGGGACTGAACGAGTGGTGTTGCAACTGTCCTCCGGAAATATGAATTTGCTGATCCCGCTCCTCTGTCTCTTTGTCTGATCAGCTCTTTTTTTTGCAGATGGAGCCTCCCGCATGGATGCACTCGGACTATCGTGGCTCGCGCTCGTCCTAACAGTGACAGCGGAACTGACGTGAAAGCTCCCCCCGTCCGTCCGAGATACATACGCAACGCAACTACTTGCCCCTCTTACGCAACACACACACACACACACACACACACACACACACACACACAAACACACAACGCTTTCCACAAATCCTGTGAGCCCTCTCCAGTCATCAGGAGGCCCTCCCTCTATGTGTCAGTCGATGGGGAATCGGTACCACGGCGGGATGGCTAACGTTTTTGTAACAAATAATAGAAAAAAAAAACGACATTTAAAAGAAGAACGTGATGAGTGTGACAATGACCATCTCCTTTCGAACCCTGCCCGGTTACACTTTTTTTTGGGGAGTTTTTTTTGTTTGTTTCTTTCTTGTCCCACTTCTGCTTGTTGATCAATAAAAAAAAAACTTGATTTCAAATGGAAAAGAAAAAAAGCATTTGGATTATTATTTTTTTTGTTTGTTTCTACTCTTCAAAATGTTGTTGCTGTCGACTGAATTGTGAGAAAGAGGAAAAAAAAAACGTGAAAAAAATGTGGAAGCCGCCGAGGTCACGTCCACCACACCTGCCGGTTGCATCACCTTCTGGTAGGCACCTGATGAGCAAACAAACACAGGTTCTTCTAGAGAACACTTTGTTTTGTTTGTTTTTGTTTTTGTTATTGGTATCAATTTACACATATTATCCCTTTTTTGCGTTGGCTTAGAATGTACAGGAGGACTTAACTGCATCAGGAAACCAGGTGGGGGTGGGGGTGGGCTGAGGATCTCATTTTTCGAGTGTATTTTGTGTACATCAATGTAAATATTGAAAATAATTAAAGAGGTTATATTGGTTATGGTGAGGGATGGTTGCTGAGCTGGCTGGAGTTCACACTTTCCACCTTTGTTTGTACTTCATCCGACACTGTTTTCAGAAAGACTTCTCAGCTGAAAGGTCACGCGCACACAGACACACACGCGAGCAGCTTTTCTGTTTCACATTTGGCCCCTTTTTTTATCGCTAACACGGCAGGTCTCCAAGGACAGTTTGTCGGTCGGCGGGGGAGGGGGGCGCGAAAAAAAAAAGGAAACTATCCAACATATGTCTGCTGTTTCCGGGTTGTGGTGCATGTGACTTTTTGAAGATTTGTTCTCCTTTTTCGGTGTGTCGCGGTTGACAACAGCAATGCAACTCATTGTCACTGGCCTGTAATCGACTTATTTACTTGTGACACACTATCTTAAGTGACCTACATTGTGTACGATGCGTAACTCTTACCCAGACATTTACAGTTACTAGTAGGATCATCCTAGCCGCCATCCCGGGGGAGGTGCTCACCTGAGGCAGTGTGTGTAAACAGGGTTGTTGCATATGTCTCATTTCACCTGTATTAAAATGGAGAGATTCTAAAAACTTGACATGACTTGACTTTACTTGTTGACATTTACGGGGACAGTATCTGTGGCTCCCTGTCGCTCGATCGGCAGGCGTTGCTCCCTCACGCTGAAAGCGTCGGTGGTTCAACCTAATTCCGGGATAATCTCACCAAAGAACAGGAGGATATCTTAAATAGAGACTACACAGTTATTGTGTTTTTTGTTTTTTTTGCCCTCTCAATGACGTGCAAGCTTTTGAAAATCTCTTTGCTGTCAGATCGTTCCGATTGTACTGTTCTGAATATGACACGGAGAGCCCGATGCCGCCGCTAACCGTCTGCAGTTTGCACCGCGAGAGTGAAGAGTGGATTAACGAGGAGCACGCCTGCATTTGTATTTTTTTTTTTTTTTTTTTCATTTATTTTCTGAATGCAGCTGGAATTGCAATTTAAACTATTTGGAGGGCACGGCACGTATTAAAGGTAATAGGATTTAAAGTAGGTTGGAAGTAAGGAGGGACAAATAGAGCGACTGTGTCTGTCCATCTGGAGGAGCCGCTCACCTTGTCAAACTAGCAGGAGATGAGAGCTGCATTTAAAAAAAACTAAACTGTTAAAGTGACACAGTTTTTTTCTCCTCCCCTGAAGTGATTGTTTCAGAATCGTTTTTACGATTCATTGACTTGTAACGGACAGAACAGCAACCCTTCCACTGAACCAGCACACCCAGCTGGCCCGGTACAGGCCTGCGCAGCTACAGTGTCTGTCCACGGTACACATGCATGTTGCCTCAAGAGTTATGTAATCCAATAGCAGCCTGGTCGCTGAGCCTGGCTTTGCCATTATAAGTCAATGAGTGAGTGAATTGTAAGGGGAAAAAAAGTCATTTCGAAAACGATTGTTCTAAAGTAGAAAAGCGACATATCCCTGCTTTACCAGACAGACGATTTTTTTTTTTTTACCCCCTCAGAGAGTGATGATTCCTTATCCATCTATTACTCTAAACTTGATTCAAGAGCCACTTCTGTCGAATTCTGCTTTACTCTCTTAATGTGAGTGTTTGATTACTGCTGGTTGCGATCAAAGCCGAACAAGAAATATACAGTGGAAACAATTTATGGATGACGGTTCAGCGCATCTTTTGCCACCAGAAATCTGTGTTTCCCATTTTATTTCTCCATCGATTCAATCATCCAAATATTATGCTGTGAGTCGCTGTGAACACGCTTTTGCTGGCTATCCCGGGTATTCCTCCACACAGCCCCTACCGACTGAACCTGCTGAATTCCAAGGTGGCCAAATACGATGAGAACAACTTCTGGGACCACCAGGCTACTGCCGTGCAATACTCAAGCTGTTGGACTACACCACCCGGACTAGTTGATGGCTCCACTATTGAGTCAGGTAAAATCCTTTAAGGTGCCTTTCCAAATTCCTTCAACAACCCCTGCTACGGCTATGTGTTTACCCTTGTCAACAGCACACCTCCCTCTGTCCAGAGGGAGGTGTGGAGTTGCTACTTCTACCAGCTCAGTGGCCTTCTTGTCGAGTGTCAACCCTGAGACTGGGACATTGTGGGTTTGATCCCCAAACGAGTCATCCCAAAGACTATAAAATGGTACCCACTGTGTCCCTGCTTGACATTCAGTACATATGATTGGACTTTTGGGATGTGAGACCACCCAATGGTTCCCAAGCATGGTTCATAGGTCAAAATGACTATAAACTTTCAGATGAAGGTAGTCTTGCTTCTGGTAAGCATGCACTGGCACTTACCACTGAATGTCTGGCTGAAATATTTTATGAACTAGTTGTGGACTCACAGTGGCCCGAGGATGTCTGGTTGTGCAGTCAGGTCTGACAAACCCACGGTTTGCAACTTTTCTGCTCCCTAAATAGTAATATATTCTGTCATCGCCCCAGTAATAGCCATGTGTGACTGAGTAGGAAAGCTGCAGAGATTGTAATTTTCTGGCTTTCAGAACCGAACACAGCCTGATGTGAGGTTGAAGTTCTGACATGGTCAGAAACTCTGGAGGACTTTCTGTCTCACAGTTTGATAGCTGCCATGCCCCAGTTTCACTAATAAACCAATTGAAATGAAGCATGGCCAGACTTCTCCAGACTGCAATTGACCGGCTGTATAATTGCATTCCACTTTCTGATTTTGTTATTCCTAAGTGTATTACATTCAAGCGCCACAGTTTGACAATCATTAAACACAAAGGTTTGCTAAAACGGCAATGTGCACAGCAGGCTGGAAGCCTGGATGACTGCATTTTGCTAGTATACTCTTTTTTTTTTTCTTTTTTCTTTTTTTGTCCGAAAATAAGGTGAGGCGCTGAAGGTCATAGTAACCTTTTTCAATTGGGGTCTTGGAGTTCTTCGGGCAACAATTTGCCTTTGGTGGCCCTGGCTAGAACTATTTCACCAAACAATAAGGCTCCCGGGATTGCAAGTAAAACAAAATAACATCTCTGCAACATTAAACTACTTCATTAGGGTACTCCCTATTTTTTTTCTTTACTGGTAATTGTCTTTTAATCCAGGAATAATCAAGATAATGTGTTTGGGTAACTTTTAGTGCGCAGTTCTTGTAAAATGCTTCAATTGCCTCTGACAAAGAAATGACCTTGGTCATTTTTGTCAAGAATTAAAGGGGTGTTTTTTTTTTTTGTCTATTCACCGCATCCTTCCTCTGTTAACCAAGCGCTACAAATCTTCAAAGCGTTCATGGGAGAAAGGCAGGAAAAACCTTTTGTGGGATGCTCTCTGTTCTTTTTCAGTCACATGCCAAACTGAAGAGGGATGTGCCTCCATACAACAAAGCTGAGTATAATGTTTGGGTGTTTATTTTACTTTATTTATTCTTTTTATTTCATGTTCAGCGTTTGTCCCAGTAGTTCACCCGGGTTTTAAGCCGAGGTGAAAAAGAGAAGCCACTTCTGTGGCCATCTGTGAATTATTCAGCATGCAGCCATGCTTGCAGAATCCGGTTTCTTTAATGCCGCCCTCAGGCATGGTTATCAAATGGACAAACAGTGTCTGTGTCGTCGAAGACACCTGACACACCCTCTGGCACTTCATGTGACTCACATTTTAAAAAAGGTTTCGTAGCGTTACTCAAATAAACATTGTTCTCATTGTCAACCGCAGTCTTGCTCAAGTGTATTATCAGAAAATACAAAAAAAAAAAAACAACAACACTGTGGTTAAATGCAAACATGAATCTCTGTCTCATGACAGGCAGACAGTGACTGAGTGACACAATCCCCACCAGACAGAGATGCATGTTGGCATCCCACCACAGTGTATGGAAAGAACTGACGATGACATGTTTTACCTCTAGTCAATCTTCCTCTTTTCCATTTCCCAGAGGAAATACATATATATACACATATATATATACATATATGCATATGTATTATTTACAGTTCTATGTATTTATAACAACAAGTGAGCACCTGCCTTTTCTGTGTTCAGCCGCAGCCGTCAGCTTCTCTGTAGAGAGAGTAATATGAGCATCTGTGTTGGCACAGAATGGGACCTTTGATCTGTGGCATGGCTGTGCAAACAGATGTATCCTGGTTATTAAGTATTTGATAAATGTCACCTATCATCCCTCCCCACCCCTTATTCAAACCACGTTTCTCCTCCTGTGGCTGTAGTGTTTGAGCAACTAAGGGCTGTAATATATCACTATTTTTTTTTTCATGAATTGGGAAAAAAATAAAAATAAATAGAGGACAACCTGAACTCTCCTCGTGTGGATAAACTCAAAACATTAGGATTCAGCTGCAGCGATGGATGGCTCAAAGTTAGGATTAGAGCATGCTTGAAAAGTTGTCAATCCTCACTGAGGCACCATTAGGAGCGCAGGAAGCTTGGGTGAGTCAATTGCACAAGCAAGCAAATATTTGTCCAGGGTTATTTAAATATTTTTTGCATGGTTATTTTGTTTGCATGTCACATGCCACAGGTGCTGCCCCACCTCCGCACAGTCACGGATGCAAATATTCGCTCAGCAGGTGTCATTTTCCACTTGATCCTTTGTGCAGGAGTCACTGTCATCAGATCACGCAGCTCTCTCACAACAAACTAGGCATCATGCTGCTGTCAGCTGAGAGGCATTGATAGCAGCGTTCAAAAGGATCGGTCAACCAGTTATCGCTACCAAGGCTGCTACTGTTACAGCGATGCCCATTGCGGAGCTGCTGGCTGTGCAGTTCGACATGCAGCTGCTGTTGAAGCTGTCTTTTTCTGTTGCTGCTACACTGCTGGTTTCCTGGGTCTATAGGTACTACAGCTCCAGGGACGCAAAGAAAATTCAGGTCAATGGAAAAGACAACAAAGAAGGACGACATGCAACCTGCCGGAGCTGCAAGACAACACTGCAGTCTCAAGACTCTGCGCAGGGCCCCGCAGAGGACGGAGGCGAGCGGGCCAAATGCTCTGATGCGGAGGCCAGTGACGACCCGATGTCTGACAACTCCAAGGAAACAACGGCAGAGGAGCAGCATCACCAGGCTGACAAAAGTGAGGATGCGTTTAGTGTACCGTGCCGTGACCGAGATATCAGATCAAAAAGAGAAATGCTCTCTCATCGGAAGCAAGAGAACGTTACCAACAGTAATATTTCATTTGGATCTGCTTTGAACCTTCCCCATCCAACAGAGAGCAGGATTACAAGTGCAACAGGGCGCCGTTCCCCTTGCTTTTTGCAAAAGCTGGAGGGCAGCGTGGGTGTGGGCAGGGAGCTGAGGCAGGACTTGGAGCGCCAGGGGGCCTACTCCAGCTTCCTCTCCAAGGCAGAGATCAAAGTGGAGGATGCAAACGTTGTACTGGAAGGAACGGGAGACCAGATTGCGCGCGGAAAGATATACAGTTATTATGTGCAGTCTTCCTCCCACCCTGTAACTGACTCAAACGCTGTGCCGGGTCAATTTGAGAGGATCTCTGAGTCACAGCCAGTGGAGCTGGGTAGTCGTGGCAGCAGCCTCTCGGAATCTCCTGCTCCCCTGAGCCCCGCCATTATCCGAGATTTGGTTTTACCACAAAGCCTCGCCGAGGATCCATCCTCGGTGGAAGTCCAGGAGCTCAAGCACACTGAAAAACCTGTGCTCCTGCGCAAAGAGAGTTATCTGTCTGCGACTGAGCAGTCTGAGCTCGCCGTCCCTTCGCTGACATCAAGCGCGTCGCCTAAAATGCCTCAGTCAATGGCTGCGTCCACTGATGAGTCCAACCCTGCTCACCCCAAAAAGCTTGGCTCTACAGCGAACGAAGACCCAGAAGATGATGTCGAGACTGCTGCAGGGGCTCGATTTTTACACTTTCCAGCATGTACCTTTGACTCCACCAATGCAGAAAATGTTGTGCGCAGACTTGATCTGGGTAACTGCCTAGAGACGCTGTACCTGGCCAAGGAACACGGCCAGAACTCTGTGCAACAGGCGGCGCTGAGAGTCATGTCGGACAACTACCTTCAGGTGCTTAGAGATCCCAGAATTTACGGGCGTCTGATGGATAGCGAGCGTCAACAGATTCAGAGGCAGCGAATGCGAGGGAAGAAGTACGTCATGGTGGCAGACATTGACCTTCAGGACTTGATGAAAATCAGCCGGGAGCCAGGGGCAGACAAAGAGCAGGGCAAGACGTCCAGTGCGGTTTACTACTACGATGACTGTAAAGATACCTGGCAGAAGCTCTGTCGTATCCCACCGGAAGTCGTCTCCGGGACCTGCGCCATGTGCACGATGGATAACTACTTGTTTGTGGCCTTGGGATGCACGGGCACAGACAGAGAGATGACGCCCTCCAAACAGGTGTTCTGCTTCAATCCCCTGACGTCCATTTGGAAAGAGATCAGTCCCATGAACACGGCCAGGCCCCGCTGCAAATTGGCAGCTCTGGAGGGATACGTCTACGCCATCGGCGGCGAGTGCCTCTCCTCGGTGGAGCGCTACGACCCGCGGGAGGACCGGTGGACGTTCGTGGCCCCGCTGCCCAACGACACGTTTGCCGTGGCACATCACGTCACCGTTTGCAACGGGGAGCTTTTCGTCTCTGGGGGAACCCTTCGGTACTTGCTGCTGCGCTACAACCCCAAATCCAACACCTGGAGATCGAGTCTGCTCACGGGCAGCAAGGACAGGACGGCCGACTTGGCAGCCAGGGGGAGGTTTTTGTACCGCTTCGACATCAACCCCATGCTGGGCCTCAGTGTTTACCGATACCACACGGTGGCCCGGCTGTGGTACGAGTGCAGCTCCAAGCGTCTGCAGCACTGCCCGTCCTTCCAGTGTGCCACGGCGGACAACAACATATATTGCATCAGCCGCCAGTTCACCATGCGGTTCCAGGCGGAGGAGGTCTCTCCCGCCTTTGCCAATGAGGATTTGAGTGTCCTCTTGGCGGCGAAGGGCGTGCTTTTCCCATTCGTCCTTTCACTGCCTGATAAGAAGCCTCAGCAGACCAGCGTGTAACAAAGATTGGGCTCACCACGATCGTCAGATTAGGTGGTGATGGAGTGACCCCCACTCACCCACGTGCTCTCCAGCCAGTTTCTGTTTTTTTTATTTTTTTTATTAGTCCTGCATTGCTCAAGCTGAAAATGCAAAAATGTAATCTTTCCATTGTGATATTTTGTAACCAGAGATAGCAGATCCTTTCTGCTATCTGAGATAGCAGAAATGATCTATTTCACATTTAGTTTTTGTTTTCCTCTGAACAGCAAAGATGATTTAATAACATGTTTCAGAGTTAATGAGTTGATTTAACCTAACGTTGTACAAAGAATAGCTGTGAACTCATTATGTGCTGCTTCGCTGTGTAGGGCAGGGATATAACTTACACAGTGGCCTACATGTCGTGCAATTATATACTGTTGCTCTTTAAAAATGACAGGATGAAAATGAGTTTGTAGTATAATATAAATAGGTAAGTGTCCAGGAGCATTTGTCACCGGTGGGTGTAAGGTTTTTTTTTTTTTTTCCCAGTTTTTGTGCCATTTATTCTCATCCTAAAAGGTCTTTTGTCTTTAATTGCATTACTTTTTCTGTCAGCAACATGAAAAGAGAGGTGCGCACTTTGTCACTCATGTAATGTTAATCCACAATTAACGCTATTCAATGGCTGTCCCACCATTTGTGACTGATTACCAATGATAGAATAACATGGGGACAAGCTCAACGTGATTGTATTTATTTCAAGGGCTGAGTAATTAGATTAACAAATGGAACATGTATAAGAATCATACAAATATTAAACCCGTCATTGTGTCCTCATTTATAATTAAGCTTTTCATTATACACCCTTTACTGCTCAGGATTTAAAAAAAAAAAAAAAAAAAAAAAGGAGGAGGAGAAGAAGAAGCACACAGACAACTCGTACAGCCGACGTGCTGCTATAGCACCACCATGTGGCTCTGGAGACAACACTGCAGCGCTGGAGTCAAGGCACATCCCACGCGGGCATCATGTGACACACAGACATCAGCCGAGCTGTGCGGTAGAGTGAATATCCAGCGAAATGGGGACTTCAGCTGCACTGGAGAGGCAGCTGATGGCTGAGCATCAAACATGAGCATCTTTTAAGTCTTGAATTAAACACACTGTCACTAAACGGGGACAAACACGGTTCAGGGGATGGACGAGTCCCTTTGGATGTTCCCTTGAATGACTGAAAAAATGATATCAGAATCTTAATTCTGGCCTTGACACTGAATGTTTGGTTGATTGATTGTTTTGTTTTTTAATCATTATTACAATTTTTGGAGTATCTGGGACAATGTTAAAAGAGTGTTTCAGATATTACCTATCCATAGAGAGGAAATAAATTTGCAAAAAAACATCTTCCTTCTATTTTGCTCTACTCACATACAGACAACTCACCTCATAAGCATGTGCTGCAGTTGTATTAGATATTTTAATCTCAATTCACATTAGACAATATAATGATAATAAAAATTAAAAAAAAAAAAAAAATCAGGTCCCACAGAGCTGCATCCAGCATGATTGGAGTCTTTGAATGAGGCAGATTGTCGAGGCGACACCGTGAATTGTCGCTTCTAAGCCTGTTGCGATGGCGGACTGATGGAAGCATCTGGGATCTGTAGCAGCGTCCGCCCTCTCAGGCGCAGGTCCTTGTTGCCGTTGTTGGCCGCGTGGAGGTGGCTGGAGAGCTCGCGCGACGCCCTGGCGTAGCGGCCCTGGCACAAGGCGCTGGGCGCATGCCACGTGTATGCCGACCTGTACGCACTCAGCGGCGGCAGGCACGACGGCCGCTCCTCCGAAAGGCGGCGGCACTTTTTTGTTGGCGGTGGCGGGCCGGCTGGAAGCGCTGTGTGCGGGGAAACACAGAGGAATGGTGAGCTAGCTGCCGCGTTAGCGCAGCCATTAATTACGCTGGTGACTGATTTGGGTTAAGATATTTAATTGTTCATGAGCATGACTGCTGCTCCGCTCCATCCAGTCAAATTTTAATGCGCTGCAGTATGTTTGCTCAACAATGGCAGCCGTCACGCTTTAATGTCTCGTGCGGAATCACTACCTGCAGGCGCGGCTGCGGCGGCAGAAATTGGCCCGTGAGAGTTTTGAGGCTGCCATGTCAAGTTGTCCCGATGCCAGTGCCGCAGTGTGGGCAGAGCGCTGGAGTGCTTGGACCCACAGCACTCTTTATAATGCATGATCAAGCCATCTGAGGGAGGACAGTAGACAGTCGTCTGCGTCCTCTTTGTATGGACTTCCTGGGGATAAAGATATAGAGGGCGTGACCTGTTCTCTCATCATAATCTTCAAAAGGCTGCGGAAAATTACTCTAACTAGTCTTCCAGTGCCCAGTAGGAATTGAATTCTACCATTTGTATTTTATTTTTTTTCATGGCGGCTGAGTTCGAGTAAAAGCTCGCCTACGTAAAGAGTTTTATCTGCGGCCTTTATCTCGGCTGTCGGTATTATGCGCGAGTGGCCACATTTTTAGCAGAGAAAGCCCTGACTTGCAGTGCCGTGACAGGCATTCAATCGCCGTTAATGCCATGAAAGAGCAGTTAAAGGCTGACCTCAGCTCTCGGCGGGGCACATCTTCTCTCAAAGACGCCTGGCTCGAGGTCCCGGTGGGCCTGGCGGTCCATATGATTGCCGCCGCTGGCTGTCTCCAGCTCCCGAGTGAACTGTGTCGGACAGAATAAACAGACGTCGCAAAACGGGGCAGCGGGTGTGTATGTGTTTTCGAAAGAGGGAGATGGAGAGGGAGAGGGAGAGGGGACCCTGGGAACGGAGATCAGCAGAGCTCACACTTTGGCCATCGATCTGCCGCTGCTCTACAGTATTTCTGAAGTCATTTCTCCTCTCAGATCCTGAACCAGCAGCCCGTGGCCGAACCTCCACGTCAATGCAATTAGTCTGCGACGCCTGGGCCTCTCCCACCAGGAGGCCGTGCTGATGTGGCTGAACCGAGAATGCTTAATCACTTTGCTATAGATTTGACTGCCAGCTGAGGAGCCCCTTTGGCAGGCCGCCTCGTGTGGCATTATGTTTTACTTCAGCGGCGACGGTGGCGGCGCGGGAAAGGCACACATAGGCCGCGCTCTGAGTTTCTAAAGACCCCGTGGGGGACGTTGGGTGGCATCGATTGGCAGGAGGGCATTTTGCAAACAAGTTGGCGTCAGTATTTTTCAAAATCACATCCAGCCGTGTTCCCATGTTATCTTGGTTAAGGGTGGGGGTGGCGGTGGTGAGCTGAACTGCCGGCTCTGCAGTAGCAGCAGGTGGCTTCTGTGTCGCTCTGCAAATATTTTTCTCTGATCAGCGAATTTAAAGTGGGAAAGTCCCACCCCGCTGCTTTCTGATGCCCCCGCTCATTCTAACATCTTAAATTAAAAAAAAAGGAACTAAACTAAAATAAAACTGCAATAGTTACTAATTATTTAAATTACTTTATAAAACTGTAAACATACTTTTTTAATTTGTATTTTCTTAATTTCCATGCAAATTGTTGCTGTTTAAGACATTCTATTGCTTTTTGCTGCTAATTCTCCCTCTGCCTGTGTTCCATTTTCCCACACAAAACCAGAAACATGTATCAGCTTAATATCCAGTCGGTGCCCTCGACCCAAAGGTGCTTCTAAGATCTGGATCTGGTCCCCTGGGTGCTGTATACTGGCGGCCCCTCAGAAGAATATGACTCGAAGGCAGAGAAGAGAATACATTTCACTGTGGCCTCTTTAAGGCGTGTGCAACCTAGAAAGTGGTCCCCTTCATCTCCTCCTATTGTGCCATTCTGAATTGCTTCTTAAAGCTGCTTACCTGAAGCCTTTCTTCAGCCCAGTTGCCAATCAGCACTTTGTTTGCATACCTCTGCTCGATTCTCCAGCCGGGTTGGCTCCATTTGTCTTTCCCTGTCCCTGTTTGGTTTGCGCTTTTACCCAGCATCATATGCACCTGAGCGGGGAAATACAAATCCCTGTTGGAGCACTGGGAGCTACTTCAACTGTAAAACATATGTAGGTGGTATCACCTGGCTCCATAACGGCAAAAGCAGCTGAGCCCGGGAGGGAGGGAGGGAAGGGAATAGTAGAGTTCTGTTGCCATGGATACAGCAAACACTGAGGGGAGAGGTGTGCTGGAAGCAAAGTGGAGATGTCTTGCATCTGCGTTAAAAAAAGGAAATCCATTCCTCGGGTCATTTGTAACCCAGCTTTTGTGAACGCTGTCTTTGTTGTTTAACTGCCGTCAGAAATGTGTCTTGAGGCCGTGTCCTCACGTCCCTTATATTTCATTTCACAACAGTGTTTTGTCCCTATCAATGTAAAGCAATTCCTTACTGGATTGTCTCAATTGGGCACCGAATGAACACAAAGAGATTATATCCTTTTTTTTCAATCTTTTGTCCTATTATTTCTTTCGAAACAGTGCGAAACAGTGCATCGAGACCCACAAAGCCGTCATACTGGCTAGTATGACGGTCGTTGGCTGTACCTGGATGTTTAGTGTGTAGGTGGTTTGCTCAAACCGTCACAACGGTGTGAATTGCACTAAATAGACACAGCTAATGACAGCAGGTGTCGGAACATAGTGCTTGGACCTGACTTTGGGTTAATGGAGGGGACAAAAGGCTTGCAATTAAAATGCAATTTAAAAAAAATGAGTGTGTCATGCCTCTTATTTAATCTCGATTAAATACGAGGCAAAATGAAATTTTAATCCATTTTAATCGTGTGTGTGTGTGTGTGTGTGTGTGTGTTTTCAAATGCCAACGCCTATGCCGTGGAACCCCCGTCTAATAGCCGCTTCCTGTAGGCCATCTAAGCATGGCCATTTCTTTTTTTAATTTTCCATTCCATTTCAACAGCAGGGGACAGACGACTGTTGTTTTTGTCCAAGTGCAAGGAAAAAGCAGTTGACCCTTATCACAGAAAGGAAAGGTGACGTGACCCCCATCCTCTCCCCTGCTCAAGGGGACCCTGTCATCCATCAAGGAACGTCGTACTCGAAGGTGAGGAAGAGAGTGGGCGGTGCACGCCTCAGGAAGTGATCGTCCGCCAGCAAGGGTGAGACCTCTGATTCCAAACCGACCTTGGTGGTCGTGACGGAGGCAGTTTGGAAGGGGAGAGCCGTCCCTTCATACTGTCGCATGGGCTCCGCCGGCACATGGACTCCATCCAGCACGTCCTGGCACAGCGACGAGCCCCCATTGAGGTCCTGCAGGAGGCAGTGCACCGTGGAACAATACGGGCAACGGCTTGATTCTGCTGCTACGAGGCGCAGGTTGAAAACTGCCATCTGCAGGGCCGGACAGATTAGGAGCTGAGCTGAGCTGGGCGCAGTGGGGACGGCAGATGTCCGGGTCCTTCTCCCGGCCAGCCGCTGGCACAGCGCCGCCGCCCGGTTAGCCCCGGCACTGCCACCTCCGACGGCGGCCACTCGGCCGCGGACAGGAAGTGACACTGTGGCCAAGGGCTAATCGGTACCTGGAAGGCCAAGAGAGGGAGGGAGGGAGCAAGGAAGGAAGGGAGCAACAGTTGGCTTGTGGCTCAGTGGTGGGAGAAGTAAGTTGTGAATATGAATATTCTGCGAGACTGCGAGAGAGAGAGAGAGAGAGAGAGAGAGTTCCCCGACGGAGACCACGGTCGTGTCCGACTGCATGGCGACGTGCCGGCAGACTTCATCAGCACAGTCTGTCTGGGGTTGGCAGCACACACTGCACATGTCAACAGTGGTCTCCAGGATGGTCTGCTGATGTTTGGCTGACCGTCCTGGAGACCACTACTGTGCTACTGAATTACATTAAAAGGTGTAAAGGAATCTGCTGAAGCACAACTTTGTTATATTTCAATTCTCTCTCTCTCTCTCTCTCTCTCTCTCTCTCTCTCTCTCTCTCTCTCTCTCTCTATTCTACAACCTGTTGAGATGGATGTAAAAATGAAAAGCTTGTCGACTGCCATTGTTTTAACCCATGTCCTGTCATGTCACGAGTCGAGCGAGCAGAATGGATGACAATGAGCAAGTTGTTTTGCTTCAGCCGAGTTGTTTTTGTTTGAAGCTCCAGTTTGCTTTAATAAAGACTGTGTGGACTCTGTGAATGATGTCGGCCTGAAGGAGTTTCCCCCAGCCATGTTCCGGCGCTGACATGTTCCGCCCGCACGAAGGGGAAACTCTGGAATATTTCCAACACATGTCGACAGATCATTCCACAACATTTCCAGTCTTTTATCTCCCTCAAGCGATTTTCTTTCCCGTGGAAACATGTTGTTGGCATGAAAACATTGCTGTTCATCACAACTTAATAATGGCATTTGGATTTAGAATTTTTTTCCCCCTTTGAAACAGCTTGTAGATTTATAAAAACAGGGCTGTGTTTGAATTAGTAGGACTTTGGTAACATGTGGGCAGGATTAAAGAGAGTTAATAAAAATGAATGAAATAAGCTACATATGTCTGTGGCTGAGGCTCCAGGCTGAAAAATCCTCTCTTCTGTGTTTTTTTTTCTTTTTTCTTTTTTTTGTATTTCATTTCATTCTGAGCTTGCTTAATACATCACTGTCGTGTCCGTCAGTCAAATCTAAAATAAATTCCACAGCTGTTCACCACCAACATGCAAACCAGGTCAAGTCAATTCAACCTTTTATAATGTGAACATCACTCAAATGTGTCTGCATTTCACATGTACTTCCCAGGACACAGCCTCCTGTGGTGGGCTTGTAGATTCGATCCGACACCTCGGAGAACTCTGCGTTTTTTTTCACAAGGGCAACAAGAAGTGGATTTAAGTGGGTCAAGAAATTCTATGGGAGGTGAAACGCACTTACAGTAGGTGAGCCGACGTATGAAAACATGCTTGTGCACCCATATACACACACGACCTTGATTTCCCCCCTGTCCCCGTTTGATTTCTTATCTCAAATATCTCACATCTGAACTTCAGTCGCTGGAGGACAAAAAAAGGACATCTTTGAAACCTGGGCGTGAATAACATATAGATGATTTCCTTTTTTTTTTTTCACTCCGCTCTCATCTTGTAAAAGCAGCAGCAGCAGCTTGACGCGGGGGAATAGCATGAATCTTTGTTTAGTGGCGCCCGTAAAATGACGTAAAGAAAACATAAACAATCACGTAAACAATTCCACAGCGGACACAGGCCACCCCACCACCACGGCTACGCCCTGCAGCGAAAGCGCGCGCCGCGTGCACTTTGCCCACCGCCGGCGACGCCACCAGGAATGTCTGGATTCATCAGCTCAGAGAACGCCAGTCCAATTACCAGGAGGGTGGCTGCAACAAGAGCGGCGAGAGCCCATTATTAAAACTGCAAAGCCAGTGTCCATTCTGCTGCTGCTGCTGCTGCTGCCCTGCGCTGCTAAAGGTGTGTCATTAGGACTAAATGTTTTATCTGCCTCTCAGCACCTCAGCAGCGCTCCCACTTGCGTGTGAAATTCATTCTGACCTTGGCTTCACTTAATGACATGTTTGGCTGCCGGTTGCCCAGAGAGAGAGAGAGAGAAAATAGGTTACACTTAGCATGTTTTATTGCTGTGTAGTCAAAGTAATTACATTTTCCTTCAAGAAACCAAGTGGCCTTACAATAATAGAGCACCGTTTTTCTATCAATATTTACATTTTGACAGTGAATCTAGTCCTTGGCTAGTCCTTGGTTTTTGTTCCCCGGGCAATGGGAAAACTCTGGCGCACGCAGCTGTGCTCAGCACTGTCTGGCATTTTCTTTTCTGTTTTTTTTGCCATCCAAGTGAGGAAAATGCGAAGCGTCTCTCCCCAGCAAGGGCCCAGTGAGAGCAGCCGTGTCTGAACTTACACCGCTGATCTGTAGATGGCAGTGATAGCATGGAGTATTTTCGGTCAGAGCTCCGCGCAATATACACAATTTACATTTTTGTGTATTTTCTTCACGTAGCTTCAGTGTCTCAGTGTTTAAGTCATTGTAAAGGAGGTTTTTTTTTTGTTTGTTTTTTTACACTGTTTTGCACGTTGAGAGTCAGTAAACCTAAACTGCGTGTGAACCGGGGATATATTGCTGCAGGTTCCTGACGCAACTTGATGCCGGCTGCTCTCTTTTGTCTTTGTGCATCTCTGCATCATTTGAAATGGAAGACAACGGCATTAGGAGTCGCGTTGTCTCAGAGATTTTCGGCAGCCCCCGAGAGCCTCACCGCCTTCCCCTAAGTAGCTGGGCCCGAGCACAAAGACACCATTGTGAGGCTGCTCTTTAAAACCATCCCAGTCGCTGTATAGAGGAAAGAAGAAGAAGAGGAAGAAGAAGAAGAAGAAGAAGAAAAGCTCTGTTTTCAGCGGCACTAAAAATCACTGTGGCACGGCCAAAAATCACAGACTGGAATCTTGTCTGGGACCCATGAGTCCACAGGATTTGTTAAGGAGGCATTCATGCAGTTTTCTGTTTGTCGCCCCTTACAGAGCTCCAGAGGCCGGGCTGACCTATTTCCAAAATTGCACTGTCCCCACGGTGACACCGGCTGGTTTGGAAATACTGCGAGATAATGGGACTCAGGTAACGGAGGGATTCTGTTTAACACAGCGCGGGATTATCAGAGATGAGCAGCGGGATAAGCAGCAGCGATCGGCAGGACGCTCGCAAAACAATGTTGTTGTCTGACAACAAATATCCATCCATCTCCGTCTCCCGCATCTCACTGGGAAATTTTCCCTTCTGCTAACCCCCCCCACCACCACTCCCCCCACAGTGATAATCTACTCACGGTGTGTGAAGAATGACAATGGTGCTGCTCTTACCGACACAGCACCTTTTCATTAAGACTCTACATTGAAAAGACGGTGTATGCACCTTCTCAACTTTGGAAGGTCAAATTTAGAGTTAAACTGAATAAATCAAAGGACTGGATCCACGTCATCAGAAGGAGAGCTGGTAACGTCTCGCGAACCCGACCATCACTCCAGACCAGGAGGGAGGAGGCTGCAGTGAAGCTGGTCAGGGACATGCACGATGAGCAACACCCCCTCCATGACCTGTTACCTCCGACTTGAGGCAACTGCACTTCCAGGACTATGAGGAACCAGCACAAGCAGGCAGAACCTCCAGCCAAGACCAGCAGGCTGAAAAATTCAACCCCACATACTGTAGTTAGGCCATATTATGACAGTATTTTAGACCATACAAATATTAGAGAATGGCAGACAGCAATCGTGGTAGCCAAGATTGCTACCTGCCCTTGTTTTTTTACTGCACTGAAATATTTTTTAAACCTTGAAACTGTTTTTGTATTATTGCTGTGTAAAGTTCTTGCAGTTTTTCAGTGGAGCCTGAGCTCTACTGCAAGCTTTAATTCAATAAAATCAATCAATCAATCAATCAATCAATCAATCATATGTCACTCAGTCAGTTTGCGCTGACAGGTGCTGTTTTACAAGTTGAGTAGTGAGGTGTATGGAAAAAAATATGATTTTAATTAACAATCTGTTGGGCACTTGCTGTACAACCTTATATAGAGATGCTTCTTTTTTTTTTTTTTCTTACTCAAGCTTTAGCTAAATAACGTGAATGAGCAGCGTCGGTTGGGGGTTATCAGCTTTCTCAATTGCGCTGTTTACACTCCCTGCTGACACGCCGCACCGTTACATAACCAAACTTATGGCTTTCCTGCTACTTGTGACACCGTCGGCCGCATTACGCAACGAACGTTGATTAAAAATGATGTGGAAAGCCAACCACACCCACCCCATCCTCTATCCTGCTGCCCACCTGGGGCGACGCAGTGTGGGGGGGTGGAGTGGAGGGGGCGGACCACAGATTGAGAACCCCTGTCGAAGGCACACAGAAAACCGAGGGGGGGTGGAGTGAAGAGGGGAGTAGGCAAGCAAAGAGAGAGAGAGAGAGAGAGAGAGAGAGAGAGAGAGAGAGAGAGAGAGAGAGATCACCCCCACTTAACATGTCAATCAGGATTTAATGCCCTTTGAGAGCCGAGCTCGGGGTTCCTGTTGGAGGCACCGGAGCCCAAGCAGCACGGTTGCTGATTTAAAAGGCGGCGCGGGCCGAACTGGGGGGTAAGGGTAGGAGGGGAGGGTGGCGCGCGCGCGCGCACACACACACACACACAAACACACACGTGCACACGCGCACGCACGCACACTGGAGCACAGGCGGCGCTGTTCGCGGCGGCGGCGCCTCTCACTCGCGTCTCACGTCTCGGCGGCGCGTCCTCGCCACAAGCCTGACAGGCGCGATGACGGATCGGCGCCGGGGCCACTTTTCAACAGCAGCAGCAGCAGCAGCAACAGGAACAGCAGCAGCAGCAGCGTGACGTCCGTCGACTGAACATGTCGCAGCTCCTCGGCCTGCTTTCGCCCGCGGATTAACTCCGCTGCCGGTGACATTCGTTTCGCCAAACTTGCGAATTTCCTCATTTATTCCCGCCACCTCCGCCCCCTAATATTATTAAATTAAAGCGCGCTTCAGCCAGAGAATGGAGCTGTGGAGCGCGTGTCGCATGGTGCTCTTCCCGGTTCAAATGCTCTACCACATCGTCCGGGCGAGCGTGGCTGCGCTCCTGCCGAGCCGGAGGAAGGACCTGAGCCGGGAGGTGGTTCTGGTCACCGGCGGGGGACGAGGCATCGGCCGCCACCTGGCAAAGGAGTTCGCGAGGCAGGGCGCCAGGAAGGTGAGTCGACCGCCGGGACTACTTGTTGCACGCGGCGGGGGATCGACCCGCTTCCTGCAAACGGACCGAGTGTAGAAAAGTGTCAGCGGCTCCCGTGTGTTGTTCACGTTTTGTTGGCGTTGTACACGTTGCCACATGCACACCTGCGAGGCAGAGTGTTGCAGGTAGGTTTTTTTTTTTTTTTTTTTGAAATGTTGGGTCACAGCAGTGGCGGAGCCAGAAAGGTTTCCTTGGGTGAGCTAGTAGATACCTGAAATTACTGTTCTTATTATTCGAATTGTTCCTGTGGTTGTTTGTTTGTTTGTTTGTTGTTGTTGCTTGGATAATAATAATAAAAAAAAACCTATATCAGCTTATTCTTACTGTCCTAGTGCCAGGGTTAGGGGGACATTGAAGCTCCTCTTTGGGTTTCTTCTTGTTTGGACGAGAACAAAATCCAAGCCAGCCAGAAATACGTACAATTCAACTGGAAATCAATGAACAGAGATTTGACTTGAGATGTTGTCGCGTGGAAAGTCTAAGACGTTTTGTCAAGTTATCCCCCAGCTGCTGGCCACCACATAGCTACGCCCCTGGGTCTCTCTCTCTCTCTCTCTCTCTCTCTCTCTCTCTCTCTCTCTCTCTCTCTCTCGCTCTCTTTCACACACACACACACACCTGTCCCTGCTGAGGTAGTCCAGCCAGCTCTGACTTCTGCCCCCAGGTGGATTGTTGTCTCGCTTCTGGCGTGAACGCTCGGGATCGATAACCTCCGAGTGTCTCCGGACCGGACCGGACCGGAGACCGTTGCCCTCAATTTTGTTTTAGTTCAAGTATTGCGCAACAGCTGGGGGGGTCAGCCAGAGGGCAGCCCCGGTCAGCCTTTATGGCTGATTGCTGCGATTAAAGGCAGCGACGGGTCGTGGCTGACACCCCCTCTGCCGGGGTCGGCTGCTGATTGTGGTATCACTGACATCCACCAGGTTGGCCATATGAGGAGATGTGGTGAGTTCTGGAGGCGGCTCGTGGTGTGTGTGTGTGTGTGTGTGTGTGTGTGTGTGTGTGTGTGTGTGTGGGGAGGGTGCTAAAAGTGCCTTCAAAGCTTTTCATGCAACACCCCCCCCCCTCCCCCCATTAACTTGTGCGCGTTTCTTTTTGTAGCCGCCTGCCAGCGTATCGCAACAGAACAACAAAGGGGTTCCATAACACTTTTAATAAAAGCCAGATTAGGTTTTGTTTACAAGTGCGGCAAGAAGACATGCAATGCCTTTTTTATGTAGCGTGGGCAAAAAAAAAAGCTAACCCAGCAAGAAAAAAAATCGGATAGGGTGGAGCAGATTACGCTGTTTTGTTATTTTCGAGCAAGGGATGCAATTTTAATCCCTTGCAATAAGAGAATGTGGCAAGACCCCCCCCCACCCCCCTCTGAGATCACTTTATTTTTTTCCTGCGTTTCATTTTGCACAATACAATTATCCTCTGCAGGATAATTAACCGTTCCACTCTCTGTGTCTTAAGCAACCCCATTGAGTCGACCCGTCCCGATAGACGTCCTGGCCGAAGGCCCCCCCCCCTCCCAGCAACTCGCAAATCAATGTCCTCACTGGAAATACATTTCAGAAATATCTGTCAGGATCCTGCCAATTTCTGAGAATCACCCCCAGCTAGCTGTAGCTTGGCCCCTCCCCTCCCCTCCCCACCCTCACCATTCCTCACCCGCTAACAAGGAGCCGCCGCTGAGGGAGTGTGTGCGTGTGTGTGTGTCGGGGGGGGTTCGGGCTCCGATCTCCGTCGATCCCGCGGGGTGAAGTCGAACATTACACGGCTGAGTGGCTGATGAGCCGCCGGTGTCCCTTTAGCGCTAATGCGGCAATGCAGAGCAGCGCTATTATTTTTTGATCACATCATACGGGAGTTGCCGTTTTGGAGGGGGGGGCCTGGGGGGGGGAGAAAATGCTGGTAACCCCCCCTGAGGGTTGCAAATCATGGCAAATCACGCCCCCCGTGCCCCGTGCTCTCCCGAAGACCACGCAATTTTACTAGCGTGAAAACGTCGCTAAAGAGCTCAGCCAAGCGCAAGCCGCCTCCCCCATAGCCTTTCAAAAGCCGCGTCCTCGGGGAAGGAAGAGGGCGAGAGGAGAAACCGGGCGGCCTTTTAAGAAGCTGCCGCCTCGCGAGTCGCACAACAAAGGTTGACACGGTGCCTTTCAGCGTCTCATTGTCGGCCGCTATCAAGGTGTGAAGGCTTTGAAAACAACACCTGTGGTAATGTTTTGCGACGGCTACTCCCCGGCCTACAGAGACGCTAAAAGGAAAGAATACAGGGCGGCGTTTGTGAATGGGAGGCTAACCTCCGTGAACTTGCGCTCACCCCAGTTTGAGGCCCTTTTGTGATTGACAACCCGGAACTTCCTCTTCTGCCTGTTCTGTTTTGTTTTTTTTTTTGTATGAAAGGATCCAGCGAGATTGAGAGCCGTGCACCCGGTTGGGGAGTCGGATCTTGTGTGCGTGCTGTTCAGAAAAAGGAGGGCGGGGGGGTCATTGCACAAGAAAGCTCTCGAGCGATAGAAAGAAGAAGTAGAAGTAGAAGAAGGAGAAAAAAAACAGCTTTTAAGTTGGGAGCACTGTCAGGGGTCTCGCAAACGGGTCCCCCCCCCCCACCGCAAAGACTTGACAATGCAAACGGAATTTTAGTTTTGTTTGTTGCCCCCCTGCATCTTTCTAATGGATTTGTTTATTTATTTCTTGCATTGGCACTTGGTGGAAAAACACTCGAGTAGATGGAGTCTGCAGGAAAATGTGATTTGTGTGCCTGTTTACCTTACATAAAGAGATCACCGCAAGGACAGGCTCCCAGTGCACTGATAACAGGTTGTGTGTGTGTGTGTGTGTGTGTGTGTGTGTGTGTGTGTGTGTGTGTGTGTGTGTGTGTGTGTGTGTGTGTGTGTGTGTGTGTGTGTGTGTGTGTGTGTGTGTGTGTGTGTTGCCGGAGGCGGGAAGCCCAGCGCTCCCAGCTGGGTATTGCCCTGCGACTGACCTTGCGGTCTCGGCAGTAATTAGACAGCGGCAGGCGACTGCCTCCTGAACTCCTGCTGCCCCCACAGTGTGCCGCCCCTGTGCCGGCCTATACAATGGGTGTGAAGAGCAGGGACCGTATACCCACCCACCCACCCACTCAGACCCGGGAGATAGACCGTCGCCGGAATCCGGCCGCAACTCGCGGGGACGCCGGCCTCGGCCGACAGTCGGGGGTGTCTGCGCTCTTTCCCGACGTCCTTGCGAGGTCCGATTGTTCGGGCGCGACTCGTCAGAGCCCCGTCGAAGGCGGTAAAGACGCAGCGTTCCCCGGAGGAAAGTCAACTGCAAAGTATCTCTTTTTGTTTTGCATTTGCTGCCAGGGCTCGCGGAGTCGCGGCCGGCCGCGGGGAAAAAAAAAAACAAAAAAACCTTAATGAGTGAAATGAGAGTTTCAATCAGAAGAGCACAGTTTGAGTGCCGGCTGTTAACGGGGACTGTCAGCTTTGTTTGTAAGGCTGGAATCCCATTAAAAGCTTTTGGTTATTTATCAAGACCTGTCTGCCCCCCGGCTGATTACTCCGAGGGGCTTTTGCAAATGAGGCAAACGAGAAAAAAAAGCCAATCAAAAGCAATTCCAGCGACGGGAGGTTCGCAGGGAGCCAAAAGCCCTCGATGCTCGAGCTCTGATAGGAGGAAAAAAAACAACAAATTCCAGACAGTCAATCTCTAATCTTCTCATCCCAGGAGTGTTTTTTTTTTTTTTTTTTTGGGGTGGGGGGGTTCTCACCTCTGATGTTTACGGAAACGGGAACAACACTGAACCTGACATAGGCCCGGTGGGTGAGATTTGGCAGCATCCAATGGTTGGAAATCAAACTGCGCTGATGACGAACGCTTGAAGTGGCGTCTCTTTTACCAGCCTGTGGCACTGAGCAGATCACTGAGTCTCTTCACAAGCAAATTAGCAAATGACAAACACAACTTATATTGCTTTATTTGACAAAAAAATAAAAAAATAAATAGATAAACGTTCAAATGAACAGGACCTGCACCTATATAAGTTGTCATTCAGGTCGGCTCTGGACAAGGAAGGAGTCAGTGGCAGGTTGAGCACAAGCAGGAAGAAAACAATCGGAACCAAAAAAAAAAACGCAATTAACAAAAACACACCACAACTGCTGTTTGATCACTTGCAGGACTGGACGGCCCTGCGAGTGGCGAGGGACACGCTTTGTGTACATTCGCACACGCGCGCGCGCGCACGCATGCAGCCGCTCTGTCTCGACCGTACACAGGATCACTTTCCAGCGGACTTTTCGCTCAAATATTAACCTTGGTCACGGGCGGCCGGCCAAATCCCACACTGGCGTCCTCAGTGCTCTCCGAGCGCGGGCACGTGCACGCGCGCGCAGGCACGCACAGTTTTTCAGACTCCCTGACCAGAAATGACAGGGCTCATCTGCCCAACAGGCCGTGTAATCTCTTTGAGAATTTGTGTTTGAGGGATGAGGAGGGCTCAGCCCCTGATTTCATTACCTTTCCCTGACCCCAGAGACTGACAGATCTAATTGCCCAATCGTTGGGCCCCTTACCTCCATCCAGCCCCCCCCCACTCCCACTCCCCCTCCCCCTCCCCGCTCAAATGACCAGGCCTTCATTTAGGCTGTGTGTGCGGATGGATGAAGGGACAGTCTATTCACACAGCAACCCCCCACCCCCTCCCCGCCTTTAATCTTCCTCAAACTATTTGTTGCTGTGAAAAAGCCTTCTCTCCTCTTGACCCCCCCACACCCCCCCCCACCCCCCCCCAAAATAAAAATGACCTGTTCTGCTCAAAAGAATCCTCACAGTTATTCCAAATTACATTGCCAGAGAAATTGCGCAAAAATCCTACCGTAACGTTTGCCCGACGGCTGACTGTTCGCCTCTTTTTGTTCTCCGGGAGGCCGACGGTTCACTGGCACGCCTTCTGATCTTGGCACATTCCCAACGCTCGGCAATTCTGGCAATTCCCCCGCTGGTTTTTAACCGTCGAAATGTATATACGTGGAAAAAAAAAAAACAACTCTCTTTTCTTTTTCTTCTCCATTAGGTGATCCTGTGGGGCCGAACGGAGAAGTGCCTGAAAGAAACGGCTGAAGAGATCAACCTCTCAGGAACAGAGTGCCATTACTTCCTGTGTGACGTCGCCAACCGGGAGGAGGTTTACAAGCAGGCCAAGGTGGTCAGGGAAAAGGTAAACCTGGAGGCGTCCATTCACATCTTTAGTTTTAAGGTTTTTTTTTTTTCTTACTTGCACGCAGAGAACAGCCCCCCCCCTCCCCACCTCTACTTCATGTCCGTGCGCGTACTTGGCTCTGATCTTCTGTCCCATCTGGTGCATAGATAACACTTCATCTGAGCGAGAAACGCTGCTGACAGCTCTGCCGCGCTGCTAGCGTATCGCGTTATGGAGGCAAAAAAAAAGAAAGGAAAGTCCCCCCCCCTTGTTTTTTTTTGACGCTCGCTCGCTCTCTAATCCCAGGTCGGAGATGTTACGATATTGGTGAACAACGCAGCTGTCGTCCATGGGAAAAGTCTGATGGACAGCGACGACGACGCCCTGCTGAAATCCCAGCACATCAACACCATGGGACAGTTCTGGGTAAGAAGAGGCAGTTCTGTGTGTGTGTGTGTGTGTGTGTGTGTGTGTGTGTGTGTGTGTGTGTGTGTGTGTGTGTGTGTGTGTGTGTGTGTGTGTGTGTGTGTGTGTGTGTGTGTGTGTGGAGGGGACTTCCCTCTGGATCATAATGTGACATTATGTCCGGGGTTCGACTTCTGCTTGTCTCTTGTTGCTGCTCGCACAGCATGTTAAACTCTTCCCCGTCTGCCTAACGGCAAAAAAAAAATCACAACAACCAAACACTGTGGACTCCCCTCTGTCCCACACAAATGACTTTGCACTATTATGCCACTCGCATAAGGTTCAAGGTGCACTACTGCAATATATGTGACGTATACATATTTGATTCGTGGCATTGGAATTCCGTGACTGAGCGACCCACGGTGTGAGGGCAACATGCAGTCTACAAAAAAGTTCAAAATAGTACAAAAAAAGTTTAAAAGTACGCCAGGAAATAAAAAAGTGTCAGACATGGCTTTTTATGGATTTTATCTTTATTGCATGATAGTGAGAAACATAATTTCCAATTCCTTTGTATGTCTGGTAAATGTGAATACATTTAAGTAAAAGTGAACTGAACTAAAGAGACTATACAAAGTTTTCACTTCAGCTCCTTTGGAGCAGTTTTGAAACTTTTGACCATGTAATTTCTTCTTTTTTTTTTGCAAAATGTCAGTTTGAGATCAAAAGTCTGAAATGAATAGAAAATGCCACTGTCGGATAAATGGCAGCAGAAATTGAATTTGTTTTCCCCCGCCCTCCTCTGTCGTTGGCCCAGACTACGAAGGCCTTTCTCCCGCGCATGCTGGAGCTGCAGCACGGCCACGTGGTCTGCATCAACTCCATCCTGTCGCAGTCGCCCATCCCCGGCGCCATCGACTACTGCACCTCCAAGGCCTCGTCGCTGGCCTTCATGGAGAGCTTGACGCTGGGCCTGCTGGACTGTCCTGGCGTTGGCTGCACCACCGTGCTCCCATTCCACACCAACACAGAGATGTTCCAGGGCATGAGAGTCAGGTAAACGTGCCCGCTGTAATTAAAGTGATTTAGCTGGAGAAACGTTGGCACAACTCAGGCCAGTCGGTCGGCTGTGTCGCTCCAGACTCGGACAGCTCGCTCCCTTTACCATGTAATGACCCTTTTTTTTTTAATGCTTCACATACTTTTTTTTTCTTGTTGGACACTTAAAATGTCATTGGTCAAAGTTCTTGGCCTTTTTTTTTTTTTTTTTTTAATCTTGCTTTCAAAACAGCATTGATTGACATGCTTGTCAGGAAACTTGGATTCCCAAACTTTGTTTCTAAACACCCTATATTTAAACCATGTATTGTTTATATCATTGTATTTGATACAAATAGTTTTAAGGATGGAAACATACATTCAGTATCTCTTAAAAGTATTGAGAAAAGAAAATGCTGATGCACTTACTTAGGCCCAACATGGTCAAAGAATAAACAAAGAATACATTGTAATGAAGTGTATGTACATATAGCCTGAATTTAATATGCAGCACTTCTCTCATAGGTTCCCCCAGCTCTTCCCACCCCTCAAACCCGAGGTGGTCGCCCAGAAGACTGTGGAAGCAGTCAGAGGTGACAAGGCCTTCCTTTACCTGCCATGGACGATGCACGCCCTCGTCATCTTAAAAAGGTAAACGTCACCGGGAAGAGATTTTCACTTCAGTGCCATTCCATCGCCATGACTTTGGTTGGTTTTTGTGGCTAACCCTTTGGAATGTTGTGCGTCCCCCACAGCTTCATGCCGCAAGTTGCACTGGAAGAAATCCACAAGTTTTCCGGGAGTTACACCTGCATGAACACATTCAAAGGGAGGACATGAGCCCAGGAAGCGGGCACGGGCGAGAGCGCCACCTCAGCGGCCATAAGGGAATATGGACCTTTTTGAAAGGAGGAGGAGGAGGAGGAGGAGGAGGAGGAGGCGGCCCAGCGGCAGCGTGAACAGAAACACTTAAGGGACGTGACGGGTGGCACTCTGCAGTAAAAACTAACTGACACACTGCAGGAAACGCCCTGGTTCCACTGTATGTATGTGCGTGTGCGTGTGTGTGTGTGTATGTGTGTGTGTGTGTGTGTGATGCCATTCTCACTATGAAAAGAAGCCATGAGTAGGTCTTTACCAGTAGTTATTCTGGGAGTTTATGTGACATCTGTTCTATTTTTTATTTTTAGCCTGTTTCTACACTCCTTGTTATTCTCATTTTAATGTCTTTAAATACAAACAAGTAAATAAAGTGGTTGTTTTAGAGACACTTTGTGTGTTCCTTTTGCCGGTGATGAAAGTGGAGAGGCGACAAACTTGGGAAGCCGCCGGTGATTTGTGAGTCTCTGCGGCAGCGCGATAACACCTTTGATTTACTCTGAGCATGAGATCAGTGACTGTGACAGACGATGTTGTCAAAACACAGGCTTGGGGGGTGGGGGGCGTTGGTTCTCTTCTCTGTCAGGGGAGGGGAAAAAAAAAACAGCTGGAATTTATAATTCTTCGTAAATGAATTCAGGACCTCCTTGTCACACAGATGCAAACTGGAGTGAAGGTTAAAAAATTAGCTGCTTGTTAAGTCCAGAAAAGTTGCCAAGACAACGGAAAACATTTCTATTTCTCCCCCTTACATAATCTACAATCATTCAATATTTGTTCTTTTGGTGCATTTGTATTAGCAGATCACAAAAAAAAAAGTGATTTGCATAAGAGGAATCCCCCCCCCCCCCCCCCCCCGCACCCTCTCCCCGCGGCAGTTCCGGAAAAGGAGTTTAATGCACAAGCGTCTGAGTGCCTTCCAACCATTTTTGGGCTCAGTGGATAAAGGAAGCGGAGGGAATTCACTGTGGATTTATCAAAGCCAGATTCTTACAATCACATTGCGATAGAGGGACGTTATTCAGGAAGGACAAAAGGAATGTCTGGAAGCTGAAGATGACTAAACTACCAAAAGCTGGTTCAAAACACTTGAAATTTGAGATTGCAAGAGTTTTACCACAAGCGGCAGCAGCTGATAGGAACCTCTGGCAAAGGGAAGAAAGAAAGAAAAAAAACTTCAACACTTTGAATTGAATGGAAATCCGCATTAACAATCTGTGTGCATGGAGCTACGGCCAGCAGCTCTCTAGTTTCAGAGTCCATTAAACATGACATGCTTTGGATGTCATTTTCTATTTGGTCACATTGAGGCGCACTAATTAAAAATACATCAAACAACTGAGCGATTTAACGCGCATGTTTAATTGAAGGGCCTCTGTACAGCTGTTTCCTAACAGACCTGCGGCCGACTATGTTTATGTTCGACACGTCCATTTCTTTGTTTTCGCTTTGATTGGACTTTGTTCGGCCAACTAGTAAGCGATGGTCATGGTCCAAGTTTTGCCCATCAGGCGCTTTTTTTAACAGCTGCTTATCGGTGCGAAACAAGGCCAGTCAGTCGTCACGAGGTCTTGAAGTTCACATGCAGGAAATGTTTCCCCATTTTTCTGGTGCAACCTGACTATTTGTCTTCAGACCCGGGGAAATAAAAGGAGGCAAAGGAAGTGCCAAACCCGAGCAACCCGGCAGCAAAATGCAAAGTTCATTTTTATACTGTAATCACAAAACCTTGGACCACAACCATCAAGCAATAATAACACTGGCAGCAGATTTT
Organism: Nelusetta ayraudi; assembly: GCF_046127955.1. Classification (NCBI taxonomy): domain Eukaryota; kingdom Metazoa; phylum Chordata; class Actinopteri; order Tetraodontiformes; family Monacanthidae; genus Nelusetta; species Nelusetta ayraudi. Next base: position 6,760,659 of record NW_027466067.1, on the reverse strand, counting down.
TATTGTTTCTCTAACATGACGTTGAATCCAACGTTTAATGAGAAAAATCTGTCACTGCTGAGATCCGCTACAGTGACAGCGAGGGCTGAAACGGTTAAGCCCTGCTTCCCGTGTTTGCTCGCCACATGTGGGGCTCATGGGAAGAATCAAACACAGAAACAAATCAATGAGAGTTCAATCACCGTGAAATACACCGAGGTTGAACAGAGTACAAGAGGTCAGGGAGGGCGGCGGAGGGATGGAGGGCTAGCGTAACTCTGTTTATGGCTCATGATATTGCGCGTTAGCAAAACAATTCCCTGGCATTCATGGAACGCAAAGATGGAAGCCCTTGAATCCCAAATAACATCTCACTTAGATTCCCGAAAACACCCCTCGAAAGATCGTAAACCCCGGAGCAAAAAGCAACGTTCAAGCGTGTGAAACAGCTGAAGTCGCCCTTGTCTTCTCCAGCGCTCCGAGGTTAATCATGAAACCAGCTCAGCAACACGCCAGAGGAAGCGGTGACCGTAAACAGAGGTGGCTGCCGTTGAGGGAACACTCGCAAGACCCTCCCAAACTGCGCTTTCCGCCTCGAGAATCGATGCTCCGTTTTTATCAGGGTTACAGAGATGCCCGGCCTGGAAATTCCACGAGCGAGCGGAACCCGGCCGAGTGGCTGTAAAAGCCGGGAGAGCGGCTGCCCTTCGGCTGCCAGACGAGCCCCATAAAACACGCATTTCAATCCCGGTGAACCATAAATGCCCTCCCGCGCGCTCGCGATAGGGCCGCACATTGTGATCAGTAGGTGACCCGCGCTTTTGGGAGGAGGTGGGGGGGAGGGGTCGAGCGGCTCTGAGGCGGAGAGCGAACCCGAGCCCCGCCGCCGGGGCCTGTTTCTCATTCTGCGAGAGAGGAGGGGGGGCGGAGGGGGGTGCTTGCGAAAGTGCAGCGAAGAGGAGCATGGGATGGAACTAAGTCGAGGAGGCATGTAGTTCACGTATGCTGGGGGAGAGGAGGGCCAGAATGGATGGAAATCTCATGAGGCAGGTTCAGAGCAAGGTTAGCCAAATACTGAATAAATCAAAGGGGACTTGGAAAGCCCTCTCCCTGCCGAGGGCGCTCGCTCAGCTCCAGGATGACTGACCAGGCGCAGGTGGAAGCAGAAGAATTAAGGTCCGGTCATATGGGAGAAATTGGAGGCCGTCTCTCAGCTGTGAACGCATTCCCAGGTGTCCCTGCTATACATTTCCCCCCTTTTTTGTTTTGGACCCCCCCCACCACCTCCCGAAATGAGGTCAGGGATTTTTCTTCTTATTTCTTTTAGTATTATTTATTTTCCCGCAATAAAAAGCCAAACACAAAACTTAAAAAGTAGTTGCATATGTTTAGATGTATTTTCTCAGCCGGGATGCTTTTTGCCAAAGCTTTTTTTTAATTTTTTTTTATCTTAGATACAGTTTAAGCAACAGCATATTAACTAATATCACCGCCTTGACCAGCACATGAAGGCTACTTCACCAAGTACAAACCAACCACCCAAGCCAACTACCCTTGTCATTGGCATTTAATTTCAGGTGGAGTTAGACAAGACTGTGTAAACGTACAACCAAAGAAAAGAAGCAAGGATTTTTTTTTCACCTCTTATTGGACAGAACCAAACAGTGAACACAATTCAAAAAGTTTTAATAATAATGAAAAAGCTAATTTTTTTTGCATCTACATTCCTCATGTTTTAACACCGCTTCATCAAGATGAGAAGCCTGAATGTGATGCAAGAGGTTGTTGGTTCAATTCTCCTTTGACAACCTTTTAAAGTCATGAAAAGTTTCCAGCAGGGTTTTATTAGACGTGTTTTACAACTTCATAATTAGGATTACAATATTCAGGTGGTTATTATTTTATCGATTATCATTTACATGGTCAGTGCAGGAGCAATATTCCACTATTCCTATATATTGTCCAATCATTCGAAACCCCTCAAGGAATGTTTGGAAAATTTGTCTCCAATGATCTGGAGTCCATTTGGCCTGTTGTGCAGTGATGGTGAACGCATGTAAACCCTCAGTGCAAAGTTCTGTCATTATTCACGTCACATACACTCGAGGATCCTGTGACTCCCAGTTTCCTGGCAGCCGCTTCGCTGAGACTCTGGATGTCTCTCTGCTGCTTTATCAAATCACGCCTTTTGTTTTTTTGGTCACGTTCACTTTACATCTGCAAGATAAACGACAGAGGCCACTGTGCAACAGCAGCTATGATTTCAGCTAGCTAGCTAATGTAGCTAGCTAAATCAGAAAGATCTTTCTTCTGCGTCTTTGCATTTACACAAACGTCCTTGACTGGAGGACCGTGCAAGTCAAACCAGTGGTCGGCAGTGTACAAGGATATGGAGATGTCCTCCAGTACTGAACCCTAAATTGCTCCTAATGAGCCTGGCAGTGCCTACACTGCAGCAGTTTTTACTGGTGCAAGTGTGTCTGTTTGAAGAGGCATGAATGCTGGTAAGTGCCTTTGACCATTTACCATGGAACCGTGGCTACAGTTTCCTGGAAATTTTGTGATATGTTGAGATTTTGCATTCTTTCACCTTTTATCATATCATATAGAGTAATCATCTTGTTGAGTTTCCGAGGAAAATCTGAGTGAGTTAATTTCTGACCCCATTTTCCAAAAGAAAGAAAAAAACAGAACTTTTGATGTATGACCTTTTTTGGACATATTTTTGGGCAGTTTGAGATTTTGCATGATTTCCATCTGAGTTGTGAACCTATTTCCCAGACACCAAACAACAACAACAACAACAACAACAACAACAAAAGATTGAGTTTGGGGGGGTATTATTGGATATGTTATGGATTTTGCATCATTTAACACATTTTGGGGCCAAGCCCTAGAAGAGTAGGAACAGGAAGAAGATTCCTGTCCATCAGTTGTGTCCCCCTGTCCAATTAGTGGCCTGCACTCTGTTGATGTAACATTTTGGGCTCGCCTTGAACTACAGTTGAGCAGGAACTAAAACAGTACCGAGCACCAACCCTAGTGGAAAAGCTTAAGAACCATGTCAAGTCGAGCCGAGTAAGTACAAGTGGAAAAGCCCTATAAAATATCCCCAGGGGCAAGGGGAAGGTAGCGAAGAACAGCTGAGCTTAGGTGTTATTTGCTACAGTGCCTTTACCTCTCTCTCTCTCTCTCTCCTCTCTCTCTCTCTCTCTTCTCTTTTTTTCTGAACGAGGCTGTTAGCCCCTCGCCAGTTTGTTCCCGGGCTAATCCATCACAGGGTGGGTAGTATGATAAAAGGGCTCAGGCCTAACCCACAGCAAGGGGCCGGCCGAGACGCCTCAGTTGACCTGTCAAACTGTAAGAATTATTATACACTGTGGTGTTAAAGGTCAGAGGGAGCAGCAAGCTCAGGGGGTGTCACTCCTCAAGCACATACACACACACACACACGCGCACACGAGCACGTGTCGGCAGATGAATCAAAGAATTAGCGGCAGTCCATTAAAGAACGAACAAATTGTGTCACACACGACTCAAAGGAGCATGTTAAGAATCAAAGGCTGCTCGTGTGCGTGCCACTGTGAGATCTATTTGTTACTTCTGTCACGTCCCCTGCAGCTGGTAAAAGGCAGCAAATGGGACAAAAGGAGCGTGGCTTGGATTAGGTTCGCAATGTTACCTGCTCTTCTCTGCCTTTCTGCATGAAGTGGAAGTTAATTCCCTTCCGCTTCTCTTAAAATAATGCAGCCCAGTCCTTCACGCGCTCGCCGCATATCAATCGGGTGGGAAAAGGCTGTGTTTGTTTGGGTTTTTTTTATGATGCAAAGCCAAACAGTCGGCCTTCTATTCATCACCGCCTGCCAGCCGTGTCTTCGCAGTTCTGAGTCTCCACAGCAAGACACGATATCTTCATTCGGGATCTTTGCAGGGAACAAGGTTTTTGGGAGCTGCACTCCAAAGCGAGTCCATCTCCGCGATCATCTGTTGCTCATTACAGTCTCTAACTGGTTCGTGCCAACAGATATGAGATGGAACAACAGCAAATCACAGCTGCAAGGTGCACGGATCCCCTTGCAGAGTGCTTTGTTGGTGGCGCGGTACTGCAGGCCGCAATGAGAATTAGCTCGGAGCTACAGCCATGTTTATGTTTGGACTGTACGCTGTGCCTTTTGAATAGAAGAAAAGTCTACAAAAAGAGAAGTCAAAGTCAAGCACCTCAAATGTCTCGGATCTAGGAAAGTTCCACTTGACGGAAGGTTTTCCAGCATTCTGCTGTTCAGCTTACGGTCGTGGTGGGAGGTGGGGGGGTCTGCAAGGAGGGGGGAGGGGAGCGCTGCGGTACAAACAAAGCAAACCGACTCAGAAGGCAGAAGGACTCAGAGGGCGAGGGTGTGGGAGGGTGAATCACAGTTCACATTGCGCGGTTAGGCCCAGGATATTTATAAAGCCCACTAGGCATCACGTCAGGGGATCTTTGCAGGAAAAATGTTGTTCCCAGATGGAGCGCCTCAGCCAGATATATTTATTACGGAGCAGCTTCCATGTGGATTACATAACCACGTCGCAGCAGGAGCGAACTCCGCGGCTCCGTTGCCAGCCTGCCTTGCTCAAGGTGAATCCGATGTGGGTCAGACAGAGGACACTGTCCTCTCAATGCTCTCGCCTGAAAAAGCAGACATAGCGAGAGCTCAGACGGCTGTTTTGAGGGCCACTTGCTTGCATGTCACACAGAGACATGAGAAGGTCATAGACTTGTAGTCGAGCCTGCGGATCAGACTTACGGGGATAACAAATAGCTGAAATGCCGAATGATTCTTTTTTTGTAGTTTTAGTTTATTTAAAACAATGTGTTGTTCAAGGTACTCCAGAGTTCACTTGGCTGAGCAGCTCTCAATCTATCAAAGGGCTCCATCGAGAACAAAAAAAAAGGAAGGCCTCCGTAGCCGACATGTGAGTCACATGACCCACGAGTTGTCAGCCTCGGTGAACTACACCTGAACCTAGCTAAATGGAAACAGACCAAACACATAGTTTGCGTCAGGATGAAAGCATCCCTCTGGAGAGCTGTTACCGAGGGCTCTGAGCGGAGGATGTGGGCCGTTGAGCAGCACGCCGGAGCCGTGAAGAACTTCCCGAAAAAAAAGATTTGAGTCTGCATGGGGCATCGCTTCACGTTGGAAAAGAAGAAGAAGAAAAAGACGAAGAAGAAAAAGACGAAGAAGAAGCAGACAATAGCACTCAAAGCCTTCGCATCGAATTCCTCCCTCAGCCGCAACTTCATTAGAAGGGAGTATGCACGTTATTCCAGGGGTTTTAAACACACGGGTTCCTCATTAAACTCTTCACTCTTTCAACGCACACAACCTTCACGTACGATTCCTAGGACGCCATCGATCAGAGCCCAACGGAACCGAAAATAGATCCACCCGCAGAACACGAAGACGCCACCGTGTGAAGACTCTCGGCAGCACTTTCCCTGAAAGTTGTCTAGATCAGGATGAAGGAAATAAAAAAACGCCGCCCCAACACTCTTCAGTCTGAGCAAACTCCAAACAAACCCTCCTCGCAGGGTGAACTCTGCAAGTAGACGCGAGCGAAGCAGCTGTGGGAGGCAACGCGGCGGCGGCGAGATCCTCCTACGGGTGACACATTGGTGAACCTGAAGATGGGCGCCTGTGTTTACATGTTGTCAAGAAGCAGGAGGAGCAAACAGGGAGGGATAGATACGAGCAGTGAAGAAGAAGACGAAGAAGAAGAAGAAGACAGTTAGTGTTTGGAGCCTTCACACAGAAGCCAAGAAGAGTAATTGCCTGCTCAACACCTCGGGGGTGAAAGGTTGGCCGGGAATGTTGGGGGTTGGTGTCGCGGGCTGCCGTAATTAGCCTGAAACTGGACCAACCAAGCTCGCGGCATGTCAGATGTGGACCACCGAAGACCTTACAAGACAATGCGGCGGCCTCCCGGTGGCTCCTGGAAACAAGGACACAGGAGATTGTGCTCGCCTCGTGCTGTTGGAACCAAGTTTTTCAGTCTTGTACCAGTTGTCTACTGACTCCCACAGACACGGCCACGGTTTTAAATTCAGAAAACTCAGAGTTACGAAAAAAAAATTGTCTCAGTGTGTCGCTTCAAGAGTTAATTTTCAGCGAGGGTTTTTTGTGAGGAAGAGAAACAGGGTGACACAGTGGTGTGCATCCGACGGTCTCATGGGACATGACCTGGTTTGGCTGATTTTCAAGCAATTTCGCCGGCAATCTGTTTTTGTTTTTCCTCTTCTTCAAAAGCAGAAAAGACATAAAAAAAAAAAGAGCCTCCACGCTCTCAGACATGCACTTTTCAGACTTAAACTATAGTGAGAAAAGCACACTGTTGTTCTCTCAGCTCTTCTGTACCCAGAGCTCACACAGCAGAATAATCAGGCGGACTCGCTCCCTCCCCCCTCTCTCTGCCACTGGTTAGCTGCCGGGCTTGGATGAGCCAGACTGGACTCAGATTGAACTGAGCAAAAGGAATTCCAACATCTGGCTTGTATCTACAGCTTACGGTCATTTGGATGCAGTTGATGGTTTCCAGTAGATCCACAAAGAGCGGATTGTTCTGGGTTTGGGCCTCGTCTGCCTCGGACTCAGAGGGCGTGGCGCTCTGGCGCCTGACTGCCACAGCTGGGCCTGTCTGTCAAATCCTCTTGTGACAACACACAAGGACTCGTCGCTCGTCCCCCGGCGTGAGAATCGAGCGGAGAGCGAATGGGTCGCCCGCCTGAACGCCCGGAAGGGACTCGGGCGACATTGGGACTTCGAGATGAAAAATCAAGTCGTCTTCGATGAGAAATTCCACTTTCTCAGCTTTTCTTTTTTGCCAGTTTTTGTTTTTTTTCCGACTGTAGGCACACAAAATAGCGGTGCGCGACTCACTCGCCCAGAGATGACAAACACTTGCGTCTCCAGTCGGCTAAAAGTGCAGCCTCTCCTCCCCCACCCAGGTCCCACACTACACTACGCTGCAAGTTTGACAATTGGGTTCAACACCAGGTCAAGCTCTGGGATTGACAATGGGCCAACCAGTCTTCAATGGGAGCAAAGCAGACAGCTTTCCCACAAAGAGCTCAGTCACACAGAGGGGATTCTGGCTTAGTGGCCTCTCCCATTTAAAGCACACTGACTGGAATTAAAGAAAATCTTTCTCACAGTGCTCCCGGTGCTGCCACCGGTGTTGTCGCCGGCTATGGACACCATACGTTAGCGACTCACTTGTGTTTGTCTTTTTCACTTCCCCCGCCAGCCTGTTTCGCCCTCCGCCCACCGACTTCCCCTTTTGCGCAGACACAGGTAGACAGACAGTCAGGAGACTGGCTGTTTGCACACTGGGCTGAATTCCCGATCCTTGCCGAGGTTGAGAGGGTTTATTGTTTATTTATGGTTGTTTTTCTTTGTTTTGTTTTTATAGAAATCCACCGTACGTTTCGTGGGTGCTGCTTTTGATCTGGTCTTGCGTGCACGCGTCCGTGCAAAGAGTTCCTTTCAGTGTTGCAGTGTGTGTGTGTGGATGTGTGTGTGCTGGTGCACGGCTGGCGAGCGCTGACTGAGGGACATGGATCTTGCACGCTGAGTGTGTGAACTCTGGCTGAACCCCTGGGTGTACTGTTTCAGGCACGCTCTGACAACCTCGCCCCAATGACCCGGCTCGCGACTGCACAGTTCACGGGGAGGTCCTCTACTCACGCACAGCCCCCCCGCCCAACCAACCCTCCTCACCCTCCCACCCACCTCCCTGCAACTCCCACCCACCCCTATCCCCGTACCCTCCCTCACCTCTCCACTCTACCCGTCCTCTGAGCTCAACTTTTCTCTCCCACCATGCTGTTTTCTTCCTGTGCTCTTGTCTCCCTTTCCTCTTTTTTTTTTTTTTTTTCCAGTGACGCCGTTGTCAACAGCGCATAAAAGTGCCTGCTGGCATTTCGGGGGAAACGCACCCCGCAGACCTGCCAATTAAAACAGACAGGCTGCCTTTAAGGCGACACACTTGAACATCCTGAACAAGCTTGTGGAATGAAATGACAAAGTGGGAGGGACCACCCCCTTCTTATGTGTATAAATATATGTTCTTATGTATGCATCTATTTCAAAATTAAGTTGAGTCTTAAGTATTCTTTCTTTGTAATGTATTACTCTTACAAAAAGTAGAACTTTTACATATTTCTGATTTACTTCCAGACAGATAGATATATCTATTGAGATATCTATCTACATATGTATCTAGATAGACACAAAATATATTATCATCAGAATTTCTACTTATTGATTGAAACTTTATCTTATAAATCTCTTTTTCCCAGCCTGAGAAGCAGAGTGTTTTAACTTCCTTGCTTACTAAAGAAACTACTTCACTGTTTCAAGTCTCTTGATACTATGGCAGCAAAGGCCTTTTCACTTCTGACTGAGGCAGATGGCCAGACTCAATGCAAGATTCTGGAAGAGGTATCTATTTAAAAGTGGAAACAGATGACTTTTCAAAGCAGACCCTCGGGGTTTCCAAGTGATTTTACTGTAGGAGTCGAAGAACCGGACACTTAAAGATTAAACACAAACGTGGCGACTCAAGAGCACTGACAGCTCTAACTGCCTGTCTGCTCAAATAACACAAACCAAAACCAAACAATTCAAAATCATGCAAATAATTGTCATTCAAAAGTAAAGCAAACCAACATTACTATCACACAGCAGGAAAAAATTGCCAGTTTAGCCTTGAGACAAAATTTCTCTTTTGCCGAGACTTCGGCCCTCCTTTCTGGTTCTCATTGGTTATCTATGAAATAAATTGTTTTCCATTCAGGGTAAATATTCTGTTCGTTGCACAATTATTTCACCACGACATAGAAACAGGAAAATGTGACCTCTTCCTGTTTTGATTGCTGTGCTCGCAGGCTCTCTCTGCGATGAGATCACTGAAGGAACAAAAAAAAAAGAAAAGAGAAAAACCTCCTCCTGTCTCTTGTCACACAGCGGTCAAGTGTAGGTGAAACTAGTGGGTGTGTGTGTGGGGGGGGTGAAGATAAGAAAACAACGCAAATAAAGTTAGTAGGGTTAGGGTTAGGAAAAGGGGGGCTATAGTATGGAAAAGTTTGGGAGCCCCTGGCATAGAGGGCGATGCAAGTGTTAGGGTTAGGGTTGCGATTGGAGGTTGATAAAATTTCAATTGATAAATTGATTTTGAAAAATAAAGATCACTTCATTCTATTGAAATGCATATTGTGTAGAACAGAAGCAGCTCTTTAGCGGCTCTTTTAGTTTTATTGATTTTTTTAAATTTATTTATGACCTACCTTAACCCCAACTACAAGTTTAAACCTAACCCTAACTCCAACCATAACCACAATGACAATCTTTACCTTAATCCTAATTCCAATTTGAACACTAGCACCAAACCCAACCCCAAAAACAAGCCTAACCCGAGCCCAAGCAACAACCCTAACTCGGACCCTAATTATAATCACCACCCTAACCCTAGTACTAACTCCAAGCACAGCACCAACCCTAACCCTTACAGCACCAACCACAACCCCAACCAGAAGTTTAGCCCTAACCCTAACCCCAACCACAGCCCTAACCCTAATCCCAACCACGAGCCTAACCCCAGCCCTCGCACAAACCCTAACCCTCACTCAAACCCAAGATTTGATGGTCCGGATTAAAAACTTAACGGGCTGCATTTGGCTCCCAGACTGTAGTTTGCCCATGCCTGCTCTAACCGTAACCCCCACCCCATGTTCCTGTATGTATGTATGTATGTATATATGTATGTATGTATGTATGTGTTTTTTCCATTTTCCTACATGCTGAGATTTTGCATTTTACCACCCACTCTCTACCACTCCCTGCTTAACTATCATAAGAGTTTTTTTGTTTTTTACAAAGGTTGAAAATTGTTAGTTTGTAGGAGGGCTTGAAGTTAAACTGTTTTTCTATTGATAACAGTGTCACTTCCCCTCCCTTCCGCTGACTCATGTGCAATTTCAACATAGCCTTTTGTGATTTCTGTCCCGCTCCCCAAGAAGAGGAAATGATTCAATGCGTGGTTGAGGGTCGTTCACATGCCGCACTGTAACACGCCGTCTCAGTGCTTCTGATCTAGAACGGCAGTTCAGAGCAGCAGCAGGAGCAGCAGAAGAAGAAGGAGGAGTGGAAGGGAAGTGATGGGGCACAGGAAAAATAGCTTCGGCACAGAGAAGACAGGAAGCGGGCCGTTTGTGTCAGTGGGACTGGTGCGACCCCGCGGCCACCTGATGGGCCAATAAACAAACGCTTCATAAATCTCCAAAAGCATTCCGTCACTCTTAATGTATGCCTTGTGCTGTGCCACAAGACCCCTTTGCGAAGCCCTCGCCGCCGATCGCCACACCAGTCATCTCATTAACTCCCTGCCAACCTCTCGCTAACCCCTGGTACAAGCTTTACTCTTGACATTATGGGAGGCACCACTTATCCACTCAAAGGGCCCATGCTGTGCGGCCTGTGCAAACTGCCTGATTAGTTGGCCACCCCTGACTTGCTGTTTGGTCTGCGACTGTGGAATGATAGATTGTCCCTCATTTGTCTTTTTCAAAGGCCTCTAACTGCTGCTGCTCCATCTGCACGGCCGGCGTGTCCACCTGGTGTTATTTGAAGTTCACTCATGGACAGTTATGATGCCAAAAGGACGGCAGATCGAGCAATAAAGGGGTTTTGGTTTATTTATGGGAGCTCAAGGAGAAGGGGGAAAAAAGAAGCAGTTTCTTGCTTTCGCTTTCACGGACTCTGTATCCTCTGCCCCTCGTGGACACGCTTCCACTTTGTTTTTCTGACGTCGTAATGCGAGCCCCAGCGGAGGCACATGGGGGCGAGTGCTTGAAAAACAAACTTTCATCCGACTGTCAGAAAAATATTTATTGGCCAAGGTGGCTTCCCTCCCTCCCTTTCTCCCTTCCTCCCTCCCGCCCCTCAGAATGACCTCCGTTTACCCAGGCCATGCCCTCATTCCCCACACAGCCCGCAGAACTCCTGCTGGAAATGGGTTTGTGTTACAGGGCCCCTGGGGGGCGCGCAGCAGGGGCTGGAGGCCGTCAAGAGCAGGCCCCTTCAGCCATGGACAGCTCCTCTACTCTCGCAGAGTCAGCGAGGGAAAGACCTGAACTTGGAATGACCCCACCAAGCAAAGTCCCCCATGGGTTCATCCACAGGCCAAAGCTCCAGTTCCCCTCACCCAGAAATTTTTTCCTGTGCTTCTCTCTCTCTCTCTCTCTCTCTCTCGCTCTCTCCCTCTCAGACCTGTTTTTCCAACTAGACCAATACATTTTCCAGAGAGGTATCACACCATCCATCGGCACCCCTTCCTACTTCCAATACCCCCCCTTCTATCCCTCCCCACAAAGTCCTAGTCCCACTCAGGTCACATTTAGATGACTGTGTTTCACCTGAAAACACAAATGTTTTTTATGTGATCAGACATATTTTGTCGTTTTTCAATTTGTAAAAATGTCGAGAATGGACCTGTGACCATTAGCTTGAGATTTGACCTACCACTAAAAAAAAAACTTAAATTTTGTTTTTGAGACACAACATTAATATATCATCAACATATGCTAGCTTAGGCAAAATTCTTTCAGGGGCTTTCTCAAGACCGCCCAAGTCTGCTCCCCATGTAAATCTGACAAAGTCGTACACTTTATCCAAACTGGGAGGGATGTGAATCTGGGAATCAGAACGGAACTTTGATGTTGATGTTTCACAGGTCCAAGAGATTGCAAGTCTAGGAGGGAAAAAATGCAACTGAATTGGTTTCATTTCAGAACTGTGGTGGTGCAAATGGCAGTCACCACTCTTTTTGGTCCACTAACACGGAGCAAAGTCCTTCCATGTTCACAGGCCTTTCTGCTTCCTCCTCTTCACACCTGCCTTGCCAATGTGCCATATGTGTGGACAGGCTATTAAGCTGCTACCATTGAAAGGAAAAGAACAAAAGAAGCAGCTGAAATTCTGAACTTTTACTTTTCTTCTTTTTTTTTGACCTGTTTGCGGCACCATTTTATGATTGAGTACAACTTTGATCTACTCACCTGGATTGTTTAATACTGGTAATACTAACCTATGGTTAGATACACTTTTCAAATAATTTTATACTGCCAGCAGGTCATTTAGAGTGGAGACTTTGCAAGAGCTTCGGCACACAGGAATATTTGCATGTTTCCGGACGCCAAATTAATGCAGGGTGATTTGAAGGCTGTTTTCACATCAGCCACAAGAGTTTTGTACCGTGGCCAAGCCAGATGGCGCCACCCTCTCCCGCCCCCACCTGACAGCTTTCACTTTGGTAATGTAGTTCCATGTTGCCCAAGCACACTTATGTTTGCTTGTGTACAAAGTCAAATGCAGTAGGCGATGGTACCTGGTACAAGTACTTTGGCAATTCGCTAAAGGACTCGTACAGAAATCGGCCAAACTGCATTTGCAGTTTGAGCACAGCTGCAAAACACATTAGTGGAAAAATGAGGAAAATTTATTACTGTGCTTTTTTTCTTCTTTTTTTTTTTTTTTTACTTTAAAGTCATCAATAATACTTGCTTTGTCAGCTTTTTACTCTCCTTTTGCCGTGCTGTGCCCGCTTTCAGTCATTCCGAAAATCTGTTGTTTTAAACTACTTCAAGTTCACCAGTCTGACCTTTTATTTTCTTGCATTTATGGTAACACTAAGGAGAAGTAGTCCTATTATATGCATAAAGTTTTATGAGCTATACATTTTTGCACCAGTAGGATCTGAATACCTTGATGTGATGCTGAAAGTCAATTCACCAACTTTTAAACCACTGTCAACAAGAGCAGAGTTTGCGTGGAAGGAAGCAATGAAAAACACTGACGCAAAAGGTAACATTAATTGTGTTTTGGTGCATGCTATTTAAGGTGTGTGATTTTAAGCACACTGAAATAAAACCAAGATTCTCAAAACAAAATTCTCCTTAAGACCTTGACAATCACACACCTTTGTCAAAACTGGACCATACGACTTGTACATTAGGGTTGCAGATATGTCAGTGAAAAATGATGTCACAACAACATGCATATTCTTACAGAGACTGCAGTCGAAATTTGAAAAAAATAAAGAAAAACAAGTCAGCTCCACCTCTAGCTGAAGTTTCTTCACAGCCGAACCACATTGCCATTCTTTGCACTGTGTCAGAAATCTTTTCAATTCCACCACCACACAATCTTCTGTATTTTTTTCTCAATATGTAAAAATTATTTCCAACCTGAAGGTATTAAAACACCTCTGAGACATAATCTGTGATGTCACTTCCCTTATGGGACTGCCACCAGGCACTGCAACCCAGTGATCCACCTAGTCTGAGTCACTTGCATGAATTAGTTCACTCATACTCGACGTGAGAACTGAAGTCCAATGCTTACAACTTTGAACTCCTCAGATGATAAAAGCAGTGGACTTTTTCACCCAGCCTGAGCCTCTGTGAGCTCCCGACGCAGAGCCGAGTGGCTGGCTGGGAAGCAGACATGAGCACTGCTCCTAGAAAGGCTTAAAGGCAGACAAGGCTCCAGAGGCACTGGCAAGACTTCATCCATGAGTTATGAATAATAAGTTCCATACCAGCCGAGATCCCAAAGTTGTCCACCTCTTTATGATGCCAACGAGCGACCGCAGAGGATTTACAGACATTAAAAGGTCAACTGCGAAAAGTTTCATTTTCTCTCTCTTTTTAAAATCAGTACTAAAGAAAAGCCCACTTTGTTGTTGTTTTTTCGACTAGTCTGAACCATAACATGTGGTCGTCTTTTGGATTTAGAACACTGAATGACTGATTTTAATGACGATGCAGAATGGTCTGGATCAGATAACAGGAGATAAACAAATAAATGCACATGAACAAGTTCTTGATTGGCGCTCACCCTGCACTACTGCAATTACACTGCTAAATGGTATCTTTGCACCCCCACGTGGTCAAATTATTTTATTACACATTGGGGCTATAAATTCATGATCGATTTGTTCCAGCCGCCATTACACTTTTCTTTGGACAGTTTTTGCTTCATGTCAATAACCAGGTTCGTATTTGATTCTTAGCAGATGAGCGCTCTCTGGAGTCAGGATCTGCTCTAGCGTTCTTCTGACAGAGGAGTTTTTCCTGCCCACTGTCACACCTTGCCTGCTCTGCAAGGTTGAGGTGGTTTTCTCCCGATTGCGCAAAGCGCATCGAGGCACCTTTGGATTGTGATTAAGCACCAAAACAAATGTGTATTGATCGATGGATTGATTATCACTTTCTGAGCAGTCAAACGATTGAAAGACATCTATGTGATACTGAGCTGTCACTGAGATGTTAAACACATCAGCCCTATATTAACAATTGGCTTGGAGAGGCTTTTCAAGGACACACACAAGCTTTGATACTGAAATAATTTTTACTCTACAATTGTTCGCGCCAGTGAACAGGAAAATACTGGCAGGCAGCCTTCACCGTACGGATAGTTGCACGCTCTTGCGGATGCTTTTTATAATGTTCTTTCCAATTTATTTTGTAGTGAAGCTGAGTGACCCTCTGGGTCTTGGTGGAGGAGTTTGTGATAATTGACATGTTCAGAACTGCCACTCAAATGATGCAGTGAACTATTTCGATCATTAATTGCTTATAATTGAGTTAGTTTAATTAGTTGTAGTATCAGTAATTAGTAAAAAAAAAAAAAAAAAAATCAACTATCCATATTTCAGGAAACAAGGTGATGATGGTTATGAAATTAAACTGCACCCAAAACCATAAGTCACGTTTCCTGACATGCTTACTCCATGGCAACTTGGCATATGGATGCACAAGTCACAGATGGAAAGTGAATTTGATGGCGAGGGATAAAACTCTAATCTCCGATGGATCTCTGCGAAACCAAAGGACACAGAAGAAAGAAAAGGATTACGGCCTCGTCTGACAACTGCCGCCCAAATCCAGCACGACGAGCAGACAGGACGGAGGAGGAACAAACGCAATGTGTTTAGGATGAAAGGGGTCAGGACTTACAGTTTGACACTTATTCATCATTGCTTTTGTCACAAAAGGCTGAGACAAAGAGTGCAGTGGGGAGGGGATTAGCTTCTGACGCAGGACAAAGAGATTTCGCTAAGACCAAAAGGGTAAGAGGAGCAGGAATGGGAGGGAATTTTTACTGATTTGGCTCAGTTAAAAGACGTGTTTATTTTAAGCTTTTGAAAGCCTCCTGAGTAGACGGCGTCTGAGAGTCAAAGAGGAGTGGTATTGTTTTCAAAAAGCACTATTGTTTTTTGAATCAGAGCAGAAGATTCTGCACTTTATTTCACACCTCTGTCATTAACTGTGGCTGCTGGACAAAACTGAATAAGTATATAAAAAGCATCATTGAAGTATAACACATCCATAAATAATGTAGTAGCCAGTATATCTGACTTTGGTCAGGGATTCAATGCCAGAATCAGAATCCTTTATTGTCATTGTAAAAAGAGCGTACAACAAAATTCCAGGTGCTACTTCTGCTTGGTGTTTTTAAAAGAGTTGAAATACTTTAAGAAAATAATGTAAGTATAAAAAAGTATATCACAAATATGTAAAAATAGTGGAAATCTATTAAAATGATATCCTGCAATGAAACACTACCATAAAAACATGAAGTAAGTTTCTCTCTCATCTCTGCAATGACGTCTTTGCCTTTAGTGGGTGTTATGTAATCACTGACCCCTGCTGGTGGCCTGTAGGACTTACAGCAACCTTAACCTACGATATCCAGGATTACACAATTCTCCTGTTTTCCTTGCTTTATCCACTTGAACTAGAGTGACCTCCAACTTACGTAAAAACTAGAACAACATCTCCTTGGGTAAACAGTGCTCAGGTCCAACACAAACATGTCTCACAGAGGTACAGATGACTTTTCACTCTTTCATTTTAATTGCTCTCCCTTGAATATTTTCAAAGGCCTTTTTTGTTTTCGAAAATATTGACTGCATAACACGCATTCAATCCAAAACTAGGTGCCAAATATATGATAAACAAAAATCTGAGACTGGGGACACAGGTTACATAAGAAAAAAACACCTCCTCAGACAGCCTTTGAGGCTGTGCTGCAAGGCTTCATCTCTGACAATTGATTTATTTTTGTTTTGTTTGTTTGTTTGTTTGATTTGAAAATGTACCTCCTTCATAGTCCTGGCTATTTAACAGATTACAACAGATTTTAATTGGCTCCGCTATGCACTGTTCAGCACACAGAAGACGTGATGGTGAGCCAAATGTGCAATTTCACCGATTCAACACTAGATGGCAATCCTTGACTGATGCCCGCCAATAATCAGAGCAGAGCAATTTTTCCATTAAGAGCGCTTCCTGTTTATGAAACAAACGACGGATCTAAACACTGGCTGATGAGGTGACGCTAGATAAAGTAGAAATAATGATTCTGCTACTAAAACACTTTGAACATTCAATATAAATATTGTAGCATTCATAGAAACAACTTTAAAAAAAAAAAAAAAAAAACAATACTAGATGTCTTCCTGCAATTTTTTTAAAACTTCATAAATATACTGCACATATGAAGAAAAATCAGGCTACCAAAAGTGTTGATTGGTTGGACGTCCTGGTTGAAAGCAAGAGCTTTGATATGTTCTGCGTGTTCACTTCCATAGGTAGTGTTATATAAAACCGTCTCAACACGTTCACATATTAATGTCATGTAAAGATTTGACATTAAAATTTGATGCACTGCTGTCATATTCATGACATCCCCCCAAGGAGACGGGGGAGGGGAGGAATCAATGTAATTTAATCTGTGGTAATGCAGACTTTCACTGCACGCAGCGCAGTTATGGCACATAAATGTTTCATTGCGCCTCTCCAGGTGATGATTAATCCGGCCATGTAATTATTTCGCTGTTTTACCATCCGTGTTTTCAGCAAGGTGTCAGATAACACGAGTTCCTGTTGTTGTTGTTGTTGTTGTTGTTTTTCTTTACAAATAACTGGATTGAACCAGTCTTGTGAAAGAGCTTAACATTCACGATCAGCATCTAAGAATGCTGGACAAGTAATAGACAAGTAATGGACGAGTAACACAAACACGCGCACAAACACATTTTTTGTGTTTAAAATCACACACCTTGAAAAATTCAATACAATTTTAGATCTAAATCTAATTTTTCCTCCCAGAAACAGGAGAATTAGTAATGCCCTGTGTATTACCAAATCTGTGGTACTAATTGTCAGCCTGAACTCGTTCTTCAAAGGACCCTTTAAACGTGTCAAAACAAGATGACCTCGTGGCACTTACACAGTGGCTGTGAGATCTCTAAAAAAACAACAAAAACCAAAAGCTTGACAGAGCAAAACGACTGAACAATGTCTTGATAGACGTACTTGCAATGTTTTACCACTATCCTTCCGAAGCCTTGCTTAAGTGAGTGCAAAACAGTGCAGGACAACGTTCAGATTCCTCGGAAATGCGATCAGCAAAAGTTTTTCACTTTCCTCCAGCGCCTGCGGACACACTTTAATCGCTTGTCACTTGATTATTATCTTTACGATGTGTTTTGACAAGCACTGCAGTTGACTTGGTGGCTGGCCTCTGCCCTGCACCCTGTGCAGACACACAGGGCTTTGGATCTAACAGGCTTTGACAAAAGCTTGACTGCCAAAAATTCCCCCCCCCCGTCCCGGCGACGTCGCAGCGCTGTGGCGCCAGTTCACTCGGGTTCACTGTGGGACTCAGTTTGTTTGTCATGGTCAAGCGCAATCATCTAATTTGCTGAGTGACTCAGAGTAATTTCACGGTTGCTTGGAAGGATGCAAGGCGGGATTCAGTGACACAACAGGCCGTATTGGTTTCACTGCTCAAAGGAATCAATAGTGCATCCTGTCAGGTGACTAATTTACAATCACTTAAAGTTACACTGGTCTGCCTTACGAGGGCGCTACTGCAGCAATTTCCAGATTTCATAAATTCATTTTGGTGGCCTAACTACTGACAATAATCAGGGATTGTTTGGTCAAAGATTCCTAGTTTGAGCTGTGCAGGCCTCACAAAACAAACTTTCCTCTCACTCACTGCTCTGGCTTGTGATAGGCCAGCCACTCGATGCCAAGTGAGTGGCTGGCAGCGTTAGCTAGTGGGGAAGATGACTGCTAGCTCTTATGCAGTGAGGCCTCACCCACATTTTAAAAAAGTTACTACAATAATCAGGTTTTACTAAGGAGCGTCTTGTTTCAGAGCAGTAACAGAAAAAGCCAGCCCATCTAGTAATACACAACTTGTTAGTTTACGGGCCAGTAACAACACATAACACAACAACATCATGGGCTGAAGAAGTCTGTCTTTCATAACAAGGCCCCTTTAAGACAATGGTGTCAAAGTCATTTTCTATGATTTGGCAACTTGGGGGGCGTCCCCATAGCACCGCCTCGCCTCACCTCGCCACGGTACGGTTGTAGAGCGGCCCCACTGGCCGCTACACAGTTGTAGGAGGTGCCGTTTTGGTACCTCAAGTGCTCAGGGTCCAAGCGAGACGAGGCGAGTTGAGTGGTGACGTAGCGACGAGCAGGGCACTGAATTGGCTCAGTGTTTTCGTAGATTTTCCCTTTCGGAGCGGACACCGACGCCAACTCTTCCGACACGGAACTTCCGTGTTCGCGAGTGTGTTCAACCATATTCGCGAAAACGACGAGCGGCAAACGGCGAAGCGCTCGGAACAAACCGAGTTGCTCCTGCGTGAGACGCGTTAAGTTAGGGAATCCGAGGAGTCTCGAGACGAGAGGAAATACGGATTCGTCGAGAGGACGTGGCTCTTCGCCGTGAGGAAGCCTCGAACACCGCGGCATAAAGTGGTCCTTGGCTCGCGAGGGCAGCTATTTCAAATAAGGAGTCGTGTTTACTGTCTGTTTGTTTTTAAATAAATGCTATTTCCCGTTGTATCTGTCTCGTGTTTACTTTTGGTGAAGATATAAAGGTTGAACTACACCTTTACTCTCTGAGAAAACGAAACCAGAAATTATAAATGTTGCCTGCATAAATGATCAACTGTGATTTCAGTGAGGGAAACTGTTCTTTCTTTAACAGAAAAGCAACCACAGACCGAGCAGCGGGTATGAAACAACTTCTACTTTGTCCATCGCTGCGCTGTCGTGTATCGCACAGAAATAATGCCGTCGAAAACATTGTCCCGCTTTACCGCGTCGACTCCGCCCACGGTCTCGTGGACCAGGGGCTGTGGGGACACAATCGAACCGTGGCGAGGAGAGGCGAGGCGGTGCTATGGGGACGCCCCCTCAGTGACACGGAGAGAATGGCACCCCTGCCATTTGCACAGCGCCCCCAGTTGGCTCAGCTACAACTGCATGAGTCTTGTTGCCTGCCCAGCACCTTCTTACAACACCGGAACTGTTTGATCCCATGCTTGGCTTCTCTCTCCTTCTCGCCTGTTCCCAAAATGTCTCCCTTGGTCTACTTGGTGCCTTTGCTGGAACGCTCCGGTGAACCGCGAAGGCTTCGTTTGCTACGCCAGAGTGTCACGTGTCGAGAATGAACCCCGGCCACTCTACGTCCTTCCCCGTGTTCCCATAAGATGAGAAAACCTTGCGTTCTCGCAACGAGCGGCGCATTCAGATGGATTTTAATTAGCAGAGATGAGTGGTGATTAAAGGCGAGCAAGGCGGATGGCCTGGGTCACGCTGTGCACTCATGCGTGTACACCACATAACATGCGAATAAGTGATGGAATAACCGCGATGTTAGAATGTAGACTTGCTGGAGTCTAGGATCACGCTTAGATGCGAGCGGCGTCGGGAAACAAGTGGTTGACGGGATGATTTGCGTGCAGTTCAGCGGCACCTCCATCGTGACTTGACCGTATTTAGAATTCAAATCACTCGCACGAAAAGGAGGAGCCATTTCAACGCTGGCGATATCTCTGACAGGGCACCGCTTGAAATGATTTCGAGACAACGGCGTCAGGGGGTTCGAGCATGACGCCACTTCAAGACTCGTCGCCAGTCACAGACGGGAGCCTTTGTTTGGAGCGACAACCTGCCTGCTCTCGGAGGGCATCACGTCCCCTTCGCTTGAGAGTGACTGGCAGTGATTGCCGAGTCTCATTTTAACTGGTTACAATTAGCCCAACGATGGCCCAGAGCTGAAACCATTTGCCGAATAGTGGCAGCGAAGAGGAGAGGGGAAGGGTGCGGGATGTGAACGCTTGACACAACTCTTCACCTTCATTTCTGGGCAAATGGGTCAGCGTGAGTCACGGTGGCGAGGCTGTGTTGCAAGACCTCCTACTCGGAAGGCTGTGAATTCAGAAGGATCTGAAGCGCAAGACAACAAAACAGGCTGCCTCGCCAAATATTTCTCTCTCTCTCTCTTTTTTTTTTTTTTACTTTTTAATTCTGACACATCAGACGGAAAAATTCAAAAAAATACTCTGAGTTCATCTCAATTATCCAAGGAGTCAATAGTTCTTCCAAGGTGACTGGCCGAGCCGTCTGCCTTCAAGTGGACCAATCAAAACGTTCCCTCTGCCAGTTTAGCCAGCCGCAGCCCGCAGCGATGCACTGTGGTGTTTCAAGAAACTCCTGCCAAAGCTCTCTCAAAATTAAAAGTCAGCTTTTTTTTCAATTCTGCTCTGAGTACAAGGCTAACAGACTACAGACTACAAAAACAATACAGACATTAAAGAAAAACAAGACCATATGAAACCGTTCGACAAAAGCATTCAGTGCCATTTTTTGTTTGACCAAAGAACCACTCTCCTGTAGCACTATTCTTCTTTACCTTTTCTGAGGAGCTTTTAAAGGGGCCCTATTTGGCCATTTCCAGATTTAGGAAATTCATTTAATGGTCTACTTTCAACAGTAAACAAGGTTTGAGCTGTGAAGGCCTGACAAAACAAGCGTTTCTCTTTTCCTCCCTGCCCTACTTGATCCACCCGTGGCTATGCCTCGGAAAAGTCCACTTCTTTGTGATTGGCTAGCCGCTCATCGCTAGTGCTAGCTAGTGGTGAAGACGGCTACAAGCTCTCATGCAGTGGCACATCGCCCACATATAAAAAAAGAGAAAGGAAAAAAAGTCTGCAGGGCGTTACTGTGATAATCAAGTCGACATGTTTTATAGAAAGTCAAGGAAAACGGCTTGTCACACGGAAATGTGAAGGTGTCATTTTTTTCGTACTTGGTGCATTATTTGGTAAGCCCGTGACGCAAAAAGACATTTTAGAGTGTTGAAGAAGTCGTTCATAATAGGGCCCCTTGAAGAGCAGTTGGCATAAACCGTCAGCTGTTGAGGGAGGGAATCGTAAGAGCAACCA
Organism: Nelusetta ayraudi; assembly: GCF_046127955.1. Classification (NCBI taxonomy): domain Eukaryota; kingdom Metazoa; phylum Chordata; class Actinopteri; order Tetraodontiformes; family Monacanthidae; genus Nelusetta; species Nelusetta ayraudi. The sequence goes on along the minus strand of NW_027466067.1, from coordinate 6,739,323 downwards.
AAACTGTTCTCGTTGGGATGAATCTGAGATTTCGGAATGAAATCACAAGCGATCCTGCTGCCGTGCCGGGCAAAAAGACAAAAAACAACACCAAAAAAAAAACAGCTGTTTGTTTTTCATTAGGAGATGGTTTTGTTATCTCTTGTCGAGCCTCCTCAGCAGAGGACGTGTCTCCTCCGTGTTCTCGCTCTGGCATTCTCTCTGCTCGGATAATCCAGGCAGATGTGAACTTCCCTCAATGCCCCCGCTGGCCCCCCGAGTCAGTCTCGTGCCCTGACACACACAGACAGACACGCACACACCATCTAATCTCAGGCGCAGCAGTGATCGCAGAGAGTACCATCTGCTCTGATCCAGCCTGTTCTGAGATGGGCGGAGCCATGCATCTGGACCCCTGACTGCCCATCCTCCCACTACTCCTTTTATTTATTTATTTTATTTTATCCCCTCTCATATCTAGACTCCATCATATAGGGGGAGGGTTTAACAGCCCATCCAGCTTTACAGTCTTAATAAATCACACTCCCAATCAGTGATGCGGACGCTGGAGGTTAAAGCATTATGCCAATTCTCTGTTATATCATGCACTTCAGTACATCAAAATAATGAAAAAGGAATAACAATTATCAAAATTATTATATGGTGGACAAGGATTGTTTGAATAAAAGACAGAGTTGTATGGTTTTGTTCCATAATTACACGTGAAATGGCATTCCATCTACGTGGATTTAAAACCCTTAACTCTTAAGGACTCGGTGTGTCGGATTAAGTGGCAGCTAACGCCAAGAAAGCATATTGAAAATGATGTTAATGTTAATCCCTGTTTTCTGATGTCACACGCTGGAATGACCGCCGAGCAGATCCATGCTCTGCACTTCTCCTTCCAAACAGAGCTGATCACTGTTATGCAAACATTAATGCTTAGATGTAGCGAATAACACAAAACAGTTTAGTGTTTAGTGACGCATCTATTAAGATTTTTTATTTTTTATTTTTTTTAATTGGGGGTCAAAATGACATTCCAATAAATATCCAACAAAGTGTTTTTCTTTCTTAAAGCGATGTGAGGAGCAGTGATTGGTAGGCAAAAAAAAATATATATATATATATATATTAAACATAGACTACTTGGTTTTAAAGTGATTCCTTTACTCTACAGTTGCTTTGAATAGACTTCTTATTTTCTAGCATATCAAATCTGGTTGTTTTAAAGCTTGTTCTTCCTCTCTAGTCATCGGGTTTTCATGACCAATGGTGCCGCGGGAATAAATCACGTGATCTCTTATTTGATTTTCTTCCAGCGCGGCACCATTGGTCCACAACGGTCCTCGGGATGATCTACGAGCTTACACCACGTTGCATACGCAACCCGCTGTGTGCGTCAGTGGTATACCGTCCTGATGATGACCACGTATAAACTCCCACAGCCAAGCGTGATCCCTGTGACAGCAAGTCCACAGATCAGAATAAATGAAGTCGAAATTTCATTTGAACGGCCAAATCTTTTCCGCCGCACTTGTGCTCCTCGTTGCATTTCACCACTTGCACAGTTCTATTTTCAACAAAAGCGATGGCACTGCCGAGCCCCACACACACGCCTTCACTTGTTTCAGTTTACAGCATGGTGGGGGAAAAAATAGAGCTGACCTTTTCCAGGTGGCGACGGCGAACCATTCTTTGTCCCGTCTCTCCCTCTCTCCGAGTCCCTCAGCTGCATTGTTCACCAGCTCTCGGGCCTGCGGGACACTCGGAAGTAGTGTTTTCTTTTTCCATCACCAACAATTCATCGCGTGGAAGCTGACGGAAAAACAACGCCACAGAGAGTGTGTTTGAACAATGGCCGTGTGTAAAGGCGAGAGGCCGCCCTGACATTTATAGAGCGAAGGGGAGGCAAACAACGGCGGCGGCGGTGACGACGTCCCACCTGGATGGGACTCAGCAGGAAGGTAAACGTGAGGCTTCTCCAATTTGCCTCTTCTGTTTACTTCCCGCTGCCCCCGCCGGACCTCTGATCGGAAAGACAATACTGAAAGTGAGACACTGCGGAACAGCCAAGCATCATGTGATGTTTGAAATCTCATCGCGGGGCTCTATTGTACAAATGGGCGGCGGCGTGCTGGGAAGGCGACCAACACGGTGAAATATTGACCTCATCGGTCGCCGGCGTGAGTCATTCTGAGCGACGTTTAGCTCCGTCTCCTCCTCGCGCTCGCGCCGACAGCTTCCCCTCATTCATCTTTAATGCCTCTCGCCGCGTTGGATTAATTTGTCCATCAAGGACTGATCTGACTCCCCGCCGGCCGATTACACTCTCAACACTTGGCTGTCGTGGGGTTTTCAGCACTTATCTACCGAGCCATCAGAAAACATATTTGAGCGGCTTCTGTTTCGCGAAAACGCCGCATTCGAAGACGTAGGCATTTGTTTGTTTGGTTCCCCCCCATGAATAGAGTTTAGACAATGACTTTAAAATAGCACGGGGGCCTTTGTTGCAGGATTCCAAACAAATGAAACAAATTACCGCTGTCATCAGGAGGCACTAAAAATAGAGCTGAGCTATCTTAGACAGTGGGGATCCACAATCCAACAATGGGTTTCAATTGTCCACGAAACACTGGCGCAGTTTCTAAAAAAGAACACAGACTCTCGCTACAAACGTCCAATTACGGTCTATATGTCCGCCCCCCCATGTATAGGCAAATATTTTGAGGGTAAGTGACTCCGCCAGCCTGCCAGCCTGCGTTCTAGTGCAGTGGCTGAGCACTTTGCCAGGAGCCTGCATTGATGCTCATGGCTACCCACGGCTGCAATGTCCCCGTTTCACCTCTCACCCTCTCCAAGTGATATTTTGGTGCTGCCGCCGCCGCCGCCAAAGCATGTGACTGAGCAACGGCGAACTGCACATTTTCACTCCTCGGTTGAGTTTTTGCAGCGCTGCCCGGATGAAGGGGATGGCACTGCACTTTATGCGGGGAGTAGGTGTGGTGGAGCTGGTAACAGCACTCAGAGAAAGACAACCGAGCAAATCATCATTGTCATGTAACATGACGAAAAAAATGCTATGTGAAGCTTGTAGTGAAGCTAGTAGTTCGCCCTCGGGGATAGAGCATCACATCACTCCCCTTCTTTGTAACTTCCTGCCATTTCTATCCTCCTGTTCCCGGCCGAGTCATACCACAGACCATAAAAATGGTACCCACTGCCTTGCTTGGCACTCAGCATTTAGGGATCACCCAATGATTCCTGAGGGCAGCATCGCTGCTTCTCACCAATCCCTTACGGGAGGAGTCATGTGCGGAGGACAACCTTGGCATCCTTTGGGATGCGACAGTGGGACTTTAACAAAGCCGGACCAGCCACCCGTCCCTGTTGGTGCCTGTGAGTCCATATGTCTGTCTGTCTGCCGATGGGCAGACAGACACATGCGGTGGCAACGAAACTTCAGAAAATAAATGTGAATATCATGAAACAAGCTACTAAATGCTCATGATGATGAACTTGTTATCCTGTCATGTTTTCCTGATTCCACCATCACTGAAAGATCTGCATTTGACACAGAAATACCTCAATGGTTTTGCTTTATTTTAACTGGCTTTGGAAGAACATAATGAAACGAAAAGTCTTAGATGATAGCAGAATCAGGTTCATTACATTTAGTGGTCCCCTTGGAAACACGACCTGGCAAGAGAACTCTGGAAACAGGAGGCGAGCCTTTCGAGTTATTCCCAGCATGATTTTAGCTAATATTAGGATATCCAGCTTGTTCATGTGCACACAATTGGGGCATTATAAATGAATGATCACTAAACATTTTCCTGGGTGTTTGTTGCTTTGCATGGTGGGTGGAGGGGGTGATTTAATTAACATGCTTTGCTCAGCTGTGCTCTTTGGTGGTGAAAAAATGTGTATTGCCAATTTAAAAAAGGTCCTGATTTGTGTGTATCCAGAAAAAAAGTGACTGCGAGTGAGAAAATTCACTTTGGAATAAAGGTGGAAAAAGTGATAAAAGTGGGAGTTCTAAAGACGTTCTTGCAGAGATCTTTCAAGATCTAAACTCACTAAGAATCCTGATCCTGCAACCTGACCCACCTGTCAAAGCCTAATCCCACAGTGAACTAGCAGGCCATTACTCATTCAGAGCTTCCTCTCCGAGGTTTGGCTTACTTTTCTCTCTGTCCTGCTTTTTTTTTTTTTTTTTTTTTAATCCTGATTCTGAAAAAGGAGCAAGAAACTTCCTTTTCGAACGCTTCACCCTCAACCTCTTTGGTTATCTACTAATGATTTCTAACGGATCAGTATCAAATCTTACCAGAAGCTCTTTAGAAGCATGCATACGTTTATTTCATCGAGCATGACAATAGATGGGTGTTAAATTACACAATGTACAGATCTACACAATATTTCTTGATGGTACGCTGTAAAACTGTAAAAAAAAAAAAAAAAAAACGTTTCATACTCGCACCGTGGCACAGTTTTAATCTCTACATTTGACGTCCTCTTCCATGCCTTTGTATCTCAGCTGCTGCTGAGACCCTGCAATTTGCCAGTCTTGAGACGAATAAAGGGCAATCTTATCTTATGACTAAATGACAACGTAGATGTTGAGCTGATGAATGAATTCCGTCTATCAGCGTCTTCTAGGCTGGAATCAAACCGGCAAACTCGGACGGAGAGCTCCAGGACTGAGGATGTTTTATTTTTTTTCCCTCTCTCTCTCCCCACTTCCACATGCCAGGTCCATTTAGTTGACGCATGGAAAGAGAAGCAAGGCAGCCACTCTGAAGGCCATGCTTCCCAGCATCCCTCTCCCTCTCTCTCCGTTCCCGCCTCGGTGTCCAAGAGCTCCGGGCCTCCGGCTGTGTAACCATGACAACCAAATGAGGTAAATGGTTGCGGGAGAATCCTCATCACGACCACCACCCTCACAGGGCCGAGTGGTGCACTAAGCTAGTTATGTGCGAGTCTGGCTCACATGATATTCCCCTCCTCGCGACATTCCTGTTTGGAATCACCAAGACATCCTCCCATCGTTGTCATTCCGGTGCGCGTGCCCGCTGCTGCCGCCGCTGTAAATCTCAAAATAAGGTGAGGGCTGAATGCGTTCGGTGCTCCCTCTGACCTCACGCGGAGCGCAGTCACGTTACATCAAGGGCATGAAGGAGTTTGGGGGGGGGGGGGAGACACACGGAGGGCTACTTCTCCAGGGTGAATTAGCAAAGAAACGCCCTTCGTCAAACAGAATAATTCCAAGTCATTTGGCGGATCATTCTGGAACAAATTACACGACAAAGACGTGCGTACACTAGAGGGCTGGATACTTATGTAAGCAGATCGTATTTTTTTTTGTTTTTGTCTCGCGTTTGTCTCTAATTTCTTGAACACCAAATACCAAAAATAGAGCATTTCATTTGCATACCTGCAGCGAGATAGCGGCGCTGTGTGAAATAGCACACTGTGCCGTGTTTACAGCCTCGCTCGTGTGCCGCTGTGACTGAGCAAAATCCGTCCGCCTCTGGAAACACAGGAAGAGATAAATTCTCATTGCCAGACACTGACTCTGCAGAAGACCTCGCTTACTGCTGCCTCGGCCCATTACTGGAAGCACAAGTCATTAGTGGCGAGGAATAATCTATACTCTGTTCATCAATGTAATATTATTTTTTTATTATTCTTTTTAATTTATTTGCACAATAATTCTAAAAAGAAAATGCAGACAAGAGAGGGTAGAATAAAACAATTCATTTTTATTGTTGTTTTTTTTTAACCAAACATCAATTTACAGCTACACATACGGTCTTGTATGACATTTGGAGATGCGTTCAGCTGCAGCATCGATGCCATCGTCCACTCCATCATCTTAATTTAGATTAGAGCCATTCCCACATTGATCTGACGAAGCATAACACAGTTTTTGGAATTCTTTTTTTTTTCTTTTTTTTTAAGCAATGTTGAAGACAAACTGTGTAAAAGCAGCCACGAGTGCTGCTGCTTTGCAAGGGTGCACAATCCCGGAAAATGACCTCAGGGCCTGACAAAGTAAATAAATGCTTCATTCTAAAAGGTTGAATAGAAAAATAGACATTAATCTGAACTTTAAACCAGAGGTAACTCAACAGTGCATGCTGTAATGTGCTGATATTAATCAAAAGAGAAGGTGAAAAGGAAATTGTCATGCTAACAAAAGCCTCAAACTAACAGCTAACATAACAATCTGTTAATATACAGTAACTACACAGTAGTTGAAAATAATGATATGTATAAAAACTCTTCTGATGTTGTTGGCTGAGGTCTACAACTTCACATATCGGCTAAGAATGCAGTTTCTTCTTTTTTTTTTTTTTTTAACTTTAGCTCATTTTGTGCAAGGCCCTGTACTTTTCAAAGTTTTTTCGTATTGTGTTCAGCTCTGAACTTTAGAATCGGTCTTCATCGTCACACAGAATGTGAATTTAACACCCTGACCAATTGCTCTTTTTAATGTGTGTCTGAATTATCCCTCTATTGGATCATTCAACCAACAATAACTTTTGGAGTCAATATGATGATGAAAAATATGAAATTTTCATAATATTGACACAACTGTGTTTTGTTTAAACTAGAATGCTACACTAGTAATTGGCATTCCCCATTAGGACTGTAGTGGAGTCAATGCTCTAACTTGAAGTTTACGGTAATTTGCAACACAATATAAAGTTGCCATTTTTCAGAGAGAATAAATAATTTTTGGCTGACAGGGAGCAGGATTTATTACCTCAGGACTTCTGAGCTTCAGTCTTACAGAGGTCATTCTGCAACTGTCCAGGAAGTCTGCCCCTGCCCATTTATATGTTCTATATAACACCATTTAGATCTTATCCAAGCCTGTGCTGCACTGCTGTTACGTTAAGCACATTCTAAAACACAGTAACACATAATGGAAAATGTTAATATCGCTAAGTTAAAACTTGAATGTGTATGCTAGTTAGCCAGACATGATAATGTTCACAACAGAGCAGGTGAAAGAGGACTTTGTATGTGGACACTTTACTTTTTCACTACTACTTTTTACTTTGTTTTGTAGTTTTGAAACAAAACAACAACAAAAAAAAAAAAACAGAAATTGAAGCTTCCAATATGTTTGTTTATAGCATCGAATGGTTTTCATGCCGTTTAGGGGAGAGGTCAAGCTATTTTTGGCCGATCCGTATTAATTTCCCACAGACATTTGGCAGATAAGCACTTGACATCTGCACAGTCACACGACGTTAATGAGGATGTGGCATTTCGAACACGGAACAAGAAAGCACATACTGTCACAATACAGGCTGGTATCAGGGTTGCCAACTTGAACACTCCAAACGGCTCTGACAAGCCTTTTGTTCCGCTGCTAACTTGGGGTCTCACTGCCTCCAAGTTTGAGGTGAAAATGTACATGAGAACCGGCTCCGACGCGCCAACATGTTGTTGTTAATGCAAAAAGCAAGCGGTGGTGGATTAGTCGCTCAATGGTAAATTATAACAATTGAATATTTTTAGCTGGGGCACTGTGTAGGATACTACAGAATATTTCCATTAGTCTACAGCAGATACAGAACATTTGGCTGTAATTAGTTTTGGGCCTTAAAATGACTGCGGAATTACAGCAGTCTGACTTCGTAATGACCGCTGCGTTCCGAGTCACTCTGGGCACAGAGCTCAGGTTTAAACGAGCGCCGGCTCCCAAAACACCTTCACGGACAGACACAAGGGCTCTGGCATTACAACTCAACACATTCTTCATCCTCTGAGTTACATGGAAGCCTTAAATTGATAACCCACTGCATGGAAGACCTTTCCCACTCCAAGCTAATGTCAAAGGTTGGCAAAGCTGATATCAACAGACAGTATGATGGTACACATCCTTATAACAGTCACAATGGCTTTTTCTGTTGAATCTTTGTGCTTTATCAATTGCGGAAGGGAAAAGAAGTAAGGCAGCGCCAACTCCTCGACCTGTTTTGAAAATGTGCCCCACAACACCGAACATTCAGGGTTACGAATCGCTCACAAGGGATGGAGGCATAGGGAATTTTTGCTTCATCTCTCGCTACTCACACAAAAAAGGATGTCTCTCTAAGCTCTCAGCTCTTTTCCCATCCTTTTCTTGTTTGCATTAAGAGGCTTGACATTCTTCCTGCTTCGTATCTCCGTTTTACTGAATTATTCATGCCTTACAAGAATGTGAGAAGATACATACTTTCGCTTTAGGGGGAAATCAACAGAATCCAGCTTTGAGTTCGACACTCAACTAAAGACAGATTTCAATGTAAACGATGCAAATAACAAACGGAGACCCATGATATTAAGGGTGCTGCTTTATTTGAATTTGACTGTACTACACTGCTAGTCATGGGTACATATGGATGACGTTAATATATAAGAGTTCTGGTAAAACGAGCAGTTTTACCACAAGGTCTTAGAAGATCTTTGATAACTGGAGAAAAGGCTGACTGAGCCTCTACTGTGTTTTCATCTTAAAGTCACAATAGAATACAAGTCTTCTATCCGTACCTTAGGGTGACTAGTATTGTGTAGTATTGTTTATCCAAAGACAAACATCTTTGTTGGTTTATGTGTGTGTGTTTCGGCTATAGGCATTATCTCGAACTAGCTAGACACTTGATCCATAGAGGAGTCCCCATACACATCTACGGGCCTATAACTAGTCTCCGGTACTGTGGGGCTTGCCAAAATTAGGTTCACCAGGTAAAGTGCATCGTTTGACATAATAGTTATACACAGACTCTATTTTAGTAATTTTATTTGCCATAGTGTTCAAGATCTTCTACTTACTCTCTATAATGATAAACACAGTTTCATCAATCTAAGGTACATCCTTTTGATTAAAACATTTTGTCTTTGACTGTACATGGCTTGTGATTATATACTATGATATAGTGCTGGATTAATGTGTGGACTTGCTGTGTATTTATTTTCCTGCCTGTATCAGATGAGCTACCTAATATCTCGCCATTATCCAAATCCCTCCAGTTCATCCGAGCCCTCAGCCACTGTCCACTTTTACCCGCAGGAGGTCGATGAGTGTATCTCTAGTTTCTCAACCACTTTTAAATGTGATTTAATCTGCCCAAAGACACCTGATAAATGGACTGATATGCCAGCATTGTGTAGTATGAGTAGTTAAATAGTGAGGTCATTGTTCTGTATGACATCCTTTTTTATCTTATTTGATTCTATTTTTTTTATTTTTTTTTTTACTTTTTGGATGTAGATCAGACATTTTTGCCCATCCATGATTAAAAAAAACCCAACAACTACCCTTCAACAGAGTTCAGTTGAAAGACTGAAGTGACAGCGCGGCAGCAACAGTTGGACATATTTCCTCTTTCGTCAAAAATATGTTGCCCCTCTCTTTCTGTCTGTAGGCCTGTAGCACAAAGTCAAGAGCCACGAAGATGAACTGTGGGCACTAAACAGCCCACCGAAAAACACAAGAATAATATTATTTGAGTGGATTGCAACTGCAGTTCATTTCTCTGGAATGTCCTCTGTCGCCGTAGTTGGGAAGTCCGTGTGCAAAAAACAAAACAAAAATTCAACTGTGCAAGGGCAGGACCCTACCGTCAAACAGTCCTGGATGCTCCACAGGGCGGAAGTGGTATGACAGTTGTGCACACCACACCCCCCTGCTGTGAAGTCCTCACAGCTGTCTGAGTTACCAGGAACCAGAGAGCGCAGCAACCCTCCCCCACGCCCCCCTCACTCCTCGCTCTCCTCCTCGTCGCCCTTGGTGCCTTTGCTCCAGCGCTGGAAGCAGTGCACGGTGGAGGCCAGGAAGAAGCTCGTCATGATGGCTACCACGGACACTGAGATGCCGGAGAAGATGATGATGAGCAGGTCCGTCAGCGTCAGGCTGGCCTGGCACTCGCGGAAGCTGTCCTTGGACAACTGGGTGAGGGAGACACGCCGGCCGTCCATGGGCAGGGAGCACTCCATGCCATCCACTCCTGTCATCCCAAAAACAGGAAGGAGACACCGGATTAGACGGATGTGCCATGCTACCTATCTACACCCCCACCCCCTCGGCCCTGCTGAGCAGTAGTTGACATAAAATGTCTCAGCCAAACATGTTCACTTGGCAGCTGGCAGGTTAATGGTCCGGTGTGTAATATTTGGCTTGATTTGTGATATATATAAATATGGGTTCCCCAGGTACTCTAGCTTCCATAGTCCAAAAAACGTGCATGTGAGGCAAATTGGGAACTCCAAATTGTCTGGAGGTGTGTGAGTTAGTGAGTGTGTGAATGGTTGTTTGTCTTTCTATGTGGCCCGGCAATGAACTGGAGACTTGTACATGGTGTAACTATGACAGCCGGGATTGACCCCTGCAGACCCCAGCGACCCCTGCATTGCAGGAGGAAGCGGGCATAGAAGATGGATGGATGGATGTTATGACATGCAATTACAAGAGGTTCTCAAAGTGGTGGCCTTTGGATTCCAGGCATTTATGTGTATAGTGAACTACTGCTTGGGTAACGTTTGTTACCTCAAACACTTGTTGCTGCTGCATACATGAGGGTAATGCCATCTTTTGGGAAAACATCGTACAACAGTACACAGTGTTATTGTAACTTGATCAAACTTTATTTATTTATGCAGGTTTTTCTTTTCCTGATGTGTGTATACATTATTTTAGCTGACTGTATGCCACGCAGATACGTATTTTGATAATTCTGATGGGCCCGACATGTTAAAATGGACGAGGTGCTGCCATATTTTTCCTCATTAAAAAAAGAAAGAAAGACAGAACGAGATTTAGAAGTCTCAGCTGAAGTTGCACAACACACCCACCCACAAAGCCTTGACTGCAGATCCACAGTGGGCACTAAGTTGAAACGGTGTGAACTGTGCAGTTTGCTGTCTACAGCACACAGCATTACAGTTCAGCGGAGTCCTCAATGGCCCGACTGTTAAATGCCTCTGACAAGACGGGTACGAAGGGAAAGTCCATTTTAATCATCGTGATTTCAACCGCTATAGGCGCAGACGGGGCAGCCCGAGGACCATGATTCCTCATTAAGACTCCAGGTTGCGTCTCTTCGATGTACTGATGCGATACTAGAGGCCAGTGTCTGAGACAGAGGGCACCTCAACCGAAAATTGTCTTGAGACGAACGCGTGGCAAATCGGAGCGTGCTGCAATCCAGCCCGCTGTCACCTTCACCGCGTTGACAGCGCGGTGAAGAACGGTAAGCGTTGCTCCGCTTTACGTAAGTCTCTCCTTCCCTGCCTGGCTTGCAAGTGACAAGAGCACCGGACACTTCGGTCAGAGTTACTGTCCTTGCAACAAATGCCACCGGAACCACCAAAGTCAAGGGTATTTTAAGACCCACTAATTAATCTTTTAATACTATTTCTTTGACCATTAAATTCAATGTAAATCATTCAAATGACCCTTAAAATGTCTTTTTTTTTAAGAGCTTTATAAACATCTGCATGAAATGAAGGTCTCACCTATTTTTAAAAGGGGTATTTTTTCCTGTCTATTCTCAATAATAAACACTGTTTTTGAGCGCAACTTACAACACAAGCAATCAAAACAAAAACAAAAAAAATAAATGCAACATAGAGAATGTACAAATGAATTAATATAAAAAGAGTGGAACTCAAAACTAAAAATGTCTCTTAAGCAAACCATTTAGGTTGCCGTTGTAATACTGCATTTGTTTAGGTTCTTTCCATACATTATGCTGCAAAGACTCAAGCGCGACTATCTTATCAGGCAGAAACTACCTTCATATTGGCAAAGCTATGCATAAAGAAGAGACATATCGATGTGGATGCAGCTTAAAGGTGGGTAGAGACCAGCTCTGCACTGTGGGTGGCTGCTTTCCACTGGTACACAACGCTGCAAACGCATAACACTGTGTCCTGCATCAGTTCAGGGTCTTCGCTCAGCAGCCCGCACCGTTTGCACGGCTTCCTGTCACAGTCCCATTTCCTGCGACTGGCACCACACACAGTCATTTATATGTAACTACTTTAGGTCTTATTGCAGCCATGCCTGGTCTTCGTCGCACACATGTTAAATTTAAAAGCAACGTGATTAAGACAAAGGAACCAAGTTCACTCGTGTGTAATCTAAAAATGAAAAAGTAAAAAGAGACATGGCACCATTTTGCACTTCTGCTGTGTGGACCAGCTACACTCCAGCTGTTCATAATCAGAAGCAAAGGCAATTTCATTTGTGTCAAAATGTGATTTACACAGGAAACAGTGGATTGCATTGTATTGTCCATTTCACAGTACGTAAAGCCATTTTGAAATGACGTCGCCATTTCTGAATACCTTTTTCCCCCTTTTCTAATTTCTGGCAATGATCATTTCACGCAATAAGCACAGTCTAAAATTAACCTTGCAAGAAATTGAGGCATTTGGTGCATGCTGGACAAACTCCATCTAGACTTGAGTAGCCTTGGATCAGGATCAGATAAATTTGAGTCAGGAGCAGCATCAAGGACAAGGATTCAAGCTGATTAACAGCCAACAGCAACAATCCCAGTAGAGCCAGTGAACAGCACACTGCTCTCCAGCATGATAAATGTCTGCTGATTGTAGCTGAAACTGGGGATGGAAACTTAATCAAACCCAAGTGTGACAGAACCGCTGGGGGTTCGAAAACGTGGACATATGCAGAACAGGCTGTAACGACGTGCTGGCTGAGTGCGCTGCAGTGCATTTATCGGTTCTTAATCTTAGCCGTGCACGTTGTTGCTAAAAATGTTTTAAATGCAATATCCTAACACAAGAGTTGCATAACTAACCATATGGCTTCCATTTCCAAAGCATCAGTTGGGTCTCCAAATGACAATTTCACTAAGTGGGGATTTTGTCAAGTGTTTTTACTTTCAGCTACTGGCCAAGTCACTGCAGGAAATACTGGCACTGTGCGCATTTATTTTGTACGTCAGGACATTTTGTGACCGTCTTTCTTCTGAGAAAAGCAGATGGTTTCAAGCAAAACCTTTCCCTGCCTGTCTCAAATGTGTGATTAACATCGCAGGCTGAGGGGATAATGGTACTCAAGTGTGTCGGTGAAGTTACAGGATTACTACATTGACTGTTTTAAAGGCAAAAAAAACCCCAACCCAAAAGCAATTAATAGCAAAGTAGAATCAGCTCAGCTAGCATGAAAACAGGACTATCAGAGTTTTTATTGTGTTGGTCGTTAAGGCAGGAGGACATTATTTTTAATACCAGGGGACATTGTTGCAAATTAAGAACTAAAATTACAAAACAGGGCACAATGTTATATTGTACTGGCTGGAAGAAGCTATAATTACTGAACCGTTTTAGTATCTGGTCAATCTCCCAGACCAAACACAGAGATTAAAAGTCTTTCTGTGATAAAAACGTGCATGTCATTCATGATGAGTGAAAGTCCGGATTTAATGAATACAAACATCGGATTAATGATGCTAAAACCTGAGATTGTGGCAGAGGTGCTTACTTTCTTGGCTAATTTCTTGACAGCAAGGTGAGCTGTCAGCTCAAGAAAAATGTGTGTGTTTTTGGTGACACTGGGCTGCGATCTTACTTGACTTAACTGCATTTGCATTATATACTGTTTGCAGAGCACAGACAACTGTGACTGTGAAATAAGACTACGTTAAATTTCCATTTGTCGCTCATAATACTTGTGATTGTCAAACGTATACATGAATACAGTTGTGTATATGAATAAAGGACAGGAAACACAACACTGGACTATCAGGTGTGTCTGACCACGCGGCCATGTTTCAATTCTGGCACAGACACTCGATGGCTTGCGTTCAGGTTTACAGCGAGTCGAGGAGACGGGCTATCTGCTACCTCAGCTGTGACTGATCTACCGAGATTTGAAAAATAAATGTTGGAGGGTGGTTTTGACTCCCAAACCAGACATCTAGCCAGACTTATCTTCACCAGAACCTTGCGTGTGTCAACTCAGCTGCAGAAGCTCACACCTTTTGGAAATCTATGCCTTTTAAGGCCATTAATTTTAAGAGCAAACAAAGGTAAAAAAGAGGACCTAATGTGAGAGAGAAGTTGGTGCTGACGAGAAGAACTGTGTAAACAAGGCAGCGCTGCTAAAAGATGCGGTTGCACTAAGTAGTCTAATGGCACAATGTTTTTGTTCGCCACAGTCGGACAGACTGAATGCTAAAGCACTGAATGCACTGACAATAATAGAAATAAATGGTGATACAAGATGGATGGATGATCGTTATCTTTATACACCAAACAGACTTAAGGAAAAACCAACTGATGAAATAATTACATCTTATACAGAAACAGGAAACAGGATTAGAATGACCATAATCAATTACTGTGGGGTCTGTTTTTTTTGTTTGCTTTGTTTTGTAAGAAAGTCTACCAACCTCTGGGCTGGTTGATGCAGATGTTTATCACACAACTATCCCTTTCCTCACTTTATAAAAACTGAATGGTTACAAACCTATCTAATGTAAGCAAAGAAAAAAAAATCCAGGCAAAGATAATTACCAAAGTGGAGAAAGAACGACTCAGTTATCGAACAGAGACTAAGAAAAACCCTGAGGAAGAACAGTTGGGAGTATTTGTGGAGAAGCTGAGTGTAGAACTCGCGTACGACTGCACTAAATGATGAACACTTATGTGACAGCGGGAAAAGGCTGAATCACTCAGAAGGGGGAATCCTTCTGCTCGGAGACTCACTGAAACTGTGCCATTGGTATTCTCAGAATGTTAAAATAAATAAATAAATTAGCGCATTAAGATGCAAGCATGCCAACTAGCAGGGATGACAGCAATAGAGTGGATAATGTGAATTACGGTGGCTTTAGCATCGCCGCCAGCACACACAGCACACTCGCAGGGAAGGAAAGGACGCTCGAGGTTCTTGGATTTTCACCTTTTATTTCTGACACTGGCAGATTAGTCCTCTCCGCTTCCGTGCAGCGCAGCAGCTGATGCCTTCACACCGTGTGGTTCTGTCCCACCTTCTCACACTGTCTCACTAGCGCGCCTTCTCTTTCACACGTCCCAACTTTAAATAAACATAAAATTAGGCCAGGATAAAAAGAGGCTGTCAGCCTGGATATTTTTCTCCTCACAGGCAGCACGGCGCGTGAAGAAAGCAGACTCCGAAATGCCAAGCATGCAGTGCATGGTCAAGCGCCATCATATTTACAAAGACGCCGTGGCCACATGCAAAACAGGCCTCGAAGGGGCAACTTGATAGGCCGCAAAGGAAAATTCTGACTTTGACCCTGTCACACGAACTGCTACTCGGGCAGGGAAACTGGTCAAGTCACGACTGGGGTCGATAGCGATGCACGATGGGGCTTCGTCTCTCCTGGGACTTGGACTGCCTTGCCCTGTAGGCAGCTCTGGCTCCAATTACCTTGGCCAATGTGCCACGGAACTGTGTCACTCTGAATTATACATGGCCTTTGTTCATCCTTAACCCAAGAACACAGAAGTGGATCACGCTTACACTCACTCGCTTCATTACAATATTACAGTGCTTAAAAGAACTTGCAATTTCATACAAACGCAGATGCTGATTTGACTGCTTATGGCTCAAAGGAACAAATCAACAAATGTTCACAAACGGTAGCTGGGAAACAAACCTAACCATGTGTGATTAATCCAACCCCATCTCTTAAAAGTGCAGGCACTCCTGCTGACCTGCAGTAATCAAAGATATGCAAAAAAAAAAAAAGTGGGCTTCTTTGGGAACTTGAAATCGCAGGGGAAATCAAGATGTGAAAAATGGAATGGGAATTGGGCTTCAAGCTCATACATAGACTGCTATATTATGCAGGCCAGCGCAGAGAGAACTGTAGATACCTTGGGATGACTTCAAAAATAGCTTTGCAGTTTTGTAAGATTATAGTGAACAGTTTAAATTAGTTTGGGTTGAGATTTGTGTGCAATGATTTGGGAAACTCTGCTTAAAGTTATGAATGCTGATAGGTATTGGGAATCAATCAATCAATCAATCAACCAATCAATCAAAACTGCAAGTTAAACAGCACAAAAAAAAAATTAATTAGCAATCAGCAACATACTGGATACAGCTATTGCTTACTCTGCTGCAACACTGTTAAATGTGAGAAATTATTAAGCACTCACGTGTTACAAAACAAAAAGCCTTTTGATATGTTGTTAAACAGCTATTTCTGCCTGTTATTAGATTTTCCCGGTGATGAATGAGACATTAAACAGAAACACCCACATCGCTTACGGTTTACAAGTTGACACATATTGAAATGCTTCTACAGTCAACCCTCATTCACTAATGAGTGTCCATCTGTTATTATGCAGCCACTTCCAACACTGGATTCAAGAGAATAGGTCATCACATTGTCCCATGATCGAGAGCTTATTCATTATGATAATTATGTCTGGCGGTAAGATGCCATGCATGTGTCCGCCACAGTGTTTGAATTTTTTTTTTAACTCAGCATGTTGGCTTCTGCTACTTTGTGTTTGCACTGCAATGCTGCATATTGTTGTGTTGTACCACTTAATCCATTGCCAAATAAATACATACAAAGACCTTCCTAGAAAAAGCTGCGGTTAAGTGGTACTTATGTTTCTCAAATCACTTCATAATCGGATCTAGAACCCATGCTTAAGGCAGCCTAAATGTCTTCATATGCGATTGCCCCTTTCAAAAGGATTAAGGTGTTTCTTCAGATATTAATTGTACACATGTATTCCCTACAGTCATGTGACACGTAACAGGAGCAGTACATCTAACACCATGAACAGAAGAGCAAAGAGTAAGAAATTACCTGATAAATCGTCTCGCCATACTTAACACAGCAAAAGACACGGCAAAGAAAAAAAAAAAAAGTACTCATGGTATGTCTTTGTGTGCCTGTTTGCTAAGTCGGTCAACTCTGCGGTCAAAAAGCAAACACTCACTGATGGGGATGGAAGAGCTGTGTATATAAGGGGTGATAACTCAATTAGAGTTTGGCGCCAACTGGCAGTCTTGCCTTCAGCTTGGCCAGACCTTTGGTAATTTTTTGTTGATAGCGGCTGTTGGGCCAGAACAATGAAATCTATAAAGGCTTTTAGCTGACTTAACACATGACCTATGATTAATATAACCTGAGGAACAGAACAAGTGGAGGTCATCACAAATTTAAAGCAATAATGTAAACTCCATTTCAATTTACCGTCTTTCAACTAGCACAAACACAAATTTAGAACTTTCAAGCCTTAATACACCCTACGGTTCTACTTGGTCACGTCTTCAGTGACTTTTAGAAAAAGAAGATAAATCAATCATATAAAAATATATGTATATATTGTCTAAGAGAAACTGCCGACTTGTCCAGGGTAAAGCCCACCTTCTCGTACTTTCAATGATCCTGAGAGCAGAAGAAGCAGTAATAGGAACAGGATATATGATTATGAGATGTGTGCACAGAGAAAGTTTCTGCTCGCTGAATATTTTCAATGAAAGTGTCCACACCAGAACACAGTTTTTCATGGACCCAGTTATCACATTATGGAACACAATATTTTTGTATTTTAAGTTCAAAACTTTGCAGTGGTAGCAAGTAAGTTATGGAAAACAAGAATAATGTGCGTATCAGTAAAACTGTGAATGATCTGCTGTAGATATTTGAGTTGGGAAAATAAATGTTCAATGTGCCGTGTCCTTTTTATGGTCATTGAAAATAAGCAGCCTTATTCACAGTTATGTGAACAATTGTGGTGGTTTTATGCATGACTTATTTATGCCCTCATATTCTACAACAGTAAATCAGCTGTTTGTAAGCAGATGCTGCCCACAATAGGATACTTTTAAAGGGAATTGTTGATACAGTATGTTTTTGTCCAATGCCCTGACTATGACATGCATGCATGCATACAATAAAAAAAATCAAGTTGCACAAGCAAGCATCAAATCCATAACTCTGTTATTTAACTCAATCCATCCGACTACGTCACAGTGGAAGCATGACTTCATAATAGATGGCCCAATAAAATTTGTACCAACAAACAAAGACGGGTTATGATCTCAATGCTGTGGACAAAGACAATGACACTGTTAAAAGACAATGTCACTTTAAAATAATACATTATAGGAATTCCTTAAATATAGCAACATCTGAAAGATCTGATGTGTAAGCAGAATATTGATCAATTGTCGGTTTAAAATGCATGGTAAAACAAAAGATATAATAAATATATTTTCCAATACTACACAATGCCACAATAAAGACTGCCCATGAATACAATTCAGGGCATTGCAGTACATCTAAACTTGGTAATATGAGCTATCATCTCATATTACTGAGTCTCACACATTGTAGGCTATTGGAGTGGAGGAAGAAAGATAAAATTAGAATGTGGGAGAGGGAGGGGGTTCCCTCTCCTACAGGGAAAACAAAAATAGATCGTAGCTGTGTTATGGCATTGATTTCGCCATGATAGTGCAGTGTATTGTATTGTATTGTATTCAGAAATGCTTTTTTGGGCCAAGCTTACGAACAGCACATGGTGCCAATGTGTTACTTACCATTTGGTAGCTTGTGACTGTTCTCCATCAGCCATGCAAAAAGGCTTGCAAAGTTGCAGTTGCACACCCAAGGATTACCCTCTAGCCTTACAACCCGCAAGGAGGGCAGCTGACTCAGTGCTCCCACCTTTAGGGTAGATAGCGCATTGCGCTCCAGTTCCAGCTCTCTCAGAGAGGTGAGACCCAGAAAGGCCTCCTCGTTCACCATGCTCAGATATGGGTTGTTGCCTAGCCGTAGTTTGATCAGGCTCCGGGACTCCCCAAATGTCCCCTTTGGAATTTCAGTCAAATTATTGCTGCCCAAGTCCAGGAAGACCAATCTGGATGTGGTGCTAAGTGTCCCTGGTTCTATAAGGGAGAGGGAGTTATTCCGCAGGTCCAGGTAGACCAGGTCACTGTATAGAACCAGAAAGTCCGAAGGGATGCGGGGTATCCAGTTGTCAGCCAGTAAGAGCCTGCGTACATCCAGTGGGATCTCTTCAGGAAGACGCGTCAGCCCACGGCCACTACAGTCCACAGTGTGAGGATCTGGGCACAGGCAGGTTACTGGGCAGTTCTCCCCCCGGGACAGCAAAATGAGGACAAGTTGGAGCCAGAAAACACATGGCAACATGGTCAAGGGGGAGAAATTATTTAAGGAGGGAAGAGGCACTGGGTGAGGGTGAATACTAAAGGGTAGTTAGGGGCAGAGAACAAAAGGGTTAGGGTCAGAGGGCAGGAGATTAGGACATGGGGGGGATAGGGGAAAGCAAGAAGGGGCAGATGAGACTCAATCCTCATAAAAGACCATCCTGTTGTTATGGAAATGAGAAAGTCTCGAAGGGCTCAGCAACTGTGAGGTGTCACAGCGACAGCAAAAACTATTCTCCTCATGTAGCAGGCAGCTCATACGAAAAAGCAGACTCCCTGCTCCAAAGGAGCAAAGAGCGGGGGATAGCGAGCAGGAGGGAGCAGGAGACAGACGAAGCCGTGCAGAGAGGGGAGGGTAGCTGAAGAGAGGTAAACAGACACGAGTGAGCAGGGAGCGATGAGAAGCCAGGGGCACAGACGAGGGAGAGGGGATTGGAGGACGGAGCTCCGTCCGCCACACTACCCCACAGTTGATCTGGCGGCGGTGACAGACAAAGACAATACGGTCTCTGACACAAAAGGATATATGAAGCTGTGATTCAAGCATGACAAGCGAAGAGGAGCATCAGCGGATCCCTCCATTAGTCCCAGATCTCTGTGTGGATAATCCTAGTGGTGTGAAATGAGAGCGAGGGAAGCTCACGGTACATCGCTCAAGTGTGGTAAGGTTGTCCCCCTTCAGTATTTCCACTCCGCGTCCAAACGCTCAGCATAATGCTGTGAAACGGCACGGATCAGGTTTGCGCTGTCCATCGACGTGTCAAGGGTGTGTTGCCGTGAGGAGAGTATCCAATTGTCCAGTCACGAGCCCCGTGCGCGCAGATCGCAGCGCTCCGCTGCACACTGCCATGCCAGCCCAATGTCTGCCTCTTGGATGTGCCACGGTTTATCTCATGCCCTCTCCTCTCTAATTTTCAGGAGGCGTGTCTGAAACACGTTGTCAACATGTGATGTCATTTCCTGTATTGTGAAGAAATGAGGATCACTGCAACTAGAAAAATGTGGAAAATTTACTCTCCAACTGATTTCTTTGTAAATTCAGCTATATTTAAAATTGATTACAATACATACTGTATACCATTTACATGTTGTCCTATTTCCTTTTTTGGTTTCACCTATTCCTTTGTCCTAGACTGCATTTTAGGATTCTTGACGCGATAGATCTATATTACACCTATCTTCACAGTGTTCATTGGTGCATTTGGGAAAATTATTTGTCAAAATGAAAACAGTGGCTTCCTAAAATTTCTAACCTCAACCTTTGTGACATAATGTGACCATGCTAGAATTTCTTTGGACAAAATGACATAACAAGTGATCAAGCGGTCTTTTCACTTTCCAGATATTTAGAAACTGAATTACCTTAAATGAAACCACTGGGAAGAAAATTTATACAGAGCTGGAATCAAAGATGAACAAGGTACCACTCATTTGACAAGGATTCTACAGAAAAACACTTGGTGTCATGTTGGATATCGAGTATTAACCAAAGCTATATAGTTACATTATGATTAGCACACTATTCTAAATTAAGTGCACACGTTTTCACAATGCAAAGACAAGACTATTGCATCTGATAATAACCACAGCAGCAACAACAAATCCTTTTGGCTGTGCCCTGCTGGGGTCACCAGAGCAACTTTTAGTTTAGTTTGTCAATGCCTTTACATAAGATGCCTTTCCTGACAACTCTTGCATTCATCCAGGCTTGCAGGACCAGCAAAAAGAAGACACTCAAAAAGCACCTCACTGAAGCTGTATTTCTGGTTTGAGCTAGCTGAGGATTGACCTCAGGACCCCCAGACTCAAGGCATCCACTGAAGACAGATGAGTTGGCAACTTCAGAGGTGATGTCGACTCAGTGCCATGGGAACAGCATAACTTTCAACATGTGGACAGTTGGAGCCCGTATTCGAACTGGCGACCCGTCGATCATTGGGCACCCACCCCACCCCACCAACTGAACCACTGCACTTTCAAAATGAGACATTAATTCAGTAAATACAAAATGTGAGTCTCCTGCTCTGAGATTTATATGACATTTCTCACAAAACCACATCAGGCAACCAATTTAAAGTTCAGACTATTACTAACTGCAGAGCACAATTTTGTTAGTTCTTTAAAGCCCATTCTTACTGTGCACATCAGTAGGAAATGACCAAAGAGGAAAGTAGATGCTGGTCAGTCACGGATGGCTGAGTACCGCAAGATTCATACTTATCTGACACAACCATATCAAGATGATTGAATGTTGTCTCTGAAAGCTTCCATAAACGAGTCTTCTCTCTTTAGACTGGAGCCAAATGACTTTGACTTTGCTCAGTTTTCTGGGTCTTTATGAAGGAACCATTTCACTGCGATACCATACACATTCAATCATGAGAGCTGGATGCCTCATTAAAGTTGACCCCAGTTGGCTTTCACCTGGGTGACAGCTGACAATATAACATAAAGCACCGTCATTCTCTCGCAGTAAACTTTATGATTCTGTTACTGCCTCAATTTTATAGGAGTTTCATGGTTATGGATGTGTTATGATGTCACTACATTAACATTTTTTTTATCTTTTTGCCACAATTTTGAGTTGTACAGGCTTGGTGAAGTCAACAAATAGAATGCACTGTGTTTATTCATTTATTTAAAAAGGTATGGATTAATTAAGTTAAAAATCTATGTGATTTCATGCTCTGATTTTGTTTGTTTTCTCTAACCTTGAAAGCCTGCTGGGATATTGAGTCTTCATTCGCGGAACATATTGGTTTCTCAACAGCTGCTTGCACAAATTGATTTTCGAGTCTTTGCAGGAATGACAAATAACTGCTGTGTATTAAGTCTTGTAAATGTAACTTGAGTGATAACAAGATGTGGCGCTTGACAATATTGTGACCTTGTCAGAGATGAGACATAATTTAATGTTTGCTTTTTGATGTGGCCTTAGGTTAGCATTTAGGTCAGAGTCTCTGCTGAAGAATTCTACTATAGGATTCATAGCTTTGGTATGTAAACCGCAACATTCATAACTACAGCAGGTATAACTCTAACACAAAGCTTTAAAAAAAAAAAAAAAAAAAAAAAAGCATTATTCCTCCTGTTACAGAGATTAAAATTTTCAATGACAAATTTATAATACTTTCCTAGTCAGTATTTTGTCATTTTTTTTATGGAGATCAATGTATCTATAAGTTCACACCAAAGGTAAGGCAATGTTAATTAATTCTTCAAAGGCCTTTGGATGTCATTGGTTAGAAGACGTGTGCATTGCAGTCACAATGTCATTGTATTGATTTACGGCCAAGGGTGTTCATGAAGTCAGACAACCTGCGTTACTATAAGGTCTCATGTCTCCCCTGTCTGTTTAAACATAAAATGTAAAACTACAGTATATTACATATTGCAAAAATAATTGAGTAGATGTCATAAGTGCACGACTGGCAGCCATCACATCAGCCCAGATCTTACAACAACTACAAACAACTAAAATTAAGCAGGCCTTAAATTGCAGTTGCATACGGAGCCAAATTAATCCCACGCCAGATGCAGATTAAATGAGAGCAGGGATAGTCCTCCATGAGTAGATGTAAATGAGAGAAAGAGCACATTGATGCTGGAAGACAACACGTGGAAGGATTAGTGTAGTGGCACAGGGCATCAGTGGCAGTAAGTATTAAGATGCTTTTCTTAGCCTTCTATTTCAGGACCACTCCAGATTCCTTGCAAACACCACATATCTGTTTTAAGACGCATATCCACACAAACACAACAATTGTCAATGTGAAGTAGGGGCAGAACATCTGGGCGTGCGTTTGCTTGTATCAAGTATTGCCGTACAATACTGTGCAAAATAGTGCAAGAAAATATTTCCAAAGGGAATTAGACTGTTAAGTGATGATTTGTTTAAGTCCTCTTAAAGGATACGTGTGTAATATTTGGAGATTTTGAAAAGAAACAGCGGCATCAAGTGGTTACATTTTAGATTGCTGTGCTCTTTCACTTAACCTTCCTCTCCTGAGTTCCCCAATGAATAACGGTGGCCTGCGCACACAAACCTGGATACCTTGTCCACCTTCTGCTTTGCTGGTTTATTTGAGGACGTGAATATTCACTCCAAGTACAAAACATGCTGTCAGGCAGGCTGGATTGTCCACACGAGCTTCCTTAGAATTATGCTTACAAGGTGCAAGACCCCTTGCTATATGCATTTTCTTATATGAAAATAAGAACCGTTCTATCAGTAGGAAAACTAAATTGCTTTCATTGTACTGTGAGTATACACTTTTATTAATATATTTATGGGCAGAATATTAAGCTTTTATCCAATGTAAAAATCATAAAGTCTGGCCAAATTTTACACACTGGACCTTTAATCTCATTTTTTTCATATCTGCATTTTCATTTTGTATTTCAGTTTTTAATTTAGGATTTCAGTTCTCAACTCTAATGATCATTCAATGTGGATTTTTCTTACTGCTCTCTACTAGAGATAAAACAGGCACATCAATATAAAGACAGAGTAGCTAAAGGCCAATCTTACACAAAGCAATATGATCTTAGAAGAGACATTTAAATTTAGATTAAAAATTTCATCCTTGGAAGCATCCTTGTCCTTATAGATCTCATAACCAGCAGCCAAACTCAAGATCACCTTACTTCCATTTAGGGGTTAACTCATCTCTGGCTCCCTACGTACAAAGTCTCAGCTCATGATACGAAAGGGAAAAGGGTGCGAGCAGAGACTAAAAAGCTAGCAAAATGAAAAGAGGAGAAAGAATGACCCTGCAGGTTATTTTTTTGCGTGTCACAACCACTCTGAGTCAAAAGCGCTGCTCCCAGCGCACTGAGCAAACGTGGGGGCACAGCAGGAGGGCCTTTCCCTCGTATTTGCCAGTGTGAAAGCAGAGGAGCCGAGCACACTCCTGCCGCAATTAAAGAACAGCCTGTCAATAAATTATGAATGTCAAACCCAGCACGATGGTTGGGACACCGATGGTTGGGAGCATCTGATATAGATTCATGGGCACAGCAGGGCAGGAAACACAGGATGACACGGTGGAAAACATGTAGAGAAGAGACAAGGGGATGTTAGCAGAGCCCCGCTGCAAATGTCACTCCGTCCTTTTCAACACTTCTGGAAACGTGGCAGCAGACATTCAAGATGCGGCAGCAGCTGTCATTTCCTAAGCCAGCCGATGACATTTGGAATACTGGGCCGCTCGCCCCACGCCAAGACAGGAAGTGGGATGGAGGACAGAGGGAGTTTTCTATTAGCCAAGGGCACAGGAGGAGGGGATGGCTCAAGATCATTGCAGGAACCACAATGACACAATGGCACCAGGCTGTGTGCCCTTAAACTGCTCACCGTACCGAAAGGGGAGGTCTTGAACTACCGTAACTCTCTAATGACATGAAATTGCAAAGACTTATAGAAGGGCAAACGCCTTAGACCCTCTGAAGAAGCAACACATTGCATTGTACCACCCTGGACGTCACATGGCACGAAGCAACTGTTTGGAAATTCTTTTTACAACTATGAAGCATGAAAAAATAAAACAACCTGCAATCGCATGACTTACTTGCCTTTTCTAGACTGTGGGGCAAACTTCTGAAGCCAGTTTTACGAGCTGGGGGTGAGAGAGAGAGTGAGTCAGAGCTGTTTTTGAAACCTCTCTGCGCAGAAGAGTGACAGCTAAAAGGTTAAGCATGTTTGAATATGCTCACTCACTGGAAAAACAATAAACAAGTTGCAAAGAAAAGGAAACTAAAACATTGCACATTACAACACATCATTAACAGCATAACATTTTAACTAGCAAAACATTTTGACATTTAAATTTTGATGAAACTGCTATAAAATAAATGTGTTATAGATATACAGTATTTTTGTATCTGATGGCTGGTCATGGTCAGCATGAGACATTAATGCAGCAAAATGATCATTAATATTGCAATGGATGTTTTTTGTGTACCAGTTGATGACTACTAAAACAAATATGCTTCATTAAATATCTTAAAGTATTAAGGTGTCAAGTCCTTGAAATGCAAGCGTGGTTTCAGAAAAATTGAACTTGAACTGAAAAAGTGTTTGCAGAAAGCAGTTTTATGTTTACTTTTTAATGTCCTGCATGTATCATGGAAGAGCGCAAATTATGTCCTTTGCATCAAACTTCAAAAGGGCTTTACGCAGCAATTTCTTTTAATCGCATCAACTTGAGCTATTGTTTTTTCTGTAAATTTATTAAAAAAATAAAATAAACAAACACTAATAGCTGAGCCGTCACTGGCCATTGTTGCTCAGCAGCTCTGCCCTTGTCATCTCTCTGTGTTTTCTGTGTGTCATAACAACAACAAAGCCTCGTAAGTAGACTCAAGACCGACTCTGTGCACCAGATGGAAATACACAACCTCAGGCAACACTTCACATGGGGACCTTGTCTTAACATGTACAGGACTACATAAAAGCAAAGTCAGTTTAGTGCAGTTGTTAGACATCAGCAGCAGTAGTTAAACTTAATCAACTGTTAAAGCTGGGTGTAGCTTAGTTAATACTCTCTCGGATTTGCATTTGGATAGAAATATGCAAGCTAAGCAGCATGTGACTAAAGCCTATTTTCAACCTTGGCAAATCAACCATATCTTATTAGTAACACAAAGTAAAAAAAAAACAAAAAAAAACAGAAGTCTTTACACAGTGGAAGAAATATCATCTGCAAAGGTCATTGTGATTACTCTCTCTCTGCAAACTCACTTTATTTATTTAACTTAAATGAAAGTTTTGAACCAGTTCTGCTTGTTTGCAAAAGTGACGGTGCTCAAATATTTGAAAAGCTGCAAAATAAGACAATTCTTATTTTCAAAACTCTCAATGTATAGCACCAGTTCCAGTTAATTGAGGTGCAGTTGATGTCCCAGTAATCTATTGATTCAGTTAGCTTTAGTCTCATTCCTTCATTTCCTTTCTGCTGCTTTAAATTGATTTTACAAGCTGAATCAACAAATGTATTTTAAGTGCAGTGACCAAAAAAAGTTGATCTTGATTCTAAAAGCAGAAGATAGTACAGAAAGTAAAGAGCTATAATACTGACAAACTAAAAACAAGTAAAGTTGAAGTCCGTTCTGTGGAGGCAAAAGTATACAAGCCTAATTTTGCAACCGCTTTCCCCGTTTGTATGTTTGTTTGTTTTGTGGTCGCACTCGTGTTTTTCACTTGTCAAGGAGCGTGTCTTGTCACCGTGGCACTCTCTCCTGACTGGTCACAATGAACACACACCTCCCGCTCCTTGCCAACTGCCAGGGCAAATGAAATGGTTGGTTGATCTTGCAGAGGGTTTTGGATTACCCTCGTACAACCGAGAAGCTCCACTGCCTTCTCTTTCCACTATTGGGAGAAGTGTTTATGTGGCAACAACAGTTTAACCATGCCCTCCGATACCTGAATTTGTGTATTTTCTTAAGAGTAGTTTCAGCTGCCACGTGCATGGTGTCGCCAGCTGTAGATGAGGGCCGGGGACTTAGCAAGTTCTTTCCATTGCAGAATCTTTTTTCATTTGAGTCTGGTTGGAAATAGCGCTAACGTCTTTGTTGAGCGGGGGAACGGGAGCGCGCTATCGCTGTCGCGCTACGCTAACGTAGGGGGGATTTTGACTGCCTTCACGTGGGCCGGACAGAGACACGCAGCCGGATGCGGCCCGCGGGCCGTAGTTTGGGGACCCCTGCATTATACTGTACATATATTACGTCACAGTGTGATGACGTGCAGGCAACAACTATGCAACAAGCTAATAACGTTGTTGGATTTGATGAGTTTTAAGGGAGGGGTATGTACCATTCACCTCCATCTAGTTTGCTGAGTTGAGTCGGTTCTTAAACCGACCCACACAACGGTTATGGGATCTGTGGCAGCAGGTAAATTAGCCAAAATGTTGAACTATCCCTTGAAGACTGCAAGCTGACACTAACTGATTCCAGCACAATACACAACAGATCAAATTTGAATGTGCTTAACCTTTAGTACAGTAGAGTCCTTGCCCCCAGCCGTTTTAAACTTATTTATCTTTGAGAGGCCGACAGCATTTAACATGAGAATCATCCACGTGTAGAGATCATTTTTCGTATTCAGATTTACACAGGGGATGGGATGGAAGATTAAAAGTGGGTCTAAAATCATCCATGATTCAGCCACTCCGGTAAGCCCATTGTGACCATGACACACAGCCTGGGATCTCAGTGATGGCAGAGGTCCCAGGGCTCAGGCATGAATCTGCTATCCGACTGTAGAAACACTGGACAACCAGGCTTTCATTTGGAAAAAAAAATATATATATGTATATGTATATATATATATATATATATATATATATATAAACAAAAAAGAAAAGAAAAGCACAATAACCCAGTCAGTGTATTTAGGCGCGTAAATAGCTTTGATATTTATACTGTATATGTTTATAGTGTATGGATTCCGACACAGCAAGCCGTGTCTCATGTGGCTCTTTGAATTCATGAGGACACACGTACGTACTGGATGAAAAGGAATCCGCCGACACAGGGACGTGGATGTGGCACGGAGCCTAATGACCTTGTCACTAGCTGCCATAGGGGCTGGTTGACGGACGGCCCCTTCTCTCTGACAGCTGCCTTCAAGGGCCATCAGCAGAGGCAAAAGAGCGGCTCTCCTGGATTGAAACAAGACACGTCTGCACATATTTCGTCAGCAGGGTGCAGATTTTTTCGAGGATGTGAAGCCAGTCCACAAGATGTCCACGCATGGACCGGTCACAGCCCCTCATCACAGGGCAACACTAAGCGGTTGTGCTGTGACAAGCCAGAGATAAATTGGCGCTATTACGTGAGTGTGGGGTCAGCAGTGTGCTACATCAGAGGCCAAGGTGTTAGCTATGTTTTAACACAGTCATATATCATCAGTCATATTTTGATTCCGCTCCCTTCATGTCCGACGCAGCCGACACCCTAACGGTTCTGGTCCAAGGACTGTGGCCTTACATTATCATTTATGACGATGACAGCGGTATTTTCTAGCAATTGGAATGTCAATCAGAGCAGCGTCCATAAAGCCATTTTGGAGGCAATTGGGCATTCTTAAGAGTCTTGGCATGTCCACAGCATTAAGCCCCACATCATCGGTACCCATGCCAGCCTGTCATAGGCTGGCAGAGGTCAAGAGGTCCAGCTGAGAGATGACCTGATATAACGGCACCAGGTCAGGACTGCTGCGCAGCTGTGATGCAGAGGGCATGCAGTTTGGCACCAGAGGCCTCAAGGACAAAAATAGCACAAGAGTACATTTCTGTCCTCCATCTAGTGTGTTGCCATCGCGTCTCGTCTCACTCATGCGTAATCTGGCGAATGCAATCGTGTGCGAGAACAATGTCCCGACTCAAGGTTACCATTTATTGTGTTGGCAGCCCCGTGAAATATGAGCTTCTGTTCTGAGTCTGTCCAAATTAGACAGGGCACTCAGACTGAATGCCTAATTTCATTCAAAGCCCGACAATAAGTTTGAGTCAAGTAATGAAAATTGTGGAAACACGGGGGCAATTTTCAATTGTAGCTGGGTGAAACCGGGCGGAGATGGTTGCCAAGGAGATCAGTCCTGTGAGCGTGAGGTGTGACAACTGCGTCACGGGCTCTTTCCCTTTTTTTTTCTCTCCACGACCATTTAGTATTCCTCCCTCCTCTCCTCGGAGCACCTCAGTGCCTCATCACTGCTACGTCACGTGTTTCAAGCAAACCCCACTGCCTGCCACCGGTCGCCGCGGAGACGTGGGCGGCAGCCTCGGCTGTTTTTCTTTTTCCAAGATCACAGTCAAAGTCACGGCCTCACATGTGATGAGTGGCGAAAAACCTTCCCGTCACCGTTAACAGCTAGTCAGCAGGTGTCAGGTTGATTTGTCAGCACATGCCACCCTGAACCGACGTGAGCGCATGTCACACTCACACACACAGACGTACAAACATTGGATCAAATTTGAGCTGTGTGGAGCATGTCCCTAAATCTGCGACAGAGGCCTTTTTGTGCTGATGGATGGATTCAAGCTGGCATTTTGATTTTGTTTTTTTTTTATTATTTTTATCCACTTAGATGGGCATAAATTCATTCATATTCACGGTGTTGAGTTTGACTCACACACGCGCACAAAAACCTACACACACAGAAAAAAAAAAACACGGAAAGGCATGCATAAATACATACATCCATGTCCTTCACACGTCAGCTGCAGTATTATGCAAGACAGGACGTAAGCGTGCCCGACCCTGGTCTCCTTCATAACACAACCCCAAATTCAACATTTATCTAACATGGACTGAAAATAATTGCACATATTTTTGCAGAGGTTGTTAAATTTGATCATAAAAATAAAATTCACAGTGCATGACCTTGATGAATTGTTAGGATGTAGGCAGGGTTCAAAATTGACAGTACCCAGAGGTTGTCGATTTGGCCAAATCTTTAGTGACTTGGGCCGTTTCCACACCTCACACAGTGCAACGGAAAACAAGAGGATTGTTTTGCAGGTAGGTTGTCCGATAATTATGTGACAAATTATGCTCCTCGAGGTGATATAGTTTGTGAAGGGAGAGCTGATCTCTCCCTCCACAAGAAAAGTTAACGTAATATTGAAACTACTATTAAAACAGGGCATAAAGCAACTTCTTTTTTACGAGCAAGACAGAATGAATAAATTAATACCCTTACATTATTGTATTCATACAAAAATCCAGCTAAAAGACCTATGCTGATAGAAGCATAGCTGATCTTAGCTGTGTGTGCAAACAGTTGGGTTGACAATTGGGTGAGAACCACACAGAACAGACAGCAATACATGGAACCCCTTGCATTGCTCATCCCTTTAAAAGTCCTTATAACTGGAATGGTGAGGGGACAAAAGACACAAACCTCAGTTCAGAGCGACAAATGTCCCCATCAATTCTACTCTACCTAATGGACGTTTCAGACAGAACAGCAGCGAGGAGTCTCTGCAATCACTCAGGCCTCGCCACCTTATCATTCACAACACCTTTCTGCCTGACAAATGTTGGCACGTCGCAGCCCTCGCACACGCGCACAAATGCGCGTTGCGGCGCGTGAGCGAGAGCGCATGAGATGGATTGAAGTGCTGATGCGAAAGCAGCAAGACAGCAAGACAGGGAGGAAGGAAGGGGACGGCTATGTCATCACCCTCCGACCGCATTAGTCAAAGCAATTCAGTCGATCCTCGCCTTCTCCTCCGCCTGACCCTCCACTGAGCTGTCAGTCTGCCCTGGAGAGAGTGATGGATGGACTCACTGTTCATTCTAACTCCATCCTAAGCAGCGCCGGCGAGAAAAAGATCTGACAAACGCACAAATTTGGTTGTTTTGACACATTGTGGGGTGGGGCTAAGTCGGGAGCGACAGCACAGCAGCAGAGTCTGATTAAAGACTCAGCACTCTGAGCCAAATAATGTATGCCAGAGCTTATTGTTTCAGTTTGGTTTGTGGCTGCTCGGCCTCTTATTTTAGTTTTTTTCCAGGGTGGAAAAAAAACAAACCCTCAGCGTAGCTTGTGTACACCGCCGTTCGTGAAGCATATAAATACTGGAGAGTGTTTCTGCAGTCGATGGCGCTCAAAAGGTCTTTATCAACTCACTCTACGCAACAACCACACAGGCTTTCAATCTGAACCAAAGTGGCATGACTGAAACTGCAGAGTCGCCGAGCAGAGAAGCAAAACAACGATCGCTTTCATGCACAAATAACACGTTGATTAGTAGATTTATGAACATGTATATTTTAGATTGAGCATTTTAAGTCCCATATGTTCCAGATATTTGGCCTGTAGCTTAAGGTATGTCAACAATATATGGTAAGCATTAACATGATACCACTGAACAACATATCACTTCTAAAACATTAGAACATAGACATAACAACAAAACATAGAAACGGTCTTTAAAACTAGTGTTGCGGTAATGAGATGTCCGAAGATCGTCCGGGTTGGGTTGCTTACACCATGATTTCACAAATTCTGTTTTGCAACGACTAATATTTCTTGTTAAACCACAACCTTTATGAGCCCTGTCCATACAGTGAGTAAATAATATCCTGCACATCCTCGTCACATGACGTTGCTAATCTGTAGTCACTGATGAACCGGTGCAATGACGTGACTGCCATGTTAACAACCTCCTCCAACCCATCAAATGAGAAACTGTCATGCTAGAGACTTCCGCCAGGTCACAATCAAGCAGATAAAAGGTGAGCTGTGACCTTTGCTGGATTACATACACCGATAATCTGCTCCGAATGGAGGACACACCTCTCTGCATCTTAAAATACAGCAGGTGCACAGGAAGTAGGAGGGTGGGTGGGGGTGGGGGTACTGCTGACATTCACCTTTACGATCTGACTGATGATGACGCGTGCCTCCTGTTTCTCCTTGGAGCTCAATTTCAGCTCCATTTACTTGTTGACAAATTTCTTCTGCTCAAACGAGACAACAGTGCATAAAGCTTGAAGCTGCCAGGTAGAAACGCTCACACTCTCTGTGCCCTTTTTTTTCTTTTTTTCTGAAGGAAATAGAAGTAAATTGCATGTTGTCTGAGCTGCTTAAGACCTTGGAGGGGAACTTGTCCTTTGGAGCGAGATAGTGGTTGACCAGCTGTCCAACACTGCCCCACAGTGGTCGACTTTGCCAACTCTGTGGCTAAATATTCTTTGTAAATTGCAAACAATTTAAAGTAATAGTTAAAGTCCCAGTGACTGTCACATCCCAACGGATGTAAAATTTGTCGCATTTGAAGCATCCTCTGAGGGAGCGGTGGGCGGCAGCAGTGCTGCACCCAGGAATCATTGGGCGATCAAACCCCCGAATTCCAATCCCGAATACTGAGTGCCAAGCAGGGAGGCAATGGGTCCCATTTTTACAGTCTTTGGTCTGACCTGGCCAGGGATCAAACCTACGACCTACAGGTCTCAGGGTGGACCCTCTACCACTAGACCAATGACCACTTTATTCAATCACCGCATGACTACAGGATTATTTTTGTTAATATTTAAATTGAATGAATTGCCTTTGAGAAATGAAATGTCTAAAGTGGAAAGCGGTCACTGCATTGCAAAGTAGTAGAGGCTAGAGGAGGAGCGTTCCATTCTTGGCTTGTAATACTTTGTGACGAATGCAAATCATTTGTCCTCATTCAAAACACAAATATTAAAAATGGCAAACTGTATTTCTTAGAAATATGTTTGAATTTGTGTCAACTTGAGAAGGATTTTTTTTTTTTTTTAGATTTAGGAAACACTAGGCAACGACATATCATTTTTTTTTTTTTTACCTATATGCTGCTGTCAGTTCAACATGGAGCTGCATTCACATCTGTTGCAAGTGGAATACTTGCAACTGCAATGCAAACTCCACACAGAAAGGCCCCAGGGCCGGGGATCGAGCCCAGCACCACCCACCGCATTGCCCTGGACTATGAATTAAAAAAATAAATAAATTCCTTCAACCTTTCATCCCCATGAATAGATAATATGTCAATAGTCAGTTTTTTTTTTGTTTGTTTGTTTGAATGTGCCTTTACACATACAGCAGCATCTAATACAGCGGAGAATAGAAATGCAGAAATACCTCCAGCAGTGATGCAGCCTCAGCAGTCTCTTGTCCACGCTCCTCCTCTCTCTCCTCATTTTAAAAGAAAAGGCCGGCCTTTGAACGGCAGCTTTGAAGAACAGTGGCAATGTGAGGAGTGTTTCGCCACCACTCACTGGCCGAGCTCTGACTGAAGCGATGATCTGCTTTATCTCCTTGACGAGCGAAGGCTCTGCGACGTTGTCCATTGTCTCGCCAAGAAGCCGGCACGTGTGACGGCGTGATCAGAAAGAAACGGTGAGCCCGCTCCCATCCGACAGCAGTACCGTCCTCCATGGGCTTCAGGCCATAGATCACAACCTCACTGAATGGCTCCCGTCACTCTTGTTTGGAGCCCCATGTGAAATTTGCTTCCAGTCATCGACAATAGTAGCAAGAGACCTCCAAGCCAAGTCATACGTAACTGCAATCCCACATGCTTTGGAATGGCCTGGTGAGTAAAACAACAAATAGCTCAGCTTCAACATTTGCGGTACTGCTCGAAAGCCCCGCTTCTCCAAAGAATCAGTACAGATGCAAATCCAAGGAGCAGATCTTGGAATGGATTCTGTGAGCTCTTCAGGCGATGCGGACACTTTGAAACAGCTGGGTAATCTGGGTGACAGAAGCACTTTTAGCAGCAACAGCATCAGGGTGCTTTACCTCCTCCAAAATAAATTACATAACGTAGTTCCTCATGCTTATTGTTTTTTTCTTATGTATTTTAGCTTCGTAAGACCAAGTTTAGAAAAGGCGTGGCTTTTGTTTTTTCAGGTTCATTTCTCAACCCAAGTCCTTTATGGTTTTAATCCATATGGTGCTGCCACAGTCAGCTGTTACTCTTGGCTCTAAAGCAAGTGACACTGTGAGGCACTTCCAAAATCCACTTTAACCTTCCACCTAGTTTATGTTA
The DNA here is from genome assembly GCF_046127955.1 of Nelusetta ayraudi. Lineage (NCBI taxonomy): Eukaryota > Metazoa > Chordata > Actinopteri > Tetraodontiformes > Monacanthidae > Nelusetta > Nelusetta ayraudi. Next base: position 6,705,609 of record NW_027466067.1, on the reverse strand, counting down.
TTTATATTTCAGCTTATCATTATGGTGAAAAGCTGTTTCTGGCTGATATGTTGTGCAATTCCGATTAGACACATAACATGACACATTTATCACTCAGTTGGTGCAGAAAAGGGAGGCATGCACTTCTCGGCATGTATGTATATTTAAAAAAAAGAGAAAAAAAAAATCACTGATACCGAGAAATGCATGTACCCCTTACTGCTATCTTGTAGCAGTTGGTGTGGTTTCCCAATCAATGATCAATAAAGTACAATCTATCTATCTACCCATCAATCTATCTATCTATCTATCTATCTATCTATCTATCTAATAATGTAATGTGAAAAGCTATCTGTGGCTGGCATTTCATCAACTTTTGACTGGATCCAGAACATCAATACTCAACATGACACGGAAAATCATCATAGCAAAAACGTTAGCTTGCAATACAACATTATACTACAAACATACTATAAATAAATAAAACATTTTAAATTGTAAGTAAGTAAATAAGTAGGTAGCCTACTTACCAACAAAAAGTAATTTCCTTGAAGAACTGTTTCTTCCAAACCCTCAGAGATTTTTTTCCAGAATGACAGTAGAAACAGGCGCAACGTCAACGTCACGGTTCGCAAGTAGTTTAGCCATGTTAATGTACGACAAAATTTGTTCGGAGAAAAAAAAAAAAACTTGTCCGCTGTTATGTTGGTGGTTGGCCTCTCCCTTCAAATGACGTTATGGTGGGGTTGAGAGCTAGCAACCAGGTTTTGCTCCTCAGTAGCTGCTAATCTTGTAACTAAGTATAAAAAAAGGACAACTCCAGTTTACAGAAAAACAACCGTTTACAAAAACAAAAATGCACATTATTCTTACAAAATTGTTATGTTTATCTTGGCAGGGGTGATTGTAGAGCAGAGCTTTAGGGGTGCTGAGCACCCAATGAGCCTCACCACCACCAACAGAACAGCCTACTCACCTTTTTTTTTTCTCACAAAAAGAAGGGAAAAAATGGTATATTCTTATCTTATTTTGAATATGCAATCTGAAAACTGTGTGAGAAGTGATGCACATATGGGGGAGATTGACTAGAAAGAGAAAGAAAAATCTTTTAAATTTTTCTTTAAATGTTCTTTAATTTAAAGAAAGTTTAACAGTTCAAGAAGAAAAGCAGAAAGCATTTTTTATTTTTTCTGGCTGAGTATTTCAGTCATTAAAAACGTTTGAACTGTTGTTCTTGAAATGAAAAAAATACTTGGGGTTCAATATTTTGTATAGGCCAAAAACAACTGCCCCTTTCTCTCCAATTCAAACTTGGTTTACAATAGCCTACAACGTGTGTGTGTGTGTGGGGGGGGGGGGGGCTAACTTGCCGACTGTCTCCGTCTCCTCCGGAGGGTGACAGTTAGCAAGCTAGCGAAGGAGTCCTTCCTAACAATATTAAAAGTAATGAATGTATGTTTTTTGTGAGGCAAAAAGGGGGCTGGTGATAATTAAAACATGTTGGTACTGAGGCATAATGTAAATGTAAGACACTTTGGTTGAGCTACTCCCTGGATTCACAGTTGATAGCTGAACAACTCTCCTTACCTATGCGCAAGTCGCACTCGCCGACGCCGACTGCCTTCAGTGGAGGTACCGGACCGGTAGAGCGGGTGAGATGAGGATCGTACCATTTCCAAGGGGTGGGCGTTTTTCACGTTGATTACGTTAATATGGTGTGTTTGAACTACAGTACAAGTTGACTCTTTCTTGGAAATTATTTGAGCTTGTTAAAGACGAATTAAACGTGTAAAACAATAACTTTTCAACACAACTTTTGGAGGTGCCGAGTTTAATTTTGGGGGGTACTTACTGAAGCACCTCCCAAACACAGCTAGCGTCACCCGTGTATCTAGGTAATTAACGATCACTCCTGACACTGGCAGCATTGCTACATCTCCATCTCAACAGGCTAGCCTCTGCACTTTGACCCTTCACAACCTCAACACGCCAAACAGGACGTTTTCCTCCTGTGTCTTTGGCTCCACCCTGTGGCCACATAGGTAATTTACCCCCCCTCTCTCTCTCTCTCCACAATACCGTTTACTGTTGCCGTACGGTTGTGGGCGGGTGAGTGAATGTAATTTTTGAAAACATTGAAATAACCATCCACATAAAAATACAAAAGAGATTATTTGTTTAAAAGAAACAGTAAGCAGTTTCTTATGAGTTCAATACAGAAAAAAATATGGATTTAGAAAATTTTGGTCGAATGACATGGAGTCAAATTAAAAATGCACTTTCAGAAAAACACAGCTTTTTTTTAAATGGCAAAAGATGAAATACAAAAGAAGCTATTAATACATATATTAATATACATAACATATATTAATACATATATATATATATATATATATATATATATATATATATATATATATATATATATATATATATATATATATATATATATATATATATATATATATATATATAGCGGTATAGTCCTCTTTGTCCATTCATTGCTGAAGTCTTTACATTGTGGTAAGTGGTAAGTTGGTCATCAGACATGGACACCAGCATGATGGAGGATATCTAGTTTGAGCAGCATTTAGCACTGTCATTGAAACAGCAGACTGCCTCGTGTGAGCTGTGTGGTTTGTTTGTTTTTTGCTTTTTATAGACACAAAGCTCAAATCAAGATGTAGACATCAGAAATATCTGTGTCCTAAAGCTGATGTTGATGAATCAGCTTACAAACTGGGTTCCACGTATTATGAAGAGCGCTGAATGCATTGTATCTGAATCTGGGTGACCTTAATCCTGGAGGAAGTGGAGACATGTCATTAAGTGCTCATAGCCGAGCTGGGGAAGCTCGCTCAGCCTGCTCCGACCCTTAGGACTGAACAAAACACGCTCACATTTCAAATGTCCAATTTTCTCTCTTCAACCAACGTTGAACAAACCCAAGTCACAGCTTCTCCTGCACTCAAGAGTTGCTGGGGTTCTTAAGAGTCTGGGCCCCAGCTGTCTTGGGTTGGAAGGTTACAACCAGGACAAGTCAGCAGTTCATCACAGGGCCACACAGACCTTCCACACTGACGCAAAAGGACAATGTGGAGTAGCCTCTTACCGCAGCCCAATGTGCGAGCAAGAAAGAGCGCCTGCCGAGAAACTACTCAGGCACAGCAAGAATGCACACAACCCACACTGAAAGGCCCAGGTGCGCCCTTTGTGACATCACAGTGGGATGGTTTTCAGACTTTTTCATGAGAAGTGGAAGTAAAAGATGGACTTCTGTCATTTACTGACAGCCTGGAGACATATATATGAACCTGTATGTATTGCATTCTTTGAATCTAGGACACGTACTTGATGCAATGTCTAACTTTTGCCACCAGATGGCAGCGTTTACTAAGGCTCGGCCGTCACGGACGCCCTGGCCACAAAAACAAGCAGGATTTTGCCCTTCTAACCATGTTTACGCAGATATTTGTTCTTGTCTGCACTCATTAGCCACAGAAGAACCATAGCTTTCGCTTTTAACCCCCATCAGCCGGTTGCCTCCTGGCAGCCTCTGCTGCCTGGTGCTCGGCTGCAGTCAGGGAAGAGATGGAGTTCAGTCTGAAAAAAAAAAAAAAAAAAAAAAACAAAAAACCTAGCGCTGAGCATACGGGGAGTATTCCCCCCTCGAGCTCCTGCCTGACAGGACGAGGCATCTGTGGGTCACCATGTAACTCGAGTGGAAGGGAATTAGAAAGAAGAAGGAAAAGAAAGGAGTGTAAAAGCGGTCACAGAGAGGTCACATGTCTGCCCGTGTCGCATGTTCCAACGTTCAAGCTGAACTTTGATGTCGGGCCCTCGGCAGGCTGGGTCCCTCTTGAGGAAATATCGACTTATTAAACATGTTCCAGTGACTTATCGCAAGCAGGGCGTTCGCGCTCCCCGTTATGGCGGCGAGCTCCCCTTTACGCATGAACAATTATATAAATCTAACCCTGAAATCAGCCTCCTCACCTGCAGAGCAGCATCGAGGGGCCGGGTGACATTCTTCTTGAAGTCCGCCCGGACACAACCTGGCAGTTTCTCATCATTAACTGCACCCATGGAGCAGCTGCCCATGACCCCAGTATTAAAGAGCTCCCTGCCAGCCCAGAACAGTGTGGATCAAACACACTTTATCTTTGATTTACATCCAGAGTTTCTATTAACATCTCATTCTTATTTACTGTACATGTGAGGGGGGCCAGGAGTCTGGGCCAGGAGTCTGGGCCGGCCCAGGAGTGTGAGACCAGTCAGTCAGTTGTACCTCTGTTTTCTTGGAGCTCTCACGCAAACTTATTGATTGATCAGCAAAGGCAGAGTCCCAGCGAGCGGTCTGCATCACTTCAGCCACTGTACCGTAACTCTCCCGGAAGTCGAGGGTCTCGGGGTCGGACCCTCTCCCCAATTAAGGGCCCCTGTACAGTGAGGAGAGTGCGTTCCCTCCACAGTCCATCTTATTTCAGTGTAATCCCACTCTCCATCATGTTTTTTGGGGAAGTGGAACGTGATGGAAATGCCGTGTGACACCTCTGACCCATTTGGAGGTCTCATAACACAGCATTAGCTGGTGAACTCTTCCCCGCTGCAGGTTTTTTTTATTCTTCCTTCCAAGCACCCCGCCACCATTGCCGAACATTTGCAGTGACCTGGTGCAGCGAAAGACTGAGAGGTGAACAAGGATGCGAGTTCCAACTTCAGCACAGAGGTTCATGGCTTCAAACAGGATGGGTTCAGGCCACATATACATGCTAAGCAGTGTCTTGTAAACGTGCACTATAAATAAATGTAGATACAGTCAACATAGTGTTTGGCCATAAGATTAATTCTCTGATTCGTGTCTTTAATCCATCCATCCATTTAGTATCGGCTGCACTCACAGTTGCAGAGAGTCTGTAGAGGCGGGTTTACACCCTGGATAAGGCTGCAGTTTATTGCAGGGTCACGAGAAAGTACAAAAAATAATAACATGAAAAAAACAGCCATAGTATAATTCACACATAATGACAATTTTAATTTCTATATAATTATAATAATTTTCTTACTGATAGTTTTCTGGTTCATTAAAAAGTAAGTTGTTTGGAGATTAGTTAAGATAAAAACTTACCACTTTCCAGATAAGACTGGTTCTTATTTAAATTCATTTGAAACAACCATTTTTGAATTGTTGATGCACCAGAGCACATTAAACTTAACACTCGGAAGTATTATACATTATTTGGCTGAATTTGATGAACATGCTGGTAAATTAAGATGATTGTGGGTTCACAAAGCCATTCATTTATCCGTTTCATAGAAATCAATTAGTTATACATTTATACATTTGCTTTTTAAATGGTGGAGGTTTTTATTATTAATTTAGGTATACAGTTATTTTTATATTGCAAACAATATATATGTGTGTATATATACATATATATATATATATCGTTTGCAATTATATGATATTATTATTATATTATGTACAAATTATGTACAAACATTTGCACATTTGTAAAGTGTAAATGTAGTGCAAATTTAGAAGAAAAAGGGTCTAGTAAATAAATGATGCATTCTAACTTTTTCCTCTGTCCAAAGATGAAACCTGACCTGCTTTAGAAGTGTAGTTAAAAATTAAGATGAAGTAAAGATAAAGAAAATATAAAAAATATGGATTTATATTTAAATGAAGACAAACGTGTCTAAAATGACACAAAGCAAGTTAATGAATAACATATTCAATATAACATTAATAACACAATTTTTTAGGCTTAAAAAATACATATGAATCACTTCTACAGAAAAACCAATGAAGGAAGAGTGTGTTAGATGTACTAATGTACATCTAACACACTCCTAAGGGCTGATTTGAACCAATGTAACACCAGAGTGTATGTTGTTTATATTTGTATATTATATCATAAACATTTAATCTGGGAAATTAAAGAAAAATAATAAATATAACATTTGTTTCAATTTGGTCTAAATTCCAGTTGGTTGTAACAAAACTAATATTTAGACCAAATAAGGGCAGGAGAAGAGATTTTCCATGCAAAACAAATGCCACATTCTGCAGGAAGTAGTTGAATGTTTACAACCCACAATTGGCCATGTTTAAATCAAACATTAAACTGGATTTGCACTGGTTTCACTCATGGTTAGACCTCAAACTTCAGAGTCAAGGCAGAAAAAGATGGGCACAGGGCCGTAGGAAGGAATTTCAGGGGAGTTGGAGCCCGCCGACTAACCCCAGTCCCCACGCTTCAAAACAAAACAATCATTTACACCACCTCCTAATATGAGGACAAACCTCTTCTGCTTTGCTTGTTGGGCCCTGAGATGTGCGGGTGGTGAAGCGTGGCGGCAGCGAGGGCCGGGCTGGCAGTCCCTCTGCTGCTCACCCCTCGCTGCTGCTGCCTGACCCCCCGGCCGCCTTCCACTGCCGCTCACGGGGTAAAGCTTTTAACACACACGCCTCTCCCTGGCGGGTCAGGCCGAGGTCTCCAGCCTTTCACACGTCCGCCGCTAATGAGGTTTCAAAATTTCAGAGCAAGGTGAGGGGGGGCCACGGGGAGGGGTCCGACCCCCCGCCGGAGAGACCGAGTGGTGGAGAGACGGCAGCACTGTTGCTCAAATCACTTCTGACATAAACCCGCAGAACAATGTGCAGTAGTCTGGCTCTGGGAATACACCCAGAAAAATGAGGCTAGCTTTTAAAGCTCGGTTTGACCTAAAAAAAAGAAAAAAAAGAATCTAGCCATTATCTATTCACTCTGATTGGTGGTAAACCTGCTCGGTGTTCTGCATGCAATGTGGCATCACAGATTGTGACAAAAGTCATTAATTCTATCAATTATTTACTCCATACATATGTGAACTTGCTTGGTTTGGATTTCTCCAGTGTGTGAATTAAGAACAGTTTGTTTGTTTGTTTTTTTAGGTTTAAGCTGCAGGATGTCTCTTATTTCAAAAGCTGAAAGACACAAATAACACAACTGGAATGGTTTTCACGTTGCAGGATGTAATTTGGGAGCATTTGGCAAAACTATACCCGCATAACAGCATTAACACCATTACCATGACATAAAGATTGCAACTGCACTTTCACCGAAATTCTAAATTGCTGGTAGTTTAGCTCTTTGACCAACATAAATTGTTGGGTAATTTAGCTCTTTACCTTTTTAGTTATTTATTGAAATGTCTTGAATTTATTCTTTATTTAGCCTCTTGAGATAGAAAGCATGAGGGAAAACAGCTAAGTAATAAAAACAGAACCAAAAGTTTCAACACTGTATATCTTGTGTGAAATTTAAACTGAGGGACTTTGGGCTTGCTGAACCTATTGTCCTATATTGTGTAATGAATTTCTTTGCCCAGGTAAAAAAAAAACAAACAAAAAAAACAACTCAAAATCACTTGTAAAACTACCATGAGATGGAGCATGGCAGACTTCCAAGCCGACTTTGTTGTCCTTGACAATCCAATGCCCCGAAAACACACAGAAATCATTCTTTAATCATTCTAGTCATCATTTTTGTTTTTAATCAACAGAAATGTGAGCTGATGGTGTAATTAATGCAGAATGATAAATATATTTATTCTCAGGTCATTTAAATCGGTCATGAAAATGTATGCAATTTGGGTTAAATGTGTTGTCTAATTTTGATCCGGGCAGCAAAATTATTTGACAAAAACACGTGAAAAAAATAGAGAAACGCAACCACTCCATCAGAGTTTTATAACAGATCTTATTTTTGTTTTTTGTTTTTTTTTTATTGAGGAGATCCAGTTGGGCTTTCCATTTTTAGAAAATAAACCAATGACAATATTACAAATAATGAAATTGTTACATCATTCACAGGGTAACAATTAATATACATTTATACAGAAATACAGGAGCTCCCACATCTGTCACAGTGGTCTGAACCGGCACCGGGGCGATGATGTGGAGGTTGGAAAACGGAGCGCAGAACACACGGAAATGTCCCCCCCCCCACCACCCCCCGCCCGCCCCACTGTCCCAGTCAGCAGCCAGAGTTGAGGTGGGGGAGGAGGGGGAGGGGTAGGGGGAGGGGGGGCAGGGGTGCGGGTGAGACAGGGTCAAACTGGGAGAGGCGGGTGGGGGGGGGGGTTACTGGTTAAGGTGGCAGCAGCACTGATTCCCGGGCCTGAAGCGTCCACCTCCCACAGGCTACATTTACAGCCACCAGGCAGCAGAGGGCGCTCCAGTGCTTTTGTGCGGTCGGTATCCTTTCAAACGAGGAGCCATTTTCTGTCCCCTGCATCGCGGGGACGCAGAGCGCTCGGCCTGCACTCTGTCCTGTGGCAGTGACACTGGAACCCTCTCCAACGTCAGGAGATTGGCACACGATGGGGGGAGGGGGGGGGGGGCTCACTGTGTCATTAAGTAAAAGTGTAATTCTGAAAAAGATGCTTCCCGCAAAAAACACAAAAAGGAGGGGGGGAGTGAATATTCAGCTGGTGGAGTCGCCTGCCCGCAATGTTTTGTTTGTTTGCTTCTTTAAAAGTGGAGCGTAAAAATAATAATAATAAAAAAAACTCAGTTCAAGGAAGTGAACTACCGCCAGAGAATATCTGCCCTGCGGGGAGGAATAAGGGCAGGAATTAAACTACAACTTCCTGTGAGTTTATTTTTAAAACATTTTTGGAGGACTGTGGAGTTTATTTTCACTTGAGTTATTCAAAAAGCATCCATTCATCCGTCCATCCGTCTGCCATCACCACTCCCCCCCGCAGTCAGAGGTGTCCGAGGAGGTACTGGAGTCCATTCCAGCCGTCCTGTTTGTGAAGGTGGCTCACAACCCGGACAGGTTGCAACTTTATTAGACCTTAGCAGGTCTCCAGGTCTCCCGCTAATTCAAGAGTTGCCGACCGGGCCTAACTCGCACTCGTACGTGTTTGGACTGTGAGAGGAAGCTGGACCTGATCGGATCACAACCTTCCAAACCGCACCACTGCCTCGCCCACCCACCCGTACACACTTCACAATTTTTTGAACAGTCTGACATTTTTTTCCCCCCCGGCTGCCGCCTCTCTGTGCCGTCTGAATCCGAAGAAAAACGAACTCTCCACACAGTCAGTGGGAGAGGTTCTTCGCGGCTCCTTCTCCAATGGAAAACCTTGAGCAAACCCTCAGACGAACAATTGGATTTCCTACGCGGCGAAAAGAAAAAAAACGCAGACTCGCGCGCTCAACGAGAAGCCATCTCCGACACGGTGCGACGTCCGTCAGCACGTGGCGTTTGAGGTGGTTGGGGGTCGCAGTGGAGTCGGGGGGGAGGAGGGGGGGGGGGTAATTGTGCGATTAAGACGACTTGGCAGCGTCGGGCCAGACCAGCAAGGCTGAATGAGCCTTAATGAGGCTGCAGCCGGGGGAGAGCTCGAACTGCCTGGCGCGCACTTCAAACGGCTAAAGTGCTTTAAAAAGTCGACCGGCAAGCGATGACGGGGGCGCCGGCGCGTTGGCGGCGAGGAGGCGCGGCGTCTTCTCCCGCGAGGTGCCGGGTACTCTGGGAAGACGGTCTGAAGCTCGGTGGAGGAAGCAAACGGCGCGTCGGCTTCAGCGGCATTTAGGTCACAGCATCAGTCGGCGGCGGCGGCGGCGGCGGCCTCTCAGCTGTGACTAACAGCTCCGTGGCTCCACCCCCTCACCACCCCTCCCCCCCCTCCTACAGTTTTTCGAAAAACAAATCCCCACTGCTCACGGAAGCCTCTGAAAGCCAGGGACAGTGACAGGTAGGGGGGGGGCTTCCAGATTGCGTGCGGTACTTCTGCCGGCGCGCTTGGAGCGTCCTCAAATACCAGCACCGGTTTGTCTTTCAAGCACCTGCACGTCTTCCTTCCTTTTCACGTTGAATCGCAGGAGGTGAAGACAGCAATTTAACACACGAAAAACGAGACAAAAAAAAAAATAATTGGGTGCACGTCGGCGAGCTAACAGGTACTCGAACGGGGGTCACCAACAAGGTGCCAGCGGGAAACAAGTCGTCCCCAAGGACCACACGGGTCGCCCGGCGGGCCTGTTCTAAAAAATCGCGCAACTCGGGGAGCTGCGTCTGAAATGTCATTTTATCCAACCTCGTAAAGTCACTGTTGATTGTTCACATTGTCATTGTTGTTCACATGGATAGGTATCATTATTAAAAATAATATACAACTAAAGGCTAACTGAGAAAATGTTTTATTTGAGAATAGTGCAGCTACTAGTTGCCCTTAGCATGAGTCAGTACCCAAGAAGGTTGGTGACCCCTGTACCAGAACTAGCTAGCGCACTAACGGCATTGGCCACTAGGGGCCCCTTCCATGTTCCGCTCGGGTTTTTGGACTGTGTGCACAATATAGAGCACTGCATTTTCACATGTCGGTCTCCGCACCAGGACAGTCTTGCATTGTGAAGTTTGAAGTCTAGACGTATGCAGTCGGGAAGACGCCGGGAGCTTCCGGTGCTGGAGCTGTCTGCGAGAACTCTGAACAGAAGACCTGACTGGGTGTGCGGAGGAATCCTTTTCTTCTTTCTCCGCCACAGACAAGATGACAGCCCCGCTGATGAGTGTTTCCCCGCCGGGCGGCCGCCGCCGCCGCCGCTGCTCTTAAAGTCGCAGGGACGACAAGCGGACCAACTGCCGACAAGAGGCGAGCGCGCCGAGATCAGAGGGAGCGGCAGACAGGTGGCTGACAGGCATGCGTGCGATTGAGGGTGGAGTGTGCAGGGAGGGGCTGGGGCGGTGGGCGGTGGGTGGTGGTGGTGTACCAGTGGTCGGACAGAGCGGCTGTGATCCCGGTGCGGCCCCGCCCCGCTGTGACCGGACACGTCTTACCCAACGGCTCCCGGCGGGACGTCCGCGTCTGGCCCGTCAGGTGTCACTGTGGGCGGGGGAGGGGGCGCGGCGGGAGTGGGCGATCGCTGGTGACTTCCCGGGGAGAAAGAACTGCACGCCCCCCCCAACCTCCCCGCCCTCGGCCTTCACAACAGCTTCTTTTTTTGTTGTTTTTTTGTTTTTTAACAGATGGCAAAACGAACAAACAAACAAAGAACGGAACACGCATCGTTCACAAGGAGGACGAAACGCAACACGGAGAGCTTGTTTATCTACACAGTCCTGTGCACCGACATGATTCCAAAGAACTTTGTCTTTTTTTATATTTCTTTTTTTTTTTTTTTTTTAAATGCATCAATGGAAGATCCGGAGTGTTTTTGTTGGGAGTCGACGAGTCGGCTCAAGTGCAGGAAGGTGGGGGTGCGGCTCGGGTGGGTGGGTGGGTGGCTTGGGGGGGGAGAAAAACGTGGTAACGCGTCAACTTTTTCGATACAGCTGCAAAAATAGAACACGACGACGACGTCGTCGCCTTGCGTTTTTTTTTTTTTTTTTTCTTTCTTTCAGCTTTTGTTGAGTCTGTTTGCGTGTGTGAAATATAAAAGCAAATTGTAATACTCGAAAGGCAAAAAAAAAAAAACAACCAAGAAAATAAAAATAAAACCGGTCCTTTAGCAAAAGGAAGGAAAAAAAAAAAAAAAAGAGTGGAAGGAAACACGGAATATAGAACGCAGCCACGTCAGAGTCGGTTAAGTGAGTCAAAACCAAGCTGGCAACCAAACGGAGGTTCTTACAATTGCGGCAAATCAAAGTTGCTGTGAAAGGAACCCACTCACTCGGCACGCTCGTAAACGATGGGGGGAGGTGGGGGGCGGGGGGGCCCGATGCACGTGGTATCAGCGCTCACGTGCACGCAGACGGGCAACGCCAAAGAAGGGACGCCGGCTGTAAAACGTGGAAGCTGCTGTTCCCCGTTGTTGTTGTTGTTGTTGTTGTTGTTGTTGTTGTTGTCCGAAGCTCTCGGCAGCAGCAGGTCTGAGTGCATCTGATATGTACAGTACCGGGGGTGGGGGGGGAGGGGGAAGGGGAAAAAAAAGAAGGAAAAAAAAAAAAAGAGAGATGATGGAAGTAAATAGTAAATGGAAGAGTTTCTATTTGGCAAGTTGTGAAGAGAAAGAAAATAAGAAGTGGTCTGTCGCGAGAGGAAGCATGGTGAGACGGAATCTTCATCACAAAGTTTCACACAATATAGAAAATCGCTCGCAACGAGCGAGAAAAACAAAACAAAACAAAACTCGTGTCCTTTTCCTGGAGTGATGATCTCTCTCTCTCTCTCTCTCTCTCTCTCTCTCTCCCTCTCTCCGTGTAAATTGTCTGTTTTTGACATCAGTCCGTGTCAAAAGTCGTCCATTTCATGGATTCTTTTTTTCTTCTTCTCTCCTTCCTGGGGGCGGAGTGCACACCGGCTCCCTCGTCCTTTTTTTTATTTTTTTTCCCCCGCGGAGGCGACGGAGAGCTCCTTGCCGTTCCCTCGTTAGCGTCCGACAATTTCAGAAAAAAAACAAACAAAAAACAAACGGGCGAAGACGACCTCCGCGCTTCGCCTCCTCCTCCTCCTCCTCCTCCTCCTCCTCCTTCCTCTCCGTCGTGCCCTTTTAAAGGGTAGCTCTCCCGCTCGGCCCGTCCAGCGCCGCCACCTCACCACTCGCTTCTATAAATTTAAGATAAACTCCTCGCCATTTTTGCCAAGTCCTTCTTTTTTTCTTTTTAAGCTTAGAAAATTCTTTACAAAATCATCAGAACAAACAAACCCTCCCAACCCCTCCCCTCTCCTACCCCCCCCCCCCCCCCCAAAAAAAAAGAAAAAATATTCAACATCAAATAAAAACTGGTGGAAGATTGAAAAAAAAAAGAGAGAGAGAAAAGTGTCGCTGGTCGCCTCGAACCTTCTGTGATTCCTATTGGATTACCCCCCTCCCCCCTGCCCCTCCCCCCCGCCTCCTCGTCTCTTCGCGGCTGATTTCCAGGAGATGGAGGGACAGTCGGGGCGGCGGTGGTGGTGGTGGTGGTGGGGGAGGAGGTGGGGGGAGGGAGGGCCGCACGTCGTCGACGACGACAACGAAAAGAAAGAGAGAAAAAAAAAAAACACCCACTCCATCCTCCACACACTCCGGAGCCCTGCATCCCACCTTCCTCCCCTCCTCTCTTCCTTCCTTCCTTCCTTCCTTCCTTCCTTCCTTCCTTCCTTCCTTCCTTCCTTCCTCCCTCATCTGCTCCCTCGTCAAACCTCCACCGACTGGATCTGGTTCATCTGTGCCCGCATCATCTGGACGCTGTTGAGGATCTTCTTCTGGTGGCCCGCTAACGTCACGCCCACCCTCAGGATGTCTCTGCGGGGACACAAAGAGAGAGAGAGGTGAGGCGGTGGGTGGGGGAGAGGGGGGGTGCTCAGTATGTTTTCAGCAGACACGATGCGGACACACACACACACACACATGTGGAGTGCGGACGGCGGGAGTGCTGTGAGAAACAGCTGGGAGGAAAGAAGCGACGGCTGAAACCGGAGAGGACAGTAAAGTAAGAGGCGTGAAAGCATTGTCATCTCGCGGGCAGACAGCTGCGTCCGCCCCTGAGAAAGCAGACGCAGCCTGAGAAGAAGCTCTCAACTCTTTCAAACCCTTTCAACCCAACTCAAGTTTGTCTTTTCTGACCTCGCCGGTGACGCTGGGAACCTCTCACAGCGTCGACGAGACACTTTTGCCAACAAGACGGTGAGGCTCCGCCCCCTGAAAGTGACTCTAGATATAAATAATAACCTTAATAATGATGTTGATGTTTGGGTTTCACATTTCTGTAGTATGTTTTATTCAAGGAAGTGCAGCTCAACCTCTCAGGGAGGGTATTGGGTGGGTGGTGGTGGTGGTGGGGGGTGCGGGGGGGTTTAATCTCTGGCTCGTGATGCCGTTTATCCACAGAGCGAAAACCATCCTAAACCCTACAGGTGTCATTTTTTTTTTTTTTTTTTTTTTCTCAAAGAATATTTTTCCGCTAATCCCTAAACTGAGGCTGGAGACGACGGGGAGCCGGAGGAGACAAACTGCAGCGGAGACAAACGGCGGAAAAGCCGGAGGAGAGGAGCTGCACAGGAGCCGGATTTACACAACACGCTCAAAGTCTCCAAAAGCGCTGACGTGCTTCCTCTCCCGACGTCGGCTCCTGTCACGTCGGAATCGATCCTCCTCCGCACCAGGACATAAATCAGCCGCCATCTGCATGGGAACGCTCACGGACCGAGCCGACAAATTGGATGTTTCCCCGGCAGCACGAGTCGCAAATCGCTGAAAATGTGACGGCGCCACATTTTCATAAAGTAATCACACAAGTTAATGAGCGCCTCGGTGGCGCTAATGAGCTAATTAGGGCCTTTCTTTCTCCTCTTCCTCCTTGAAATGCCAACAGTTTCCTGCACAGCCCTAAAAAAACAAAAAAAAACAGAGAGCTACAGAGTTCATCATCACAGCGTCCTTGTCCACAGCTGTTGCGTTTAGCTTGCTGTCTCACTTTGCTGCAGGATCAACGTTGTCGTTTGCCGTTTAAACAGGTTGTGAACGCCCCGATAACGAAACTCGCGACTGCGGTGTTTCGTTATCGACAGGTAGCGAGCGCGGGCGCGACGGCTACTTACTCCATGGTCATCTGGGACACGACATCGAACGTGGAGAAGTCCGCGTTGGCAAAGTTCTCCTTGTACTGGCCCATCTTGATGGCGTCCAGCCACTCGTCCACGGTGCTGAAGCTGGAGAAGTCTGGGATGCTGCGGTCCAGCAGGGGGAGATGAACACTGAGCAAGAGAAGTGGGGGAAAGGGGAAAGGGAGTGTGTGGGGTAGGGAGTCGGAGGAGGGGGGGCGGGGACGGACGACATGAGCCGTTAAGATAAAACAACATCATCAGCATAGACCACCTGAGCGAGGTCCAAGCGTGAATTATTACGTTACAATAACAGACGGGCCAGACGGATCTCAGAGAGCGGCAGTGGCCTGATCCATTAGGCAACATTTTCCGAGCCCATTCCTCATAAAGTGTATTTTCCAAATGAAGTGATAGGCTTCAGGGAGCCAATATATCCACTCAGTGTCTGCGGAAAAATCTGGGGCCGGGCCGCTGCGCCGCGCCGCACCGCAAATGAAAGCCCAGACGGGGATAATAGAAATCAGCGAGGCCCATTTTCTCTGGGAGAAAACTTACACCAAGGGCAGCGGCGCTTCTGAATGTTTTTTTTTTTTTTTTGTCTTTTTTTTTTTAAAAAAGGCGGGCGCGCAACTTTGCGTCGGCCCAGGTTTTTTGGCCCAGAAAGCGCTCGTGGAAAGGATCGGATCTATCAAACCAAAAGGCTTTAATTTACATAACCGCCCGGCGCCAGGAGAAACAAGAGACACTGTGTTGCTTCAAAAAAAAAAAAAAAAAAAAAAAGAAAAGAAGAAGAAAAAAAAAAACTGGAACCGTGGCAGGAGGATGAATCTGCCGCCAGGGCCGGGAGAAGCGCTCGCACTGGGAGACGAGGAGGAGCGAACACCGCCGGAGACGTTATCCCCCGCAATAACGGGCGCTGATAAAACACACGTGTGCGTTTAACAGCGAGGCTGCGCCTCTGAGCGCTGCAGCCCGGCAATGCGAGCGCCAAACTAAATCAACAAGCAAGAAGTGAAAGCTCCCGCATTACACCGTCCTCAGATCTCTTTCTTCCCAGCACTCAGGCGGAGCAGTTCTGCATGATTCATTCTAAAAATCACCCCCCCCCCCCCCCCCCCCCAGGTACCAGCGTGCTATCAACTCCTTTCAGACGCCCCTTCTAGGAGACGGATCATTGTCTGGGAAAAACCGCCGAAGGGAATTTTTGTGGTACTTCATTGTTTAGCTTCCTTCAAAGATCAAGCCTCACCCCGAAGACAACGGGGTCATGGCCTTCAGCGTGTTGGGGTTGCGGATCATCTTGTCCAGGTTGTTGACAATCTGGCTGAACTTGGGCCGGTTGTTGCGGTCCTTCTGCCAGCAGTCCAGCATGAGCTGGTGCAGCGCGCTGGGACAGTCCATGGGCGGAGGCAGCCGGTAGTCCTGCTCTATAGCGTTGATGACCTGCAGGGGGAGACACAGATCTCTAACAGTTACTGCGAGAGATGACGTTTAAAAAAAAAACAAGGAAAGAATTGATTGTATTTATATAAACTAGCATGGTAGGACGGTGTGATGACTCTACAAAGGAAGAAAAATCACAAAAAAGTTCAGTTAAGTTTGCTTTTATCCGTGGTGTTTTTTGCAGCTGGTTGAGGCGGAGCTACGCTCAAACGTGTTCAGTGAAAAGAGGCGGTTAAAACACTCCCACTTCTTACTCCCACTTCCAAAGGGTCAAACAGAGGACCTTTTTGAACACATGTGCAGACAGTTTTTTTTTTAGTGTGTTAACTTGCACAGATCAGTACAATTTATGAGCAGCAAACAGAGAAGAAGAAATAAGGTGGACGTCTTCCTGTTTTTTTTCCACCGCGATGGATCAGGCTGAATGGAGCCGTGGCAACAAAAAAAAAGAAAAAAGAAAAAAAACTGCAGAGGATTTAAATGACACGGGGTGGAAAGAAAAAGCGCAAGTAACACAAACTTTTCCAAATCCACAGGAAAAAACTCCGCAGATTTACAACCTCAAGCAACGGATCCCCCGCAGGACTGTCTTTTGACTTGTGGCCCAAAAAAAAAAAAAACACATGCCCACGAGTAGATGATAAACATGTTATCTTTGACGCCCCGAAATTACGCAGGATTTATGCGAGGCTCGTGTCAACTGCGAAGGAAAAGAATTTGGCAGCGGGCCTCCGCTTGATGAACGAGCATTTCGCTGTCGGAACACCGCTGCCGCTGCTGCTGCTGCCGCTGCTGCCGCTGCTGCTGCTGCTGCTGCCGCTGCTGCCGCTGCTGCTGCTGCCGCTGCTGCTGCCGCTGCTGCTGCCGCTGCTGCTGCTGCCGCTGCTGCTGCCGCTGCTGCTGCCGCTGCTGCTGCTGCCGCTGCAGTCATTACGGCTGCTGCCCACCAGGCCCCAAACGCTGTAATTACGGCGATCCCCTAAATAAATTCTGAATAAATGCGCGTACGTGAGCACAAATCACCTCCTCGGCCCTTCACGTGTGGAGTTGTTAAACAGCAGTTGGGTCATTAGGAAGTGAAAGCCTCCCTTCCAGCGGCTTCTCGCCCCTGCCAGCGGTGACCTCATCGCTGGCCTTTACAGAGTCTGCAGCGCTCTCTTCCCTCCGCCGGTGAGGCCACATTAGAGACTGCGGTACGTCTGCTTCGGTCGGGTGGGCGAGACGACCCTGAGGACACTTGTGTCGAGGACGCAAGTGTCCCCCCCCGCCCCCACCGCCCTCGCCCCATACCCCATCCCCCGCTCATTATGGAGCTCCATTAAAGGAGCTCTATTCAAACTCAGATTAATCTCATTCACGAGGCCTCCAAACGAGCACCCCGATGGAGCCGCGACACTATCCGGAGCCGCTAATAAGATAACCGCCGAGGTCCTCGGTCCCTCTTAGCACATTAGCGTTCTCGCTTTCAATTTGGAACTATTTTCATTATCTCTCTCCCCATAATTTGCATTCGCCCGCGCCGACACCGGAGGGAGATAGGAAACGGAGGCTTCCAGTCAAGAGCAGAAATTGTCCGCCGAGCGCCGCCGTGCATTTCAAATGATCTCATTATGCCTCGGCGGGTCAGTGTGGGAGAAATTTTCTGATGAAAAAAAAAAAAAAAACATGAGTGAGCGCTGGTGTTCAGCTAGGAGGGGAAGGGGCGGAGCAAAAGAAGAAAAAAAAAAGTCTTCTTTCTGGGGAGTCGGCGGCTGTAAATGAAAATCAGCGGGTGAGAAACAGTTTCAACGGAGAGCGACTTGCTAAATACGTACGTCCTGATTGGTCATGTCCCAGTAAGGCCTCTCCCCGTAGGACATGACTTCCCACATGACGATCCCGTAGCTCCACACGTCGCTGGCGGAGGTGAACTTCCTGTACTGGATGGCTTCGGGGGCAGTCCATCGGATTGGAATCTTCCCTCCCTGCAACAGACACGGCGGAGCGCAGCGAGAGGTTAGCGGGACCGAGTAACGCAACCGTCACGGCGCTCTGCCTCCGGAGAGAGGCGGCGTTCACGGAAACAGGGATGGGTAATCTAAGCTGCGGGGTGGATACAACAAAGCCCCTGGGAGAGGAGTGTAGTACATGGAAGAGGAGCGCAGGATGAGGAGGAGGAGGAGGTGGAGAAGGGAACAGGTGAAGGGTCGATGTCGGCTCTGGATTGAATTAGAACTTCCAGCGGTCGGCGGGATCGTTTATCACGGCCTGTCAGATGCTATCAGACGAGGTCTCAGTGGAGGAGATAATCACACGATGCAATACAGCGGAATAGTTGCAATACAATAGTAGCAGTAACAGCGGTGCATTCACAGACTTCCTTCTTTTTTTTTTCTTCTCTCCTTCCTCTTACCAGAGCGCTGGTGTAGGTGGGGTCGGACGTGTCGTCCTCCAGGAAGCGCGACAGGCCAAAGTCGGACACTTTGCACACCAGGTTGCTGTTGACCAGAATGTTGCGGGCGGCGAGGTCGCGGTGCACGTAGTTCATGTCGGCCAGGTACTTCATGCCCGAGGCGATGCCGCGGAGCATGCCGACCAGCTGGATCACGGTGAACTGCCCGTCGTTTTGCTGCAACACACACACACACACACACACACACACACTGTTATACTACACGATGAAATTCTTATTGTGTTCATTTCCCCTATGAAATAATTGCATCACACACACAAACAAATAAAATAGATGAAATAAGAAAAATATGATAATATGATAAATATGATAAAATATGAACAATAACAATAAATGTCAACATTACAGATGCATATTGAGTAAAATGGAGGTTTGAATACAGTGTTTGGAGGATGTACGGCTCCATATTGTAAAGTTTAGCAGCATTCCTGCAGTGCAAGAGCTTTAAAGTGCATGAGTTCATAACATGACAGTAATAATCTATTTTGTTTGTAATCTATTTCTTTTTGTTTGTTTGTTTGTTTGTTTGTTTTTGCTCTGAACAGATGAAATCAACATACATCAAACAAAATCTTCTCCAAAAAACGACTAAAATGTTCCTGTTTTTTTCTGTTTGAGTCCGATTTTAATCACTCTGGCATGTGAGTGCCTTTGCTAGCCCGTATGCGACCAACAGTAGTCACTTTGTGCGGAGTCTCAGCAAAGAGGCCCCGCAGGATACTGGCACTGGGCTCTCGGTGTGGGTCGGGGTATATGGGGCCACTGGCTGCCGGTCCACAGCTGTTCCCCTCCGCTGTTCGGCGAGGGCTTTTTTTTTTATGCAACCGTGCCTGGGGAACCAACGTCTGGGGCTGCGGTGCAGCTGTGCCTCCAACTGCGCACACCTGCACTCCCCAACACCAACCACACACCCACCCACAGCGAGGCCTGCGAGAGAACACAGGGTTCCAGAGAGTAGACGGAGCTCGGGGGCCCGGTGGACGGGACGAAGAGGGGGGGGGGGGCGAGGGGGGCAAAGCCGAGGCCGGGTCGTATTAACCGTCTGGACCTCGCGCCCGTTTCCCCTTTCAAAAGCCCGCTCCTTGGCCGCGCGCGTGCTTCTCCTCCCGCCAAGCTGCTCTCTCGCTCGCGCTGCGCCTCAATTATCCGGGATGCATTATTCATGGCGCCCTCCTCGCAAAACACACGTTTACGCCTCATCTGTGTGCTGTGTTTGCATATATTTTAATTGGATTCCTCGGATATGGGGGGAATAATTGGGGATTTAGCGGAGCGCGTTTCGTTTTAGCGAAGGAAAAAAAAAAAAAAAAGGGAAAAATAAACAATGTTCAGTATCGAGACGAGAGCGCGCACTTCCGTTTCTGGTGCTGTGTAATTTCTTACCGCTCTTGCTTGAGGCTACACGCACGGACCACTACAAACGCGCCACATCACCTACGACACGACGACAACCAAAAAAAAAAAAAAAAAAAAAAGGGGGGGGGGGGGTGAATAAAGATAGGAAGAAAAAAAAGAAGCGGCTCACGTCCGTGGCACCGCCAGCAACCGCTGTCAGAAACTGTCAGCGTGAGGCGCATGAGAAGAAAAGTGCCAGTTGTTTTCGATACAAGGCGCTGTCAAACGCTTTTACGTATATGCACATAAACACGCGTAGCCTTCAGCCACGAGAACAGATTATTACTAATAAAAGAATGATAAAGGGCCCGTGCCGAAGCGTCTCTGAGGTTGGAGGCAGGAATACAAATAAAGAGCGCGAGCGGCCGGGTGCGTCTTTCTTCTTCGTGGATTCTTTTGATGTCGGCTCACAGGAGGAGGCTTAAACTGAACGTGTGCACTCACTGACTGACTGGTGGGAATTTGAAATGAGGTGAAGGCTATTTACAGGTGTGCAGTGTGATTCGTCTGGAAATATTTTTTCCCCCACTCAAATACATAATACACACATGTAGCCTACTGCGCTTTATGTACAAGACGACGTTTGTTTGTCCAACACTACAATCGTGTGGACTGCAGCAAAAATAGCACAACAGAGAGGGGGATCTTATGTGATACAATGTAGTGGCCTACTAACATGGCCACTCTTACAAATTTCTTTAGACCTTACAATGCTGATTTCATTTGCGTGAAGCGAGTTTACATATGGTTGAGCAAAGATGCTTCACCAATAATTAAAAAGAAGAAGAAGAAGAAGAAGAAGAAGAAGAAGAAGAAGAAGAAGAAGAAGAAGAAGAAGAAGAAGTCCCAGACTTGGTGGCATTTCGTCTTACTGCCATCTTCGATTTTAAAACAGGTGACGTCTCATTTTCAGTTTTGCCAAGTGTCTGAATAATTTATGCTGGCGGGTTGTAAACGAGGGCCCAGAGCCGCTCCTTCTTCGGCGATATCCTCCGCCGGCTAGATGATGAAAATTAAAAATGGACTTGTGAGCGCTGCACGTTTCTTGTAAGGGAGCTGGGGAAATAATACATGTGTGGCTCCCATCAGTATTCATGTAGAGTCCAGCATAATCAGCAGTGAGCCAACTGTGCAGTGAATGCAAAGCAAAGAACACTGAGGAGAAACTAAAGTACCGCATGATGAAGAATATGAATTTTGTTGGTTCACAGTAAACGTTTCAGTATTAAGTAAAATACAAAACACCACAAAGGGCTTGTTGAGAGGTTAACATGTGGTTTCTATTTTTCAGGAGTTAACTGTTAATGTATAAATAACACTATGGGATTAGACAATGTTGATGGCAATATTTAAATACCAATATAAATGAACATAATTGATTAAAATGAGTTCCAGCATCTTCACTATTGATTGAGCTGAATTGAATTTGAAATTGAAATGAAATGAAAATTCACCTCTCTGCACTCAAAATTGAGACAGGCTGGATCAATACAGGAGTTATTAGTGAGCAAATCTGTTACAAATCTGTCATTGTTCAATTTCCACTGGTAACTAAAATAAAACAGCAAATTACAATTTACAAGATTATTGCAATTTTTAAACAAGATAATATAATTTCAACATAATTTCAAAATACAATAATAATAATTAAATCGGGGATTGAGGCTTGATTTTTCAGCGTAAAAATGATGACAAACTGTGATCTGTGAATGTGTTGAGGCGCAGCGACACTTTTTGTCAAGCTAGCGAGGAAAAACACGGGCGTTTACCTCACCAGACAGCCATCCTAGATGGAGGCTCAGCAGTTGTCAGCCTTAACAGACACTGACAGACGGAGCGGTCAGGAGCCCACGTAAAAAAGTTTACGATCATGACATCACTTCTCTCGGCCCGTCGCAGTAAAAGCTCAGGGCTCCACGTGGCAGTCTTGGAAGCTAACGTTTGCTTTGGCGAAGCAGCGCCGGCGGACGCGAGTGAAAGCGATGCGGGCAAGAGAGACTTATAAAAAGTTTGAGGAAGACTTGATTTTTTTTTTTTTGTTTTTGCGCAATCATGTCCCAACTTGGAAAGCTGTTTTCGCATTTGGCACAATTGCTTCATGCTGTGTCCGGGCACCACGGCTTCCTCCTCCTCCCCTGCTTCCTGTGCCTGGACCCGGTTGCCAATGTTCACTGTCCAGTGCAGCAGGAGGCGGAATGCACGGTGTGAGTTGTTTAGTGAGCCGCCAACGAGTAGACGCAGAGGAACCACTTTTAGTCGGGCTGCTTCGTGTTCACTATGATTCAGCATGTCTCTGAAGAAGACGCCTATAAATTCCTGCTACTATCCCGTCTTGGGGTTTATAAACTTCTGCTTGAGCATCTACTGTGTAGCACAGACCTCAAAACCTCCAATAATACAATATGTGCAGAAACAAGCCTGTGATTTTGATTTAATGTTGATGTTACTACATCTGTAAAGACATTGATGACACATTTTAAACGGCAACATTACCAATGCTCCGACCACCTCCGTGCTTACCCTGAGGAAGGAGTCCAGAGATCCGTTCTCCATGAACTCGGTGATGATCATGACCGGGCTGCTCTTGGTGACCACGCCCTCCAGGTGGATGACGTTGGGATGGTCGAACTGGCCCATGATGCTGGCCTCGCTGAGGAAGTCCCGCCTTTGCTTTTCAGTGTAGCCGGACTTGAGGGTCTTGATGGCTACAAACATCTCCCTTTTACCCGGGAGCTTCAGGTTTCCGCTGCACACCTCCCCAAACTCCCCTGTGAGCAGAGAGAGAGAGAGAGAGTGAGACAGAGAGAGAGAGAGGGTGAGAGAGAGAGAGAGAGAGAGAGAGAGGGTGTGAGAGAGAGAGAGAGAGAGCAGAGCTTCCGTTAGCCTCCTGGCGATATGAGGCAGGAAACGATGAAAACAATAAGCAGCAGAAACAACAACAACAACAACAACAACAAAAGAGCATCTACAAACAGGCTATTTTTGTAGCTCTTGTATTCCAGCCACGTCTCAGTCAGCCAGTTTTTTTTTTTTTTCCATTACCTGCGCCAATGACCTGCTCAATCTTCACGCAGGATATATCAATCTCCTTGGCGAACTCCCTCACAGCCTCGTTGGGGTCCTCGTACGTGAACGGATCAATATAAATCTTCATTCCTGGAGTCACTTGGAAAAAAGGAGAGAGCCACTATAATATTTGATTCGAGAAACACTTAAAACAAATCCGGCCCGCATGCGTACGCGGGCTGTCTTCATGTGCCAGTGAGACAGAGAAGGTCGTGACGAAGAGGAGGACGAATCGTTAGTTAGGAGCGGCGGCGCCGCGCTGGCGTGCGTCTCGACGACTGCGTTCAAGCCGGCAAGGACACAGTGCCTTCCGATCCTCTCCGCCGCGATAAGGCGTGTTAATATGCTCCCCATCTTCTTCCGGTGAGTCACCGTGCATGTTGGTGCTCAGGGGAGAACCCGCACCCTCTATCGGGATCCTTCAGCTACGCTCCCAAGAAATAAATTGCCTATCCTAAGCCCCGATGCCAGGTAAATTGGCTTAAGGTGGCCCTTAAGTGTTGGGGGATTTTAGTATCCCAGGTTTTAAATCCGATTATTCGCCTCTCACCTCCACATCAGG
Source organism: Nelusetta ayraudi (assembly GCF_046127955.1). NCBI lineage: Eukaryota > Metazoa > Chordata > Actinopteri > Tetraodontiformes > Monacanthidae > Nelusetta > Nelusetta ayraudi. The sequence goes on along the minus strand of NW_027466067.1, from coordinate 6,682,186 downwards.
CCTGAGGCTTTGTGAATGGCCCCTGAACCTCGCGCCGGAGGGCGAGAGGGGGGGCATGCGCTGCCGCGACCAAACCTGACGGACGGCGCAGAGGAAACGCGGGGAAGGGGGTGAGAGTGGGGGGGGGCAGCGCAGGGAGGAACAGACGGAGAGGGTCTGTGACCAATAACCTCACAAACTCTGTGGGAACAACAGGAAACCTGCCTGACGGCAACAGCCACACACAAACAAGGGGCCGGAACCTGGAATTTCACACGCGGCAGGGGTCGCAGTGATGAAGGTGAAATTATATCACCTTCAATTTCCCATTCCCATTCGCAGTGGGGGGAAACTGCATTGGTAATACAGTAATGCCTATCCAGTGGCAGCCACATATTAGAGCAATTCAGCTATTTAATTATCTATTTTCTACTAATTTCCACCCCACACATTTCCTCATTAACTTTCCTTTGTTCTCAAATTAAACGGTTTCTTATAATTTTACAATTGAATTAAAAGAAGCTAATAATACTTTTTACAACAAGCCTGTATTTTATTTCATTTTTGAATTATTTTGCTCTAATTTTGTAAGACAGTCAGTGTTGTAAACTGCCTCAGGCTGTTTTTTTTCTGCGCTTTGTGGCTGCACCGTAACTGAAAGGGCTATATAAAAAAAAAAAAAAAAAAAAAAAAAAAAAAAAAAAAATCAATAAATGCTGAAACAAAATGTTGTTGGATGATAACTGTGCCAGCTCTTTCTTTTTGAGTGTATTTTCAAAGAGAGAGGACAAAGAGAGAGCTGCCCTTTCACCACTTCAGTTGCGGAATTGGTCCCCAAGAACAAATAAGTCAAATCATTTCCTCATGCTTTGCACCGACTTGACTTACTGTTGGAGAGTAATTTCAGAGTCACGTAATAACGCCTCTCCTTGAAACCCTGCGCACACTCTCCGCCCATTTACGGCGTCACACTGCGCTAGAAAAAAATATTTTCCCATCTCGGCGGCAGACCGGCAACACTACATGCGCGATTCTGATCAGTAATTGCGTGCTGTCATCACGTCGTCAGGGAGGCGGGTCGAGGAATTTCAATCACGGCCTCAAAAGGTACAAAAAAAAATTGCAGCCCATGGCGTGCCCTTGTGGGCAACAAAGGCGGAAATATGCGGAATCTGTCGCAAACAACAGTTGGGAATATTTTTTTTTTTCATGAATAATTTATAATTCAAGTCCTTGTGAACGTCCCCGTCGAGGCCCGTGGAGCATTGTGACATCCGATTGGCCAGCGTCAGGGAGCGCGTGGTAAATGTCGCTCGCGATGCTAAATTAGACAAAATCCATCCGTGCATCCGTCTTCTGTGTCTACTTCCTCCTGCACTCAGGGTGGATTTACATCACGTGCATGTTTTTGGACTGTAGGAGGAAGCTGGAGAACCCGGAGAGAACCCACGCAGGCACAGGGAGAAGATGCTGTTGCTGTTGCTACACGACCAACAGCACGACTTTTGCTGTCTGCAGGTGTGACGCACAGCATCTGCGCCTCTACTTGGCTCGGTAGGGAGGCGTTCCCATTGGCTTGGTTACTACCTGAGCGTGGGCGGAGTTACAGCTGCAAGACGGCAGCATATCGTTCGCCCATAGTACAGTTTCATAAGCATTTCAGTTTTTTAATATGTGAAAGACTCCCATTCGGCTTTCGACAAAACTCTTACCCAATCAGCGCCCTGCTCTGTGCTATGTCACCACTATGGTCCTTTGGTCAGCCCACTTGGAACCCCAAGGAAGCAGGGACCAAAATGGCAACGGTTGGAACCGTGCAGCGGCCAGTGAAACGCCGACAAACCGAAGAGAGGTGGGCCGAAGCGAGCCAGTGGAAACGTGCCCTAACTAGCGCACACTGACGGACTCACAAGTGTGACGACAGCGCAGCAAGAGAACTTTTCCCTTCAAAAGAGTGAAATGAGTGCGGCTGAGTCTGGCTGGCAATTACACCGTTCAAATAAACAAGTCAAAATGGGGTCAGAAACTTGATTTTTTTTTTTCTCTCCACCGCCTCCCTCCTCCCAGCCATGAAAGAGAAAGATGGATTAGCTTTAATATCTCAGACGAAGCAGGGTCGAGATTACTCTCGGGCTTTTCCCTCGCACAATTATAACTGCGTTATTGTCATTTAAAGCTCCGCGCGGCACCGCATAAAGAGCGGAAATCATTGAGGAAAATTGCGCTCATTGACTGATCCTTCGGAATTCTCCGAACAAACGGGAGCGGGCTCGTCGGGATTTGGCATCGCTAACGTCGCTAACGCTATAGCGGGGCCGACCCATTTAAGGTACAATAGGAAAATACGGGAGGAGACGATGCGCCGAGGACACACTTGGACTGGGTTTTGGATGTGTTTGAATGCAAACAGAGCGGAGTTGCACAAAAAAAAGAAGGCAGATAGACAGGATTACTGGTGGGTGGGTGGGGGGGGAGCTGGGCTGTAGCCAAGGACACCGGCAATGCAAGGTGGTAGCCATGGAGACAGGTGTGTGTGTGTGTGTGTGTGTATGTGCGAGACGGCAGCCGATGAAGACACGCCTTGGGTGGAGGGTGGGGGGAGGGGAGAGGGGAGAGGGGAGGGGCTCAGCGGGGAGGTGGTTTACTCACTGTGGCCGCTGGTGTAGTGCTGCAGCTTGTCTGTGTACTCTGAATCAGCCCGGTCGAAGCCACGCCTCCTGGGGAAAAGACAAAGAACTCTAGCTCCGGTTCAAAGAGGGAGGGGTGGGGGGGAGGGGCAGAGACGCAGATCAAACACCCCCCACCCCCACCCCCCAGGTGCGCCGACGTGTAAAACGCAACCAGCTCAGGATCACTCTGAGGGAGGGAGGAGGAGGAGGGGCCAGCTGCGCTACACACAGTTCGGTCTTATTTTTGGGGGTGGGGGGGGGGCTTTTTTTTCCTCCTCTCCTCTGTGTGTGTTTGCAGTGCGGTGGCACAGCAAATATCTGCAAGGCAGATGACAGTTGGGTTGAGTATCTTTGAATTTGGGTGAGTGTTTAGTATTCATCAGAGCTAATTTTAGCTTCTGTGTTTAGCTGTTTATATCTTTGCTCTTGGTTGTATTTTGCTTTGAAGGGCTTGATTTTTATACTCTTTTATGGCTTCTAAAACCGAACTTGAGTACCAATAGCTCCATACCACAGCAGCAAAGGTGAGTTGCTATGACAATAAATTTCCCCAAATGCTTCAAAACCTACGTCCGCGCGAGTCAAACTGTTGCACAGTTTCCCTGCGAGTGGATCTCATTGGGAATTGAAGTCCTTGTCTTGGCAGCGGCACCAAAAGAAAAGTGAAAGACTTGATACTAAGTGAGCGTGAAGCACTTCCAGATTGAGTGCAGGCAGGGCAATCTTTTCCTGTTTCACCGTTCACGCTGCCGAAGGACTTTAATTCATTAAGAGTCGACGCACTTGACCCACAGCTGCGGCCTTCGTGAATCGGAGAACGAGAGTCGGCTTCGGTTGTCGGAGGATGTGAGACTCGCAACAACTGAAGCGACTCGAGGTCACCTGTCGCACACGACGAACTCGCGAGCAACTTCCGCGACTTTTTCGAGTTTTTCGTGAGACTTTCATGAAATTTCCTGACTGATTAGCAAAGAGAGGAGGTTCAGACGCTCGGAGCGACTTTCCGAGTTTTCCGATTGTGCGGACGGTTTGGGACGCCAATGGAGACTGGAGTGGGGGAGGGGCCGGGACTGACTCACCGGTTGCAAACGATGATGATGACGACCACGGCGATGAGGAAGACCAGGCCGGCCGCCGCCGAGCCGATGATGAGAGGCAGCTTCTCCTGAATGCTGGTGTTGTATTCCTCTGTAGGAAGAGGAGAGAAACACACAGTCACACACACACGGCTCAAACATATGGATGAGCATCTGAGCCGGTGCATATGGAGTTAACAGTGGGCGACAGACGGGCATACGGCTGGTCGGACCAATGAGCTTCTTGGCATTGTGAACCTTTTTTTTCCTTCCTCTCTCTCTCTCTATTTCTCCCTCCCTCACTAAAAGCGCGCCGACTGCGCCGGCGATGAGGCGGGCGCAAACAAATCATCTGGCGGAAATCGTGTGAAGTGAGCAGGCAGAGCATGTTTGGGTGAGACCCAGACTCATCAGTCAGCCAAGAGGCGGAATGGAGCCATTGATTGGGCGCATGGAGCCAGACTCTCCCCCTCAGCCACACGCAACGTCCCACTTTCAGCCCGCTAGCATGCCAGCGCTGTCTGAGCGGCGCAACTACCGCCGTCCACTGAAATTATACGTTGTATCGTCCTGTGCTCCGTCCTGTTAAATTTAGCATTTTATGTCTTATCCATGTGTAAATTATATATATTTTATACCATTTTTTTTTTTTTTTTTTTTGCAACTCATCCCTCCTCGAGCTGCTTTGACATGCAAATTCTCCCCGGGTGGTTCCAGATGGTTTTTCTTATCATTGACCTGAATTCACCTTCAATTTAAATATGCTTGAATCCCTTTAGAGGTTTTCAACTGAAAAATTAAATTTAAACTGTTGAGCGCAGCGACGTAATAGGACCGCCTTATTGCACTAGTACGCTTTAATACTGAACAATTTATAAGGCAGCGTGCAAAAAGTGCCCAGTTAAATGTTCTGCATGTAACTTTGCTACAATGTTACATTATATTATTAAAGCTATTCCTTGCGCTAATAAATAATAAATAATGAAAGCTCATTTTTTATCTCTATCTCTATCAACGCTGACATCCAAACACTGTCGCGGAGGGTAAAAAAGAACAAAGCTTTGTTTGCGTGGAGACGCAGGGACGAATTTATCCTCTAATTAAGCCACTTTTCTTCAGAAAACAGAGTTTTTCTACAAGAGAACTGCAAACCGAGCCGTGTGCTTCCTGAGTTTGCTAAATATTTACAGTTGTGAGTCAGTTTCGATATATCTTTAGTGCCGGGATCCGTGCATGTGGCAGCATCGGGGATGTTTTCATGAGAGCGCAGACTAATGATGGCCCTGGGCACTACTGGCAGAGCAAAATGAGATGTTGAGAGGGGAAAACCCCGGCTGACTTGGCTCCAACATTAACCTCCATGACTGATGTTTACGGAATTGTTCCCTTCTTCTTCTTCTTCTTCTTCTTCTTCTTCTTCTTCTTCTTCTTCTTCCCTCTTCTCCTACCCCGGGTCATGTCTCAGTGCAACGATAAGGCGCCGTCGACCTGGTTTTGACTTGGCGTGGCAAAGAGGGAGCCAAAATGCCGGGTTTGGCAGCGCAAAACGGGGGGAGGGGAGGAAAAAAAGCTCATTTACGAGACGGATGCTCAGATGCCACAAACAAGCGGGCGGGGGGAGGAAGAGAGGAACGAAACCAGAGTGAGCAGCGCGTTTTTGCTTTTGGAGCTTTTGGAGAGAGGTGCAGTGACCTCCAGACTGGGATTTCCGAGGCACACCGAAACTAAATTTGGACTATTTGGCCTGTTTACTCCTCGGCAGCTGTCCATATCTACGCTGGGCCGCCGGGTGTGACGGTGACCAACCTTCTCCCGCCTCTCCCGCACAACCCGCCAGCCCCACACCCAGCGGCAGGTGATTACGGCGCTGCGTGCCTGCCCCGACGCCGGCTGAATTCTCACCCTCGGTCATGGTCTGGAAGTACAGTTTGCCACTGTAGCGCCCGAAGCCGGCCACAGTGCGAGCCCGGACTTGGAACACATAGATGCTTCCTGGCTTGAGGCCACGGATGACCACCGTGTTGGTGGGGCTCCTGATGACGGTGGAGTTCGCTTCAGCCTGGTCCTGGGAGAGAGAGAGAGAGAGAGAGAGAGAGAGAGGGAGGGGAAGGGGTGGGGGAGGGGGAGGTAAACAGCGCGGTGAATAAACAGTCATAAAAATATGTTGTGTTGTTGTTGCGCCACGGGGTCGCACAGAGAGGCCTTCGAGGTGCGGTGGGAAAATATGGCAAAATAAAACAATGCAAAAAAAAGCAATCTAAGGTGCATCATCATAATGCTGAATCAGTAGGAGTGCTAAGCTTGTTCCTCTATAGCTCTCTTCTTTATGTGCAGTCCACTCCATAATTAACTTTTGGTTGCCGTCACTGTTAAAAACAAAAAAATGAAAAAAACAAAAAAACAAGCTGGACTTTAATCCAGAATTGTCTCAAACATCTCAGCAAGCCTGTAACCCACAGACCACCATCGGTCCACGGCCTGGTGGACAGTGAGTGATAATTTAGGAAAAACACAAGAGCATATTTAATCGTGGCTTTGTACTGGATGGTATTAATAATTGTCGAAAATCCAAGCAAATCCTAAAAAAAAAAAAATCCTCTGACAATTCGTACTTTGACATCCAAATCTGAACTACTTCCAGAAGAGGTATTATTCCAACAGGGATCAGAACTCTATCGGTTAAAAATAATGCACCAAAGCAGAGACTGTGACGGGCAAATTTAATTTCTGGCTCTATTTTACAAACAATCTCAACCGTCATGACAGTTATGTGGAAAAAGACAGAGAGAATATCACCAATACACCTCCCAACCCTCAAAAAAAATGATAAAATATATTTAAAAAAAATAATAAAATAATAATAATTAATTAATTTTTTTAAATCACATTTTCTGATGGAGCAGCAGGACTCAAAGAGGCGCCGCCGACTGCGAGAAGGTAGATCCGGTGGCAGTTTCAGGTCAAGCGGCTTTGTGTGAGTGGCGCCGTCTGACGATCAGAGCCGCCACTCACCACCGCCGCCAGCCGCCGCCAACACTGGCTGACAGGTCTGAGAGCTGCCGCAGACTGAGAGTCTTTCAGCCGCTCCCTTCAGCCCGCCGCTCGGCGTGCACTTCTGAGCCGCAGCGGGGGCCGGGGACAATTGTTTTGACAGCTCTCTCCAAGCAGTGTCAGAGGCTGAATTATACACAGGGAATTTTTTTTTTTTAAATATATATGTATATATATATATATATATATATATGTACATGTATATGAAGGGGATGAAGCAAGAGAGATGACGATGGAGGCTCCGTGAACGACGCGTCGATCGATCGGTCAGCTACCAGTCAACAGCACTTCTTGCGGTCCGCCGCAGCGCCCTTGTGAGAAAGTATGCTGATTCGCTGGAGCTTGACCCCCCCCCCCACCCCCGAGTACTATTTTTACAGCAGCGTGCGCGCCATTGTTTCAACCACAAGTCTCTGCGCATCAATCCCCCGTGGCCCTGCCGCGGGGCCGAGCGCGGTTTCCTTTCCCACTGACTGACCGTGATTATAATTGAAAGAGAGCGAGCACAAGTTCTGAGCATTGCTCAGCAGACCCCCCATCCCCCCACCCCCGCACTCCATGCCTCCAAGGATGTGCGCTGTTATGCAAAGTGCCGCGCGAAGATATTCTGAATTTGAATGAGCAATTAAACTCTTTTCTTTTTTCTTTTTTTGGACGGGACCATTCGCCATTAAAGTTTAACGCGGGCAGGCTGAGGCCGAGGTTGGCTTCTAAGCTAGCAACCTGCCTCCTCCTCCACCACCTCCAGTGTTGAGGAGTAACAAATTACATGTTAGAGTCCCAGAGATTGTCCCAATTCCGAAGGATGCAAAATTTGATCCATCCCCTGCGAGAGTGGTTGTCATCAGTTACATCAATTACTGGAAAGAAATGTGTGATTAAATTATTATTTGCGTGAATATTCATGATTACAATTTTAATGACGTGATGACCAATTTTTTTTTTACAAAAAGCGCTTAGCTTTAGGCTTCATAATTTTATTTTTGTTGCTTTGTGTGGCTTTCTCGTGAACTGGCTTCCCTCCACAGGTGAAAGTTTGATGCTGTTCTGATGCTTCCGGTCGACCACTCGGCTGCCACTTCAAGTGTCTCTCTCTCTTTTTTGAGTCCTTCTGAAAGCTCAACAACAGTCTGGTCTAAACAGATGACAACGTTTATTCAAAACCTAGAAAAGTAATAAAAAATGTCATCAAATGTAATTAGTTACATTACTTTGGACAAAGTAATTGAAATAGTTACACTGCGAGAAGATTTTCAATAACTTGTAATTGTAACCAATTATATTTGCAATCTTATCGTTCTTGAGTCTATTATTAATTCTTATACTTGCATCTGACCCAAGCACTGTGGAATAACCACACTTTCCACTCCATTGGATTTATGGGTATAGTTTCCATTTTGGGGTCTTATTTTGGGGGTTTAAATCCTGCCCGTGGAGCTCCAAACCAAATTTTTCTGTTTTATTGTAAAACCGTGACAATGAAGAACAACTGCTACCTTCTCATAGTACTGAAGCTCATAGTCCAGGATGACTCCGTTGGGCTGGTCGGGCTGGGACCAGGAGAGGGTGATGCTGTCCACGGTGCGGCTGACCTGGTGCATGATGGACACGGTGGACGGAGCTGCGAGGGGAAAGAACAACCGACAACAAAAACAACGTGTTAAAAGAGGCGGCGAATCAATCCACCGACAACTCACAGCATCTTGAATCTTTCAGAGCCGCCTCCTGACAGGAGGCCTCGCGCCCTGCACCAGGAGCCGCGGCTGTGGCAGCTCCAGCAGAGCCTCCTGGGACCCCTCCCCCTCCTTATCGGCTGCCATCTTGACGATTCATTTGTGGCTGTCTAGCGGCTGATAAGCGACCACCTTCCTCCATAAATCGCTTCAAACTCACAAGACCATCATGCCACAGGAACCCGGGGCAGATTTCTTATTTTTTTTTTTTTCTGGAAGCCGCATAAAGTAAACAAAGCCGACAGACTAAATCACATTTGCAGTACACAACATCCTTTTTTTGGACAGCGTTCCCGCGCTCCCTCTTTCTAACTTAATAGTTGTTGTTTACACATATTTCCCCCCGTTGATGAGAGTTTAGATGCGGACATCGCTGCGGTTTTTCCATGTTAGAAATTGCATCTGTTTCATATTGCCGCCAACAATTTCTCTGATTTCTTTTTTTTTTTTTGGGAGGCCTTTTTTTTCTCCAATTCTTTTCTTCCCTTCCAGGCGCATTTTGTTCCCCTGTGCCCGTCAGAAGGGCCTGAAAATAAATGTTCAGTATTTTTTTTGAAGCACGCTTTTCATGCACAGTCCAAAACAGAGATGACGTCACTGCTCTTATTGAGTTATAATAAAAATTTAAAACACAATAGAGTTTGATGGCCTTTTTTTTTTTTTTTTTTTTGCTGTTGTTCTGCTGTTGACGTGCACAGAATTGAATCAAAGGCAAGAGGAGACATGTAAAAGCATTTCCACAAACTGCCAACACATTGTTGGAGAGGGAATTACTGGGGGTCACGAACGGTTGAGAATGTAACTGAGAGATCAGAATCGTGTTTTCACGCAGCGATAAAGAGGCGCTGAGTGAGCGCTGGGTTCTGACCTTTGTGCTGATGTAATCGGGTTTGACTGGGATTGTTTGCAATTATTATTTCAAACAGTAATAATGTAAATTATACCAAATAATAATAAACTTATAAATGCTGTATACTGCAGTAATGATAATTCAAGTGGAAGGATGGGTATTTTAGCTGAAGATGAGCAGAAAGAACTGAGGCACTGCCAGCTGTCATGAGAATTCCACCTTACGCAGCAAATCAACCTGGAGGACACGAGAGGTCCGTACACACTCACTGGAAACTTCATCAGGTGAAATGTTCAATTGGCTTTCAACCCAAAGAGCTCAGCCAATCACACGGTAGTATACACACCGACACACGCCAACCACTTCATTAGCTACCCGGGACCGGCTTGGCAAGGTGGACCTATTTAAGTGGCCGGGGAGCGTAGTTTCCCCTCGTAAGAAGCCCTTCCAAGCTTGTTAAGAACATTTTTTGGGGTGAATATATCTTTAGATACCATTAAAAAAAAAAACTCCACCGTGGGCAGCAAGTGGAGACTTTATTTATTCTTTCCCTTCACGTGAACTGTCTTGACCCAATTTCCGGCACTGGCCTCCTAGCCGGCACTCAGTGGGAGATTTAAGGTTGCATCATGACCCGCTATAGTCTAGCTAAGTGCCCTAAATCTTTGCACATTCTCCTCCGCACAACTACGAGGTCAGGGTGGGCGTGATCACCGCACGTCCTCCGACAACCATTAAGATTAGTTCAGGGTGCCGCGGGTCAGGGTGGGACTTAGCGAAGGCGAAGATGAAGAGCCTGGCGAGGGCCGCTGGGCCTGCATGTGTCTGGGCCTCTCTCCTGAAACGTGAAAGCGGTAGGGTGGGGTTGAGTGAGTCGGAGGGAGGGGCTCCGGCCAAGATTTATGGACAGTGAGGCCCCCGGCTTCATCCCCTGCAGACCCTGTACCGCACACACACACACACACACCAGGTCCTTTAGTCAGCAGCAGCAGCAGCAGCAGCAGCAGCAGTTCCCCAGAGTCCCTGCAGGCTCTCCCAGGAAATCCACCGACTGGTAAACTGCCGCCGACGGGCCGATTACCTAACAGATTATGGACCCGTGCTCGCATCATTCATATCTACAATGGTGGAGAAAAGTTTTTGGACACTTCATGTTTTTGTGATGTACTGGTGATGTAATGGTGACAGCGCAGTCACCAACATTTACCCACATGGTGCACGTGCGCTGTTCCGCCCAGCTCAGAACTGGATGTTTCAGCAACACTTTTACAGTACAAGAGTACAAGAACTATGAGAATTTAGTTTTGAAACACTTGCAAAAACATTCTCTGACAAAAAAAAAAAAAATCCTCTTAAATGACAATGAAGTAAACTCTTAAGGGTGTCCGAAAACATTTGTCTTCCACTGCTTGCACGCGCTCCGACCGACACGCTCGGCCGATGGCGCTTTCGATCCCTTGCAGATTTTCGCGAACCGCTGGGAAAATGATGACGTGCGGGTGACCGCGGCGGAACAGAGGCGGCCGTAAAAAAGTCCATTCCATAACCTCGCTCACTTTCATCAGCTAATCAGCCGCGGCTCGCGTGCCCCCCCGACCCCGACGGAAGCATCCGTCTCGTGCGACGCATTAGGATGTCCTGTGTAAACCGTGATGGTCACGGCACTAAGTATGTCCTCCTCCTCCTCCTCCTCCACCTCCTCCTCCTCCTCCTCCTCCTCCACCTCCTCCACCTCCTGCTGCTGCTACTGCCAGAAGTTCATTTCAGCAAAGCACTTAAACCATATTAGCCCCGTTACTGAGGCCGGGCGCGCTTTGCGTCACGCATTCGGTTTTGGCCCCGATATCGCGAGCACCACCGAGCGCGCGTGGGGAGGGGGGGGGGTCGTAGGCGGTGGTGGTGATGGTGGGGTGGGGGGAATCTCCACCATCTTACTGTAGTCACAAGTTTGTTTGCAGTCACAAGATGACAGCCTAATAAGGCAAACAGTTACGCAGAGGGGGGAACTCACGAGTATCCCATTACGGAGGTGCATATATTCAAGACACATGGCCTTCTCCTGCACAGCGGCTCCATTAAAACGCGCGGCACAAGCCATGCCTGGTAACCCGATACGGGACCGCGGAAACAAAGGCGGCTCATGTGTTTCGTGTACAAAGAGTGGATCCACGCCAACACGACAAACTGGTTGAGGAGGAGAGCAGTCTGCCCGCGGAAAAAAAAAAAGAAAAAAAAAAAGGACGACTTCCAGACCGACGGGTGGCAACTTGGCTCGTCCAGGATCCAGAAACCAGATTCGGGTTCAAAAAAATCCAGCTGAAATCCAATTTAAAAAGGAGCAGAGGGGGTTGCTGCTCAGAAAAAACAAAAAAAGGAAAAAAAAAACATGTGAAGTGTTGAAAAATTTGGCTTGAAGTGAAAAATCCGGCTGTTCGGCTAGTTTTCAGGTCCGTCGCGACGCACGCGTCTTAATTCAAGTTGACGTTACTCAAACCGACTGCAGGATGCGGCGCTACGCCAGCTCCAACGTTCCACTGCGGCGATCCGCAAATGAAGAAAAAACCCACTTCTTTGCAATCCAAATTAACAGGCCTCCCTTTGTCCCCCAGAAACTTAATCTGTAATTTAAAGGTTTGGGTAAATACCTGGACCCTGCGGTATCAACACTTTCCCAGAGCCCGGCCGCTAAACACACGTTTGCAGACGTCCCGAGCTTTGTTGTTACAAGAATTATTTTCAAAATCACCATATTAGGGATAATTAGGCACCCAAGACAAATATGTAAAAGGTTTTCCAGGCCTCGAGGCGAAGGAAGCCGGGCCCATTGTAAACTTTGTCCGGTTGGGTCTACTTTCTTTTTTTTTTTTTTTTTTACTAGATGCTTCATTTGCGGAGCTGCCCAGCGAACAACTCCATTCATGTTCCTGAAACTAATGAAGCGGTCATAATGACAAAGACAGGGATTGTAAGTTTATGTAATTAAATTAGATGGCTGAATTGGAAAGATAAATGGCCGCGACGGACGCGGCTGCAACAGGAGTTTCCCATTAAAAAAGAAAAAAGAAAAAAGAAAACGAGAAGAAAAAGAAAGTGGAGGAGTGGGCAGAGGAGAATTCCCAACCGCAAGAGGAGCCTCCGCTAATTACCTCACCTCCCCAAAGAGACCGGCCTCCACAACTTGGCGCGTCCGGACCGAACCGAAGCAAAGCAAAGCAAAGCAAAGACGTCCACCGGTGATGATTATTAATAATAGGTGATAAATTCTCCCTCCCGTTGTCATGTCCGACACAAAATTCCAGGATAAACGTCGTCAATTACGAGCACACCCTGATTACTTAATCGTGAATATTCTTCATATCTCACACACACACACACACACACACACACACGTATGAAGAGTCTGCAAATAACTTGCAGACAATCAAAGCGGAGGCAGAGTGGAAACGCCGGGGCTTGTGGGTCTGCGAGAAACATTCAAGGGTTGCGTATCGCGTTGCCTAATTGTCAGAGGACGGCGGAGGCCCCAGCTGTTGTCGGAGGCTTGAGTTTCAGACCCCACGTTATTACCCCGGCCTGGGATCTGATATAAAAGACGCTCCCTTCAGAGGCTACTGCAGCATGAAGCCTCGGCCTTGGTCATGCGGACCAACACAAAAGGCTCCATTTGGTTCAAGGTTTTTTTTTTTTTTAAGAGATGTTTTTAAGCGTCACGTCTCAACGCCCCAGAGCGCTCGGCTAATCAATTGAAGATGTGAGTTTTTAAAAGGACATTTCTGCTCATTTAAACCCAAGCCCCATTTAACGGGGCACGCTTCTGCTCACGCTCGCACTGAAGTGAGGCTTTCATCCATTCTATTAACTTGACTGCTTTGGATCTTTTATTATGCTGCGCCCCTTTTTTTTTGGTGAGCCTTTAGCTGTGCGACCACTCCCTCGTGAGGAAGGAGGGGGAGAAGAAAAAAAACGCCAGGATATCTGCTGTACGTTCTCATTACTTAGAGCAGCTCTGAACATGATGGACGTCTTCATTAAGTACAGCTGGTGATGTGAGACAAGGGTTGGATGGATTGCAGTAAAGGGCTCAGCCACTGCGCCCAGCACCACCCCAGTGAGGACGGAGGGACCTTCAGGAGCCGCAGCACTTCGACTGGAACAACAAAGTCAAAGCACGAAAATTCTAACATGTAATTCTTTCGTGTTAACCACCCCGATCTTTTCGCCCTGAACACGTTTGGGCGGGGGGAAGAAGAAGAAGAAAAAAAAGCTCCAACATTAACATTTGCTGGGCCATTAATCACCCCCCACCCCGGCTCCATCAAGCGTCGAGGCGGGGGAGGAAAAAAAAAGTTCACGCTGAGCACTTTTTATCTACAATTTTCTAAAGATCCTGATGTGTCTGCAGCCATGTGGCTCTGATATGATTAGACAGTCTGGAAGCAGGCAGCGAGGCTGTGATTTAGGAGGTTTGAGGGGAGGTGGGGGGGGCAGAGGGCGGTGGGGGGGAGGCGAGTGGAGAGCGAGAACAGGTCAAGGCTCGTAAATCTCTTTTTCCTTTTCATTGTAAAAATGCGTTTCCCCCGCAGAGCGACTCTCCCGACGGGCCTTAACCACCTGGTCCTGCAAACGGGCTGCCACCGCTCCGCCCTCCCCATTTATGAGCGCTGCATCAGGCTGTCTTGAAGGCGGAGGCCCGTCATTTGCATGTCCTTTAAGCACGCTGGCAGCTCGCCCTCTTTCCTCGGCCGCAAAGGATTGTGGGCTTTACTTCTATAAAGTTTTTTCTTTTTCTTTTTCTTTTTCTTTTGCTTCCAGTGGCTGTAAAAGCTACAAAAAGTGAGATTTCAGTTCATCAAGCTTTAAACCATCTGCAGTGGAAACGATTTGGGCCGACCATAACCCACCCGTGTCGACACTGAGCTTCTAATTCCAACGCCGGCTCTTCAGCGGCCGGAGGAGTTTGCAGACACTTGCAGAGGTCAGAGTTTGAATCCAATTCGGCTGGATAAACGTTTGGACTGATTCTGCTCTTATTTGCAGACTTTTGGATTGACGTCAAAAGCATATTATCACTTCTCATCGGTGGGATCCCGCTCTTACTAGCAGTAGCCGTGGTCGTGTTTGAGCAATTCTAGTGCTTTAAGCTTTAGACAAACTTCAAAAAAGGTTCCGTTTGCGTTTTACTGCCCCTTGTTCATAGTTGAAGGACTTGCCTTTTGCACAACTTTAACGCATGAAGACTGTTTAATCAGTTTCATCTCCAAATTTGAAAATGTATACATTTTTTGGGGAAAAAAAATCAAACAATAGCCTTGTATACAAATGCTTAGGTTGATAATAGATGACTGACATGCAAATCATGTCAGTGGTTGTATCACAATTTAGGCCAATTTGTTTTTGGAACATGCCTTCGTGACTTTTAAACCTTGACTGGGGCCAAACCACAACTGGAAGATTTCAAACAACTCACTCTCCTGACATAGGTCTTTATGTACTTCAAAGGTGGGATCGCATGATCTGTTCAACTGAGGATGTAGGCGATTTCACAAGAGGTGGCCAGCTGGCTTAGACATAAAACTCATTTTTGTCAGAAAACGACTCGGGCCATGACGATATACAAATCAAATGCTTTCCCCCCCCCCCCCCTCTCTTTTTTTCAGGGCACATATGGACTGAACTGACATTATTTGGGCCCCTCAACAGGCAGAGAAAGTCAGGGTTTTGACTTGGAGTAAAACTGGATCTAATCAGCGAGCTCCTTTTCCTGCATTGAGAATAAACATCCAAACTGGCATTTGCCCAAGGTAGTACTGCGGGAGAAATCTGCTCCTTTATCTCACAGTCATCGGAGGCCCGGGGTTTGCGGAGCGTGTGTGGGGAGGCTGCGTAACGGAGGCCGCGTAAAGACATGAGGCGCGGAGCTGTCAGCCGATTTGGAAAACCTTCGAAAAAACCAAATCCAGTCGACACAGTATCTCCGAATTTTAATGCCACACTCAAATATCATCAGCATAGCTTTGACGGGAACAAGTTGGGTTGATGTGATGAAAAGCGCAGAAATGTGGCTGCTTGGAGTGACAGGGCAGCCCTACGCCCACTCGCATTTCATTGGACGGGGTTTTTGTTCCCCTGGTTTGTCCGTTGGCCAGCCCACTACTGTGTCTGCTTGACATGTGACGACGTTCCAAATGTTCTGCATTTAGCGGCGCCGCCTGAGGGGAGCACTCAGCAGCATCGCCTCCGCCACCGCTGCAGCAGTCCGAGTCGCACATCTGCTCCGGCCTCGGCTTCAGCGCACACAAATGACTTTTGCGCTTAACGCCCAAGTCATCTAGAGCGTCGGGCCGCCGCGCACGCAGGCGCTGGCACACAATGGCGGCGGATTATAAAAGATCATCTCCGCTTATAAAGTTCCTGACCCCAATTTACACGTAATACCTTCCCCAAGGAACCGCAGCGGACGCAGATGGCGTGAGCGCTGTGATCTACGCGAGTCAGACGCGTTTATTGGGATCTGGTTAGAACAGGAGGTGGAACCGAGTATTTTGGGTAACGGCCTCTTTTGCCAAGTTGCTTGAATACATTTCTTTTTGTAAGTGCCTTTCTGTGCAGAGGGTTTAAAAAAAGAAGCCTGCATACAAACCCGATCAATTATTCAGGCATTTCCAGACACACCAACAATTCATTGTTTACTCGGCTTAATACCCATTTACAGCCCACTGGGCCAAAAGATTGTGACCTTTATGGCGGCCATTCTGCCTGCAGAGGCTTAGCGGCAGAGCATTGGAAGGTTTTTTTTTTTTTTTTTTTTTTTTTTAAAAAACCCAAAAAACATATTGACTGAATTTCTTAACGCAATCTATTCCCTTCTAATAATCCTCCACTGGGGAGCGCTGATAAAATTCAATTTCGCACGCCCGAGATAATGAAAGTTATCTGATGAGCCTGAACTTTTACCTCCAACCCTGCGGGCCGCTCACGGCAGCTTTTATCAGAGGAGCCGATCTCACTCTCTGAATCACAAATCCGTCTCGGTAAACAGGTTGCACCTTATCAACAGCAACATGAATGAGACGTGCGTGGGTGTGTGTGTGTGTGTGTGTGTGTGTGTGTGTGTGTGTGAGTTGGCTGACTTGTTGGCTTGCTGTCTGGCTGGCGACCAGGAGGAGCCGTGTCTCAGGGCTCCGCCAGCGCCGAGGCCTCCTGTCTGTCTGTCTGTCTGCCTGCGCGACCCATGCTGACACCCGCCATATGTGCCACTCTCGACACCTTCTGTCACCGTCACGCCGCACGCCATGTTCCACTGGTGCTCCCCGTCTCACTCCCCTGTCTCCCAGCCTCCTCGGCATTCATTGCTCGCATGCTCTGCAGTCACACTAGTGAGTCTTAGCAGACAGATTTATTTTTTTCTCACTCCAAGTGTATGATTTATTTATTTTTTCCTGGAATATAAATATCTCTTGCTAAAATTACCTTGTGTTGATTGTTGTATTTCTTTAGTCTCGTCTTTCCGTTTCTTGGAAACACTTAAACACAGTTACAGTAAGTTGCCACTTTATTAGGTACATCTTGCTTGTGCTGGGTACCAATAAAAGTGAGTATATATAATGTATATGTACATATAAACGGCTACAAGCAATGTATTCTGCAGACTTTGGTTGCAACCAGTGGTTATTTCACTTCTTCCATTTCTTTGGCCTCAAACCAGTCCGCCCATTCTGACCTCTGACCCCTGACATCAACAAGGCCTTTTCCTCCACACAACTTCAGCTCACTGGATACTGTATCTTTTTTCTGTTTTGGGGGGCATTCTGTGTAAACCCTACAGAGAGTGGTGATGTTGGAAATCCCAGCAGATCAGCAGCATTTCGTGAAGTCCACAAAGCTGCAGCCCGTCTGACACCAACAACACATCTTCACCACATTCAGAATTAGAATCAAGTTCATTATCGTCAAGTTTTCACAGAATAAGAACAAGGAATTTTGACTTAGTAAAAAACTAAGGTTAGTCCTGTCAGTTCAAAGTCACTTAAATCTCCTTTCGTCTCTACTGCTCACGCTCGCTTTGAACTCAAGCAAGTCGTCGTCTTCGCCACGTCAATGCGCCTAAATGCGCTTCGTTTTGCTGCCATGCAATTGGCCGGTTAGCTCTTGGAGTTGTGCAAAAGGTCAGAAATGGAACCGCACGTGAGATAAAGGCCCACCATCCACTAATTAGTCATGCTAGTGCCATCAACGTGCCACGAGACCACAATGAATCACTAATACTTGATCGGCTGCAACTGCCCCTAAGTCAACAGCCTAACAGCAGCAACAGCAGCAGCCACACTTGGCTGGATGTTGCATTGACACATTCTGGCAGTGTGACCTGGCTCCGCACCAGTGCTTTTCACACTGCAGCCCAGTGGAGCAGCAACATCCCTGCCTGCCTGGCTACAGAGGAGGCCCGGGCCACTTGGGACATTAATTAAGCCATAAATCCTCGCCAGGCCATGAAAGGGCGACACCTGATTGTGCCCTCCACCCTCTGAATGATTCGTTTTCGCAGAGCGACCAGTTCGGCTGATAAGGAAGCAATTCTGGCACCCCCACCACCACCACTACCGCCCCCCCCGGCACTGGCAGCAGACGGCGAGGCTCACCTTGAAATTAATGACATACCCAAACAAATATGTCCTCTGGAATCTAATAGAGCCTGTCACAATGGAATACAATACCGACATTCATACTTGATGTATTGAGTTCAAATGCAACTGCAGTTCGTGTGAAATGATGGTTTGCATTCATAGAGTATAATGATCTACGTGCAATGAAACTGATGCTACAGCAGAGCTGCAGAAAAGTAACAAAGGCGCTGCTGTCACATGGTTTATTTTTGCAATGATCAGAATGTCGCCATACAACTTTAACTGGCAGTACTCTGTGTACACAGCAGGCAGACGCTGGCCTGATGGGAATACACACAGTAACCTAACGGGGAAAACGGCAGCTGTGGTCTTTTTTTTGCTCGCATTTGACATATACTAATGACAGCAGCTTCCACCGAAGCTGTTTTTAATCAGAAGTGTCATCTAAACATTACTGACGGCTTAGGGTGACACGTTTGTGTTGACCCGGAGCTATTTGCACCAGCTGTTTTCAGTTCTAGCTGATCTAATGTGAGTTTTCACAGAGAGGAATTTCATGCATGACTTTGTAAAACCAGGATGCGTAACGCCTTGTGTGGCGATTATTATGGCTGAATATTTGAATATTGCTGACAAAGGTAAGAGGCAAGGTATTAACTTGCTGTGTCGTCATACCACATGTAATGGTTTGATGTTTCAATTGTACAATGAGTTGTAAGAATTAAAAGTGTATTAAGTGTATTAAAGTGTATGAAATTATAAGTGTATTTAAACAAGTGTATTAAAATTAATTGCATGGCCCACAAAAAAATAATAATTCAAAATTAGTATTTGCTAGCTAAGTCATTTGCTACTGTATATATTTACAGTGGCTAAATGAATGATTGGATTGATTAAATAAGAGAAGAATCTTGAAGAATTTTGAGAGAGGGGATCCACTCGGGGTTCCTGCCTTCTGGAAAAAAGAGGTGTTTCCTTGCAACTGTTGCCTCAGAGCTTCCCTTAGGCGGGTGTCAGAATGTGGCCCTGACCTGTCCAAGTGTGAAGCGGTCTGAGAGAACTTTGTTATGATACAGGGCTAAAAAAAATAGTGGAGAACTGATGAACAGCAGTCTGCAATTAGGAACACATGAGGTTAACACTGAACAGCTGACGTATCTGACCTGATAATCTAAACAGAAGCACACAGGGATGATTTCCTGACAGTCCTTGACCAAGATGGCTCTCCCCTCTCTGGGATTAATATGCAGGTGGAAATTTTTTTTTTTTTAAACTAAGGGTCTAAAACTCTGAACACTGAAAAATCCTAAAGAAAGATTTCCCCCTCAGGTTTAGTTGTGGATTTACGAGACACCAGGAACCTCAAATGAAGGATTGAGTGACTTGCTTGCTTGCTATGTGTTTATCTATTTAGACATTGCTCTCAAACGAAGTGACAACAAAATGGTAGTATGTCGTAGTCTGAGGTCAATTAAAGATAAAATCACGCGCCGTTTGTCACTTTCGGTCGAAAATGTTAAACCTCACGTCCTGTCCCACAAATGTTTTCCACCCGGTGAATGAATGCATGCCAGCTTGAGGTGGCGGAGGGAAGGCGGAGGGAAGGCGGAGGACGTGGAAAAATGAAGGAGTGGAAGAAAAGGAAGTGGTCTGAAAATGGCATGTTGGGATCTCAATTCCACAGTATTTTCATTTGGCTCAACCTGGGAGCTGCACGTCCTGCAACCATTTACATTTAAAATGAACCCAATTCAGCAGGATTCTTTTCTGGAATTTTGTTTTTCTTCACTATTTGTATTAAACGGCACATTTATTTGATGATGTACGACCTCCCAAAATCAGGACACTCACATACAGCAGCTCATAGTCAATGTCACGCAGCTCTTTCATATTAAAAGAGAAAGAAAAGAAGAAAAGATTTAAAAATAACAATAATAATAATCTAAACGCTGATACCACACATACAACGTCAGACTCGTTGAAACTGCCCGACCACCCCAGCGCCGTCTGCTTTGTCTCAGCCACCGTCTTCATCCCTGCCTCTCGCCCCAAACCTCCGTCTCCCTCTCTCTCTCTCCCCGGCTCAGCCGGCGACGAGCACAGACAAAGGTTTCATCGAGGAGGCAGCGCTGAAAACGGATGGCTTCCCTCTGACTCATTGTTGTAAAATGAAAAAAGGCCCGGAGGCGCTTCACGGCTTCTTGCCTGGTGCACACAATGCGACGTTTTCGGCAATGAGTCATGTGCGTGTTAAAGAGGAGAAGGAAGAAAGACAAAAAAAAGGAATTCAAAAAAGAAATTCAGTGTGGCGCGTCCTTTTGTGGCGCATTACAGTGTGTAATCAGGCGCCACACTCTCCGAGACTATCGTGTCCTTTATCGAAAGCCGTTGCCAAAACCACCTACTGAGTGGGAGGACGAGCGCTTGTGGATGGTGTTGGTGTTGGGAGCCTGATCAGGGTGGGGGTGTTGGGGGTGGGGGGGGGGCAGTTCTGCTTTGGAGCAGCAACAAGTCACACCTCTGGCAAAAACGTTGTCCTACTTGCTTAGCATTTAGCTATTACTAGCTGCTACTAGCTACTACTAATGGCTACTTCTTGCTTCCCTCCTTGCTACCTGATTTCACTTACACTCGCTGGCTGATCACTTCATTAAAAGCAACAAGTCACACATGTGGCAAAAAACTTAATCCTCCTTGCTTAGCATTTAGCACTTAGCTATTGCTAGCTGCTACTAGCTGCTTCTTGCTTCCCTCCCGGATGGCTGACTTCACTTACACTCACTGGCTGATCACTTTAGCGAAAAAATTCTGGGCTACATGAGCGGCTGAGGTAATTAGGGGCGACACAGTGTTTACGTAACCTTTCGAGCCTCGCAAACCAGATGCAATTACGGGGCTCTTGGGGTCTGTGTGACCCAGGTCCCGTAGCGCAGCGCGGCGCGGCTATCCCCGCCCAAAGTCCCATCCCGGGGGTGAGTCCGGGCTCCGCAGCTGGGTCGAGGGAGGGTGGAGGGCGGAGGGCGGAGGGGAGGGCAGGGGCAGGGGCAGGCAAGAGTTGAGTTCTTTTCACAGCTCCTCCAGACGGGAGTCCCTCGCTTTCTAATCCAAAGTGACGGGCACTTCAGTGGAGAGGGTGCAGAGCCCCCCAATTTCCGCCAGGAACCCCCCCCATGGCAGGGGCGGCGGAGAAGCCAAATGCTGGGGTGGCAGACTTATTGTGGCCCAGCGAGAGGGAGAGGGGCCAGGGGCCTCATTACAACGCTTAACTGCACTCACAGGCCCTCATTAACCCACCACACCAGTGACTCAAATCAAAACAGACAATAAAAAGGGGTCGCCGTCTGAATAAAGACCCCATGTTTTTTTTTTTCTTTCCTTTTTTTTTTTGCGAGTCTCTCAAACTTTCTTTTTTCTTTTTGGCACACAAAGAACTTTATGGAACTTCCGCGCCGGGGCCATTTCTGTAAACATTCTCTCTTGCGGGCCAATTTGCAACCGCTCTAAAACTTTTTATCCAATTTATAAATACACTTTTTTATTTTTTTTTTTCTCTCTCTCCTCCCCGAAAGCTGTTTTTGGACGTTTGCAAAATTCCAACACAGCCACCTCAATAAACAAACACACACACACACACACACACACACACACACACACACACACACAGGCGGAGGCGTTTCGGTCATAGGCGGCTGCCCTTCGGTGCAGATGGATGGATGATGAGAGATGACAGGCACTTACATATGCTGCTAATGGGATGCAAAGCCGGTGCAAAGATAAAGCCTGGGCGTGGATATCCCATGTTCATCAGAGCTTGGAGAAAAGAGGAGGAGGAAGAGGAGGAGGAGGAGGAGGGGGGGGGTGATCTTGGCACGCTAAACGATGCGTTTCATAGAGACAATTAAAGAGCGAATCAGCGATGCGGCCTCGTGCATGAAATAATTGCAGACGCTGCCGACTTCGGAAGCAGCATGGCGGAATAAAGGTGAAGCGCGTGAAACAAAGTGAATGCATAAATAGATGGAACTCCAGCGGGCGGCACAAGTGAGTGAGTGAGTGAGTGAGTGAGTGAGTGAGTGAGTGAGTGAGTGAGTGAGCGTCGGAGGGAGATTTTTTTTAAAGTATAATTCAAAAACATACAAAAGAGCTTCTTTTCCCTCATTGACCTGCTTTCCATTTGGGTCAGAGAACCTACTGGAACAGGTTTTTAGCTTAGCGGGGCCTCGCTCATACATTGTGCATGCGTGTGCGTGTGTGTGCGTGGTCTAAATCTTTCTAATGTCGCGCCACAATCAAGTGGATGAAAATATAGCCGTAATCAGAGCGCAGTGGATGAAGTGGAGAGACAGCGGCTCGCTCGCCCCTGCCCGCCCGCCTCCCTCGCTCTCAGCTCCTCCCCCCTCCTTTCCTCCCTCCCTGCAGCCTCCCCCACCACCACCACTGCCATCACACCAGTCTGCAACAACACCGAGATGAGGTCACGGTGTAACGACCGGTGGGCCGTCACATTCTGCCTGTCACATCGCCGACGCCGCTCTCCTCCTCCCCCGTTACAGGGCTCTTCATCGGCGCACTCGAGCGCCGCGTGGCAGCGGCGGCGAGAGGGAGCGTACTCGGCGAAGCTCGGCGCATTATGTGCTTGTAAAAAGAGGTGAGCGTGATGGAGAGGGAGGGGGGGGGGGGAGCGAGGCGCAGAGTGGAAGATGAGAGGGGAGGAGACGGGCAGGCAGCTCCCACAGCGAATGTATCATAGGAGCTGGATACAGTGGCCACTTCAGGTACTGCAGCCAAAAATCCCATAGAATAGAATGGAATAGATTTATTTATTGATCCCAAATTGGGAAAGCACTAACCCTAAGCCAATACAAAAAGAAGCGCCTGTAAAATGGATGACAGGACACAGCCGCCACAATGAATCTTCCTAGTGCAGATTTTTAAGTTGTAGATTTTTATAAGAGAGTTTCCATCTTATATGTCTTTTTTAAGTTCCAGTGTGTAAAATTCTGAAGGGAGCCCTTCTGACTGTGACCTATATGTGAAACTCACTGTCAGCAGGGTTTCCTTAAAAAGTGGCAGCACAAGATGGCAGCTAACTGGGAGCAAGACCCTTATTGCTTGGTTGGAGGATGGAGGATGGGGGTCGGGGGTTGGGGGTTGAGGGTGGCGGCTCCCACTTACCGGCCTGGTTGGTGGTGATGTTGACCGAGGAGTACTGGGGCGAGTAGGGGCTCTGGTCCGACACGCCGTTGACGGCCTGCACCTCGAAGGTGTACTGCGTGTGGGCCAGCAGGTCGCTGATGTAGACCCGGGACTCGGTCAGGCCCAGCTGGCGGGGCAGGAACTGGACGTTGTCGCCGCAGCGGGTGCATCCGCCGCGGCCGCCGCCGCAGCTCTTGCAGATGATGTTGTAGACGACGTCCTCCCGGCCGCCGGAGTCCCTCGGCGAGAGCCACTCCAGCATCACCGAGGTCTCGTTCACGCTGGAGATGACTCGCTGCGGAGCCGAGGGGACGGCTAGCGGGGCAAGGAAAAAAAAAAGGCGAGAAAGATTTGTAATTAATGCTCAACGTCTCATCACATTCAATCACATTTTTCACCGTAAATTTCCTTAAATTCAGGAACTATTTTTTAACCTTCTCCTCCGTCCAGTTTGGATCCAAACATCAACTGTCACAGCAACGTCTGGAAAGCATTTCTAATACGATGTTCTGGTGTAATAATAGCTACCATGACAGGAAGCAGTATCACAACTTCATCACGGAGGGGGGGGGGGTTACAGAACCTGTCAAGAAGACGCAGTTTGGTGCAATGCGTAATGTTGCCGTGTCACGCTACCCTCCGCAGCTACACGCTGTACTCGGTTCTGCAGCTCCTCGCAGGACGTCTGGAAGGTTTTGTAAAGGCCATGATTACCCCGACCTCAAATAAGCCCGCCGAAGAAGAAGAAGAAGAAGAAGAAGAAGAAGAAGAAGAAGAAGAAGAAGAAGAAGAAGACGACGACGACGAAGACGTTCGGAGCCCGTTCTGAGGTCTCACTCTGTTCCAAACTGGCAGCGTCTCTTCCCTCGGGGCCGCCATTTACATTCTCCGTATTTTCCGTCCACTTCGTCAAGGCTTTTCCTTACGTCTATTACGGACAATTTTCTCATGCGCCTGGAATTGAGTTACGGCGGAGGAGAGCGACCGGGAACCTACTGTTCCCTCCCGTCGAGACATTCTGAGCGGCTCGGCTGTGCGGGGTGGAAGTTCGGCCACATGGTGAGTGACAGGCCAAGCAAACAAACAAACAAACAAACAAACACTGAGAGCTGTTCATCTCCTCAGCGCCATGAGCGCCCTCAGCCCCATGAGCCCCCCTCATTACTGCTGGGGTGGTGGTGGTGGTGGGTCGGGGTGGCGGTGGTTGCTATCTACTGGGGCTCAATGGGACGAGCAAACTCCGACTCAATCCTCCTAATTGGCGCCAATCAACAGATCTGTGGAATGGTGTCGCCCCCTACAGGTAGGAGGAGGAGGAGGTGCTAAAGGAGGTGGAGGCGTGTCCCCGGCTGTGGCTATTGGCTGGCGGAGGGCTCTGATGGGCACATTCCCTGGCTTTAATCAGGCCCCGGGTCCTGCTGCGTTTTAATACGGCTGACGTGACGCTGCTGCTTTTCTCATTCACAACAGCTGCTCGACTCCCAGAGCCGAGCTTATGCAAATCTCCTTTGTTGGAGGCCATCAAATCTTTTTTTTTTCCCCTCTCGCTCCTTTCCTCTTACTGCCTTTCAACAGAGAGAGAGAGAGAGAGAGAAAGAGAGTAAAAAAAAATACTACAAAATGTTGAAGGGGTATTTTTTTTTTTTTTTTTCTCTCCCTCCCTCCTCACTCTCTCATCCCTGTTCTGTCCACTTGGACCTCACTCATTGGCTGCATCGCACTCGCTGTCTTCTTCTCTCCATCTCTCTTCATTCCTGTGCACGGGCCTTTCACCCCTCCCTCCTCCACTACTGTCCGGCCTCTCTCTCTCTCTCTCTCTCTCTCTCTCTCTCTCTCTTTCTCTCTCTCTCTCTCTCGGCCTCGGATTCAAATTCAAATTCAAACAGCTTCATTGGCATGACAAGAGAGAGTCTGGCCCGAGCCCATTCTCCGCGGCCGGCCCTGCACAAAGCGAGGCGCCCTGGCCCAGTAACCTCTGCTCCGCCGCGGAGCGCCACACTGGAGGAGGTCAGGGCGGCCGCGGCGGCGGACAGACACACTGCGGCCGCGGCGGCGTGAGGGACGGCTCTGACGGAGTGTCTGTCACCAGTGTCTAACCACTGGCCTCTGAACCCCCCGGGTGGGTTCGTCGGCTCAGCAGGAGACAACCGACAGGCAGGCAGGTTTTTTTTTTTTTTTTTACGTACTTGTGCAAGGCATCTGGAGAGGATCGGAGTCGGTGCGGTAGTAGCCGTTGCGGCAAACGCAGTTCATGGCACCCTCGCTGGTGGTGCGGCTGTTGATGGGACACTGCAGGCAGGACTCGTCGCCCTGGGTCGGCTTGAAGTAGCCGGATGGACAGGCTGAGAGAAGAAGAAGAAGAAGAAGAAGAAGAAGAAGAAGATTAGACAGGATTAAAGCACTCCAGGCACTTTTGCTCACTTTTGCTATTTCTGATCCAGTGCGGAAAAAAACAGAAAACGATCGAAACAAGACATAAAAAATACGGCCCCGGAAAATAAAATCGGTGGGTTGGAAAAGCACGTTTCTTTAAAAAATGTCATAGGAAAACAAAAAAAAGAAATCAAGCAGACAGTCAGACCGTTGCGCTTTTAAAGCCACAACTTCTTAATATATACATATATAAATCAATCACATCAAATATATCACATTAACAACAAATAGTGATTGAATTAATTTTCAGTTCTGTGTCGCAAATCAAATTAAATATAAAACAAAAAAAAAAAACAGATATCTAAAAATACCAAATAATCTTATATTTCTTTCATAACAAGTGCAATAGCCAAATAAATATTTATTAACATCCAGTATGACACGACAGAAGCCATTAAGCCGCCAGGAACAACAACAAGAAGAAAATAGTCACACATGTAAATACACACACGGCAGCACAGCTGACCTATAAATAAACAACCGTACACCTTTGCATGTGAGATCGCCTCCCCCAACCCTCCCCCCGGTGCAGACGTGGCAACGCGTCGCAGGTTGGCTGTGAATTATTCACAACGCTCCAGTTGCCTGAGAAATCTCTGAAGTGCCCCGCTTTCCGTTAAGAGCCCTTTTAAGGGCCTCCGGACGGGGAGGAGGCGGCGGAGGAAGGTTGCATCCACGACGGGGACGGAGATCAAGTCGACGCGTCGAGGCTGCCGGTGCATTTCTGCATTGGCGCAAAAAAAGTGGCTTCTGCATCGGGCTGGAAAGGCCCCGATAAGAAGCAGCCACTGCTGCAGTGATGGAAAAAAAAAAAAAAAAAAAGAACAAGAAAAGCAGAAAAAAACGTAACTTCCTGCAAAATCTCTGCATCCTCTGTGGAGTCACATTCTGCCTCAACCGCTACAGAAACTTTTCCTTTTCAGCACTTGCACCTGTACCCTGTCGAGAGGGAGGGTGGTATTTTTTTTTATTTTTTTTTTTCACTTTTTGTTGTTTTTAATATATCACGAGCCAAAAGCAGCTACGGTTTTTGCTCCAGGTAATCCAGTTCCCAGCTGCCCCGCCCATGCAGGAGAAAATAGAAGCGCAGAGGCAAAAGGTGTTGGAACATGAAAGATTCACACATGGGAGGCGCTGTGAGTTAAAACCCCCCCGGGTCCGTCAGCGGCGGGGCTGTTTTCACCCGCGGATAAAGAACCACCGCTTTCTGAGCTCGGAAAAGGGAAGGAAGGAAATAAAAATAAAAGCGGTTCCCTTGAAAAGCAAAGACAACTCGCTGACTTGGACGTTTCAATAAATCCTATTAGACTATTTGAGAAAAAAAAAAAAGCAAAAAAAAACGACAAACGTGAAGCTGTTACGCGTGCACGTTGCCTGTTTCTGCACTCGCTCTTATCTTGAAAACACTTCATCCACATCTCTGATTGGTTCCTCATTTTCTTTTGGCCTTGACAGCTTTTCTGCGTGTGTGTGTGTGTGTGTGTGTGTGTGTGTGTGGTTTTGTTTTTCTTTCTTTCTTTCCAGAACTGTAAATCCCGGCCGCCGCTTGACTCCGAGGGCCGCAGTGGCAATTACAGCTTGACTGCAGCGTCTGAAGCGCAGGAACATCTGCAGCCGCGACTTCCATTTCAAAGAGTTCAAATCACAGGGCAGAATTAGCCCGGCTCCAATCTCACTGTTTCTGTCAGACAGACACGTCCCTGCACCAGCAGAGCCAACAGACCCGTAGATTAATGCAATATATATATATATATATATATATATATGTACATATACCCCCCCCCGGCGTTCCTTAAACTGCATTTAAAACCTTTACACTAGCAAAAAGCTGGAAGCAAAACAGATTTTTTTTTTCCCCTTTCGGAACTTTTTTGACCTTTTCGGAGGGGAACGCCGACGTCCGTCTGACTGACGCAGCTCACCGAAATGTTTTTATTAAAAGCACATTACGTCAAGGATCTGCGACTTCAATTATCTTTGTTATGTTATCACAAACGTCACATCACCCCCCCCACCCCCAGAATGAAGGCTGTTAACTAACGCTGGAGAACTCCTGATTGGATATTAGCTTTGACGTGTTATTTTTTCTGCCATGATTGATGGTGGTGGTGGGGTGGGGGGAGGGGGCGGGGGGGCGGGGGGCGGTGTTTAAGTGCGGGGTGAAACATGAAGCCTTGGACATTCACGCTGCCAGTCAACAGGCTCTGCTGAATGAGGCCCGGGCAACGGCTAGGCGGGGAAATGCGATCGAACCCTCGGCGGCGGCGGCGGCAGCAGCGAGGTCTATGGGAGTTACGTCGCTCAGAGGAGCAACACCAAAGGAAACGGCATAAAGAGGTAGCAGAGGGAGGGAGGGAGGGAAGGAGGGGAAGTGTAAAGACGGGAACAAAGAGGCGGGGAGGGTGTGGGGAGGGGGGACTGCGATGGGGAGGGCATTTTTTTCTTTTCTTTTCTTTTCTCCTCCTCCTCCTTCTTCTTCCTCAGCCGGGGAATTCAGCGAGTTACTGTGCCCGCAGTGAATATACGTGCCGCACTAGCATGCAACAGTCTGCGCTGAACAATCCCCAACAATGACTTTTAAATCTGCGTGTGGAGGTAATTGAATGAATATAATTGATTAGCGCTAATAAAGCCCCATGGGGCCCAGCCAAGCCAGCGGTTGTTATTTAAATATTTTGCCACAGTTGATGGATGGAACATGAATGCGAATTTTTTCTTAAAAAAAATCCCAGAGCCCCAATTGTGATTTTGCCTATGAAAGGAGCTACGCTCTAAAGTCACCTCACTAGACTTCAGGAAAAACTCACTTTGCGACGTGCAGAACTAGCAGAGTCGTGGCACTGTGGGGAAAAAGTGCCCCCTGTGTTTGTGTTGTTCTCCAGCTTATTGTTGACTGATTGGTTGCACGTTACCAATAGTGCATGTGAATCTCCTCTTCCTCCAGGCCTAATGGTTGCATCTCCACCTTGAAAATGAGCCTATAAAAAACAAACAGTGGCAAACAGATGCACGCTGCTCAATGCTAACGATAGCACAGCCGGCAAAATGCTAACTAAAGTTGTAATTAACGGAAAAAGAACAACAAGGGAAACGCACGTGCAAAATTATACACTTACTTAAAAATCAGTCGTCCCACTAAGTGTTCAGTGCAACAACACTGAGGGCTGCTGATAAAATGCCTGCACCAGTTTGTTTTGGTGTCAGGTGTACTTGCAAAGACGCAGAGCGTTGAAATAATTTTGCACGTAGTTCATTTAAGAACATTAATTATGATTAAAAAAAAATCTTATTTTACTTGTGAGTCAACCCCTCCATACAACTCACAAAAAGTGTTCCCAAAACCAGTCCCCAGAAAAGTATTTCCAAACAATATGACCTTTGTTCCGAGTTGAAGAAAAGCAGAAGGTTATCACTTGCAAACAAACTTGCTCTCCCAAGACATGTTGCATTTCTTTTTCCCCATCACAAAGCGAACCAGAAACAGCACTCACTTTTAAAGACCGTGCCAAAGTATGAAGGTTACTTAGAAAGTGCGAAGTGAATGTGTGACAAGAAAAATAACACCGGTCGCTCTTAAGTACTTTTACGTCAAGTCACAAGTGGGGCTGACTCAGAAATCTAAAACACATTTTTTTTTTTTTTTTTACACATAAGCCGTTTCAGTTTGCAAGGACACAGTATTATGTGTCTTAACATGCCTCTCTGTCCTGCCACGGTCATTATTCCGTGGAAAAGATTTGGGGAGTTTCCACCTTTAGACCCAGATGACAGATTTTAAGAGTGGCAAACTTGTCTGGTGTCAGATGTAGCGGCAGAGACGTTGGAGAGCAGTGATTAAAAAACAGATCAGAGCTCTAATTCCCTACCTCCCTGCCTGCCCAGACTGCTGCTGCTGAGCTGTTTGATCACCATCCTGGCAGCCGCGCTCGACGTGCCGGAGCTAAAGGCTGTTTTTTTCGCGATGTTTTCTCAGACTGGAGATATCCTTCTGGCAGGAAGAGTTAATTACTGCGAGAATATTTATTGACAACAGATCCTGTTGTTCCCGCTCCCTTGAACACACGTGTGCGCGCGCACGCGCGGACGCGAACACGCGCGCGCACGCACACACTGGCTATTAATACCGTTAATATCATCAGGCAAACATGCCACGCTCTCAGATCTCTGGGGACGGTAACCACAGAGTCTGAAACTGGGACAAGGAAGCGCAATAATAACTTAGGAAGAAAAAAGCCTTGCGGAAAAGATTTGAGAGAATCTATAAACAATTGAAATTTTTCTTTTTCTTTTTTTTTCCTATTTTTTCCGAGCCGGCCACGTTCAGGCCATCTCAAATAGGTTCCAGATACACTGCAGGCGAAAAGCTGATATTGGATAAACAAATAAAACTGCCTGCCATAGGGTTTGATCATCTCAGAAAGCGAGTTAATTACTTGAATCAAACCAGTTTTTTTTTTTTGAAAAAAATAACTCAAATAAAACCCTATCCAACACACACATAAACACACACACATGGCCCAAAGCCCAAACTTCTCTCAGTCAAAGTTAACGACTTCTGGAGGGGTTTTAAATAAGAACTATTTTATTTATACCTTTAAACACAGACTTCAGTGAATTAAATAAAACAGGGCTGTGAGCGCTGCGAGAGTTCTTTCTGTGCCAGGCTGCTGCTCGGATTTTACAGCAGGTAATTTGCCGGTTGTTTCCCGAATATTACAGCCGGAGAGACTTAACACAAATTGAGGACATTTACACTCACCGGCCACTTTATTAGGTCGAACGTTCAATTGCTTTTTAACACAAATAGCTAATCAGCGAGTGACGTGGCAGCTGTTTCCGTGCGTTCAGGCTTGCAGGCGTGGCCACGGCCGAAAGCCGAAGCTGCAAGTCAGAATGTGGAGGACGGGAGAAGGACGTGGCTGCGGGTGCCGGACGGGCTGCTGGTCCGAGCGCGTCGCAAACTGCTGCTGAGCTACTGGGATTTTCAACACATCGCAAACATCTCTAGGGGGTTTACAGAGGACCGTGCCGGACATAGAAAGCATCCAGTGAGTGGTACACGTGTGGGGGGAAAATGCTGTGTTGATTTCAGGGGTCAGAGGTCAGACGAGGCAGACCGGCTGCACACGGTGGAAAAGCAAAGTTGGCGGAACAGCACCTCCGAACGCACCTGCGACATCTCCGACCTCGTAGCAGCGTGCACTTGTAGCGTGCGTATTTTTCGTATGCACGCTATACGAATTTTTCATATTAGTCGCATCATTGCTCCCCCTATTAGGTTTTTCCCAAATCAAGTGGCCAGTGAGCGCAAAGAGTGCGAGCGACACACAGTCAAACAGAGGGAGGAGCAGCAGGCGAAGCAGCAGCGGCTGTTGCTAGCGGCCCTGATGTGTTACACACACGCAAGCCGGCTGAACAAAGACGGGCCATTTGACATTTCCATCACGGCGTCCCTGGCAGGTGGCTGCGACAAGACAATCAGCACGTCTGACGCCGGCACTCCAGCCAAGGCCGCGTTGATTAGGGCCGAAGACAAGAAATAGATCCATTGAAAAAAACACAGCCACCACGTCCATCTTAGTCTCCTCCACCTGTCTCTGGTGCAGAGCGAGGCCCTTTGTCCGGCAGCCTGTGGCGTCACAGCAACAAGGCCCCGCCCCTTGGAACCCCCCCCACCACCCTCCGCCCCTTCACACCGCCCCCCCCCCCCCCCCCTTCCCCTTTTCTGTCAGGATCGACAGAAAAAAAGAGGCTTTATTTCACCGTTAAAGTGGAGACAAGGCAGACAAAGAAAGGCAGAAAGGTGTGCGTGCGCGCGTTTGCGTGTGCGCGCGCGCGGGGGTGCGAAACAGAAAAAAGGCTGGAGGGGTTAAAAAAAAAAAAAGGAAAAAAATTCAGAGGTGCTAGCTTTGGTGAGCGCAGCAGGAAAAAAAAGTGCTGAAAGCGGTGAAAATGGCTCGCGTCAGAGGGGCAGCGCGGATGTGCATGTGCGTGCGTGTGTATGTGTGTGTGTGTGTGTGTGTGTGTGTGTGTGTGTGTGTGTGTGTGTTTGCGTTTGTGTTTCCCTGCGCTCTATTGTGACCAAAGAGGGCCGCTACAGAGGGCCGCTCTCCAATCCAGGCCTCTATTTGCTTTGGTGCGGCTTGTAAAAACTATTTACGTGGAATCGCCGCTGGGACGGATCAGAGGAGATCGTAAAGAGACGTTTCCTTTACAAGACGCTCACCGCAGTTGCTCAGTGGAGAAAATTACGTACGGCCGAGCAGTCTGACCGAGCGAGCGACCGACCCACCCGTTAGATTCCGCAGCTCTCTCTCTCTCTCAGCGCCTCCCATCACTCTGGAGCAGCTCTGCGTCTAAAACATTGAAGTATCGTAAGAACTGGATACCAGACTGGCAATATGGCGGAACGGCAATTCTTTTTCCAGTGGCTACTCGAGGTACTGCAGCCAAAAAAAACCTATGCAGCCCAAAAAAACTTTTTTTTTTTCCATTGACCTCAATCCAAAAAGAAACTCTTGCAAAGTTTTAAGTCCTGATCTTTTAGAATAGAATAGAATAGAATAGAATAACATTTATGGATCCACTAAAATTTGTGTTGTTGTTTAAATGTCCAGTGAATAAAATTTGGCTTGATTTATGATTTTTATATCGGCAAAGGCTTCCCATAAATACATTAATAAAAGTGTATATTCACACAGTACAATAAAAGTACTTTGGTTATCCTACCCTTAGAATGGTTCTCATGGGTCTTGCTCCCATTTAGTTGCCATTTTGCACCTCCATTTATTAAGGGAACCCGGCCTTTAAGGAAGCCCACCTGCCAGTGCCCTAAATACAAAACACGCTCAGGCGGGCTTCCTTAAA
This sequence comes from Nelusetta ayraudi, assembly GCF_046127955.1. Classification (NCBI taxonomy): domain Eukaryota; kingdom Metazoa; phylum Chordata; class Actinopteri; order Tetraodontiformes; family Monacanthidae; genus Nelusetta; species Nelusetta ayraudi. The sequence goes on along the minus strand of NW_027466067.1, from coordinate 6,649,708 downwards.
TAGTTCCTCTTCTTGGACAAACATTCCTTAAATCGCGGGCTTCCTTAAAAATTTTACACACTGGACACGTAATCGCCAGGAAAATTTGTCAAGATGTCGTATGTGCTGCTCTGTCTGGGCTTATTCTGATTGGCTGATGGCGAGTCATGTGTTACAGAGGCATGATGGCAAGTGACACGACTGCGCCACAGGCTTTTTGGGACACATAATGTGAAAGTAAGCTAGAAAGCAAAAACCTTTTCGGCGTACGCACTAGCTAGCTAGCGACTCCATTGAAATGGGGGCTTGGACTAAACAGAGTGTAACCTCGTGAAACGGCAGCAGTGGCAGCGGAGGAGGATTAGCCAGAGTAGAAAAAGCCACAATCTGGGTGTCTGTCCCCGGGATCGAAGGCCAGGCCGCCCCGCTCGCCCTCCGCCACCTCGGCTGCTTGGCGGGGGCGAACACTAGTCGCCACTGTTTGCAACACAGGGCCCGGGCAATTCAATTAGGGACGAGGCCCTCTTGGCCGTCTAATTCAATCAGGCTTGTGTGAAAGCTATTAGACAACTGGCATTCACTTCACCCTCACACGCACCGGCCGGCACACAAATGAGATATTCATTTCTCCCTCTAGGTTTCCGCGTCTGGTGCAATTAGCAGGTTGGGGGACTCTGTGTCGGGGGTGGGGTGGTGGTGGTGGTGGGGGGTTTCACACAGTGGGAGCCAAGGGGTAAGGAGGTCGCGGGGGGTGGCCCCCATGGGGCCAGACGGTGAGGGTGAGTCTGACGATGACCCGGGGGGTGCGAATCAGGCCGATCTGGGATATCAAGGAGAGTGTGTGGCCATGAGTGGAAAAAATACATTCACTTTTCCTTTTTTTTTTAAAATTTGTTTTATTTTATTTCCATTTTTCTCAGGTTGGCGGCAACTTTCCAAAACCAAACCGAGGGAAAAAAAAAAAAAAAAAACTGCACGGGATCTTTTATGAGCTGTTAGTGCCGAAGCACCAGCGACACTTATTGTACTAATAAGGTGCCAATTTTTACTCCATTAACTTCGGTGGAAAATCCTTCATCACCCCTGAGCAGCTTACAGTTGTTGGAGTGTGAAGTCAGCTCTTTTTTTTCTTCTTCCCCTTTCCCTTTTTTCCCCCTTCTTTTAGCTGCAGCACCTAGAGCGCCTCAAACACGTGGGTCCGACCTCGTGCTGCGCCTCCGTTCCGGCGGGGGCGGAAAAAACAGAAATTTGCATTTCCGCGTCAAAAGGATTCGCGCAACAGCCGTGAGTGACGATTGGTGATTTCTGTCCCTCACCACAACCGCCGCCGCCGCCGCCCTCTGCGTCCCTCAGCATTTGACTCTAAGCTGCGCCTCCTCTGCAGTTGTCACAGAGCTCACATCCCCTAATCTACCCCCCCGCCCCCCCAACCCCTCAGCCACTCCTCTCCCCTCCCCACACAGCGGGCTCCTCTGAGACAGATTAGAAGCCAAAGTGAGCGGCAGATTAGCTGGAAATGTGGGACACCTGGGATGTGAGCTCTTCAGGGTGCAGCTTCCCCAGGAGAGTTCGGATTTGGAGGCGCGCACGCACACACGCACGCACACGTGCACGCACGCGCGCGCACTCACACTAGCGAGTAACGCAGTGCGCGTGCTCCCGAGGAACTCGCAAACACGTGCGATGCATGAGGCGCGCACGCATGCACGCACAGAAAGTCATTTCTACCATCTTCTTCTGATTTACACACCCACACATAAATAAGCAGAGCCCGTAAAGAAGAAAGCTGCTATAAACCCTTCTGGCCGGTGCCCAAAAGACAATTTCGGCTGGAGCTTAACCTCATATGTGTGGTGCACATACGAGGCCCCACCACCGCCGACAGCCGCCGCCCGGCTCCGTATTTACAAGGACAAAGAGAAGTGTGGGCCACCGGTAGAATGTCAGCGCCGGCTAAAAATACCCCACAAGGGGAAATATTAGTCGTGTGGCGACGGGTGTAAATTAATTTCCCGTTAACTGACCTTATTTCTCATCGTGTCTTCTCCGTTGCTCACACGCTGCTCTACGAGGCCCTATGACGGCGGCGAGCGTCTCTCGTTTAGTCCCGACGACTCGGGCCTTAAAGTCATAAATACTGCAACACGCTCGCTGATAAATGGGGACGTGGAAATGAAAGATCAGCAGCCCGATGCGCCGCAAACGCACGCAGGCAACTAGGACATCGACCGCCGCTGTTTTCCATTATGATTTCATGTGTTCTCGGGCTCGTCTTTAACGGGCTTTAAAGACGTCAAAATGGGTTAAAGTTCCTCTTTTTGGAACAACATTCCGAAACCGAAAAAGCTTTCAAACAGGGCAAAAGCAGAAAATCCTCCCATTTCTAAAGTCTTTCACTTTTTTGTTTGTTTGAACTATTACGAGGTGCAATCACTCGATTAATAATCTTACTGAGTGACGGTGAAATAAACATGCTCCCCTTCGCAAACGGTCCCAACTTCCTCAAACTACCCCGGGGCTGCCGAGAGCTCGTTACGTCCATGTGGCAAACGTTACTTCCTGCACTCAGACGAGCGCTTGGAGCTCGGCTCGCGACCGCAGCACTCTCGCGGTGATCATCAGCTCATAAATACCAGAGGGGGGAAAAAAAGAAGTCAGTGAAAACTATCTGAACCACAGCATTTCCATACCCACTGATAACTACCATGTGTCAATAGAGGAGGGACCGGAGATGAAAGCGGAGTATCAGTAGATACATGCACGCGGCGCTGTAATAACTTTGGAATTCTCAGTGCGCTTCCCCCTTTTTTTTCCCCCCGTTTTTTTTGTCAGCACCGGGACGGGGGAAAAAAAGGAAGCGCGGAATGGTGAAATTACAGGCATGTGAGCCAACGCATGTAGTCACCGAGCAGAAATACGAGCAAGGAAAAAGAGGAGGGGCAGATGTGGGGAGGAAGGCGGAAAAGTGTCATTTCATGCCGTCGGATCACTTGACAGCTCGGTCCCCCGGGGGGCCCCTGGGGGCCCAATCAGGTTGCTGCAGGAGCCCGTCGGACCGCTGGGCCGCAGATGGGTCCGGTGGTGGCAGGAGGCAGGTCCTGTTGTCACCATTCATCTCCATTTGGAGGAGGCGCGCCAGCAGCCGCCATCCGATCCCCCCTGAAACGAGCTCCACTTTTTTCGCCATCATTTCTAATGATGGTTCATTAGTTGAGGTGGGGTCGGGGGAGGGAGGTGGGGAAATGTCACTTTATGCAGATGACGCCTGGACTAGAAAGGGAGAGAAGCCGTGGCATGTTCTCCCGTCGTTTGGCCACCAAACAGGTCCCCCGTGCAACAGAGGGGTTAATGAATTCAGCCCGTCTTCCACCGGGTATTAACAGATGCCAGTTCAGCGGTGACAAAACGGACGGATCCAAATGAATTCATTCCGGCGGGCAATTAAGAATTCATATAGAGCAGCACACACACCCCTCCCAGAGTCTTAGAATCCATCCATTCATCCATCCAACCATCCATCCAACCATCCATTTTCAATACCCACTTGTTGCTGCACTCAGGGTTGCTCAGGTTACTCAGGGTCTGCTGGAACCTCTCCCAGCTGTCATAGGGTGAAGGTAGGGTGGCACCCTGGACAAGTCGCCAGTTCATCGCAGGGCCACATAGAGACAAACAACCATGCGCACTCTTTTTTTCACCCGTCACCTGCAAAAATTAGCGCCGCCCTTTCGCGTCCTGGCCAGTTGATACCGGCAGACAAAGGCGGCCCGGCCGGCGCTACTTAGCGGCGCAGCGCGCAAGACGAAACGGGAGACGCTGAACTCTCGCTGCCATGTGACACCCGGGTGTCGCCTATTGTTGCTCACAAGGCGGGCCGTGTTCTTCGCGGTGGGAAAAGAGGAGGAGGGGAAAAAAAACCAAAAAACAGTACAGCTGTCTTTTCATGTTGAGCTGCGTCCGATCCGAGTGCAGACAGGTAGGAAATGAGGAGCCTCGGCAGCGATCGGATGTCAGACGAGCGCTGAGCCCGTCGTTGCGGAGGCAGAACAATAGAAGGCGGGCGGACTTACATCCACAACCCGAACCCGAAACCCATGACATGGCTGTGCAACATGGTTCTCTGCAGGTTGCTCTCCACCACAGGGGCAGAGCTAAGTGGTGGCCAGTGTTGGCCGTGGCCCCCCTCCAGAGGTAGCTTGACATAACTCAGACTCAGGGTCCATTGTGAGACATACACGGACACAACAGCAAACCTATAACACATAGAATAAAAGAGATCACAACTAAAGGCATAAAAATAAAGATTTACACGTTTGGTATCAAAAATAGAAGTTCTTATAATGTAAAAAGAGACTGCTGTAGCATTGTCTCCAGAACAGAGATTGGTATGTGATGGAAATACAGTTAATGTGGGTTAAGCTGTTAGTTATTTGATTTTCTGAGGCATCGAGCCGACAAGTAAATCTATACATAAGGTATAGATTTACCTTCCGGCTAGATTTGTTGCGTGTATCTTTCTTTTTTAAAACATGTATTTCTGACCATGATGATTGGCCTGGATTCTGCACTTTGGGGAACAAAATACTAAAACAAAGAACTTTGATGTCACCCTGACCCTGACCCAAGGACAGTAGGACAAAGATGATATCGATTTATTAACGAACTATGTATTTCCCCTTCTCTAATTCATAGGAGTGGTCACAGACAAACTGTTAAAAACAGTCATGTAGACATTCCAAGTATCTTCTTCCTGCCGCTCCTCAGCGAGTCATGACGTCACCCTGTGGCCACCCCAAAGAAACAGCTCTGGCTCCGCCACTGCTCTTCCAAACTGCTCTTCCAGACACATTCCCGACTCCTCTTGAGTTCTGTCTCAGGCTGTCGACGCTTCAAAAAAAAAAAAAAACAAAAAAAAAAAACACCGGACACGCCCCCTTTTTTTCCTCTCAAGGACGTGCTCGTTGCCAGGGTAACCGCAGCCATTGCCATGTACGCCGGCGTTGCTTCCCGACTACGTCTGCAGTCGGGCTGCGCCCGGGTCTGCCCCCTCTGACCCCCGCTCGCCCCACCCCTCCCCTCTCCACTCCCAGGAACGCAGCCTCGGACTGCTGATGACATTCGCACGGGTTGGAGAGAATGCAGAGCGGCCGCAGAAGGCCGAGGAGGGAAGGAAGGTAAATGACCCCCGTGACACGCAAGGGGGAAGGGAAAGCGGGGTGGGGGGGTGTGAAACACAGGAGGAAGAGGAGGAGGAGGAGGAGGAGAGAGTCGGCGCTGCTCTTTGGGAGCTTGCGGGGGAATTCATTAAATGTCATCTGCTTCACGCTGATTCCAATCTCCCCCTGCGTGGCCCGGCAGCCCGGCGGTCCCGCCTGACACTCCGGCCCAGTGTACCTGCCGTCCTGACCACAGGTGACAGGCGGATGGCAGCGGCGGCGGCGGGTGTAGCCGCCACGGATGGAGCTGCTCCTTTGTGGCCCGCAGGCAGACGTAGGAAATAGCTGACAAAAAAAAGGCTTGCTGCTTTGTAGGTGCGTGTGTGTGTGTGTGTGTGTGTGTGTTTGTGTGTGTGTGTGTGCGTGTGCGTGTGCGAGGGTGTCGCTCAATGCGTCTGCGTTTGTAAAGGACAGCGCAGGGGAGCGAAGAGAGCAGGACGGAGTGAGAGAACAGACGGGGGGGGAGGGGGGGGGGGGACTCTTCCAGCATCCAAACAAAAGGCTGCTCGCGGCGGCGGCGAGCCCCAGTGACAGAGGCTCCCTAAGGTGCGAGTCTTGCTGATGGACGGGTGGCATAAAGGGCCTGCGTGTTGTCCTGTCAAGGCAGCGGCGGAGGGAGGGGGGGGGGGGGGGGGGGGGCACTGAGGGGAGGGCAGCATCGGGGGAGCAGCTGGTGCTGGGGTCCCCGTCACTGTCCCCGTCTCACCCCTCGCCACGGGAACACGCACGCACCTCCAGCACAGCACAAAAAAAAAAACTTTTTTTTTTTTTTATTATTATTTGTTTTTTTTGTGACTTGGTCTCAGTCGATGTTGCTGTATTTTCCACCGAAACTGTGCTTTATATCTGCGGCCAGATATTCTTTTAGTACCCACCGCCCCCCCGACCTCCCTCCAGGAGTCGATTTATTAAAGATTAGATCAACTCCTCTGGCCGCAAGTGTTTAATGAGGCAGCGGGGAGTGTGAGAATCCCATTATCCTCCTGATCTACAAGTGAGTGACAAAACAACAACAGCTGTAAATGTACCCACGCACACACACACACACGCACACACACACACACAGCAGGAAGCATGAACACAGGAAATCCCTCTCGAGCCGGAGGTGGAATCTCTTGGCGACCTCTTGCATCGCTTCCTGATTCTTCCCAGCGATGACAAAAGACCTGCTTTTAACACAGTGCGGCGACTCGCTCGAAGGGTCTCCAAGGCGAAAGCGTTTTGCTCGCGGTTCGGCTGAATTTCCCTCATCGCACGAAATAATCAATTTTCCTCGTTGATCAGCTTGACGGCGGGCAAATCCGCTCTGCAGGCCCCGAGGCCAAGATCGAATTTGTTGCCCGTATCCATTTCTTATATTATTTTTTGTCAGCTCACTTCTGAGCATTTTTTTGATGAGGAACGACAGGAGCTGAACAGAGCCGGGTGATGATTGTCAAGGAAAAAGTCAAACAGGAGAAGCGAGAAATGAGCCATGACGGAAATTTTTCCGGGACGTCCTGTCTTGTTAGACGACGCGCACGTTGGTAAATCGATTAACATTCTGTTCATTTCCAAATGGGAAGGAAGCTGGAATCCAACTCCAACGATCTGATCTGCCCCCCCGCCCCCACGCTTTCAACAAAACAAACTCAAACAGCAAAACCAATTTGCAAGAAAATCTGAACTGGGCCGCTTGAACCACGTGGCGCAAATCCAACCTTGAGGTGCGACTTCCGAGATGCGATTTCCCACATTTTGCCCCAGATATGCACACGTTGCCGAAACCCACATGGCTGCAGCCGCACCTAAACAGGCAGCTGATCCGCGGGAGCCGTTCGATTCATCGACGGCCTCTAATCGCCGCCATTACGAGGTGAAACGCATTAGATCGGCCAATTAAAGCCGCCGCGTACGAAATGCAAAAACGGGCGAGCAGATTAAGCAATTAGCCTTTCAATTTGCCGACGATTCCTCTAAAACAATGGATCCCCCGTGTTTGCCCTCCTCCCGCGCCGCGTCTTCAGGCTCCGCCGCCGCACCCTTGACCCTAATGAAAGGGCGCTTTGGCCGCCTCATCTCTCTTCCATTTGTCCTAATCAATGAAGCTGCTCTGGCCAGACCCCGGGGGTCAGTGAAATGAAGTACCGGGCTCACACAGAGAGAAGGACCGGGCCAGTGCTTGGTGGTGGAGGGGGGTTGGATGTGTGTATATGGATAAGTCCTCTGTTACCTTGGCAACTCTGCAGCTCTCCTCTGCCCTCGTTAGGATGGTTGGATGGCAGAAGGGCCTCTCTCGGCCAATATTGCTTTGTGTACCCCTTCGCTCATTTTTCATCAGGGAAAGTCTTTGCAAACAACTTCCAAGTATTGATTGGGACGTGCGCAGCGAGCGGTGCACTTTCCTGATGGAACTCCTGACAGAACCCGGCCCCGGAAATTGCAGACAAACGCTTTTGGAGCGTCGACCGTGTGTTGAGTTTGACAGAAAAATGGCAAAACGGAGGGCAAGAAGTTCAGCAAGCAGTGGTAGAGTCACTTGAAAATGTTGTTGTTAAAACATGAACAATTTCCATGTATTAACTGAGTGTTTTGGTTAATGACTAATGATCCTTCACGTGATTGGGGCCTTTGTCAGTTGAAACACCTGGTTTGAATCATTGCTTTATCTGAAGGCCACATCCTGAGGAGTATCATTGACTCACGCTTCATCCAGGTGTTGGTAACCTGAGTTTAACAAAAAAAAAAAAAAAAGCAAAGAAATAAAGATGGCAAACAAAAGAGGCTGACAGACACAGTTTCCTTCTCTGTATACTTTGGATTTACTTTTTCCAGACAGGGCTGGGGGGGGGGAGGATTATCTTCAGCGCTAATGTGATGTGTAAAGTTATTCTACCGTTAAAGCTTAAATAAATAACTTCATGTCGGGACCTGACTCAACAACTCTGCTTGTTTGTTCTGCCACACTTCAGATATTACCCCTGCGGTTTGATCCGCTAGGCTTTTTTTTTTCTTCCCCATGCTTTTAAATGTTTACAGTTATGTCCCTTTAAAGAAACTGTGTGTTGGTCGTATTGATAGAGTTTATGACTCGGATGAATTCCTTTCATCCTCATTAAAAACTGTTAGTCATACGACTGATTCATACAGCATCGGGCACATTCGTACAGGCTCTCAGACGGCTTCAGCTCCTCGAGTCATGCGAGCTTCAAAACAACGTCGGCCTGACTGTACAATACAGTCATAGAAGAGGGCAGTCACGAATACGGCAAACACTGGCGTCTTACAGTAAAGGTCTAGTATGTAAAACTTGGCTTGATTTATGATTTTTATATTGGGAGAATCTTAACATACTACCCATAAATACATTAATTAAAGTGTATACTCGCAGTACAATAAAAGTAATTGGGTTTCGCTACTCTTGGAACGGTCTCATATATGAAAGAATATACATAGATCAATAAGGGTCTTGCTCCAAGTGAGCTGCCATCTTGTTGCCCAGCTCAGTGGTCTAGTGGCAGAGTGTCCGCCTTGAGACTGGTAGGTTGTGGGTCCAATCCTCGGCTGGGTCATATCAAAGACTGGTACCCATTGCCTCAAATCACTGGGCCATTTTTTTTAAGGAAATCCGCCTGACAGTGGCCTGAATACGAAACGCACTGCCAGACGGGCTTCCTTAAAAATGGACACACTGGACCTTAAATGCTAAACGCTTGTACATTTCCGATTGGTCTGCAATGAATAGTAATGCTCTGTTACCCTTGTGCTAAAAAGAAACCCCACATCCACCGAGGAGCTGGATGAAATGAATCAATAAAAATAAAAATAAATGTGTTTTAATGTGAACTGTAATTCCAAACAGTTGTGTTTTGACAAAGGGCGGGAAAAAGACCAAAAACAGGGACGGAAGACTGCTTGTGCGTCGTGCTTCTCTTGGTGTTTGGGCTCCCCTGAACCCCCCCCCCGGTCGCCTCCCTTCTCCAAACATATGGAGTAATGTCAGCGACAGAAAACTATTTCAGCAGGTCTGGCGACAGGCGGATGGGAAAACGAGAAGGGGGCACGACCACAGGACGTCTCGCTCGGCTGCTTGGTAGTTTGATGAGGAAATGGGAAGGGCACCCATCCAAACCCTCTGCCTCTGCGTGGACCTCTGTCAGCCTCCTTTAACCAGAGACGCTTGCAACTGATTAGAGCACGAGGAAAAACTCTGTCTGGCTCTCCTGCTGGGTGAGCATTGCGGGCTCCGCTTTCCCCGCGGCGGCCTTTGATAAGTAAATCAGACTTGAAGATAAGAATTAAAGATGGATAGGAGAGATAGGACCCTTCCTGAAAGCCCTCCACAAATAAACTGTCAGTTTTGTTTCAATGCAAACCCGTCAGGTTATCGACAAACCACTTGCCGAGTCACTGCTGGGGTTGCAGTGGAGGGGCAGGACGGGATGGAGGACTTGGCTGGGCCGAGGTCCTCGAGAGGTCCTCCCCAGGGGTCAAGTACCTTCTTATCAGCGCGCAAGCAGCTTCTGGCTTGACAAGCACAATTAGCCTCCGCTTAGCGCAGGAAGCACGAGGCAGCATATCAAGAGGACCAGGGAGACGACGGACGGGTAGCGGGGGGGGGCGGAGGCGGCGGAGACCAACAAAGGCCCGATTGTGGCGGCGTGGCTGGAGGGAAGGAGGGACTGGGGAGTTTCGCCGATGTGGCTGATAAGAATCTCTCAGGGCTGAATGACAACAGCGTGGGCTCTGCTGGGCCCCGTGGTCGGATTACAACCCCCCCCCCCCCGCCTTCCCCGACAACCACCACCAAGGTCGGGAAAACTTCTGGGAGAAACAAAAAAAAAAACAAAAACAACAACGGGAGAAAATCAGTACGTATCGTGCAGCCCGAAGCCGACGATGATTTGAGCGAAAACTTTTCACGAACTCGCGGCAGACAGCCTCTGGCGTATTTTTAGGCAGCGACTGGGCGCGTCGCCAACGCTTCTGACAAAGCGGCGACAGCTTCCCTGAATCCCCCGAGACGCGGGAGTGCGATCTTAACGATACCTGTCTCCTTCTCCTTCCCTTTCTCTCTCTCTCTCCGTCTCTCTACTCCAATAAATAACGAAAACACAGTGGAGTTCGGATTTACAGCTAATCAGTCAGCGATGTGAGGCCTGCTTTGCACACAGACAGAATATTGATACTTTTCGAGGTGCGACGGCTGCGAGGGATCCAAACTTAATCACGCCGCTTACACAGCCAGTCAGCTCTCACGGCGTCGAGAGGAACCGTCTCCCCGAGAGCGCAGAACGCAAAACGTTGCATAATTTAGCGCGTGCTCGCAGGCCGGCAAGGCGGGCATCACAAATGCATGACGCCGTGCGTCCGCCTCCGTCAGAGGCGCCTTCAGCCGACGCCGCCTTGACGCAAAGAGCGTTCCGCAAAAAAAAAAAAAGAACAGAGAAAGAAAAGAAAAAACTGAGAGGACAGGGGGAGTTTTTTTTTTTTTTTTTTTCTTCACGACAAGCAATCTTTTGAAGTAGGTCATTACGCTAGCGTGGGGCTACGCTGCGAATCCTTGATGCCGATCCGCTCCGCGTCCCACAATCGATACGCCAACTGCTATATTTAGTAAGAAGGTCGGAGGGAGGAGCCGTCGAAGCCGCGCGAGGATTGAGAGGCATCAACCAGTGGACCGGTGGTCGCTGCCCGGCTGGAGCTCCGGCTTATTTTAGATGCAGATGGCTCCCGAAATGTCTTCGCTGTGGAGAATTGGGGGGAAAAACAAAAACTATTGCCGGTGGCGCTGACTCAACGTGCAGTGAAGCGATTGTCAGCAGGGATTATTCATTTATTGATTCGCACTTATTCATGAAATGAGGTGATCGAGTTCAAAATGCATAGTCTTGCCTCGCTGGAACACTGCCGTTCCTCATGTCAAAGCAGTAGCTATACGCCAGTTTAGCACCAATTTACATATAACCCCTAAATCCTAAAGGGAGATTATTTGTTTTTAAGACAAAAGGCTCAGTGGCTGTTTTTAATGCCAACATGTGCCATCTGCAGTCCCTACAGTGCCACACTACTATCACAGGGAAGTGAGGGGACCCACTTCCATCATATGCATGACATCATGCAGTGTGGTTAGAGGAGAAACAGTAGAAATCTACAATCCCATAATCTCTTAAACTCATGTTCTCCCTTTTGGTCTTGCCAACTTGTAGTCTCGTTGTTTTGGTTTGTGTGTGTGTGTGTGTGTGTGTGTGTGTGTGTGTGTGTGTGTGTGTGTGTGTGTGTGTGTGTGCGCCCCTTTGAGCTCAAAGGGGTCCCTCTTTATGTTTAAGCCAAAGTCCACAGTATCGTCATGCACGGTGGAAAAAAAAAGAAGCAGAATCAAAACAACCTTATTAATCACTGTGACTAATGTATTCCAGGCTCCTCCAAGAGCTCATGAGGAGATGCACGTACCAGGCGGCGGCGGATGAGGAGGCCCTAATGTGTGTGTGTGTGTGTGTGTTCGTGCATACATGTGTGCGTGCGTGAGGAGACTTTGGTTGGCCCGGCTTGAATGGAACAGGCCGTACGTGAAAATGTGCCTATTTCTCCCCCACCGAGACCACCAGAACAACTCAGTAGAGACCACACAAGCTCGAGGTGACCACAATAAACCTGAACGCTGATCCCGGCACGAAGTGAGTATTTCCTGGGCATCACGTCCTCGCAGTAAACACCGGTGGGTGGCCAGCGTCCTGTGAGAAGGAGTTTGGGACATGAGTTTTGGGTTATTTAGCCTACGCTATCACTGTCCCGCCACCTACCAGGGCCTGCACGCCATTAGGCGTGGGGGAGGGGGGGGGGAATGCGATGCGCAAAAGATATTGTGTTGAACGCCAACGCGACTTGCAAAAAATGCAAAGCGCCTAACGACACAGCGGTTTGCGGCTAACGGAGACCGCAAAGGAGGAGTTGATGAAGCAGAGGCTGGAAAAAACTTGAACGACCATGAAAGTGTTTTCTTTATTTCTTATCCTAAAACCATTATGTCAACTCTTTTTTTAGTTAAACAGCAGCTGAAGAAATTCTTTGCTACATGTATACGTATTCATTTTCTTCTTTTTTTTCAATCACTAACGAAAGCTGAACCCGCGGCACCTCATAATTCACTCTCCTCACGTCAATACTTAAAATCCATCACTATGGCTGATGAATGAGCCGATGAGTTGATTTGAACCTTGAAGGAACTGCGGTAGCACTATTGGACATAAACATACATTTCAAGTCAATGTTGCGCGGGCCAATGAATGATAACTCAGTCATGACGCTAACCCAAACGGTAAAATTGCATTAGGAATGTGTATATGCAAGCGACCAATACAAGCAAGCAAAAGTTTATGCTTTTCGTCTGACACATGGAGGAAGTGCAGTTACACGGCTGGTAAATTAATATTCCACAGCCTATTGAGGGAAAATACACAGAAAATGTGGCCTAATTTTTAAACATAAATACATGGTCATATCCGGCACTGGCTCGTTTCTCCTGCCTCGACGTACACAGGAAATTATAATTTTTTTCCACACATGAAACAGAGGAGTCTCTCACTAGCTCGTTGTTTACAGCCTCACCTCCTCCGTCTCTATTGAAATTAAAACATAAATAGGGAATCCCTGAAGGCGTCGCAGTGTAAACTGCGGGTAAATGGCACTTATGAGGCGAAGGCGGCGAAGCGGAGGCGGAATACGCCGAGATTATTTTCACCTAGCAGCCACTGGCTCGGAGACTGCGGGTGGGAATAGCCAAACAGGCTAGATGGGGATTAGCGCTGGCGGATCGTTAGCCCTTTCATCTTCAGCAGCATGCACGGAAGAAGAAGAAGAAGAAGAAGAAGACGAAGAAGTAGAAGAAGAAGAGAAAAAAACAGCCGTAGCCTTCACATGAACCCGGTCCTTTACAAGAGTTACAAGTATAAGAAGCGTGTCGAACCGTACCTTTCAACTGCCTTGCCTGGGAATTCCTCCGCGCTCGTTATTTTTTGAGTAATTTATTTACTGAGCACAGCCTCCGGGGGGGCTGAAAAGTTTTCACATACTAATAAATCCCGCTAGCGGTCCGTTGACAAAGCAGAGGCGTCCCCTGCAGGGCCAGCGTACGCCACTTTACCTCGGCCAGCCCCGCCCCCCTGAACCCCGAAAGTGAAACGGTGCCACAGCAGCCGAGACTCTTTTCCACAGGGCATCAACTACGCTCGTCCCGGCCAATTACGGCCTTAACAGAGCAGCGTGACGAGCGAGCGGCGGGTTTGTGTTCCAGTGTGCGCTTGTTGGCACGATGAGGGAAAAGGCTTAAAGGTCCCATTCTCAGATCTTGAGCGGCCTCTGCATAATTAATTACCAGGAGAAGGAAAAAAAAAAATGAAAGAAAAGAAACCACAACAGAAAAACAGCACACTTAGCACTGTGTTTCCTACAAAAACGTACAATTTTAGCGTTGTGCCACAATTGATGCTTTGATGTACCTTGAGACAAAAACGAGGCGGTCATGAGGTGGGTGTCAGGTTTTGGGGGTATTTTCTTCTGGGAGCGAGCCCTTTGTGACATCATTTGGGGGAGGACGCCAAGGTAGCACAAGATGGAATTAGCTTTTCCAGTCGAGAGTCGGCTCCATTTCTCGCATGACATCTCACGGCCGGTGTTTATCTCTTGGACTCTTTTTTTTCTCAGCGCTGCAAACTGCATGGGATCCAAAGCGTCGGTGCTCCTGAGCCACTGATGAGCGTAATAGCTTCGTCTCGCAGCATGGCTGACCTTATAGTGTTGCTCTCTAATGTAACCTTGTGTGAACATAAAGCGAGATACTGCGGTTATGAACCTTGACAGGGAAATCTCCCCTTCCAGGCAAAGGGGGCTCCGGAGGCCTACCTTCAATTGCACACTCCTACACAACTGAGAAACCACTCGGGGAGGACGATGACAGGAACTCTAGCGCACCATCCCGGCCCCGCCAGCTGACAATATCCCGCGGGCCCTTCCAAACATTTCTCGATTAAATCCCAAAGCAAATAAATCTCAATACAAACCGCCTGATTTGATTGTTGTTGTTGCTTTTAACGCCGCCGAGGCCCCCGGTGAGCGGGACGCTGACCGTGTGGACTCAACCACCTCGCAGGGATTCACCGAGGTTAGCGGATATGCCGTCCTTGAATCCAAGGATACTTTCTGTTTGTTGCCTTTGACTATTTGGTTTCGGGCTCTGGAATTATCTGATAATTTGAGTCAGGCTGGGCCTTCCTGCGAGACCAGCGGGCGGACTTGCTGAATGTAAATCACTTTGGTTCTAAGTGAAACAAAGCATTTGAATTTATTTTAATCATGTTTGAAAAGAGACTTATCGGCAAGTGAGAGATTACGACGGAGCACCGCGGGGAGGAGCAGTCAATCGCGGACGGGCTCGGGCTAATTTAGCGCAACGGCAACAAGATATGAGGGGAATCAGTCGAGTGCTGTATGTCAACAGAGTAGTTTTACTGTTTAAACGCGTTCAAATAAAGAAGAGCTTTTCGGTTTCCGAGCTCTTTGACGGCAGACTCGCTGTTTTTCCGAATCCTTTCATCCTCAGTTGCACGACTGGACAGCGGTCTTCACTGGAAAAACGACAAACCTGAACCGCTTGATCAGTTTCCGGGAACGTGCATTGCGACAGCGAGGCTGCCTCCGCAACAAAGGTGGCGCTGCAGCGGAAACACAGCGGCTCCCAGTCCCGTTCGGCGGTCGAGGACGCCTCCCGCCGCGGCTTTGTCTCACTCGACAGCTCCGTCAACCTCGACGGCGGAGCGCGGAGGAGGAGCTAATGGCTGTCACACAAAAGCACGAGCTGTGTGCTTGACAACTGCAGCACAACAATTTGACGTTCGAGAACGACCAACAGATTTATTACTTTTCTTTACACACGACTCTTTATGGCCAGTGCAGCCTGTAATGCAGCCAAGAGTGAGTGATCTTTATATATTTGCATTGTTGCATCCAACACAACAGGCCTCCCTATTTTTTTCTTTCTCCACTTCTTACAAGTTATGTTAATATCATTTCTGTACTGCGTTTGAATGACTGTTGGATCAAGACGAGGCCATCGTATAAGTCTGTCGGGTTTCCGACCTCAGCTGCACATTTCTGGTATCTTTCCCTCTATCAAGAGGGACATGTATTCATTCTATCTTACACTTAAATGTACAAATAAATGAATTCAAAGTCAAAGGTGTGAGGCAGAATATACGGGGTTCAAACAGCTGCTCTCATCCCTGTTACCAGAACCAAATGAATGTCATGAATGGACAAGCGTTCCCTTCACTCTCTTTCAGAAGCAGCTCTAATGTGGGTCAGTGGCCCACAACACGAGCAACCACAATCTCCTCCCGATGTTGACCGACTTCTAATGCGTCGCTGGGAAAAAAAAGAAAAAAAAAGAAAGAAAAACAAGGTCACCAATGCTCGAGAGAGATTTGTGTCTTTGACGGGCGGAGATTGTTTCTCATCTTCTACCCAGACAGACGCTGGAACCATCAGCCTCCCACACCGGGAAGGAGCTCCTCGGCTCCTCCGACGGGACTCGAGAGAAAGCCTCCGTCGACAAGAAGCTCGGGGGCCGACGATGGAAGGGTGAGGCGCGCCTGTCCGCTGAAAAATCATCACGAGCTGGAAACTCATAAGGTCCAGTTGTCGAGCGGCTTTGTTCTGACGGAGGAGAAACACCAGAGAGCCCCTCTGCGGTCGTTCTCCCCACGTCTGCTTTCGTCCCGAGTTCGAGGGTGAGACGGAGGAAGGTGTGACAGGCAAGAACCAGAGCCGCTGCGGGGGGAGAGTATGCTGCCAAAAAAAAAGGGAGAAAAAAAAGAGGGCGAGAGCCAATAAGGCATGAGAAGAAAAAAAAAAAGAAAAAAAGAGAGGAGCCGGGATGACGAGAAGGAGGTCACGCTGTCTGAATTTTTCGATTAAACAGATAATTGTTGGAGAACGAGGAGAGGGGGAGGGGGAGGGGGAGAGGCGGCGTGCACACCACCAAATAACATGTGGGAAACATCTGAGGGCTCAACGGGTCACGATCTCCCCGTTCGGGGGTGATCGGGGGCGGGGGGAGGGTGGCGGGGGGGCGTGGCTGACGGGGATCGCAGGGTCACGTTATCGCGTCTGCTGGATGTGCTGCGAGAAAAACAAGAGGACGGATCGAGTGGAGGTGCGAGGGCGGTCTCTCTCTCTCTCTCTCTCTCTCTCTCTTTTCACGGTCAGCCATAGTGCAGCTCCGCCGAGGTGCTGTTCAGGGAGCGCTTCAGTTGCACCGGCGGGACAACAGGGTTGAGGATGAAAAAGAAAAAGGTTTGAGTGTGTGTTTAAAGTCGACTTTTTCTCTCTTCTCCCACTCCTCTCATTATGCTCCCTCCGTTTGTTTGTTTTCACTCTCCCCTCTGCCGCGTGGATGCGACCGGAATATAAAGTGTGTGTGTGTGTGTGTGTGCATGTGTGTGTGTGTGTGTGTGTGTGTGTGTGTGTGTGTGTGTGTGTGTGTGTGTGTGTGTTGGGTGTGTGAGGGAGAGAAGAGGAGAGAGAAAACAAGCACCTGGCCACAGGGGGGGAAAAAAAGACACAGTCCGGTGAGGAGAATGGACTCTGATCTCGGTGCTCCTGAACGCCCCCTGCAGGGCCTCCCGCTGACAGAATGACACGTCTGACATCGCCCACCCCCACCCCTGCCGCCACCCACCACGGAGACCCAGGAAGAGGTGGGAGGCTGCGCTCGGACCCGCTCGCGAGTCGCCGCCTGGGAAATTTACCGCCCCCGCTAAACGTTAAATCAGGCTGTTGATCGCAGCCGTTTAGAAAAACGGAAGGAAGAAAAAAACAACAACACGCAAACACAAACCAAACATCTGTCGCGGCAGCCGATTAGTATTCACGCCGCCTCTGCGGCGGCGGAGGCAGCAATCAGGACCCGATAAAAAAGAAGAAGAAAAAGGCGGCGGCTCTGATTTGAAGATCACAGTGAATTAAGGGCCCATTGTGTTGGCAGATTGTGAAGCCGAAGCCACTCGCGTCTCTTCTTCTCTTCTCTTCTCGGCGTCTCTCTCGACTCGGCTAAGAATCTCTCTCACGCCTTTGTTTCTTGCGGTCGGGAGCCTCCAGACGGCTGTGTGTTGGTTTGTCGGTTTGTTTGTTTGTTGACTCTTTGTATTTCGTCATTTTGCTCGCCGCCGTGTTCCGGGTGCAGAGGACAATCATTCCGCCATCAGCGGCGGCTGAGGCCCCCACATGAGGCGGCAGTCAATTAGAGGCGCCATTAAAAGGCGAGGCAGCCGGGGAAATAAAGAGCGGGGTGTGGGTTTGTCTCCGCTACGCTGATTTTCACACTTAGAGCCTCTCCAGACAAGAAAGGCGGCAGTAATTGGGATTCAGACGGCGGGTCAGGGGAACCTATCAAGCCCCACACACTCCCCTACACTTCCCTGCACCCCCCACACACCACCTGACACCCCCCACCTGCTTCCATGTCCATCCAATCCCATTTAGCCACACACGTACCTTTCCTGCTCGATCGTCTCATTTTTTCCACAACTGCGATCGGCCGAGGAAATCCAGGAGCCCCACTCTCCTCCTATTCCTCTTCCTCCCTCTCCACCTCCTTCTTCCTAGTCCTCCTCCTCCTCTTCTTCCTTCTTCTCCTCCTCCTCTTCCTCCTCCTTCTGCTCGTCCTTCTCCGTCTAACCCGTGCGAATGGAAAACTTTCCAAAGCAGCTCCGCAAACACCTCACCAAGTGGCCGACATGACGGCTTCTACGACTAAACACATTCCCGTGTCGCCAAGGAGGCTGTTGTGCATGTTGAGTAGAATCCAACTGCATCGTAACAGAGAGCATTTCTCATAAGCTCACCGGTTTGCGTGATATCATTTTGATTTTTTTTGAAAACACTGGATGGATCTGTGGATTTGTGGATGTAACTGTAAAGAATATACACCGATACATCTCGGTCACGACTTGTATATAAGCGAGACATAAGCAACCCTGCATTGACTGCAAGGTGCACCTGCTGGGGAGACTTGAAACAGCTCGGCTGTCGAACTAGAAAACGATGTAATCCAGAGTGCAGGGGCGTCAATGAGGACGAGGAACTCTGGTCTCCTCACAGAGACCAGACAAGTCCGTTAACGCTAACGGCAATGTCAGCATTGATGTTAGCTGAGTTAATTCCTCCTCAACTGTTTATAATGTTTTTCTTATTTTTAATTCATTCATCCATAATTCCAGCTGCTGTAAATATCTTGTGTCAGCTCTAAATTTGAAAAAAAAAAAAAAAAACTTAGCGTGCTAACAAACGTTCAGGCAAATCTGAGAGCGCTGTTTGGGAATTACGCTCTCACGCCGCTGCCATAAAATTTCCTAATGCGACGTTCTTCTCAATCGGCATTTAAAAAGGTTCCACGCAAAACTCGCTTTGTGTCAAAGTGCGTGCACTCCTCGCCCGCTTCACACGCACACGTTACAAGTTTCAATTTGCACCACTTAGGGAGGAAGAGAAAGATCAGGATGAGGACACAGACACCGTGTCGTCTGAAATCCAGGCCGAGACACGTGTGGCAACCCGGCGCAGACTCTACCTGCTGGCCCTAAGGAAGAGTGATGCCTTAAAGCACATCTGCCCGGGATTTACTTCCATGCCTCCCCGTAAAGCCCGCAAGCGCCTCTCCATTTTGGATTAGTGTCAGCGCGGTGAGCGCGGGGCTGAAGCGTGATTAGCTCCCACCGCTAAAGTCATTTTCCACACCGATATTCTTGCAGAGCGTGACGCAGAAAAAGTGACAGTCACCCCTTATTTTATGTCCGCCCTAATACAAAGTGACAGCAAATTTGGGGGCCCTCCAAAAAAAAGAAAAAGAAAAAAGACACACTAGCCATAGCCTTCTGTCTCTCCTGTTAAAAAAAAAGAAAAAAAAGAAAGTGGAACCAGGAGGAGGATAAAGCTGCTGGAGCAGCTGTGACAGATCTGTCCCGTCTTACGGCGCTCCTGAGAGTCTGGACTCACAATAGGTTTGGAGATCGTGTTACAGCGAAAGGAGGGAAAAAAAACCAAAAAACAAAAACACACACACGCATATGGGTGTCGTTAGTTTGGGCAGCCGGCCGTATCAGCCCCGCACGCGGCTCCGCTCGCCTCCCGCCGTAAGAACTCCTTTGATTGTGGAGCGGGTGGACGGACGGACGGGCAAACAGCACTGTAAGTGTCTCAAGATGGATTTCCCAGCGAAGGACGTGATGTTCTCCACTGCCAGCGTTCAGAGAGAGAGAGAGAGAGAGAGAGCGGAAACCTAATCCCACTCATTAGACAATCGCAACAGAGAGAGAGAGAGAGAGAGAGAGAGAGAGAGAGAGGCAGAGAGAGAGAGAGATTGGGGAGGAGAGAGAATGGGCACTCTTGTGTACACACCTCCCTCAATATTTTGACACATTTCTTGACAACATAATTATTTGCCTGCCCCCCCCCCCATCTTCCAAGAGATTAATTGTTACAAGCATAATTACACGTTCGGTTTCGGAGATTGTTGCAACAAATCATCGCTTGCACTATGATTATCACGGGACAAGTTCAATCTTTGATCTTGGCTGTTTTTGTTTTTTTTTTATTTATTTATCTTTTTTTGCTCTGCACTGCAGCTATAACAGAGATTATCTTACGAACCCTCAATGGGAAACCATCACTAATTAGTAATTACCACATCAGTGCAGCGGGGCAAATGTGTATCTGGCATGGATCAAGGCATTATCCAGCTTTTGGGGCGGCGACGACGAGAGCTTCACGTGTTGGAGTACAGCAGCGACGCGAGCCAAGTTTGACAAGCCAAGCTTCCCAACAATGGAGGAGGCAACGTCCATTCGACCTGCGGCCACTGTCTCCCATCAGGCTCACAAATACTGAATGGAGCCATAAAATTTTTTTTTTTTTAAAAATCCAACCTTCACATGTGCAGAATGTTGCTTCGGTCCGATCGTGGCGCCGTCAGAGCGTGCATTCTTTTCATAAACCTTTAATAATCAGTTGCTGTGTCAAGAGACTTGGGTGAAAATCTGCGCAGACTTGCAAGTGTTGGCCTGCAGCCTGTCAGTCTGTCTGTCTGCAGGGATGAAAATTATGCGTGAAGGTTGGAAAAAGCGTTTTATTTATTTCTTTATACACCTTTCATGAGATGCCCAGCGGTGTGAGGATATTAGCGAATCCACACGCCGGCCTGACTGCGTCGACAGGATGTAAGAGCTTAATCCTGTTTAGCGCAAAAAAGGAAAAAAAAGAAGAAAACATGACCGAGAACACCCGGGAGATTTTTTTCCCCCACCCACCACATGTTGGGAATCAAAGATGCGCAGGGCCGCGGATGCACCAACAAGCCTGTTGCGGCGTTACAGCTGCCCGCCTCCGCACGCCTCTTATTAGCCCATGCGTTCCTGATTTGCAGTCATTGAACAGCGACCGCGAGGCGGCGCCCATCGTGCTCCACCGCTCCTGGCGCGCGCGAGGCTGTGGGGACGACGCGTCGTGATTACCGGGGCGCATAGGAGGGGCTAAAAACCCACCGATTTGGGAAAAAAAAAAAAAAAAAAAACACACACACAAAAAAAAAAACAACAAAAGCGAAAGCAGGTGGCTGGCGGCGCAGGGCCGGAGCAGCAGGACTCCAGACTGCAGGAGACAACGCCGGCACGCTGTTCCAATTGATCGAAGCCGCTAAGCACGTCGGCCAAATACCACCTGCAGAGCGGAGACAGGGGACGGCGCAGGTAAATGCCGGGTGCATCGATGTTTGGGAAAGCCAAATCAATTTTTCCTGGAAGGGATTCCAATTGATAGGAAAATGCAGGCAATCTCGGCAAAACACCCCTCTTTGTCCTCTCGGATGTGCAGCGGGGGTGAAAAAGCAAAAGAAAAAAAACAAGGGAAAAAAAACGGGCAGCGCATGAATATCGCCGATTGAAAACTGTATTTTCATGTTTTTCCTCAACTTTTTATTCAGCGTGGTTCCTCTTCAGCATGCACGGCAAGATGATTCTGCTCTGAATGTTTTATGCACAGCGTTTTTTTTTTTTTCCCCAGACAAATAGTAAAAAAGGAGCATCAACATGCAAAGATACACGGGAACCGAAATACAACAAATATCCGTCCGCCAATCGAGACTGAACACTGTTGAGTTTACGTGAAAGAGGTTAAATTGTACGTGAGGAACGGGGTCCTATGGAAGAAAAGCAATAAGTAATGTGTTGTTCTGAATTACAACCACAGGGACGGCAGGGTATCTTTCAAAAAAAAAATAATAATAATAACAATAGCAGTCATACCAGCCGCCTGAAAGATATTTCAAATAAAGAGCATCAATTGTATGGAAGCAGTCGGGTTGCAAAGAGCGGCGGCCGCTAAACAGCTAACTCAGTCAAATGCATTCAGCCCCGCCACAATGCGGACGCCGCAGCCGACTCATCACATATCGCATTGCGCCAAAAAATATTTACAGCGACTGGCTGCCACCGCCGCCGCTGCCTTATTTTTTTTTCAAATTGCTTTTTAGATCTGAATGCTTGAGCGATGCTAAAACGGCCACGCGCCGGAGGTTTTTACGGTGCTCGGTGACGATAAAGGGCAGCCAAACCGGAGTTACGGCTCGGGTAGCGTTGGGATGCTTATCAGAATTATCTCCTCCGGGAACCAGGTGGGTGACCTTCAAGCAGAGAATCGCACTCGCTCTGATGTTTTCTGGAACGCAAAGCCGTATAACTCCGGCTTCCATTACACAGTGGTGAGTTTCCCGCCGTGCCTGCCTGGGAGTCGTTATGGTTCCGCGGTGAGATGATTAGCGAAGGGCCGACACACGATGAGCGAAGGCGTCGTAAAAAAAAAAAAAAAGAAAGAAAAAGAAAGAAAAGATGGAGCGCCTACCTCTGCAGACGGTCCCGTTCTCCACGGCCTCGTTGCCCGCCTTGCACATGCACCGTCCGATGGGGACCATCCACTCGCCGTCCCCGTTGCAGTACAGCTTGATGGGCACGTCCACCTCCTCCGCGTTGGGGATGCAGACGCCTCGGGCGGCCACCAGGGAGGTGCTCTCGGCCCCCGAGAGCGTCTCCTGGAACAGCGCCCCGTTGGTGATGATGCGGGGGCACTTGCGGTAGAAGACGCGCACGGCGATGAGGGACATGCAGCCGCCGTAGTCCTGGAAGGCCAGGTAGAAGCCGTTGCGGGACACGGGGCCGAAGCTGCGGACCTCCGTGTTGATCTTCATCACCCTGCCGCCCAGGTCCACCTGGGAGAAGCTCTCGTCGGCCGCGATGGTGTCGACCTTGATCCAGGGGTTCTCCATCCACGCCGGCGAGGTCCTGGTGGCGGTGTCGGAGTCGGATTCGTAGTAGTAGAGGTTAAACGTCTCTTTGCAGGAGCCCGGCACGTTGGGAATGCTGCTGCAGTCCCTCACGGAGAACTTCATCTCCACGTGGATCCTCTGGGCACCGCGGCGCCGGATGTACTTTGTCCGTACCCAGTTGTTCTGGTTGTTGTCGAACACGTTGCACACCTGGTACGTCCGGATGGTGTTCATGTTTTCGTCGTAGCCGCTGACCTCCTCCCACTGTTGGGGCAAGTGGAGAAGAAACACAAGGCCGTGGGCATGAAAGGAGGTAAAGCTCAGGGGAAAAAATGGTTGATGAAGAGTCAATAAGACCATTTTTAGATAAGCCACAGAAACCCACATTATTTTAGTATGAAAGAAAAATTAAATAATCTCACTCTGTAGTAATTTGATTACTGCAAGTAAACAGTTCAGGACATCTTAAGTTAATTAATCATATATGAAAAGAAAAAAAAAAAAAGAATCTGGAAGCATCCAGTCGAGTGGATGCACTGGGGAACATCAGAGTGAGGAAACAAATGAAAAACTGCCTTTGGGCACATTACATTACATTAAGAGCAATACACGGAATGGCTGGATGGGGCTCACGCACAGCGGCACAGCTGCATCAGTCTCAGCAAAACAAGATTAGATTTTTTTTCCTTTAATCTGCTATTCTTCCTATTCTTGCTATCCTATTAAATGACTTCCAATCAACTGATATTTTTAGGACTTGGTGCATGAACCCAGTGTGGATCAGCGACAAGCCAGCATGTCGCCGTGGAAGCAAAAACACAAAAATAAGGACCTCGTCGGGCGAAAGTCGGAATATTTTCGAAATGAAATCAAACATATAAACAAACCTCGCAAAGCAAGCGGCTGTGAGGTTTTACGGCTCCGTTGCTCCCACCCGGCCGAACACTCACATGCTGTCACGCTTTCAAACAAAACTGGAAGCCCGACGCGGAGTTAGCTTTTAAAAGGCGGTGGCGAGGTTCTGGTCTTTGTGAGGTGCGGTGCGCCGCCGCTTCTGGTGTACGTTCCGTCTTCAACGGAACACGTTAACAGCACATTCCATATTTATTGCCGTGGCAGCGAGAGCTTCCTTCGCTGAGGAATTCCCCACCATAAAAGCCACGCTCAAGTTAAAAAGTTCCAGTGATTGTCACAACCTCTGCGTTTGACCCTAAGCAGAGGACTTTGCACTTGCTGAGTGCCAAGCAAGGAGAAAATGGGCACCATTTTTATAGTCTTTGGTATGGGTATATGGTAGGGATGTCACGATCCGATCTTTGGATTGGATCGGCATGGCGACATAGCATGTTTTACTAGATCGGTGATTGGCCAATCTGCGTTCAAAATCCCCTACAGACAATTCAACTTATTTTGCAATGCACCAAGAAGTTTGAATCCAATGGATTCAGTTTACTCAAGGTAAGAAAAAGATCGGATCGGGAAAAAAATCGGGATCGACAATTACTCGAGACCAAAACAAATGCGATTGGGACATCCCTAGTGTATGGTATGCTATATTGAACCCACAACCTCCCAGTCTCAGCTCATACACTTTGCCACTAGACTACTGAGCTGGTCTCGGGTGGTCAGGGTCAAATTAGTAACTGTGTGAAGGAAGAAAAACTCAAATAGCGTGTTTTCTCCCAGATTCTTTCTTTTTTGGGACCATCCTCTCTGCCAACCTTGACTAACACTGAGAGGTCTGGCTGCTCAGCAGTGTGATGGTCCCGTTCTGGCCGTCCACCCTCCAGATGCCATTTAGGGACCCCGGATCAAACCAGCTCCGACCAGGCAGCAGGTCAGAACTTTGACCTCTGCATTTTAGACAAGGGGGGAGCATGTTCCTCAACAGCGGCTTCAGCTGCAACCCCCTTCAAATCCCCTCCCCCTTCACTCTTCACTTCACAGCTGATATAATTTCTCAAATTAGTGCCCACTTAGTGAGGATTCTGACAGATTTTGACGGGCCGGGGGAGAAGAAAGTCACTCCCTCTTGTTGTGAGCCGCCGTTCTACTGAACACTTTGCGAGTACTTATAACAGCTCTGCTTCTTAAATTCCCACGTCCTAATTAATCACTGCTTGTGCGACGCCGACTCGGGCCAAAGCCGGAAACCGAAACACGGTCCCAATCTTTGTCTAATGAAAGGCCGATGTGTAGCCCGTAGCGCAATAACAACCTTAGGCGTTGTGGGAACGTGACAAAACATCTTGCGTGCAAATGTGGTTATGTCAGACTGTCATGAAGTTAAAAGTGGGATGAATCAGGATTAAGAGAGTTGCAAAAACCAGCAATGACAACATGGTTGGCCTATCACGGCAAACCCGTCAGGAAGTGCGACAGATACAAGCCAATTAATTATTTACCGGCTGTTTCTGTTTCAAATACTGGCTCCAACAGTCATTCGCAACCGTTGACGACATGACTTAAATTCCCTTGTCTTATTTTTGGTCGGATTGCAATGCAGAGCACAGCAGCACGGGTTCTGCGTAGCGTAGCCTGATCCAAATTGTACAATGCACATAGCCGTCTTCCTCTGTGGTACCAGATCGGACCTTCTGATTGGCCATTTTTGAGACCACCTGCTGATCAGTCATAATGAATATTGGCCCACAGCGGTCCACCCATGGGGAACAGCAACCAAAGGTGAAGTTCACATTTGATTCCAAAGCATTTGAGACATTAAACGGATGTATTCAGCTTGACAAGCTGACACAGACGGGGCCGTGCAAACTAAACGTTCTCAGCGCCGCCGTTTCAGGGGAAATCTGTCTTTTGGCCTGCACCGGCAGACATCAGCAGCTCGGGTCATGAGCCGCCATTGACCTTCCCACTTGTTGAAGGAGCAGAGGGGCACTGGGGGGGGGGCAGATGGGGCCCAGCCAATTAAAGAAGAGCAGGCGCTCTGCTTCCAGCGAGCACGGAGCGCCGGACAATCGCAGTTCATGATAAAAAAAAAAAAAAAGAGAATGTGGAGACAGGTGGGGGTTGGTGCTAATGAGGGACGTGGACGAGGGGAAGAGAAGTGTTTGCAGCAGCGTTTGGGGACACGGGGGAGGCAGGGACGGGGGAGGAGGGGAGTTGAGTCAGGTTAAGAAAGACCCCAAACAAAATGTGTTTTGATGGAGGGCCCCTTTTTTGTCCTGTCATGGCCTCTTTGCCCCGCTTTCATCACAGCCAGTGGAGGGAAGCAAATGGGGCATAATAAGAGCCTAACGATCAAGCACAGAGTGTGAAATTAGAAGAAACGTCTTCATTTTCACAGCTCTATTCCTCTGGCTTTTTTTTCTTTTTTTCTTTTTTTTTTCTTAACACACACAGCAGCGCGCAGAGGTGGTCATGTGTCTCAAGACCTGGAGGGTGGAGGTAACCCTGGCGGCGGATGCCAGGAGAGATTAGCCGAAGCAAACGCGCTAGCCCCAAGATTATGATGGAAACCAGTCTGGCTTATGCCGTCAAGATCCTGTTAAATCCAGCAAAATGTTGTTTTACTCATTCTCGGGCGAGGGAAAAACCAACAGCCAGAGGCGGCGAGCACGTAACACAAAGTCCAAGGCGATCAAAGGACTAGCCGTTAGCATTCAAATGGGTTTCGTCACATTATTAGCCATAAGGGTCCCCAGTAAACAACGCGCATAATGCTTTTTTCACGGGACGCTGGTTGCATTCTGTCTGTCCGGGAGAGAACGCACTTAGAAATTCTGATGGTGGAAAAATCGGCGGTGTGAAACAAAACGCACGACTGCTCCCAGACAAAAAAGGCACTGTATTGCGTTTTAATTGCCGGGGTTGGGGTCCTGAGTCTGATAATCCCGGGCTGAATGGTGCTGGCAAATCATTTTCAGTGTTTGGTTAAACACATGGGGTGTTTACTATCCATTATCGCCTGCAGACCACAACAAACAGCGGATATGCACCTGCAAAAGTCTGCGTGCCGACACTGTCGCAGTTCCAACACACTGCGTGTCTCAGCGCCGCATAGAAATAAGCTAAAAGGGCAACGTTTAATTTATGGTCCAGGGGCGTGTCTCAATATAAAACCACCACCACATTCTAAGGCTGAATCTTGCTGATACGGATTTAATGACCCCTGAAAGATTCAATGCCTTTCTAATTCCCAAAGCAAACTGTGTAGAAGCCCGTAAATCATACTGCCAGCTGAAATGATTAAATGGGCAACTTGTCTGCTTCATTAATGAAGATTTTTTTTTTTCCACACCAGTCTAGGCTGGACAGTCTGTTACACAACAGCAACAGTTCTGAGAGACCAAACTTCTGTCCAGGGTCGATACAGGGAGGAGGAGGAGGAAGAGGAGGAGGAGGAGGAGGAGGAGAAGCTGCAGCAGTATATTCAAGCTTCACCTCACTTCCTCTGACGAAATACGAAGGTTCTTCAGTGGAGCCGACGCTCGCTGGGAGCGAGGCTCGGGATCGATATGTCCTCTGCCACAACGGGAGAGACAGAAATGTTCAGTGGACCCGAAATCCATATTTCTGCGAGGCGGAGGGGGAGCTTTTATCTGGAGTCGGGCAGAACAGGCTGTCAAGGCTGAGCTGGAGACTCCTCCTCTCCTCCACGGCAGCGCAGCGGATTCAACACTGACAGGCTGTGGCCTCCTGCACCCATCAAAACTCCCAATGCGAGTCAACTCGGCTGGAACTGCGCATGATGAAAGGGTTATGTCACATTGAACAATACAATATGGAAACAACCTACAACTTGACCTAAAGGGTGATTGCCAGACTATTAGCAGCAGGAAAAGGCTACATTTGAAAAGCAGTGGACCTGTCTGAAGAACCACCTATAAAAACGGATTGCCACGCTACTGAAGGATCCATGTTGCCAAGGCCAATGGCCGCAACTCACTTGTGATGACAGTGCAACTGCACTTCCTCCCAGGTGATGTCGATTTGGTTTTGGACTGAGTGAAAATTCAATAAAAGCAAGATTTGGTAAGTAACAAAATGAAAGGCATTTAGAGGGATGTGTCATTGTTGATCATTCATTGATCCACAGGCTATTGTCCCACAGAGGAAATGAAATGTGGAGTAAGTGGAGTGTATGAAAATTAACACGCAACCCGATCGTAGCGTCACTATTTGCTCGTAAATTTGTCCACCAAATGTGTTTGTATGTTCTCTCCAAATTTCTCACGGATTTGAAAAAAATAAAATAAAAAACCCCAAAACAAACAAAAACCCAGAGGAGCGTTACGAGTAAACACGCCGTCGCTCAGCTCTCGGTGACGACGCAGTTTAAACAGTTCTGACACTGTGCCAAGTGCGTGTTTACCAGGTCCTGTCGTTGCCACGTCGAAATTTAACCTGAAGTCGGCGACGGCATCGGGAGCGCCGCGCTGCATATCAGGCGCTCTGCCGCTGACAGGCGGAGGGGGTAAATAAATAATTCACGCAAGAGCGGGGAGGGAGCAGGGAGAGAGAGAGAGAGAGAGAGAGAGAGAGAGAGAGAGAGCGAGAGAGAGATCCCGCAGAGCAGTCTGGAGGTGTACTCGGCCCATTTGCAGTTGTGGGAAACGTCTCGGAGCCAGAGTGCCTTTCCCCCGGAGGGCTGGCGGACAAACGACACCCGCTCTCTGTGTTTAGTTACTATGAGAGGGGGCCACGGGAGCCAAAGCCCTGCAGCAGACTCACTGGCCTTCACAGGAGAGACTCGAACACACACACGCACACACACACACGTAGACAACCTCACAGAAATGTCTGCGGCGGCCCTCTCCGATTACCACTGTCCACTACTAACGCACGGCATGTGAAAGCCAGGGTAGTGTGTGCGTGTGTGTGTGTGTGTGTGTGTGTGTGTGTGTGTGTGTGTGTGTGTGGGGGGGTCCTCCTCTCCAGCCCACCAGGTCCAGTGCATCATGGGCGGACGGCGTCGGCGCATTTCCCTTCCCTGTTATTTCCAAAATATGATTTCACAGACTTAATTGCAAATCACAGCCACGAATTAGTGGTCAACTCAATCCAGATGAGTCCAACTTAATTTAATATGTCGGACAAATTGCTAACCTCAGCCCTCGGAAAAAGAAGACGCCTGCGGCTCACTCTGCATCCTCGCCCGCCTCAGTTTGAATTATACGCTTAGAAGTTTGCTGGTAATTAATTAAATTAGCGTTTTTGGTGGAGTGGACGGCGTGGAGCTTCAGATGCAGTTGCAGCGCCGGGAGTTTGCGCGTATCTATGTGTGCCAATTTATCCGTTGGGGTGTCGAGTTGTTTACAAAGCCGACAGTCCTCCTCTGGCCTCAAGTGTCGCCTGGAGGAGGAAAAATTAGCAGGTAGGTCTGCCACGTGCGTCGACAATTATGGGCAACAACCTGGAAGAACCGGTCCAAAACAACCGGTGCAGGATTTTTTTATTGATTTTTTGATTTATCTATTTATTTTTTAAAGAGTAATTATTTTCATACTTCACAGCGATTTTAATTAAATAACGTTCAGCTTCTGAACGTTATTCAAAACTGTTGTGTTTGGACTGTGACAAAATATTATTACACACACACACACACACACACACACACACACACACACACACACACACACACACACACACACACACACACACACACACACACACACACACACACACACACACACCACAGATCATCAGTCAGAGAAGATATGGGCTGGCATGTGGTTCTAACCGTACGATAACCTAAAAAAAATAAAATTAATAATTTTAAATAAATAAGATGTAAAATTTAACATTAGTTACATAAAAAATATTTTTTAAAAAAAAGCGTGTTAGTTTGTTTTTTCCAATTGTACAAATCAGCAAAATGCGAAAATATTTGGAACTTTTCATCGGCCTGCATTGGGAAGCTAAAACGCTTCCCGCCGGGCCGCAGCTCGCACTGCGGGAGGAGGGCTCACAGTTTCGCGGTGGTGGAACCGTGACGGTTTTTCAAAAGCGCGCTAGAACTTGATAAAAGGTAACCAGTCCTTGACTGGTGCTGCAGCTCAGTATGCAGGCCAGCCAGCTCTCGCTGCTGAATGGGAGCTGCTGTCGGCGCTCCGGGGCAGGAAAGAGCGAGTCGGGAGGTCTGACCCGCCGTTCACACGTCTCTCAGCTCCTCTTCAGAGGAAAACACAGAGCACTTAACCCTGCTGGACGAGCTGGCTGCACCTTGGCTCCGTCGGCGCCTTAAGTGCTTTGTTTCTTGTTTCGTGGGCTGATTTTTCTTTCATGAGCATGAATGAGAAGCCGTATCAGTTTTTTGGGTTTTTTGTTTTTTTTCTGGTAATATGTTGCTGTAGTGGCTGCTGTTGTTTTAATATATTCTATATTCTAATTCAATTCTATTGCAGGTTTAATTTGCAGCCTAAAATGTCAACATAAGCAATTCAATACTAGCTTTGGCCAAGATAATTTAGCATATTTAGAAAGATATGCTAAATCTACTATTTTTGCTAATTTCTTCAGCACAAAACAAATAGAATTTAACAACAACTGTAATTTATGTGCATTAATATTTCATATACATCTTTTCATATACAGTCTATGACATATTTCAGCAAAAGTCCAGTCACCAAAACATTACTTAATGGCTTGCGTATGGAGTTTATTAGTGACGGGTGCGAGCTCAGCCACCAAGTTGCCTCAGCAAGAAGGAAGAAAAATGAAGCTGCTGCTCAGATAAAGAGCCGTAAAAAAAAAAAAAAAAAAAAAAAAACTGTTCACAGTGGCTGCAACGAAATATTGTTTTAATAAGAAACAAATCACCTGCGAAATCCCCGCCGCAGGAAGTTGGGGTTTTACAGCTGTTCCCGAAGAATCGCCTTAAAATAATAATTTGACAGACGATGCCCGTAAAAAACAGCAAAGCGGGACTTTGCCGACCGCCGCAACGCTCTTGACTTTGGCTCAGGCCGCCGCTTGTTTGCTTTTCCGCCGCGACACGGTATCGCGTGTCGGGGTTCGGGATACGCTTGACGAAAAAAAAAAAAAAAAAAAAAAAACGACGGCGGGGTGCGGCGAGAGCCAAGTGAGTGCCGTGCCGGGGCGCAAGCGCTCTGGGCTGGATGTTACTGATCCACGGGGCCAAAGCCACACAGTCGCCGCACAAATATGTGTGTAAGACAATAGCTTCTGTAAAAGCACCTCTCGCTCTTACACTGAGAGCGGGAGCGCGAGCTCCGTTTCCACACCTGTTGCCCAGGGCCATTGGGGACGAGCTATCTCCATTGCCTTCACTCGTCACTTTCCAACGGGCCGCCAGGCTTTTGACAAGCTCAGGCGTATCGACTTAAAAACTCCCCTGCCCACGCTGATAAGGCCAATCTATACCCGACTAAATCCACAGGCTTAGGGAACCCCCACCCCACCCCACCCCAACTCCCCAGCCCCCCAAGATTTAGCCGCACGGCAGCGGTGGGATATATGTAGAATGCACATGGAGATTTTGGGGAAAGTCAAAAACAAAAGGAAATAGGAGCTCGGCCTCACGCGTAACCTTTTGAGCGAGACCAAATGTGAAGATATTTGACTTGGAAGCGCCGGCCGACTCGGGCTCGTCGCCACATGTTGCTGGAACAAAGAGGGGTCTTGAAGCGCTCCGAAGGCCTCAGGTTCTAGCGCTAGACCATAATTTGACCTCACATTGTGTGGCGTTCGCTGCGCTGACCCAAGTTTTCGACGTCGCCGTCCAAACTTTCCTTCCGTAGTATTAAATTTGACCGTGAAATGCGGCTGAAGGGTGGGTTTTCGCTGATTCCGACATTTTTCGCATGTGATCCAACTATCTTTGGAACACCAATGTCTTCGCCGGGCTGCCAGGAGAAGTGGTTATTGATTGTGGGACTTAGGAGGAAGGAGAAACATGCCCCGAGATAGGGAGGGCTGAAGTTGCCCCAAATAACTGCTGAACAAAGTCGTGCGTCGGAGCCGTCGAGTGCTCCGTCTCCCTGCGTTGTCTTCTGCTGCGTTTTTAGTGCAAAATCACAAAGCGTGATGGAGGATAATTCAAACCTTCTTTAATGCAAACCACAGAAGCATAAATAATTGAATAAAATCGGCAGCGGTTTTTTGAAATGTACCCAGCAAATAAGTCTACAACATTTTTTCCCCCCCTTTCTTCTGGACTCATTCTTAGAAGTCTAAATCTTGTGGTGGGCCAAGAAGTGGAGGAGATTGAGACTCTGGTTTTGGATGGCTTTAAGTGGGCCTGGCTTGCATGTGGCTTGGAAGAACTGTAAGCCCTGGCAGAGCAAATGGAAAGACTGTGCATCAAATACCAATGGAGGTCCCGTTAACATGAAGCTCCTATTTTGGCACCGGGAAGAAATATATTTAGTTTATGATTAATTCTTGCTGCACTCGTAAAAGTTTGGACCCCGTTTGATGTCTAGAGCTCAGACTATCAACGAAAGATGGCAAAAAAAAATATGACAAATAAAAACTCAAGAGTGGATCCTCTGGCTGGTTTCAGAAAAGTGACATTTTTAACTCAGACGTAAAGAAAACACACTTTTTTTTCTCTTTTTGTTTAGTAAAAAAATATCCCTATGCAACTTGATGCCACAGGATTTCTGCAATAACAGAGCACGGTTTTGGGGGGAAGCAGGAATGCTTATCTGGGGAGCAAGTCCACGGAGGATTGCTAATGAACTGAATGAAAGTCCACTGACATTCTCACCTCCCTCTTGCTGCCCAAAATGTCCAAAGTTGTCAAAAAACACCACGTAACTCACCACTCAGTCCAAAATTCACTTCCAAGCTGTTTCCAAATGACATCTATGCATCGGGTTTTAGTCTGTTTGGAAAATTCTGTCAACATGTCAGTTAACAGAATAAAAACTATTTGAAATTGTCCAAAAAGTAAATCTAAATAAATAAAAACAAGAACAATAAAACAGGAGAAACTTTTCAAACTGATTTGAAAGGCCCAAACAACTGTCAAGTGTCCAGGGAGAGTTTTCCAGGCTCAGCTCCCCTTCGCCGGCTCAGTAATTGATCTCTGACCTCAGAGTGAGAAACCAAAACATGGACAACTTATCACGGGGCACTGGGCAATTTTACACATTAACAACGTTTTTCTTTTTTCTTTTTTTTTTTTTTTTTTAAACATCCAACAAAGGAGAATTGCGTATCCCCAAAAGCAGTTAATTGCATTGTCACCTACATAAAAATTAGATTAAGTCTTGCCGTCTGTGGCGGCACTGGTGAGGGAAGGGGAGCGGGTTACTTACGCTGTTGTCACTGGACCCTGACACTGGGTAGACCGTCCAGCCGAGCTCCGCCGTGGCTGTGGTGGAGTCCATAAGTGTTTCTGCAAAGAGTGAAAAGGTTTGTTTTAATACGTAGAATCACACCAATTCTCATGAAAGTACTCGTTATATATATACATATGTATATACTCATGAAAATATAAAATAATACAAAATACTAAGACAAGCGTGTGTATATTTGGAGACCGACTTTGGCAACTCAAGTCCAGTTGATATAAAAGAAATAAGAGCCTAATTAACTTAATTATTTGAAATTTAAAACAGTTGTATTTGGAAGCGGGAGTTTGTTTTTCCCCCTCCGGTGACTTAGTTGTGAGTGTTTGTTAAATACTGGCCAGAATCAAATCAACAAATATAGTGTATAAAAGCTAATTTGCATTTTCATCATTGAAAAACCAACCTGCCAATTGTTTCTTCTATTTTAATGATAAGAAAGCCACCTCACCTCACACAAATATTCTTTTTTCTTTATTTGTTCTCACAAAACGAACAAATAAACAAAACAAAAATTGAAAAACGAGCGTAAGCTAGCGAGCTACAGTGCTGCGAGGCCTCAGTCGCAGAAACACCACGAGCGACAACCAACCGCCAGATTGCCAGTTTGCCTGCAGCCAGTTAGCTTGTCCGCAGGGTTTGCCCAGCAGAAATAAGTCATCCTTCTTAAGACCCTCAGTTAAAAACAACTGGCCGAAAGAGCAAAAAAAAAAAAAAAATCTCCGCCGCCCAGAGGAAGGACCACCGTACACGTCGTGGATTAGCTGGTGGTGGTGGTGGTGGGGGGGAGGCACGGGGGGGACATCGCTGGTAATTGGGGTCAAAGTGAAACGTGCCTCTTGTCTGTCATGGAGCCCTCATGGAGCACGCATTCCACCGCCGTGACCTCACTGTCAGTCAGTCAGTCACGCCGCCACCTTCTCTTCTCCTGCTTCCCTTCGACCTTCGGCCGCCACCTCCCCCACCACCACCACCACCACCACCACCACCCAACAATCGTGACCCTCTTTCTCCCGCTCCCCGACGCCGACTGGAGGATTCTTTCCCGCCACCTCTCTGTGTGGCGGTCGGTGAAGCAGAACTAATGAGTTTCCGCCGCTGATGACGGGCGGGGCGGGGGTGGGGCACAGCCGTCGTGAGCGTCGAAATTGAGAGAGCACTCGTCGGGAGGATGTCGGGGGGGGGCGGGGAGGTGCGTCAGCTGCTGGCGGGGATTTAGAGTCTCCCACGTCAAGCAGCAGCGCGAGGCGCGGACAGAGACGTCGAGACAGATCGGCCGAACAACTGCACGCCGCCGTGGGATGCCGTGACGTGAGGCGGCCCGGACGCTGGGGCGTGGGCGGGGAGATTCACAAGATCCTTGAGCAAAGCCTCTTATGGGGAATGCAGGCGGCGGCAGGTAATGAGAAAAATGGAAATCCAAATCCAAATCTGCGGAATCTGCGTTCACGTTTGGCAGAGGATGGGGTGGGGTTTGCCTCGAGGATCAGCTCTCTGCCCGCTTTTATGAGATCTCCAACCAGCCGTCGTTCGATAACCCGAGATCGTCTGCGAGTTTACGCCCCCTCCCACCCGAAAGCCGCAGCTTTCAATTAACCCGACAAAACACACGGCTTTTTATTCCCGCGTCTTCTGCTGACTTTCCGCGTCTTGCCAGCATTCACGCCGGGGCATAATACCAGACTCCACATCCCCATTCACTATCACAAAGGCCGCATGGTATAATTAGGCAGATGAGGCTGGAGCCGGTATTGATAACCTCGTGTGTGCGCATCAGTGAGTGTGAGTCAGAGCCACAGCAGCCGACATGGGTGTTAGGCAGTGAAACGGTAATTATGCCCTATAATGATAATGATAATTAGCGGCGTTGTAAAGTGAGAATAATGAACTCCCACTGAGGCACTTTAAGGGCTTGTTGTGGGGAAAAGGAGCGAGCGCACCTTTATTTAGCCGCCGTGGTGACACTTCCAGCTCACCCTTTTCTTCTTCCTCTATTTCTCTGCCCACATACATTCTGTTTTTTTCCTTTCCTCGTGCTAGGAAGAGAAAAAAAGAAATCAGCCCTCCTCGCGGCCCGCCAGTGGCCCGTGTGTCGGCTGAGGTCGGTGGCTGGGCCTCAAAGGCCGACGGCGTTCCTTCCTCCCGCTGTCGCCACTTCAGCGCCGACAGCCGGGCCCCCGATTCATTACCTCCCGTAGAGCGCGGCGGAACACAGCTCACCGCCGGGCCCACTTCCTCACACACGGCCTGAGCACCCGGCGGAGGCTCTGCACCGGCGCCGAGCGAGAGGCGTCGGCTGCTCATCCAGATAAAGACAAGCACCTCAGGATTCCCGACTCCGTCCAACCACAGGTGCTGCTTCTCGTGTTAGGATGGGGATTGTTTTTCCTGTTTGTTTGTTGTTGTTTTTTTTTGTCTCACCGCCCTCAGTTTGTATTGAGTTGTGAATTTTTCAAACCACGTAAATGGGTATAAAGTGAACCAAGAGAAACGTCTCAGTCCGCTCTCAGGCCGGGATGAAAATAATTTGAGCTCTTGACTGCATAAAGCCAAAAAAACCAAGTTGGATCCTGCAATTCTCCCTTCAGACATTATTTGCATTTAAAATGCTTTTGTATTGGTGTCAAACATTATATATTTTCCTCTTGATCCGTCACATGGCACTTCATGGTTTTAATGCAAAACAGGACTGGCCACCGACCACAAGACTAACAAATGAAGTACTGTATTTTGCCACGCTGAGGGCACTGATCACAACCCCTTAAGCACCAACCCAGTCTCCAGTGGAAACATCTATTAGTGTTCTTTGTCTGTCGGTTCTTTTTAACACCACAACTTAAAGAGTTTTGTTTTGTAAAATAAAATTGCTCTTACTAAGCAAAAGACTTGTTTAAAGCGAGGCCCCTCCAGAACTCTCGCTCTCATTTTTAAAGCCTCGGCCACGCTGTTGTGTAACCCTGCCTGTGTTTTGCACAACAGTCCCACTGTGTCGTCGGAGAGGAACACGTCCAGTGCATCCGATAACAAACTGCAGCCTCTCAATTTTCCACTTACGGCGTTAAGTGCGGTTGGATTATTTGTGCGGCGGCGGGAAGGGATGCATGAAAAGGTCGTTAACCGTTCAGAGCTCATGGGAAAACGGCCTCGGCGCTGGTGGCGGCAGCAGAGAGGGAGGTAAAAAAAAAAAACAACCACCAAAAAACAAAACCTGTCTGTCAGAACAAAGAGCCGCCGCTGCTGAATATTAAACGTCGATGCCTGAACCATGACGGGGTTTGCTAAAGTCATAATTTCACCGGGTCGTAATTAATGCCGGGACGTCTCTTTGTCTCTGTCTTCGCGCTCAATACACTCGACTGTGGAGAAGGTATGAATATGCAATGAGACCTAAGAAAAGCCTCCTAAGCTGAGAGTGCTTCCTCCAACACTTCCCGAGACTAAGGAGAGAGTTTAGTGCTGATCCGAGTGAGAGGGTGGGGAGAGAGACAGAGAGAGAGAGAAAGAGAGAGAGAGAGAGAGAGAGAGAGAGAGAGAGAGAGAGAGAGAGAGAGCTCTCCATGAGGACCTGTCTGAAGTGACAGGCGGGCGGTGTTGGGCGGTGGGAGGGACTCGCTACGACTACAAAACAAAAGACAAGAGAAGGGAAGGGAGAGGTCAACGCCGCACCTGAGCTTCTGGAGGGAAAAACACGGCAGATTGTTCAACGAGCGAACCAGACGCGACACTTTGTTGACTCAGACGGCGACGGCGGGGAGGGAAGTGAGACAAGCGCCAGGATGAAAGATCTCGGCGCAGCTCTGGGAATGTGGACCGATGGAATTAAAATAGCGCACGACTAAGAAGTGCATCCGTGTCAACACGCTTTGCGCGCCGCGTTTGAACACGTTCTCATTTAAATCTAATTTCCCAAAACATATTATTTTATTGTATTTCATTTGCATTTAAAATACCCCAATTTTTTTTTTTATCATTTACTTATATATAGAAAAAAAACGGATTTAAAGCTAAATTTTACAATTTGCTTGAAGAATAAGAAATAGAAAGAGAAAAGTCATGTTTCAATTATGAGATTCAACGTGAATTATCAATGTAAAGAGCAGTTTCTGTTTCAGAAGCAGAGGTAAATAAAACCGGCAAGAATGGAGAGGATTTCAGGAAATACTGTCAAGAATTGCTATGGAATGGCTGGCCGAGGAATGTCCAGACGGGAAGTCACATGAGCTGGATGTTTGCGATGTCAAAGCTACTTCGGAAAACCTATTTATCTATGACAGGGTTTTTTGTTTTTTCCCCTGCTTTTCCTCCTGGTAGCGGCCGTATTGTCAGCCGGATCTCGACATTCGCAGCTCCTTAACAACGGCAACTGACCATCCATTCCTTATGTCCACAGGACGCATTACTCAGCCTCTGACAAGGAGATGGCCAATTAGTTTGGGCAAATAGACAGATCTCGGCAGTGTGACTGATGGATGGGAAAGTTGTGCCGTGAGTAATCCGTCAGTGTTTCCTTCCAGTTTGCACATCCCTTCCAAACAAGCGCCTCTGTTTTTTCCCCCTTTCCATCACAAGTAGCTGCAAGCTTGTGCATGTTTCGCTGCAGGCCAATCGAGAGGATTCTGCTGTTTGACTGAGCTCCAAATTGAAGAAACTGAGAAAAATCATGGCAGCACTCCTGGGAAGAATTTCAGCATATGGACGACTTTGGCTGGAAGTGTAATCAAAGAGAATAAATCCTTTTTTTTTTCAGTCTGTATTTAAAGCCAAAAGTGTAATAACAGTATTTTACAGGACTAATTGACCTCTAAAGTGGCACGAACCACTTGAGATCAATGAATTCTTTTTATCTTTCCCTCGCCAGAAAAACGCTCGGCCTCTGCTCTCCGCGGAACAAACCTCTTAGCATTTAATTTAGCGTCGACGCAAACCGCACGTGGCATTTTCCGCCGCTCTGATAATGTCGGCCACGACGTGGCGAATCATCCCGGCCCGTCCCAGGGAGCATTGGCCGTTGGCCGAGCACGGCCTGCATTTCCTTTGCATATCAACTAAAACGCCACCTGAAACTGGAGCATTTGGCGGCACATGTGGGCAAACTGCGGCATGCGGCTGCAGTCGCGGAGTAACATGAGCAAGCTGTTCTTTGTGCTAAAAACAGAGCCCAATATAGCGGTCCCCGCACGGAAATCTGCACAGATTAAGGGCCGGGGCAATGATACACCCCTGAGGGAGCAAGTGCACAGACATGATTCATAGCTCTAATGATGGACAGGGCTACTGTATGGCCTGCTGGAAAGAATAACAGTCTGTTACATCGAGACAGGGGACGAGGACGGAGCCCCTTTGCTTCAGAGCCGCCCAGCTCAACTCGTCTGTCAGCAACGGGCCGAGGCCCATTGAGGTACAGTAGAACTTCCCCCACTGTCACACGACAGCGGATCCCTGTGTGTTTAACAAATTCTTAATCCACCTCTTTGCAATGAAACAGTTGCCTTGTAGGAAGTATGGCACTGGACCAAAAAAAAGGAAGGAAGACTTTTTTTTTTTTTTTTCTTCATCTGTTTTTTCACAAATCGACCTGCCGCGAACACGAGGGTATCTGGTGCCCCAGCGCCGTGCGTCCTGCTGCTGAGACGTCGCTTAGTCAGTGAGATTTATGTGGTGTGGAGGTTTTATTGCCGAGTCCTAAAAAGGCAGGTTTAGAGTCTTGGAAGGTGACGTCGGTGCTGTGGGAGTTCAGCCCCACCTCGTCAAGGCTGCCGAGTGGCGCGTTTCCCAAGGCAAGAGGAGGATAAAGGGGGCGGAAGCTGGGTAGTTTCCTTTGGCAGAGGACGGTGAAGTGAGAAATATGGTACCACACACACACACACACACACACACACAGACAAACACTCACGCACAGCGAGCAGCGATTCCTCTCGGAGCACTAACTGTCGACAGAATGATACAGCATGGCGTTCCCCGGGGTCTGACGCTGGATGTAAGACAGTAATCCCTACACAGCCAGCCTGTGTTATCAGTCAGTGCAACTTAGCCTGTCAGCGAGTCCAGGGGGCAACCACCGTAAGTCACGGCAAAAACTACAACCTGATGAATGACTAGGAAAACGGTCAACTCCCCCATTAGCTGCCTCTTAGCTTGCTTCGCTAATGCTTATGTTCTGTATGCTTCATTAAAATAAAATAGTGCCTTATGCTCCGCTTGCAAATGCTGGGGGGAGAAACAAGCCTTAGTTTGCGAGCCAGGATTAAAAAAATCCAATTCCTAGCGGAAGCCATAAATAAAGGAAGTAAATATTTTTATTAAAGACAAGCCGACTTTAATTGCGCCTTTAAAAACTGTTTTTATCTCTTTTTGTGTTGGGAAGTACTTCAGAGTTCCCGACACAAAAATAACAAGCAGACAGACTCCGATTTCAAACAGTTGTTCCGGGGAAGGCTGGATGTTCTCTTCTTCACCAAGGCCGGTGACGGCACCCTGTGAATACAAAAGCCCGTTGTCGTGCTATTGGAACAGCTTTCCCCCCTTGCAGTTACGGACGCTATTAGCGGTGTTGCTGTAGTATTAGTTTCACTATTAAAAAGCGATTAGCTCTGAGTGACACCATATTTCATGGTAGAGACACATCAATGTAAGCAATAAATCTGCGATTGAGAACCGTCACCCGGCCAATCGTGAGATGACTGAGAGAAACCTGGCCGCTGATACACAACGGAGAGTTTATATGCGTGCTTTCCATATTTCCTCGGTCCCTGACAGCCTAAAGAAAGCTGTTTTACACATCAGTACATTTCAAATTGTCCTGCAGAGGGGGGTGGTAGGGTCTGTATATCTATATAAATATGTTATTAAAAAAAAAAAAAAGCACATTTTTATTAGTAGCAGCTGAAAAAGAGCACATGCATATCGTTTTCAAAAAGACGGCGAGTGGATGTCAATCGTCCATTCACGCAATCATTTTAAGTGCTGTTTGCGCACCACGATGTTCCATCTGGAAATGGGGCCGGCGATACCTCCAGCCAGTTAGACGGGGACGTACAAAGGATTTTTCATCAGAGTGACGGCTTTTTAGATACCATTAATCAAAATGGATTAATCTTCCCCATCCTGCCCCGGTTTGTGCCAACAAGATATTAGCGAAAGGTGCGGGATTACAAATTGTCCGCGCATCAAACAAGAAGATCGAGGTATGCTTAAAAAAAAAAGAGAGATGTTACGTCGTAAGAAAAGAAAAAAAAAAATCCACTGCAACCGTCAAACTACCCTGAAGCAGGAAGCAGACTTGAGGGTGTAGCAGCAATTAGGCCATGAAAAGTTTGCAGTTGCCCCAAAGACAAGATGCCTTTTAATATACTGTAGGAACTGCGGGTGCGATGGGACCAATTTCTAATTCCTAATTCTAATTTCCCTGGCTTGGTATTTGTCAAGGCAAGGGAGCAGCCAACCCCATGACAACGACGGTGATTGGCAGCTCTGTCAATTTTTTTTGGGTTACTTGAAAATGTGGGTGACACCAGTGGAAATAGAAATGCTGAAGGGGAGGAATAGAGGAAAAATCACTTCGGTGTGCTCATCCTCATCAGGCTGTGAGTTTTAATTTGACAAGTTAAAGGTTTTTAGATTGTTTTTTTTTTCTTCCCAGAAATAGTAGCTTTGTTCTTTGTTTGTGGCAGTCTGTGATTGATTGGCAGATTAAAAAAAAAGAAAAAAAGAAAAGAAAAACACTGTGTTTGACATGTAATCAACTATCTATCCACATTCCCAGAGACAACCATTGGACCAGGTCAAGTCATTATTGCCTCATCTGGTTTATGGCCAATTCTACATCCTTTTAAGCTGCCTTTCATCCTCAAAGAGTTCCTTTTAAAACCTGCAGTAAATTCCTGTGCAGAGGCCCGTTTCAAGTTGGGTGATAAGACTTAAGTATTGGCCCATCAAAAAACGCAGATCCCTTTGCAGATCTGACTTTTGGTTGGATATTTATTTGGTACCATGAGTGAGAAATTCAGATGCCGGGCCGTGAAAGTCTTTGGTCACTGTGTGGCCAGCAGCAGGTGTGAAGGTATAAACTGGATTCTGACACATTCGATACAAGTCTTTAAAGCTCCACAATAAAAGCGAAACAATGTGCTCTCACTGAGCACACATCTGATAATGTTGTATTCTATGAGATATCATTAGTATGATGACCAAGGATAATCTCACAATACCTAAGATACAAAGAGACTGGTTCGGCTACACGATTATGTCCATGTGGAAAACGCAAGTTATAAAACGTGCAATGCAAAAAGTGCTGGGCACAAATACGCAAACCGCAACAACTCTCTGTACGATGGTTGACTTGACTTGAAAATAAATGACACGGTGATGTGCAAGGCTGACAATTTGACTTTCCTGATTATGGAAATGACAACATTTGTTTTCCGTCTGTGAGTCATTCAAAGATGTCTCTATATGTGGTGCAATGCACCAAAAACTGGGACTGGTAAAGATTGAAAATACAGCAAATCAATGAAAATGCATTTATCTTTGGCACATAAAGGCGCGCACTAAAATGTTCTTAATTTTACATAATTTGGTTTTTAGAGAAGTAGCGGAGCCAAACTTCCACATGTAGCTCTTGTGGGCAGCTAAGATCCAGCTTCTTTAAAAAAAAATAATAATAATTCGAGGGGATTCATCAAGGGAAAGACTCGCCTACATCCTGTTGCTACATATGGCAGCTTTTGCTTTACAAATTAGTTAAGCATGTCAGCATTCATCTGATTCGTCTCAAAAACACCTTGCATGCCACGGTGCTTTCCTCAGATTTGGTTTCTGGGTCAAGCACTCTGGAGGGGAGAGGATAAAAGGATCCTTAGACTTCCTTGTCTCCTTTTTAATGATACATGTGACTCATCTGGAGCTGTAAATTTTTTACAAAATCTAAATAAATTAATAGATGAATGTTTTTTTCCGCATGCCAAACCTTGTAGGGATGTGCGTGGGAGCTCATCTATGGATGGGTTAAAATTCTCATCAATCAAGGGCGCAGAGGAAGAAGTTAGCTTTAGTTACACAGTGAGGTCATGACAAAGAACTAGTTGGCTGTTTGTCTCACTCAACTGCTGACAGACAACATGGTGTGAGATTTACGATGATGTTATTATGCACACTGCAGCACGGAGGCCATTGCATTGTTGTAAAAGTAGGTAATGGAGGACAAACTGTGGCACTTTCTGAGGTGCAAAAACTTGGTTTTATCATCAATACAAGAGAAAATACATATTTCTAGCATTGTGTTTAACTTTAGGAAACAGTCTTATAAAGATATCAGTCATGGCGTAGAGTTTTTATTTGCTTTTAAAACTGGCCCAAAAAGCATTTCATTATTTTCCATTACTTCCAAAAACACCTTATCCTGTGCACTATTTTGCAACCCTAGTGTGACGATGAGAGAGATATTAAGACGGAACAGAGCTCTCAAGTTGTCCTTTTGTAAAAAATAAATCTGTGTGAGCTGGTAGCAGCTGTTAAGAACAAAGGAAAAGTCCCCCTTGCTGCCAGAGATGCGTATCAATTATATATGCAATGCATTTCATCTAAAAACACCTCTGCAACAAAACACCCAGTAGCGAGTGAACTGGCAAAATGAAAGGGACTCGCGGCAGAGAAACTGACGATCATGAAGAATTTAAAATCAGTCATTTTAGCCGTACCGACACCGTCCTGACGGCCACCTTCCTTTCCTGTTCACACACGCCACTCTCCGCTCGCATGTCACGCAGAGTGATTCAAAGCCGTATTCATGTGTTCGAGTGTTGCAGGGTCAAACCGAGAGAGGCGGCGCCACGCCGGTAAATCCTGCCCGCTGCCAGGAAGACGCCATCAGAGATGAGCTACTTCCTCGTCCTCCTCAATCCTGCGCTACCACAGCCCACGGGAAAAAAAAACTGTAAAAAAAAAAAAAGGGCCCAACCTTGCTGGCCTGCTGCTCGTCAATCAGCACGGTGATATGCTGGGTTTAGCCAGCATATCTTCGCACCTCTTTATCGCTCAATTTTCTGGGAGGAAAAATGCTTAAGACAAGAGATCTTAAATTCTAGAGCTGGCAGCCATGTGACTAGCAATAAAACGCCGCCGTCGTGACTGATTTGGTGTGAGCACCTTGGAGTGGGAGGATACTGTAGATGCAAGGGTGCAATCTTTTGTGTGTTCATGGGAATCTTTGTGTGCGTTTCGCGGTGCCTGCAGTCACGTTGTAGTGCGAGGGAAAGACTTCATGATTTATTCCTCTAGCGGTACAACACAGACGCCCCGTCTGGCCTGCTTTCCCCTAATTTATCCTCTTCCTCCACCTTCCTCTCGCCTGCCTCATCTGTTCAGCCTCACCCCTCGCCAGCTCACTCCTTTTCTTCTTTGCTCTTTACCTTCTCTTGACTCATCATCGCGTTATCGCTCTGCCGCCTTTCCACCCGATGCGTGTATGCTCATAAGCCATTATCTCTATTGCCACGCTTCCAGCGCTCCTCCACGCTACTCCCTGACCTGAGGAGGGGCAGAGCGCACCTCTTAATCACCGTCACCCACCTCCGTCCTCGGCGACTCTCCTAACCGGGACCAATTCATTTCTCAGCGACTGGAGACCCCACGCTAGACTCATTTTCAGATCTTTATTCGTCATGTCAGGCTCCAGCGGCGCGGAGTAACACTAATTAAATGTCTAAAAATACATTCCAGATATCTAAAAAAGAAAGAAAAAAAACACATAAAATGCAGCATATTTAGCTCTTTTTTTTTTTTTTTTACAGCCACTGGCATCTTCCATGTGTCCAAACAGGAAGAAAAACATGGGGGCTGCAAGGTGGTCACAGAAGGGGAAATGAACAGCTGGCTGAGGTTGTTGTCACCAATCAGTGACTGGTAACCTTAACCCTCAACCCCAACCCAGGAGTCCCAGAGGATGTGCATTGTAGCAGACATTTTCTAACAAGCCCACCAAGCTAAAAAGTAAAAGAGGACTTTGTTTTATTTGTTTGCAGTTTTATAGCAGGCTAAAGATGTGTATATTATTGCATAGTGCATTTTAAAGTGGACTCTGCATAGTATTGGACCTTTGAAAGGATGGAATCGCAGGGGTAGTCAGGTATGTTGGTGGATTCCTGGCCGGTGACTTAGCGCGTCACCCTCTCTGGCTTTAGGAGAGTTATGGTAGGGCCATGACCCCCTTGAGGTCCATAAAGCGGAGACCAGGAGGTGGTGGAAAGCAGTATCTCAGCGTCTGCCTGCCTTCCTGCCACACTGCTGGGATCGTTACCGCATCCAGTCACACCATACACAGCCACAACAGGCCCAGGAATAACACAAATATCATTTACAGTGCAGAGACCCCCAAAGACCCTGCAATCAACATCCTCTTAATCACCAACTGCAAGGCACAATGAAAATTGTGTTGGCCCCACCATTAATGCACCTTAAGGACCGTCTGGTAGTGAAACGAACATCGACTGGGAGATATTGGAT
Organism: Nelusetta ayraudi; assembly: GCF_046127955.1. NCBI lineage: Eukaryota > Metazoa > Chordata > Actinopteri > Tetraodontiformes > Monacanthidae > Nelusetta > Nelusetta ayraudi. The sequence goes on along the minus strand of NW_027466067.1, from coordinate 6,605,390 downwards.
AGCAGTGTAATACAAACACAAAGCTAATGGTTTCACGTTGGCCAGCTGTAAATGGGTGGGAGACGAGTAATTAAATGGGAGAGCAGTTCGTGGGGAGGGGTCGGGGGGGCACTCAAGAACCATGTCTTTCTTCACATTGCCACAGTAACCAGTGCATAATATTCACTTCAAATCAGGACCAGCTGGGAAAAAAGTCAAATTTTAAATAACACTATTTCTTCTCTTAAAGCATTCTTGGTCAAGCGAGGCCATCCAGTATGCCATAAAACTGGCACTTACTTAAATTACTAGCTGCACAATAAAAAATAGTTTTGAATAATAATAATTAACTTAAGCCCTTGCTTTGCAAATTCATAACAAGTTTACAAGCAAACACATCATGGTTTAATAGGCGGGGTACTCACTTTGCAAAAGTCTTCTTTGTGTCTGCCACTGAGGTACTCCGCTAGACACATATTAAGACATCTACGGTTAAGTGCCATTCTGATAAAATTCAATGGCATTGGAGGGCCCGAGTATAAAGATAGGAAAATAAGTGGCAAAGACTTGCTTGGTTCCATTGTTTGGCCTTTTAATCACAGAAAACAAATGTCACAATGTGCCCGGTCAGCCCCGACTAAATTAAAGATTCTTTCATTTCCTCTTTGTGATGCTGTCCTCTGCACAAACAGGCGCAGCAAAGTGTTTTATGTGGCATCGAGTCAGGAACAGGAAAGTGTGGCCCACTCTTTGTTCCATGCGCTCAGATAAATGTTTGCGCAACAACACGTAAGGTAAACAAACCGTGTCTGGCTCAAGTTAAGCCCAGAGATGTGTTGTGGTTCCTTGTGGAATGTCGAGTCCCCCTTGCAACAGGCCCTCCCGTCTGTTTGTCTTGTAGCCATTACAGCCACTTAGCCGGACTGAGCACTTTGTTTTTCACTATCTCCCGAACAGCTCAAACACTTAACTGTTGTCAGTGCCAGTCTGACCTTGGGTTTAACTCCCAACACAGCCTTAAGGCTGCATTCATACCAAATCTGAGACTGCGACAAAGGCAGGCAGGCAGGGCTGCACCGCTGGAGCGTCTCACACGATCCACCTGATGACAGAGCCGCATAAATCGATTTTGACTCGTGATCAAATGAATTAGGGCCATGTAAAAAAAATAAGAGACCAAAATCGTAAAAATTATTCTCCCTTTGCGGTACTGCTCTCCCTCTTACTTTATTATCTCTTACTCATTCCAGTATGAGTGAAGTGTACTGCATTCCAGGCTGCACAAGAGAGCCAGAAGTAAGGAAGTCGCGCTATCAGCTTTATTTTCACGTGGCGGCGAGATCCTGTTATGATCCACCAAACCGGAAACATTTTGGAGGTGTTGCGTTGCCCCGTCTGTCCATCGCCACACGTGCAATACAACAAATCTGTGGTCTACGCGGTTATTGAGCTTGACGGCGCATTTTATTGTAGACGAGTGGCAGTCGTGCCTACAAACCTCAATATTTTTTAAACAAAAGCTGTTTTTGTTAAATAAATCCCCAAATCATTAAGCGATTTTTCAGACGCAACCTCCAGAAATCTGGATTTTGTTGATGGCCAAATTGCGCAACCCCACCTTACGACACCCCAGGGTAAAAGCACTTCCTTTACTTCACTTTCTCGCGCCTACTAGCCGCAGTGTTGCGCAGACTGCTGCAGCATTAAGCCGCTTCAAGCACCGGAAAAGTCTGCAGCGGAGGTGGTGGCAGTGTGAATTTACGACTGCACAAGCTGGACCACTGGTTCCACAGAAGATGAATGGGCAACATTGTGATTTGGTCGTCGCGCTGGATCTGGCGTAAACACAGCCCATCTGTAACCGTGTATGGTTTTATTAGTGTTGCCCAGACAAAAAAAAAAAAGAGGACAAAAGGTGTTAATTAGCAATGAGGCAATAGATGAGAGGGTGAGCGCAGGAGAAAGAGAGCAGAGATAAAAGAATGAGAGAGGTAAATATCGTTCTGTCTGACTGACTTGCACAGTCAAAGTCAAAGCAAAAGTCATTTGATGTGCTAGAATCACAGTTTGTCGCCATGGTAACTGGTCAGAAGCGTGTCAAGGTGTGATAGGGAGCACGCCATTAACTATGAGGGATGATTTTATTATGAATATTGCATGATAGGGAGTCACTGGGTCATTCAATAGCTTTCAACGGTTGCCATGTTTGTCAGACTGGAGCCTGTTCCAGGCATTTTAGCATGTAAATCCCAGCTACCTCTTTCCACTTCCTGTTGACTTTTCCACCGAGGGACAATAATAAGGGCAAAAATGACAAACAAAAAAACAAGAGAAAAAATTCTCAAAGGAGGTCAAAGATGGGGATGGTGGCTGGAAAGACAAATAGGTCAGACTTTACACAGAATCCTGCAACGCCGCAAATGAGTGTGAACTCTAAACAATGCGCTCCATATATGAGCTTGTTCATCATGTTTGAATGCGGCTGAAGTTCCACTGAGATCAAATGTGAGTGGAGTTAAAACAAAAAACAAAAATTCCCAGCGCTGAGTCGACCCTTTGTTCTTCCTCACTTTGAGTATTTTGCCATCTTATTTAATCACAGCCCCAGTTCAAAACACTCTCATACCTCATGTATTACACTCATGAGAGGGGGTTTTTGCAAAGCTCCATTTTCCATTTTCCAACACTGATAATTAAAGGGGATTGTGCAGGAAACAAAAAAATCTGTGCCACACAAGTAAAAACCTATTCTGCTTGTATTGTGCTGGAAAAGGGGCTTTGAAGTGTGTCGGCCCATGCACACTTTACACAGCCCAGCGTTGGTCTTCGGATCCAACACATGTCCAGCTTGGACAGGCGTGGTCAACCGAGTAGGAGCCAGGCAGGCAACTTGCATTACACAGCCCTAAACTAGGCCTGCTTGCTATGCTGAGTCAGTGGCCAGAGTACCGCTATCCATCTTTCGACTCAATAAATCTTCAGAAACGATTTTGAAACTATAATTTTCAGGTTTCAAAACAACATAGTGCAGCTTTAATGAGGGGATTCAAACAGCTATGATCTAGGTTTTAACATAGATGTTTAATCTTCATCTTTTTGGTAAAGGTACCCTCACACTACAGAAGCTTTAATGACGTCTCAACGGCCATCTCTGTGTTTTTCCGTTTCCATCTTTTCAGCCCGAAAGCCTTTTAAAAGTTACAAAGCAGTTCGAACGGGGGGCATCAACAGGTCGCAAAGAGAAACGCTTCAGGCACGCATAAGAGTGAAACATCAAGGCTGCCAAGGAGGGTCTTGGAAGAAGGAAAAAAAAAAAGCGAGAGAACCAGAGCTGACGTGGGAACGGAGAGGGACAAAATCATAGATAAACAGATAGACGGGCAGACAGGGTGAAGGACCGGGCCGGCTAAAGAACAGAGGGGCCGATTCACAGGCCTGGTGAATGGTCAGCATGCTAATCAAGCCTGTGCGCGGTAGCCGGCAGGGTGAGAGGCGGGTGTGCGAGGTGCCTTCTAAGGCAGTCATTTGCCAGCATTCAGCTCCCATCAATATCAGCGCCGATTAATGAGGAGAGCAGAGAGAGGGCAGCGAGGGCTGGGGAGGGGGGCAACGGCCAGGTGTCGGAGGAGGCACAGAATGGGAATAAAGAGGACGCGGGCAATGATCCGCGAGGAATTCCACAGCGACATTGGTGTTGGGAGGGTGGGTTGGGGGGGCGGGGAGGGGGGGGGGTTTAGGGTGGCTGCTGGCTGTGGCCTGCAAAAAGAAGGTTTTCAACAAAAAAAAAAAGAAAAACTTAGTTTTTGGTTTTTCTTTTTAGTTTTTTTTTTTTTTACTTCTTTCATTTTTCTTTTAATTTTAGAAAATCGTACCCGAGATCTTGTCAAGCAAATGTGGTAGAGTTATGGAAATTTGAGAAGCTATCAAGTGCGACAAGAGCAACCACAGACTAGCTGGGTTATTGAGCACAAGATAATGTCTATAACATCTTATCAGGGCATTTTTTTTGGGGGGTGGGGATTAGACCTTGGGAAATTAGTGAGTATATCATAAAAAATTCAATTCATCAACCATGATCATTGACTTTGAAATTTTTAAGAGCTTCTTGCTTCTTGGAGCAGAATTGTATTAAATTGATGCGATCTTCACTCCAACTTTAAATTAAAATTGTTTAGCTTAAAAATTTTTTAAAAATTTAAAAATCTGGAAATGTCATGACGATAAAAGAAAGGGGAAGTATTTTTCATGGTCGGTTTTTTAAGTGTGAGGCCCTTCAGTGTTTGCGGGCAGAGGTTTAAAGGCTAAAATCAGGTCTAGACCATGAACGGCGCCCCTCCCCCTGTCCCAGAGGTCCCAGTATTGATGACAAAGGGTCATGTTCTTTTAGGCATCTGTGTTTTATTGTCGGCCGTGCCTGTTGTGCATGTGGGTGGCCGCGCATGTATGCATGCACTCGAGAGTTATGTGCGGAGTGTGCGGCAAGTGTTTGGGGCAAATAGGTGTATGCATGGCTGGCTGTGCGTGTGGGTTTATAGCATGTGCCTGTGAGTTGAGGAGAGCTGATGTGTGTTTGCGTGTGTGTGTGTGTGTGTGTGTGTGTGTGTGTGTGTGTGTGTGTGTCCGCCGCTGAAAGCATTAGCGTATAGGCGGTTTAGCGTGTCTGTGCGTGGGTTTGTGTGAGACAGAGCCCAGAGCAGGGATTTCAGGGGGGTAGCAATGGGCGGGGTGGGTGGGGTGGGGGGGGGCAGCGAAACCCCAGAATACCACCCCCATCCCCACCACCCCACCACCCCCTTTCCGTGCAATGACTCGCCGGGTCATGTGATTGCTGGTTCTCACAGAGGCCTCGGCTAGTCACAAACAAGAGGGCAGCGTGTTAGGGCCGCATGCCTCTTTCATTGTTTGCGCGGGGGTGCCTCACTGTTGAATGCCCTCAAATCAAATCCTGAAACGTCAGCATCATCAAGCACCGGCTGCAAAAACGGACCAGGCTAGGGAGACAAGGGACAAGAGGCAGCACTGTGCCGGCGCATCTCTTGATTCAGCAGCCGGAACTGCAGTTTCATCCTCATTTAACTGTCTGTGAGTCTCTATTTGTTAGGATGCTTGTTTTCCATGGCACATCCCATCATGTACAAGAAAACCAAAAATAAGTATTTTAAGACCTTATAGGTGGATGATGAAGTGAATGAAAATGTAAAGGTCCAGCGTGTAGGATCTAGCAGTATCTACTGGTCAGAAGGCATGTTGCATCCTTCCCATTATAATATTTAGCGATCAGTAATTAGTTGGTGTTTGAGACACACATTCCCAGTGTCAGAGAGAAAATCAGAGTGGAAGTGTATTTGTTTTAGTAATATTATGAGATATACCTTTAAAAATTAGGATAATATTTATATATTACTTACATAAAAGTATTTTCTGTTTGACTTCATGTGAGCAAGTTCCTATAAAATCGAGTCTTGCAGTCGCTCGACACGATAGGAAAATGCTCTGACCTAAGAAGACTCCTGCCGGGGTAGCAGTCACACTTATTTAGAGCCAGATTTTCTGAGCTCAATCCCATGGTTCTTAGCGTCTAGCCTTCCATGCCAATGAGGTGAAAGTTGTTAAACATTAATACCGAAAGCCGCACAGACATGGGTGATCTGGAGTGGAGATCGACTGTAGATGTCTGAGACGAAATTAGCCTACTGAATGGAGCACATATTCTGTGGCTTTTACCACATTTCAGAAGCAAGAGAATCATTCGAAAACCCCCCCCCCCGCCCCCCCGGCGCAGCCAGCCAAACCCACGGCAGCCACGTCTTTCATATTTCCAATCACCGCACGCTAAAGATATCGTAGATCGGTGGAGATAGGCAAAGTCCCCGACACGGACTCCTGATTTCTCCGGGGAGCCGTCAGGCCATGTTGGCAGTTCTCTTAAGGTCAGCGTCAGCTGTCAGCTAAATCAAATAAAATAAATAGGAAGAACTGTGGCACGACTCTTGCCACCGCAGATGAGGGGAGAACCGCAAGACACAATGGTTGCCTTGATTTCCAGACAGCTCCGGGATTCCCAAGGGTAGGCACCAGGCGTGGCGAGGACAGCCTCGGAGGGAGGGACTCTGACAGGTTCTCTGTGAAGGCGGGCGCCTCCCCCTCCCCGGCGACACGGGAGGAGTTTGGGCCCTCGTTGAATAACCAGCCCTCGCCGGCGCGTTTAGACGACGGGCTAAAAGGTTAATTGAACCTCTGTGCTGTGCCTTCCTCTGTGTAATTTACTGTGATTAATGCATGGAGGTTACTGTCAGACTCATTTACTAATTGTCCAGAGCGCCACGTAATTAAGCACATCTGGAAAAATGTGTCTGGCACTGTACGGACCCGGGTATAACACTGGGGCTGTGTCCAGATTGCTGTGTGACATTTGCACAGCCAAAATATTCATCGGCCAGATCCGAGGCGCAAACGCTCATGATTTGTCAGTCCCACCGGCCCGATAAATGGTGCAACTTTGTTTGTCTTTTTCCTTTGGACATCTCGCGCTTAAGTTTTCAGGACAGACTTTTGTAAGGGCTTTCAAATATGTTAGCGCCGCATCAACCTGCGGCCCGTTTCCAGCAGAAAACGACTGTCTAGTCCGCAACTTCACATCAAGCGAAAGGCTGACGTCAAGGAGATCACAGCTGACGAGCTGCCGACAAACAACCGCGCACGGCGGCTATATTTCCGTGCATTTTTTTTTTTTCTCTCTCTCCGCTTCTATCATCGTCAGCTCGTTCTTGCTCTGTTTCCCTGCGCCGGTTATTCCTGGAGACGCCTTCATCCCCTCCGAAGAGCCAGACAGCCCTCGTCTGCAGCCGAAGCACGCGGCTCTCTGGCAGGAGGCGCCGGTGAAGGAGCCGAGCGCTCTGCATTATCTTTGTTTTGCAACGAGGTCCACTCATCAACTGCTTAAAAAAGTTGCATTTTTTTCAGCAGTGGATTTACCTGTCAAAAAAAAAAAAAAAGATAAGAAATGGCGGCTATAATGCAATAGTACATAAGCCGCTGCCTTTGAGGTGCTTAAAATTTAATGGAGCTATCTTTTTTGATGATAAGGAGGACCAAATTCCCCTGACGACACGCTGCCACAGCTTATCTCCGGAGGGGAGCGTGCGCACGCATTCATTTCTCTGTTTATATTCGCGGGCAGCGTGTGCGCCTGCATACGTTGAAGCCATTCCGCCGGGCCAGCGCTGTGACCTCATGTCCCATCTCCGTGTCTGCACGTGCGCACCGCCGTGTGTACACTCTCGCTCTCGGGCCGCCCTGGCCTATTCTCTTGCTCTTTCTTGATAATGGGTGTATATACACTTTAATCTTGGATTACACAGCTGATTTACAGGAGGGCTTTTATAAAGGTCTGGCGCAAGCAGACAGCCGTTTGAATACCCCGGATCAACACGCAAAAAATTGTCGCCCGTCTGCCTTTGTTCTGTCCGGTGCCACAAACGCTTGTGATACTTCCAAGTTAACTGGGACTGGGACATACCACTCCCAGTATCTCTGTTTGCAATGTGTCCTCTAGTCTTCATTTAAGTGTTTTCATCTGCTAGAATGTTTGGCTTGACCTTTATTTTTATGCATGTCCACCACACTGACAGGGTGGAGAATCAATATTTCCACTGGATCCTGTGCAATGACAATAAAGGCTACAGTGATACTACTGATAGAGGTTTGCAGTCTATCCTGGCTGTCGGTGGGCAATAGGCAGCTTATATAAGCCACTGTATTTGGATTGAGGCATGTCTACATGCCGTGACAAGTGTCGGAGAACCCTGAAGGAACCCGTGCAGGCTTGAACAACATGGACAGTTGGAGAACACTGAAGGAAAATGCACTCTCATGTCCCCTTAACCAACATTAATTTACATTTGATGACAACCTAAACAGAAAATGATGGCTCCCCCCCCAATGTCCATGCATTCTGAGGGCATACCTAATTAAAGCAAAGTCAAGTGTCCCTGCCGTTAATTGTTATTTATGAGGCAGTTTTTTTTCTTATTTTTTTTTTTTCTAAAGTTGTTGGCTACTTTCAAAAGCACACTGACCTTGGAAATAGAACACAACACACTAATGAATTCACACCTTTGGCAGATTTTATGCAAACAACCAGTAAACTGAATATGCGATCAGGTTTTTCCTTACCAAGGACACATGGTCGGGGCTTCTGTTCTCTGTCCCTTTCTTTCATGCAGGCTTTCTTTCACACCATCCGCCATTACAGAATCGAATGCTATTCAATGGAAAAATTCTGATTTATTTTTTTTCAGTGACCTGAAAAGGTTCTTGACTGCCAGTGGCATTCAGTCTGATAAATGGACATGCAACTGTGGTCGACTCCTGGATCCTCCATGGATTGAAATGAGGGATTGTGGGCTGTAATTAATTTACTGCTAGATTACGCTGGATAATGCGCGTATCATTGCAAAATCAAATTGACAGTGATCTCGCACATGTGTCAATTTGCGTTGGGGTGTGTTTTGTGTGTTTATGGGATCCATTATGCCCGCTGAGACATTGATACTGGGAGGGGTTCCCAAACCTCAGTGAAAAACAATACAAAGCATGATGTTGTGAATCCATTATTGTTGGGATGTCAAATTATACTTTTTTTTCTTTCAAACTAGTTATAAATACCACTAATACTACTATGCCACTAATACTTACTACTAATACTTCCTAATGTTAGAAAGTCCGTCAGCAGCCAATCAGTCTCTGCCTAATAACTTTCTTATGCTTGAGTAAGGCACTTGGACTAAAATAGAAATTACTAGCACTCTATTTGTTTTGCATATGTTCCAAAGACACTCAATTACGGTTAACACAACTAAGCATTGTCATGTATTCTTTAAAAATAGAAAATCGGAAAACCTTTGAAAATTTGTAGTTTGTTGTGGCGCGTGAAAACTGTAATATCATCTTTTTAATGTTATTCTACTTGTGCAGATTGTTAGACCTAAAGCACAGCAGAACCGTTCTGTCATCGTTTTAGATGTGTGGGGTTTTTTTAAATCCATTTCTCATTTCATGTAGCTTCATCGTTCAATAGTTGATCGTTCCACTAATACCCGGGTCTGCTCCTGCTGCTCTAACACAAACAGTTAACAAAAGGGCATTCCCTAAAACTTTAAAGCCTGCTGCGCTCATTCATTTCTTGCTCTCTTTTCCTGTCTTTTGATTTGCACTTCTACAAACGCCGAGCGCTTGGCCATTCCACGGGCATCCTCCTCCCGCATAAACCTATTGGTCTCCCCTTTGTCCAATTAATACCTTCATGTCTTTCAGACTTGTTTTCCCCACAGCCCCAACCCCACATCGCCGCTGCAGACCGGCCTTAGTCCTCATTGTACGCAGCTTCCACTCTAGTTCCCATGATTAGGCAAATGAGCTCCTAAGCGTCTATGGCCAGAACGACAGATCCCAGTCGCTCTTTACACCTTCACCCCCCAAAAATACTTTAATAATTTGCACTTTTTTTTTTCTTTTTAAATGCCAGATTGTAGTTTGATCTTTGGCATACCCAAATGAGAGAGAGCAAGTCAAAACTACCAATCTGATGAGGATACCGAAGTGCATCTTGACTGAGCACAACATTAAGATTCTTGTAGAGACATTCCATGGAATGAAAACACTGTCTTGTGATTCGTTTCATGTCCTGTCATTGCATCATGAAGTAGGCACGCATTAGTCACTTATGCTTGTTATCAAATCAACCTCAGCATGTGTGCCCATTGGCATTACAAGCCAAGTACTTTCTCGACAAAGCAAATACCACCTCAAAGCCACCAGCTCATACAGTCTTCAGTTGCCGTGCCAAGCCTCCACTTTGATTTCTCTTGCTATTCCCATGTCCCGAGTCACAAAAATGTATGCTCTTTTTCATTTTTCACATTAAAAAAATGAAATAAAATATGTTGTAACCAGGTTACAACTATATGACTGAAGCTTTGTAAGAAAGAAATGGTTGAAGGCTATAATGGCAAAATTGTTAAATTCAATTCCATCCACACTGGTTGTAAACATTCTCTTTCCAATATGGTGCCCAAGCTCAATAAATACATTTGCTGCTCGGCCCAATTTTTTTTTCTTATCAGATAATGAAATCTCATGGGGATCCCATGTCCCCAACTATGTGCAATTTCAAACTGCACAACACAGTTATAGCGAGACAGCTGTTAAGTCTAATGTGGGTGTGACACAGATTCATTTTTTTCCACTTCCTGCAGCTCACTGGGTCACACAACTACCAAGGTCTTCTACCTTCTATACCACCAAGGGCAGCAGGGACTAGGGGCCCGTTTACTCGAAGACGGGTTTCTCCGAAAACGGTCAAATACTTTGTTGTTTCGACCTTGCATTGACACTGTGTAAACAGGGACTAGTTCTCTGAAAGAGACACTCGTATCTGGTCTGCATTGCCCCAAGAGTTTATCCTGGACAGCCTTCAATACAATTTTTAAATCACTAAACGTTGTAAATTTCCGTTGTCTTTTTTTTTTCCTTTGACTTCTTCAACAGATGTGAGCGTCAGAGTTGTATCATGGAACGTGACTTACAAAACTAAGAGACAGATATTTCACAGCTAAATCCTTCATGGGCTCGCAAGCAACCACTGCTTGCCAACTGACAGGAATTAACTCCCAGACGTCAATGTCAGCAGTAAAGAAATGCAGAGCACAAGCTGATAAAAACAGCCTCATTTTCTTGGCATCAGCTCTGGTGCACATTCCTTTGCTTTTCCTTAATTTGAGAAGAACCAGCAGAGAAACTGTCATTAACCCAGACAGGACTCACTCATGGCTCCTGCCTCTATTCTGGCAGTGTGAGCAAATTTTTTTTTTTTTTTGTCCTGTTACCTGAGCCAGTGTTTGAGGTATGCGGTCGAGGTGTGAATAGCGCAGGAAGAATTTGAATCCTGACGACATTATCTGGGTGTCTAGGGCTGAGTAAAGATCGAATCCAGCGCTTTGGCTCCAGCACAGCATTTCCTATTCATTTTTAATTGGACCCCTTGCAGTCTTGCTGTGGCAGACGTCGCCTCAGTCTGCGATGACAATCGCAGTAGATTGAAGTTGGGCCAGATCTCCAGAAAACCGCATACTTGGCCTTCTGTCTACAGCCTCACACAAAAAAAAACACATCATTTTTGAGCAGTGAGACGGTCTCAGAGGGTGGAGCCTACACCTGGCTGTTGTCATTAAGCTGGAGGGGATATATCAGGACTATTTGTGATGTTAAAAATGGCTGATTTTGAGAGTTGTAGAATTTAGCACAGTCTCTGAAAAGTGAAGGGGGCGAAAGTGAAAGATTGACTTTTCTCATTTCCACGGAGTTGAGGGGCAGGATAAATATTTTGGTGATGCAAATTGTCTGCAATATGGGACGTTAAAACTACTAATTTAGTACAACCTTTTTTGTATTTCGGAAGTCTGCCTTTGGTCAAACAAAAAATAAAAAATCATTTTCCGTCTAATGACTGCCGTGAAGATTACGTCTCTAAAATTTAGGAGGTGTGCGTGAAGGCATGGAGCTGAGCCGTGCTAAGCACAGGATGTGTCTAAGCTGCACAATAAATCTTTGACTCCAGCTGCATTTGTTTAGCGATGGTCTGGTTTCATCGTTGTCCACGAACACGTGACACATGTATAGCTGGCAGAGAAAAGTTTGCCTGAACGCGTTTCATAACGGCTTAATGTCGGAAGACATTATGGCTCTGTCAAACTCGGAGTGTGTGAAGTGTGAATTTTAAGCAGGCAGCCAAGATAATAACAATTAATCATAGATATCTATTGGACTCATCGAGGCTGGAGGACAGCCAAAACAGCACTTCCAGGGGAGAAAAGACACCTTTGCCTTTACAAGGAGTCATAAATCCTATTGATTGGAGTTAAATGCTTTCATTTTGTGGATACTGGCTATTACACCACTGTGTGTAAAGGGGTGCGAAGGGGCTGAGGTCAATTCCAAACAGTGAGGTGCACTGCACTTAACTGATGTTCATTCTAGAGGAAGTAAATATTAGATTGAATTGAATACTGCAGTTCAAAGCAAGACAAGAGACCAAAAGTTTTAAAACGTGGTTCCAAATCAGGCCAAGCAGAAGCCGGCTTCACTAATAAGGGAGCAGCAAATGCTAATTTTCAATTTTGATTAACACCCAAATTACATTTCCTAAATTAAGGAGCAAATTAAGAAGAGTAAAGGAGATATTTGAGGATGGAAAATAATAGGATGGCCTACAAATTATTCTTTCAAATAATGGTCCAAAACCGAGGACTCCAAATTCACTTTTCCAAATTAAATTTTCTTGACAGAATTGATTGTAATAAACATCTTAATTTTTGGGATCTCAACTTGAATTAGAAATGTGAGGTGAACTGGATCATCACAAAATCAGGGAAGGTTGTTTCTCATATGCTTTTTTACACTATCAAATCTTACACACTTAGCATATCTTTAATTGACCGACTGTTAGCGACTCGCATCTTGGCGCTGCGCATTTTTTATCACCTTAGTAGCACAATTCTAGGTGCCGGCTAATATTAGAATGTGGCAGTCTGAGCAACGGCCTCCTCCCGACGACTGCTACCTCCTTGGCTTTGCCAACACAAGGGAAGCAAGAACAAAGAAAGAGACAAAGCATGTTGCAACCGCAGCTCTTTCACTGGAGGCAAACAGTTTTCTTGGCTGGACGGCGGGGGGCTATTTTTGGCATCTGCTTACTGTAGCAGGACTGCGTCGCAGCTTTAACCTGCATGATGGCCTTTGTGGAAACCTTTCCAACAAAAAAAAGAAAAAAGAAACCTTGACAGCAATGGCATCTGACAGAATTCATTGACAAAGTCAAAGAGGTATGCAGTGCACGGGCCCCGGGCCAGCGCTACCTGAATTCTAATTCTTTTAAACTGTCTGGAGAAGAATTTATGTGGAGGCATTTTGGTTTGTCTCCTACTCAACGGCAGGACATTCTCAGCACGATTGTAATATGTTGTTAACTTTTATATTGTATTACTATATAGTGTTAACTTGTTCATGAAGTCTAACAGTAATAACTTTAAAGTAAATTTTAAATATTCCACCATATAAGTCTCACCACTTGGAGGCTGCAGGCTCTGCTGACCTTCTCAGACCCACCAATCTGTCCTGGAGTCACGCGGACAGAAAGAACTCCGCCCAATCGACCAACCCGGTGACAAGTTCATTAAGGCTTGCTGTGCGTTGCTGCACCGCGGTGATTAGTGAAGGCGTGTGGCTCTGCATCCTTAATTCAGTGTGTGTCTTCCCCATTGTCTCCACGCCTGCTTCATCTCCGCCAGCTTCTGCAGATCAACCCTGCGCAGTAATCTGCTGATTTCTTCCAGCAGATCATGAACGATCACGTTTCAGTGGAAGAATCTTTTCCAAGAAAGGCACGACGTGAGGCTGAGATTAAGCAGCTCTGCAGCGGTAGTCTGCCAATGTCAAAGAAGGCATACGATGAAAACAAAGACGGTGTTGTTTATGTAACTCTCTCTGCTAGTGTGTTACGTATATCCACATAGATAGATGGCCACATCTGTCTGCCAGTCCCTTTATCTATCCATCTATCTATCTATCTATCTATCCATCCTAAAGTGCCAAGCGGATCAAAAGCATGGCCGAATCTAGAATTTGCCACCAATACTAGAAACACGTAGGTGCCCAAGACACTTGTTTAGCTGATGCAAGTCAAAAATGCCAGGTCTCTGTTTGAAGAATGACTCTCATACATCATCTCCTGAGAGTGCTTAATGTTTAAACCTGCTCAGCTGTGTAATACCCGCAAGATTATCGGCTCACCTCTCTAATTGCAGGGAGGAGGAAATGATGTGCTGATCATGACAAAGTGTTGGGAATCTTTGTTCTTGGTTAACCCCCTCCCCGCTTCTCTCCCCCACCCTGAAGAAATGAACGGTCGACATCTGCTCCCAGTCTCCAGAAAAATGACTTGGCTGAGGCCAGCTGAGCCCTTCTCCTCCCGATTCTGGCTGGCTTGGATATAAAGGCGGAAAATTACGAGCCAACTTTGAGTTTTTATTGAGACGTAGGTACGATTTCCCTCCCTGCAGCTTCCTGTAAGAACCTTCACGGCACGTCTGTGTAATGTATTGCTCCGTCCAGCCAGGCTGCAGCAATCAACGCATTAAGCACTGCGGCAAACAAAAGAAAATCAACCATCTGCAGTCAACTCCAGGATCTTGCTACCTTGCCGTCCAATAAAAATACGACTATTGTTTGCCGTCATGTCCCTTAACTGGGTCTCGTATGGCCAATGTTCTAGAGTCCACTGGCTAGAAAGGAACCGATGAGTCATGCTTGACTGATGGACTGCGGCTCGATGAGGGCCGTGTGTTGCTCGGACGACAGCATGGGATGGCGTGGGTGGGATCGGCAGCGACTTAACCTCTCCCTGTCGTACGGCCCTGACTAAGATGGAAGACTCCGGGGAGCGTGTCACGGTAGGTTAGTTCAGCCGGGGAGGGGGTTGTTCAGCAGCCCTGCTACCTACACGGGGAAGCATATGCTGCTCGCACGAGCGAGAGATCCTCTCTGCAGATGGTCTTATTTCAAAATCACATCCGACTCCTACTCAGCCGTGTAAACTCCTCTTGGCAACGACTGAGGGACCGACAGGCCAAAAATAAGTAGGAGACAGAAATGAGCAACAGCATCGCCCAGGGTAACATCAATTAAGTATGGCTGTAATCTACTAATCTGGCCGATCGTGTTTTCGTCATGTTGATTTAGTGAAATGGCAAAACATGGGAATCTTGTTCTTTTTTTTTTTTTTTTTTGTTCCAATGTGAAATTTACGTTACATTTAATGGTAGTTTTGCATTGCAAGTATTTCTGGGAGGCTTTAGTTTGGTTTTTTCATGTGGTGTTTATTTCTAATCTCCTGCTTTAAGAAATACTTGCATCTGAGCAAAACATAGTTGAAAATTCAGTGGGTGTGCTCAACTAACAAAGACGGAAGCGGCCCACAACACACAGCAGACTGAAAGACTCCAACTCCATTGAGATGCGTTTCCTATAAGCTGATACCCGTAAGACAAAAGTAAAAGGAAAAATATTGCCAAAAAAAACAAAAAAAAAACTGTCTCAATGATTCCCAGTGCAATGCGGTAGAGAAGCAACAGTGTGCAAGGAATAGTGCTGACAACAGCATCGGATATGCGCATGCATTCATTTGCATGTTTCAGAAGCCAACAAACTAATTTTTCTATATTTGGCCCATTTGGGTATATCAACGTGAATATGATAGCAAAAATAGCGAAAACCTTACTAATTAATATCGTAGCAACTTGGGTTGGGCTTTGTTTTTGTGTTATTTGTTTTTCAACATATTGTTTTACAACCTGTTTAATAAAGTCCCCCATTTAATATTTCCCTAAATTAAGTATAATAATCTAAAAGTGAAGCCAATAATTCAAACATGGATCATCTACTGTAATGTAGCTCTTGCTGTTTAATACGCGAGTGAACTATTTATCCACTTCACAAGGGGCTTTTTTGGCTGAATCAGAGCGCTGCGCAAAGGGGTCTGCCAAAAGACCCGCCTCTCATTTGAAACCAATAATAGAGCAACTAAAGCAAGGAAAACCCTGTTATCATTGAGGGAGCGTTCACATCGACTGTAGTACCATCTGAGCGCCGCACGCCATGATTAAAACACTGACTGATCACAGCACTAAAACTTTTAATTGCAACCGGGTTGATGAGAGTTAAGTGCAAAACTTCAGCTCAAAATCTACTTTTGATTATCCCAATTAAAGTCACTAGAAAAATAACTGACTTTTTTTTAGACAAGAGCTGGAAATCCTGTTCGAACAAGAATCATTCAAACCCACTTTTGTTTTTTTTTCTTGGCCGTCAAGTGCCAGCCAGACAAATGGACATGTTGTCAACACAAACCTTGTCTGTTTACAATAAATAGCCGTGTTTGCTTAAGTTTTATCTTGTTAATAGCCCAGTGATTCATGTTGTGGCTATCTGGTGTGAAACATTATCACTCTGTCTTCCAACACACGCTCAGCGGGGAGAAATATGCGATGCAGCTGCGAAGCTTCCACATAATGGATGGCTGTTCTCTAAACGCAACCACACTTTTGCCTCGGCGAGAGCGTTGCACCTCCTCGTCGGTGCATCCCAGAGGAACAATTCACTGAGCCACTGATGTTGAATACCTCTCCTCTGAGCCATTTTTACTGCTCTCCGCCAAGCTCGCACTCCTACACTCAGACAAGTTAGCGGTAGTCTCATGGGTAAAAAAAAAAAAAAAAAACCTGCCGGGCAACGTGTACAATAGGTGCTTTCTGTCATGTTTTCACTGACGTGCCCTCTGGCATGACATTGAAGCCCAACCGCTCCGGCAGCAACTGCTCAGCCACCGCCGCCAAGAGTTCCTGGTTAAGCAACTCTCACTGGAATGTCGAGGAGTGTACGCAGTGCATAAACCCTTCCTCTTCTGCACGGTTTTGGTTGGAAGTGATAGCCGAGCGGCAATCTGGGCCGAGGCGGCAGAAGAAGGAATAGAAGTAGATCCGGGCATGAAGGTGGAGATTAAGCCGGGCTTGAGGCCAAGCGGGGAAGAATTGGATTGGACCCAGGGAGGGAGGGAGAAAGAGGTTGTGGTTTAGACCCAGCCAAGGCCAACCGAGGCTAGGATGACAAAAATACACTAAAAGGTAATTATTTTGATGTATTCCGTGGATTTTGTGCAAAAAAAAAAAAAAGCAGAAGTACAACTCAGGCAGAAATGATCGCTTTTTCAATGTTGACTGACTGGTTATGGAAATAAAAAAAAAGTACTTTTTTTATAGACATGGCATGAATGGAAATCCTACCATTATTTAGTTTGAGTGCAGCAATACTGACGAGACATGCAGAAGAAAAAAAACTGCTGCTGAGTGGATTTGCCTTTCTATTGTTCAATCGTGTTTTCATTTCCTTTTTTGTCAACACAAAAAAGACAGCACAAGTGCGTAGGTATCTTTAAATATGCTACCTTCCCATTCAAACTCTATTGGAAAAGACATTCCTTTAAAACATCCTTTAAACTAACCATCCTCGTTCCATCTGGCACGTCAGCCCATCCCTGAGGACAACCTTAAACATTCCGCAGTGTAATGTGCAGGAATAGCGCGAGGAAACCGCAAAAGTCATGGTCAATGGCTTTCCACTGAGTTAAAGCTGTCCGATCAGATTGAATGTGATGATGTAGAGTCTGTCCGCGCGCTACATCAGGTACAACGACGGTTTCAGACAGCCCATTAACCACTTCAATTAGACCTGCTGCTTCTCACCTCCTCCTCCTCACTCCCCGTGAAACAGACTTAACTCTTCATGTGCGCAGCTGTACACATGCTCAAGTGAGAAAAAAAAAAAAAAAAAAACTCACACCATTTACCATTCACATCTGGTGCTGTCTGTCTGTCTAGGGCCCTGGAAAAAAAATGGCCGCAGGCACAGTCGTGTCTTTCCTGACAACCTAACAAAAGGCCCTTAAATCATTTGGCTCCACTAGAGCCCTCATCCAGACACGGGGTGACAGGTAATGCGTTTCTATGAAGTATTGGGCCTCTATTAGTGCTCTCACATTGTTAATGTTAGCTCACATTAGCTCCTGGATGACAGCTGGCGGATGGCCAGAGAAGAGCTGTTTTGCCGAACAAAGGAGGTAAAATCTGGGTAATACCACGGATAATGTTGGTAAAAGTTGAGGTATTTTTGTAATTTGTAGCCTCGGCGCCTCTCTACGGCCCCTTGTTCTAACTTGAGTTAGAGTAATTGCATTCTGCAATGTATGGGAACATTCCAATCACGGTTAACGGTGCATCGCTGTGGATCTGTTGACATGCAACGGTGCAGCTTTTTCTCATCTGTTTCCATTAAAAAAAAAAAAAAAAAGTATTTAAATTTTTTTGTCAATTAAAAAATATCAAATTTCAAGAATACTTTGGAGGTACAACTTAACTCCTGGAATATTCACAGCATGCATTGATTCGAGACAATCAGCTGAAAAGCCCTAACCTTGTATTCCAACATCCGTGTAAATATGTTGGTGTTTGAAAAGGGGTTCACACGTTTATGGTGCAAGGGAAAGAAAAAGCACAGGAAAGATACATAGGAAAGGAAGAAAATGGGAGCAAAGGGTAAACGTTTTTGCCCAGGACTGAAAATCGATTTAAAAATAGGAAGCCAATTCTGGCTGTCAAATTTTGTGACATAAAAGGTATTGAAACTCTTCTTTATGCTCTCTGGACAAAGCAAAACTATTTTTCCATTATGGGCCGGTTCCCCGGTTTTCAATTTAGAAAGAACAACTGATCAATGAGCCAAAAACGTACCATAGTCAAAACCAACAATTTTCCTCTCTCTCTCAAAACAATTTAATTCAGCAGATCCAGGAGAATTTGACTGAAAAACAGGGAAATTATTTCCGTGTGTTTGGGTTAAGGACGGCGACCAAGTAGGACGTGTTGGTCATGCGGCCGTATCTACTTCACGTGCGCTCGTGTGCAAGGCTGCAAGGCTGCAAGGCTGCGGGTTGGCAGAGGGAAAGAGGTCCAACTGCACCAATTCCATGCCTCAGCACTGCGGCGGGGCCCGGAGAGCCAGAAAACCCCCGGTAGACACTGCAAGAACGTCAAGCAGACGAACAAAGGCAGCTAATCCCCAACATGCTTTTCCAATCACTCCGCAAGGCCGACTTCCTGACAGCCGCCCCGTCAAGCCGTACGGAGGCACTACATGAATGACTGCCTGCCTGACCACTACAAAGTGCCAAACCATTTCTAAAGGAAAGCAGATTGAAAAGAAGAGGTGTTTGGGCTGGTATGGCATTGCAGTGAACATAACATGTGAGTAACCGTACCCCTTTATTTGGCTTTGCTCCCCACTGAGGTCATCCGCGCCGCAAGTGTATTTGTTTCCTTGCGTTGCAGGAGCACTTTGGACGAAAGCCTCCGCAAAATACCAAATGCTTTTGTGTATCCCTAAATGTAGACATTTTTGTGGTTGTTTTTTTTTTTTGCTTTTTTTAGGGCTGGGCAACGATTAAAAATTTTAATCGCAATTAATTGCATGATTTCCCTGATTAATCACGATTAATCACAATTTATACGCAAAATCCAATAATGAATTTAAAAGAAGTGTATAATGCACTTTTATTTTAATGTTCTACCATATGAATGAAGTCTTTTCTTTTCTGGTTCCACAGAAGCCAGCAACACACTTTTACAAAATAAAAGCACGTATGGTGAATAAGCCGCAGTGGGCTAAACGAAGGAGTAATTGTTGACGCGCATGCAAAAATAAATCCAGTCTTGCTTCAGTCTTGGGGAAACTGCATATATTTGAAACCGCACTCGAAAAAAAAGGTGTTTACACGAAACCATATTAAAATAAATAAATAAATAAAATAAAAATATTTTATAGTTTATAGCTTACACGGCTACGCGGCTGGAAACTGAAAACGATGTAGTACCTATGCCCAGCCTGAAAAGGTATATAGCTTTCTATCTTGAGAACAGCCTTTTTGTGATATTAAACTCAGTTTTAAAATATTCACTTTAATGTAATAAATCCAGTCATCCCTAATGATACAGGGTATTAATGAGTAAGGGAAATATAATTATTTTGAAACCAGTCTTTAATCAAACTTAATCAATCTATCTTTCAGGAGTTGAATTTCTGACAGGAATGACATGTAATCAGTCATTGCTTTTGTTTTAAGATTCTCCAAATCTCAAGCGCCGCAAATTTTTCGCTGCAGCTGCAGGATTTCTATTTTTCTTATAAATTACAGTGACGAGGGACCGCCGTACGGCGAGGTCGGTGTTTGCCTACAGTTCTCTCAGTTGGCCTCTCTATCATCATTCTAGTACTAACAATAAATCAAATACATGACAGATTGCTTGAATGAACAGTCGGTGGGGTAACATGAGACCATCTGTGGTGACTTCATTGACATCAACGTCCGCTTGTATTATCTGCTGATGAAAAACCTATTTGGACTGTATGAATAATAATATTCTGTGTTTAACCCTATGCTGTGACATGCATTTCATTTATTGGCCTCAGCTGGATTTCTGTATTGATTTCACAGACACAGTGTGTCTCCGGAGATTCTTCATGGATTTTCCAGCTGCCATCCCAAATGATCCATTGTGATCTCTATCCGCAAGGCCAAGCGGTGGAAAGGCATGGAAAATAGTCATCATTTTCACCATCATGTTATACCTGGCTCCTGTTTTGTACGCCGCAGCGACTCAAGGCTGTGTTGTGATTCCATGTAGGTTTGATTGACCCGTGAAGAGCAGCATCAGCATCTCTGGGAAGTCATGCGTGTGTGTCTTAGAGATCATGTTTCCAGAGGAAAGTCTTTAGAAAGGCATGAAATGACGATAAAATGACAAACAAATTGTTAGTGAAACAAGAGGGAGACACAATGATGCTTTATTAACGGGAGCTTTTTACGAGCCCAAGTGTGGCAGATGCTGCTGATTGCTCCCCACACTCAATCCACTTCAGACAAGTGATTATGCAAATTCAGGTGGGCTTTTTTTTTCTGCTCAGTTGGTGCACAGATCTCCACCTTTCTTGAATAGGAAAATATAGCGGCGTGGCTACTGATTGGGGTTACGTGAGCACATACGAGTGTCCTGTTGCTAAGTTATTGATTTGGGAGGCGTGAGCCAGCTCAAAGTGATTGATGGTGACGTGAGGTCAGGCAGAAAAAAAAAAGAGAAAAAAAAAAAAAACAGGCAGCTACATCCTTCAAAAACAAATGCCTCAGTTTGCAACGAATGCAAATGCCAGTAAAGTTTTGCGCTTCGTTGTGTCAGCTTGGTGACACACCTGCAGTCCTGATCCTTGTTGGCAGAGAGTGAAAGATACTGTATTTGCCGTAAACGCGATTCATCTTTCACACGGCCGTTGAAACACCCGCAGCTGACATGTTGCATCTACTGGACAGTTTTGGAGATACCAGCTTGTCCAGGATGAAACCGGTAGAAAAACCTGCCTACATAAACATTCCAATGATGTCAACAAGACTCCCGTTCGCCTGCTTATGTAACGTAAACAGCTGTACGCTCTGTCCTGCGTGCGTCCTGTTGACAGTTTGTTCTGGCCTTAGTTCAATTTCTAAGTGAAAAAAGATATATTATGTGGGTTGTGTTTTCACTTAACATACAGTATGCGTTATCCACTCTAATAAATCATCTTTTTGTGCCCACTGACCCATTTAATGAAGGCAAAGTGGGACAAAAGAAAACAGGGTTTAGCATTGCGATATTCTTTCCCAGATGGCGAGAGATGCTGTCAACCTGTTTGCTGAGGGGAAAGTCAGTCAGACTAAATCATCTAATTGAAAAGTATTTTCGATAGCTAAAGCTACATACCATAAATACAAAGGTATTGGAAATGGTTGGCATTCAGTTTTCCTCATACTTACATATCGTTTCTGAACCCACTGATTCAATAGACCAAAATTAGGTTTAAGAAATGAGACGTTAATAAATCAACACTTTAAAACAGCCTTGTGTTAATGCCACTGTTTGTAAACACTGTAAACCAGCCAACACACTCCTTTCGCCAGGGCCGTGGTGTCATGCGTGTGTGTGTGTGTGTGTGTGTGAGAGCGTTGTCTGTTCTACATGGCATGCATGCATAGAAGCCAAATTAGATCACATCACTCCCCACAATATAGAAGATATGTGTGGCATCTGAGGGAGTTCCCGATGGATCACTGGCCCAAAGTTGAAGTATAAATGACTTCCTTCCAGTTGACAAATGGCCACTGTGCCCTCGCAGTACAAGCGTAATTGGACTACAGCAGATTAGCTGCTAAGAAGTGTGTTTACCCTGCTGCTGTGATGACCTTTGCATTCAATCTTACTTTTTACATACTATCTTTCAGAGGGAAATTGTGCTCCTTCACTGAGACCGATTGGATTTAATTAAAAATGAATCTCACAGCAAAGAGTATTTTCTTTATACAAACACTGTATATTTTCTTTACATTGTATATATATATATATATATATTTTTTTTTCCTCTTTGTCCACTGCGGTGTAGCAAACGGTAAGTTCTCCTACGGTAGCCAAACAGAGCTCTGCGTATAATTTTGAAATGAAATGGCAAGAACACAAGACGAGCTCCAACTCTATCTGCCACAGCCAAAGGCCAAAAAAGTTAATTGGCTTGTGTTAATTCCCAATTCTCCGAGCTAATGCAATTACCAACTATTGCACTTTGGGACACACAAAAGTCACTCTTTCCCGCTCTGTTCTTTTTAAATGTCAGCCCCAGTCAAAGCTACTTGGAGCGAGTCTTAAAGTGGGCTTAAAGCTTCAGTCACCCTGCCTCAGACAGTACTCACGTCAGTGTACTGGATCTCTGCAAAAATTAAATTTTCATGTTCTAGACTTATAGTGGAGGCCCGTTCAGGCTATCAAATATGAAACACGGTGGCTTTAAGTGCCATAAGGCCTAAAGTAGAGCACGAGGCTAATGTTGCCGTTTGTACATAAGCATGCAAACATCATCTGTCAAGAGGAAGCAGAGCCTGCCTAACTCACACACTAATCAGATAAAACACGTCTGACTGCTGGCAGCACCTCGGCTGGGGACCTCTGTCTGTCCAAGCGAGACCGCTAGATGTTGTGCTCTGACTGGGCTTTTTGTCTGATTTGTCCGCACGCTGGCCCGAGCTGAGATTCAGCTAGCCAGCGAGAGCCAGAGGGGGAATAGAGGAACAACATCAAATGTGTTAGTGGCTCTTTGTGGCATGGTGGTGGTGGTGGGGGGTGGGGGGTGTCAGGGGGAGGGGAGTAATGATGCAGAGCGCCGCTGAACACATAACTAACGGAAAACGTCTGGCGCTGGACTAAGAGGCTGTAGCTGTGGATGGGGGGGGCGGGGGGCGGAGGGGGAGGGGACGCCACTGTTGGTCGGGGCTTCTAGTGGACAGACGGTGTCAGCCGGGGTGGGTGGTGGAGGTTGTGTGTATGTGTGTGTGTGAGTGTGTGTGTTGGGGGGAAAAAAAAGGCAGATGTCACGTGGCTGCACAGTCGCCGATAGATGCGATGAGCTGCGTGGTGCAGAGGCAGCGGTACAGGTGGGAAAAAAAAAAGAGGGGGGTTGGTGGTGGTGTGGGGGGGGGGGGAGGGAGGAGGAGAGGCTTCCCTTTGTGATGCAGATGACGACGCAATCAGCCCCGCTTTGTGGCGGCCGATGGGCTCTGCTCCCGGGGACGTTTAGAGCCAGACACTAATCCGCTGGGTTTGTGTTCCGCAGGGGCGCACGCTCATAAAGGCTGTGTCACAGTACCTGGGGTGTGTGCGGACGGGGGGGTCTCTGAAACGAGGTCTGACCTCTCTCAGGGTACCTTCTTCTTCCTCCTCCCCCCCCCCCCCCTCCTCCTCCTCCTCCTCCTCCCCCTCCCCCTCCTCCTCCTCCTTCTCTTCTCTCTCGTTCTTTCCCCTGCATCTTCACTCCGCCGCCGTCCTCGCCGTTCTTCGTCCTCGTTCGGTTGACGCGCGTGACGCGACACGAGGCTCACGTGACGGATGCAACAGCAACACGGGTGACATTGAACCGCTCACCTCCGCCTTCCGAGGCCGACTCGGATTCGCCGTTTCGCGACTGGCAGCCGGCGATTACGCAAGCCGGCTAGAAATAGATAAATGAATAGGAAACGAACGAAAGACGGGGACACAGGACATGCTGGTTCCGTTGCGTTAAGGCGACTGCACAAAGAACCCCGCTTGTGAAATGGGCCCGGGCTTTGCGAGGCCGTCTTGATTGTGAGCCCTGACACGTCTCCTCTTATGAATAACGTCTGGAAATACATTTTAGTACGCCCGCCCCTCCACCACCCCACCCCCTAATGATTTCCATCCCCAGCGGGTTATCACGAATCAGGCCCCTCCTAATAAATATGACTTACCCAGAGAGTGTACGTTGCCAATTAGCATGTGCTAATTAAGATGGCAGGATACGAGAACATCCTTGATCTAGATTTCCGTGTGAAATATCGCAGGGGTTACGCGGAGGTAAGGCAACTCATTTTTGTCCCCAACTCACGAGTTAGGCGTGAATATCATTCCACCGGGTTCTTTTATTTTGTCACGTGGGAAAGGCACGACGGCGCCATGCGTAACGACATCGACTTGGATCTTTATCTGCTGTTTAACGGCTGGGATAAAGACAGCCGTGCGCGGCACTGCCGCAATTGGCTTTGGTCTCTTACACTCGTTCTCAGAGCCACACGCTGAATCTATCACTGGGTGCTTGTAGTCCTTCGACAAACCACACACTTGACTTAAAGCGCTGCGGGGGAAAAAAAAACAAATCTCGAGACTCCAAATTAAAGGCCAAGAGTGTATTTAGAATTAGTCCGGTTGGAATGAGGCATTTTACAAACAACTAAACGCTTGTGCTTTTATTGTTTAGGGCCTTGTGCCAATAGCTGTGTCTATTAGTTTCCCACTAAACTGATAGATCCACTAGTTTAAACATGGTGGCACAATAAGCCCCTCCCATTCTTGTGAGTTGACCCCCTCTTTATGTAAATATAAATTATTTTATAAACAAATGACAACGCAACATTTAATAACCGTTTGCCCAAACATGACTAAATTCTGTGCGATTACAGTCGAGATAATATGTGGAATTACAACCTACACAATAATTTTTTATTAGCTTGCTGATTTAACCATTATTTTTTGAGAATTTTACAAACTAAAACCGCAAAATGTATTTTCTGTTCTATCATTTAGCAATACAACCGTATAAGTGTTACACACACTGGGGCACATTTAATAGTAATACACTTGACAATCATATGCCTTTTTCACCATTCCTAGCACACAGTAGCTCCAGTGTTGCAAGGAAATTGAATGAAGTAAAATTTGATATTTGTGAACAGAGACTGGGTTGTGCATTAATGTGCCCTGTGCAAACATTGAATACATTTAAAAGCTGTATTCTAGCCACTGATTCTGCACGCATAAATGGTTGATTTGATTTGTTTTTGTAAGCCAGTAAAAGGAGTAATTTGATTTACTTGGCGCTGAACTCGGAAGTAAACCGCAGCAACTACACACATCACATATCATATTAGTTCTACTTGGAGTTCCGCGCAACAGAACCGTTTGAGCCATATGTGCCGATTCGGTATTGATAGACAGCCATGACAAGGTAACACAATCAAGCGATAATCTTTAAATTGCTCTATGTGCTTAGAATTCGATGATTCTTTGAGATGCCTTGGCAGAATTACTTTAAGTAAAAACCATACGTGCACTTGCATTAAATGTTTTTACTGCTATGGACTAAGATATATGTTCATGCAACCAAGACTTTTCTCTAACAATTCAAGCACTGCGGCATAAGAGTAAGAACAGGTCTTTTCCCTTCTTTTGATCTTTTTTTTTTTTTTTGTTCAAAGAAGTAAAAAAAAGAAAGTTAAACTACACTACTGGGAAGACAGCACCCCCACCTCACCACCCCCATTCTCTGCTGCCGTGCACTGGCAGTGTTATATTGCATAGTGAAAGACACGAAACACCTGTTCACTCTGAAAATATTTTTCATTTTCTGATAGCATCGACTAGCTGACTTCCAACCAGCTTGTCTCTCCAAACCAAACAAGCCTGATTACAGACCAAAGACGTGCAAGATTAAACACCTGTTAAAAACCGATAAAGTGGGCAAAAGTCAGTATACGCGCAGCAGATGGACAATATCTTTTAAACACCACGGCACTGCGGGCGAACAAATCACAAGGCACAACCAAAATACGTAGGCTCGTATTTTATCTTAAACTCTCAGGCCTATAAAGTCTGTGTAGGTTGTGTGTTGCGATGCAGCTGCGTTTTAGCTTGACTGCCGAAGTCGTCACTCGGCAGATTCTACGTTGTTTTTCAGAAGCATGAAAGTATGTCCCAGTGTGCTAGTTAAATTCAGATGACGGGTAAACCGATCCTTAAATGCTTCTACTTAAAACTCTTCAGTACACAGAGGGACGTTAACGTAAGCAAACTGGATTGAAGGTTTAAGAGCAGGAGGGATGGAGGAGTTGCCACTTGACAGTGAACCATGGCCATCAAACGACAAAGAGCATGGAAATTACATCAAATGCTCCGTCTTGTCTCCAGCCGGATCTTTAGTGGAACTGGTTGACAAAAACTGGAGCCAAGAGCAACATAGGCAGCTAGCATTCCTTTAACTCAGCCAGCTTGGAAAAGAACCTACAACAGTGAAATCTTGTGTGTGGAGGTTTCGGCAGATCCGATATAACCAGGAGAACAGAACCTCCCTGCGTCTTAACTTGCCTGACTCGCAGCCAGGAGATTTTTTTTTTGTATAATTACTGAATGCATTTCCAACTAGAGCAGCTATGACAAGGAAGAGTAGCCATAAGGTCAGCAGAAGCCAGGGCTACGCAATACCAGAAAAATATGCGGTAAGCCTTGCTGGATGTTACAACAGAGATACCATTCTCAGTAAATACTGAAATACTTAACACAGCACTTATGCCCTTTTTCTTTTGTTTTTTTTGCTCCCACTGTAGAACCCTGAAAGGTCAGTTGACCGCGTAGGAATAAGAATAATGAGAAGAATCATTTCCAAGTTGCATTCCTCTATTGACAATAAAGAACTCAGCTGTATGGCAGTGTAGTTTCTTGATTAATTGAGAACAGATGATGCCCTGCCCCTCCACTCACTGTATGCTCACCTGTTTGAGCTTAAAGTCGCTAGTTACATAGAACATCTATCCTGGTGGCGGACATCCAAGGCAGGAAGACATCCGGTTTTGCCAAATATATTGTCACGCAAATCAAATGGTACATTGAATTGAGCCAAGTGCCGTTGAATTAGTTCCCCGCTATATGTAAATTGCACATGTTGACAACAATACATTTTAGACGTACTGTGCAAACCTACAAGATGCATAAGGACACTTATTTAATTTCACCCCAAAAGAAGACTCAGACGTCTGAAATGTGACCCCCCCTCCCCCCCCCCCAACCTCTCCAAGTAAAACAACTGGTACCAGCACTAATTGAAATTTTGCATGCAAAGTGACAATGCCCGGGCCCTGAGCAGCATGGATTAGGGCTTGAATAGAGACAGATTCTTTGTGAAAGCTTACTGTGGCGGTTGGCGTGCACGCCCGCTCCCTGCATCTGCTCATTGGGTGGACTAAGAAAACACTGGATTGTATACGGTCGCTCATTTTACCTTTATCTAATCTCATTCCACTGCCCGCCTCCAACTGTCTTTTGTGGGTCCATCACAAAACATAATGCTTCCATGTTACACTCACATCTATGCTGCGCAAACAATTCCAGAAGAAAAAACAGAACGCAATTTACATATGAAAGCCACTTTACCAAACTCGGCAGGATTTTTCAAACATGAACAATTGCATGGGCCACGACCAGTCAGATTGCCCCCCCCGCCCCCGACCCCCCCGATGTGCTTAAAAGGTTACGCAAAGTATAAAAATGACGTTTTCTAAACAAAATTAGACAAGATGATCTAAGGGAGCATCAATGTGGACGATGTTTGCCAACTTTCATTGAGTGAGCTGCAGTGCTCAACACAGTGCTGAAGGAATGCGGGGCACACTGAAATGCAATCAAACCCGCTAGACATTTTTTAAAGACTCCACGCTGTGATCTCATTCTGCCCCACTTCACTATCCTCCGCTGTCCCATTATGCTTCCCTCAATGAAAAAAAAAAAGGGGGGGGGCACTCCATCTATCATCTTGCCGAACCCAACAACAACATACATTCACTTCCTGAGGAGATTGTTATTGCATCACGGCAAAACCAGTCCCCCCAGAGGACATCTGCTGTGTTTACACGGCACAAATTGTAATACCACAATGAATAGGGTGGAAGTGGGGGCAAATCGGAAAAGCCCAATGATGTGTCTAATAAATTTCTTCGCTGGCAAATAATGTAAGCAGCTACAAATTTTATGGCCGCGGATGAATCGGAGGAGAATTTCCACTCAACCGAATTAGATGAGCACCATTGTTAGTGTGGCTGTCAACTGACGACAATAAATGGGGTAAACTAATGAAGGGGTAAATCCACTGTGTGTTTTCATGGACATGTTTGACAAAGCTAAGCTAATTTCTTTGGCAGTAGTACAGCTATTAATTTTCAAAAAAGAGCCTGCCAGTGCTTGTTGGCTAAACCAATGAGACACTGCGTCAGTAGCAGCTTACATTAACACTAATAAAGAGTTGAAGAGTTATTTCACATTTCATGGAGTAAATTAAAAGCCTTTGAATAAAAAAATGGCAGACAGCCACGGATGAATGAATGCACTTTATAGTTGTCCATCACGGAAATATGACCAAAGAGAGGAGTGGTCAACTTGAAAATGGGGGGGGGGCACTTTTTAGTATTTCAGAACTGACATGTTAATAGGCACTATATGATAGGATTGTTCAGAAGACGCCATCGGCTATAATCACGTAATCTCCACTACACCCATTGTTTCAACAGTTCAGCAAGAGGAAAAAGAGCAATTGAGCATTTTGAAGACAAAATGTGTATCTTTTTCAATTACATTTTGCCAAACCGACCTTTCCCAAAAACATGAAACCATCACTTAAGAAATTAGTGGGTGAGCATACACCGCAAAACGATTAGGGGTAAAATTTGCGAAAATGTCAACCCTTTTTTCGAACAAAAACAAAAAGTGTCACGGCGCAAAAACATGTCAGAAAAGATCCACTAGAGGGTTCTCTTCCGATGCATGCCGGGAACTTTTTTTTTTTCACGATTAAAGCCGCGGTGACCTCTTTTTCAACCCTTTATTTCTCATACGTAGGCCGTCCTCGAAACTTCATTGGACAGTCGACTAGGGTGATTCACAGAAGAAAATGGAGGAGGGGGGCTCAATCGGGCTGGCGAGGCAGATAGCTGGGTTTTCAAATCAAAATGCTGAACTGCACGGGCCAAAATCGTACCACGGCATGCACAGTGCAAACTCAGCCCACGCTGTCTCTGAAACATATTGTGTCGTTCGACACGTCACAATGGCTACTTGAAAAAAAATTGTGCCGATTACTATTTGAGGCACTGTAAGCACTCTAAGCTTATGCCTCACTGCAGACTCTGTGTTTAAACGAGCAACTAGCTTGGTCAAGTTTATTTTTAAAAGTACCACTGTAAATAGTGAAAAGAAGCTGCATAATATGTCGTTAATTTGGGCTGTTTTTTGGAGTTATCAGTATCAGTAGTTCCCTTTTCTTGGGACACAGTGGAATGATTTACCGGGGACAAATTGTGAGAATTATGAGTAAATATTCTAATCAATGCAATATATTTTCCTAAGATTACTTAATAGCGTAACTTTCATATATAAATATATACTTAAATAAAATTGAATAAATATTATTATCCTACATTTAAAACAGTTTGCAGAAAGGATACAGACGTTTAGGTTTGATACGTTTTAAAATACTTACATAACAACATCACTCGTCTAAAACAGGTTATTACATAAATCATAAATGCATCACAAAAAAATCTATCTGGTAGTTCAATGATCTGACCAGACTTAACGTATAGCTTTCCTCGAATGTAGGAAAATAAGAAGGGCACAGAATTCGAGGCAATAGGACCAACGTTATAGCCGGCACAGTAACAGGTTTCCTATGCTTTTGATAAAAGATTTCCCTGTGACCATACACGGTCGTACCCAGTACGGGACTGCACAAATACACATGATGTTCCTCTGCTAGGCCTTCCTGGGACCTGAGGTCTTTTGAGCTCTGCCATCTGTGCGTGGTTACAGTGTCCATATTACACATGTAAATCACAAATCATTCCAAGTAAACAAGCAGCTTGATTTTTTTTTTTTTTTCTTGTTTTTCGTTTTGTTGCATTTTGATCGAGTGGTTACTTTTCCTAGCGTTTTAGGATACTTTTTCGCCCCACCTGTAATTACGAGGTTTGGTTAAAGTGACCAGAGGAAGAAGGCATGTTTTATTGTTTTGTTGTTTTTTTTTTTTTTTCTGGCAACAAAAAAAAAGGGGGGAAAAACATGTTCCACTGAACACGTTCTATTCTTTGCGTGTGACCAAGGTCTGCGGCTGTACTTGTCAGATGTCACTTTAATTTTTAATTTGAGGTAGCAGTGGGAATTTCCCGAAGCTACATAACGAACAACCTAACCCTCTAAAATGTTTATGTTTAATTGTTTTTAACAAATACAAAATGGACCAGTAGAAATACACTACAGTGGAGCCCAAACCCACTAGAACGCCTTGGAATTTAATTTCCCCCTGAAACACCACTCCTACTTTAATATTGTACACACCTATTGGGTTTTCACCATTCACCGTGTTTGAATAAGAAGGGTCTGAGCCACGCTTGCCTGTTGCCCAAGACTGACATACGTTATGCGTACGAAATACTGCATAGTTGCAGACTTTTTGCGTGTGCAACGCAGTCTTCGGTCTCGGACATCAAGGTCCAAGTAGACGTCCTGCTGTTTTTTTTTCCCTGTCACCTCCCTAAACCCCACAGAAGTGAAACCGGTGATACACCTCCACCATTGGAGCAAATTTATTTAGCTTAGCAGGTGTCCGACATACCGAAAAATGACGGCGACGGGTTTTTTTTTTCTTCTTCTTCTTTTTACCCTTTTTTTTCCCCCTTTTAAATTCAGTTAGTGGCGCCGTGAACGCTTCACAGCATCCCGTCTACCTGCGGCGATGCGGGAGCATGATTCCGTGACCCACCATCATCCCTCGGCTGCTGTTTACAGCTGACCTAGTCTGGGGCTTGCATTCAAACGCAGCGCAAACCGCCGGCTCTGGAACACTGAGTCATCTTTAAGAGGCTGAAACACTCACAATTCGGACCCCTTCCCATCCTTTTCTAAACCTAAAATTTGCAAGCGTCAATGCGAGCGTTTTTGTATAAAGCTCCAGAGTCGGCGCGAGGATGCGGCGCGACCCCGTGAACCAAAACATTAGCTTACCTTCGACAGCTATTACGGCCGGAATGGTCCATAATATCCATAGAATATCCATTATTGGTCACTTATAATGTCCAGACATTCAAATAAAATACGTCCCGAAAGCCATTGACAGCTTAGGCAGAGAAGGGACAGGCGGTCCTCCACCTCCAGTAGAGCGATGGCAGATAGCAGGGCACAAACCAAGTCAAATCTCAACCAAGTTTGGGCGAAACCAACGCGGCGACAGACGGAGGGGAGCGCCGGGCAGCCCGGAGACACAGCAGCGCCATTTAGCCAAGCATTAATCCAGCCAGTCGCTCATAAAATAGAAATAGCGCTTTTGTGTGTAACGATAATGGCTAAAGGTTTGGAATGTTTTTGAATTATCGATGCGGCCGCTCCCCACGAGCAGGCATCACCCCCTTCAGAGCCACTCCAATTTATTCCGCTGTCAATCATCACGAGGCGGACGGTCCTCTCTGCCTTATCCGCCGATAATTAAGTGTTTTGGGACCATGTGGGGCATTTATAAAAGATGGAGCAACTTATTCTCACTCTCGCCCCGGTCGAATGGAAAGCACTGCTTGTTCTTTGATGGGGAAAGAACTCATACCTGTCTGTTGGACTTCTCCCGCAGGTTTTTTTTTTTTTTATTTATTTTTTGTGAGAGGTTTGTGCCGCTGTAACAGGTGACGGTCACGGGAGGACACTTTAAGTAAGTTATAGCCTTCCCTTTCCTTCTCCGTCATTCTTTTGAGCGCCCTTATTGTCAGTTTGATTTGTTCCTACTTACCACTGTAATTTTCCAACCAGTCTGCATTAAGGCAATGCGGACGTTTTGTGCTCCAGGAGCAATTGTGCGCAAGTGTTCTGGAAAGCATCATGCGTCATTGCAAAAAGAAAAAAAATAGTAACGTACACTTGGCTGTATTTTTCTGTCAAGGTATATGCCAAGAAATATCACCGTTTGTTTCTGAATGTTTTTATTTAAAAATCCAACGCGTGTCCCGAGATTTGGAATACTCCATAAGTATCCAGAAGACTATTTCGAGATGCTTTTGTTGCTGTGGGAAGTCATACGCTGCCCTCGATTAAGTAATTTATAAAAAATAAAAATAAATATAAAGCTAAAGCGAAATGCATTGCCATAAACATGAGTGATTCAGAACCGTGATTTCTAGTTCGTTCTTTTCGGTTTTCAAACTTATCTATTTATTTATTTTTATCTGATGAGTTAGTTTGTAGGTTCAAACAGGTGGCGTTTCCTAGCCTTAATACAACGTTGCTCAGGCAAGATACACTACACTACAACCGTTGTTCGGTGATACAGTATGTCGACTGTAAATTATACAAATTGAGGAAAAATATATAGTTTGGCAAAATTATTTCTAAATGTCATGGCCTGATTTACTAGGGACTGCTGAGTTATGTTCATTTAAAAAAAAAAAAAAATACTTGAAAATAGTTTATAGTTTGGCATTACAAGGTAACAAACCTCCCTTGTAGTCGTATGCTTAAAGGTTTGAATTTGAAACTTATCTAATTTAAAGTGAAAATCCATCACAATTGAGAAAGCAGGTATGAGTATTGTTGCTTATTTTTAATGGGGCACTCTTGGATTGTTTGTGAGGTACATCTGAGTTGGGGTATCATCACAAATGTGAAAATGCTCCTTTGGAAAGCAGTACTTCCTTTTCATACAACTCATCTAGCCCCAACAACAACAACAACAACAACAAAATGGCTTAATAAGCACAAAAGCCCCTATTTAAATGTGTGGCAGTATAGTATAGTTTTAAAAAATTAAAATCTCTACCAGAACTGTTGATGGCAAACTTCCACAAACAGCTATTTTTCACAACGTATAAAGGTGTAAAAATGTGACACGTTCCTGTTTTATTCCAGTTGGTCGTATAGAACATTTTGAAGTTTTTAGGTACATTAACTGAATGACTGGTTTTAAACAGATCTGAGCTGTCGGTGTGATTGGCATTGTCCATCCTGCAAGCCACGTTTTTGTGTATCTGAAATTTCCCCTCAGTGTGGTGGAACTGATTTACTGCCGCAGAAACTGTCAGTAAAATTCCAGGATCTTTTACGTGCAAAGTCGATATGGCTAAAGAATAAAACACAGTCTGGTTTTTATACGGCAGAAATACAGCTACACATGCTTTGGATACACCAAAGCAGCTGCAGAAATATGTGGAGGAGGGGGAAGAGAAAAAAACAACACTTATTTGTTTATCCTAAAAAAAATACCCACAGAGGCACCCAGAAAAGGCTCCAAAACGGTTCAAATTTACAAAATATTTTTGTTAATACAATAAAAATGATTAAAATGAAGGTGGCAGGAGTTACATATGTCCTCCTAATTGTGCTCACAGAATCAAATAAAAATGTAGAGAACAAAAGAAAAAAAAAGCTGGGATCTAAAGGACGGGGGCTACTAAATCTGGACGGGGATAAAGGAATTTGGAATGAATTATTCAGTGCCAAACATGACTCCCTGATTACGTGTCGGGCCGACGTAGCTGAGCAGCAGGACTCTCATGGGTTAAATGAGCCAGGCTGATTTACTTGCCTCCGCAGAGTTTGACTGTATTGATTCCAGGTCACTTGACTGGCTGACTCCAGATCATGTTCAGGTGACTACAACACAGATGGAACAAAACGGCGAGGCGCTGAGAGAGCAGCCTTCTCCTCACTGTAATGAGTTCCATACCAGCGAGGTATCGACCTGCGCCAGACGTTAAATGAAAGATGTTGAAGAAATGACATTAATGCTGCTCTAATGCGGCCCACTGAGATGTCTCCGCACCCCCGTTCAAAATGGCCACGCGGCAATAAAACATGTGTAATTCAAAGCAGAGACGTCTGAATGTGAACGCAGCACAAATCCTCCCGCCGTCCCTCTTTATTTAAAAAATGGCACAACACTCCCTCCCACTGAAGCACCATCAAAGTAGCAGAGAGTTACAGTGGTCGCCGCTGAAAACAAAGATAATTCGCAACAGCGTTCGCAACAAGGTGCACATGAGGAAAATAGTTTCATTACCTCACCTTTTTTTATGCAGTGGTTGGTATCTTCTAAAGCAGCTGTCGTAGGGGAGCACGTCCACAGCAGCAGCGCCTATGCTAAATTCTTAGCATGCTAGCAACTTCAAACGCTTTACATTTTAAAGTGGTGCGTGATCGTTTTTCTCTATCTCTGCCTCTGCTAGTTTGCTTTTCATGAATAACAGTAAATTCCAACAGTGTTTATCTTACAAGATTAAGGCTTTGGTCAGATTTGCGAGAGCTTTGCAAACCTTCAGGATTGTTTACGTCGGGGAATTTGAAAAAGGCGCACAGCTATGGTGCATTTATAGTATTCAACCTTTAATATAATTAATATTGTAACATTTGTGTTACTCATATTGTGTATTATTATACTATCTAATTTACCATAATTGTTGCATGATATGCATTTTATTTAACGATGCATAAACTCAAGTTAATTTCAGTGATGACTGACACATATTAGGTGCTATATATAATTAAAATATTTAATGTTATATTCATCATAATACCATATTTTATAGAACTTGAAGATGCAAATAAAACACTTGCACATCAGCCATGGGATGATATATGAAGTTTTTATTTACAGAATACAATTAATCATAAAATAATAATTAAAGAAGTATCTCAAACATGCAGCTGTAAAATGTGAAAAGAAAAATTAAATGAATTTTCTAATTTCGTAATTGAAAAGCATTTATGGATTTTGAATTTATCAAAAAAATAATTAATTTCTGCCTTTTAAGATAAACATATCTGGATGCTAATTGAAATCACAATGTAATGTTAGTCTTTTGAAAATGTGATAATATTGTAACGCTGTTTACATAAACTACTAATACTGTTAGATTTGTATTCTTAACATTCTTTTTTAAACATTTTAGGAGCTTTTAACCATGGTTTAATTGCCTATAGAACGTGATACCTTTTAGAGAACATCTAAATGTCATAAAATATTTAACACACACACACACACATATCAGTTTGTGCCTTTAGAATTTAAGCAAACATGGTAAAGGTTTTTATTAGTGACAGAGCAGTATTTTCTCTCCTCAAGGATGTGTGACGCGTCATTGCATCAACACTGCCCCCTACAGGGGACAGACGGTAAATATCTATGGTCGTCTCTTTCAACACGCAGAAATCTTCCAAGAGGGGGAAAAAAAAAAAAAAAAGTCAAACGTAGAGAGGAATATTTCAACAGAAACAAAGGCTTACATTTTCAAAACATTTATTTTTGAATTTGTATTTTATGTACTATGTATTTAATGTGTTCCCACAGAAATTACAGTAACAATATGAAAACTGGTTGCTCAGCAGATGAGATGTTATCTTAAAAAAAAAACACTAAACTTAATTGAGCCTGTAGGATTTTCTTGTTTTTGGTCACAGTTTAAATTATAGAAATGTTGCCTCTGCAGTAAGAATAAATTTAACACAAACACCAACCTATTGCTGTTTGTTTTTAGTGACCTTATTGCTCTTTTTCTTGCTATCTTGATATTACCGTTATTTCCTTAGCTTATATATTGTTTTTAAATTAAGATAGATTCCAGGTTTGAAGTCAGACAAATAAAACCCTCATCGTCGGCCGAAGCCCCTTATCTCAAGTTAAACACACACCGTCTGCGGCTGAAAGGAAGTAGAGGAGGCCGCGAATGAGCTCCCCTGCACTTCAGAACCCCCTCTCATCCTCTGGAATATTCAGCTTAAACTTAATCTTATTGAAAACGGCTGGAATCGATTTCACCTCAAGGCTTCGGAGTGGGCGGGGGATGGTGGGGGCTCACGGCGAAGCCGTTGCGGCCGGTCGGCGTCAGCAGCTGTACAAAGGGTGAGGAAATAAGATGGGCCGCTCCCCTTTAAAAAGTTGCTGCGTGATCCCTGACCCTGTGCTGAGAAAGAGCTACGGAGCCCTCTAATCTAAGGAGACCTTTCGCATGTGGATTAACCTTTAGCGAGGAACCGCACTCCCACACGCGGGCCACAGAAAGTCAGCTGACGGCCAACGAGGGGGACGAGAGCAGAGAGAGCGGGCTTCTTTTATTTCAGCCGTGCTCCTTCCGCCGCTTGGTTTTTCAGCATCGCTGCAACGGGGGCAGCGTGCGCAAAAAGAAAATATTTATCTAACGAAGCCAAAACGAGATGTGCTCACTGCTAATCTTTCATGAATAGTCCCGCCGCACTCGGAGCAGCCGCCACTGCCTCCTTCCCAGCGTAGCGCAGCACCCCTGCCAAAAATTTAATTCAATCCCACTTTGTTGCTCCAGCTGTAATTAAATAGAGGGAAAAAGCCTCGACGGGATTTAATTTACTCCCTCGTTAAGTGAACTTCACAGACACGGTCGAACTTTCGCCAGATTACCGCAGGGACGTGAACAGAGTGGCTGGTTAACAAAAAAAAAAAGAAGAAGGAAAACGCAAGCACCGACTTGTGTTTTAAGCTGACAACCCAGGCGGAGAGTAAAGAAACCAGAGTGTCCCGTGATGAATGGCCAGAGTCACCAGCAGTGATAACAGATAAAAGGAAGTGTGTTTGAATAGTTAAAGCCTCGCGAGAGGGCGGATGTCACTTTTTTATTTTTATTTTTTTAATCAGCGCAATAAATCTGGGCGCCACCACCGCCGCCGTAAAGCCGAGGCCCAGTAAAGAGCGACTGGGGCTGACAGTCATAAGGAAATGAATGCCTCGATAAAATGGCGCTCATCAATCTCGGCCTGGGTTTGGGAACGCCGACGCGGCCTTTAAGCTCTCCGCTAATTGATACGAAACATGGACATAAATCAGCCGCGGCGTCGCTCGGTGCCGCCGCGGCTTCGCTCTCCGGCAGGCGCCAATAAATTCTGCCCGGATACTCGCTGAACGGTAGCCGACATGTGTTTCAAGGCTGCGTCGTGGAGACTCTGCGGCGTTGTCGCACACCAATCAACAGAGTGCAAGGCTCCGCGAGACGCCACAGAGACAGAAGGTGGCCGACATGCAGGGAGGCTTTCTATTT
Organism: Nelusetta ayraudi; assembly: GCF_046127955.1. Classification (NCBI taxonomy): domain Eukaryota; kingdom Metazoa; phylum Chordata; class Actinopteri; order Tetraodontiformes; family Monacanthidae; genus Nelusetta; species Nelusetta ayraudi. The sequence goes on along the minus strand of NW_027466067.1, from coordinate 6,568,300 downwards.
TTTTTTGTCAATATTTCACAACTGTGATCCAAACAAACTTGAAAAGAGATCTTATTGTTTTGCTGGTATTGGTTCACACTGTCACTGTGCTCAACTGCAATGTCTGTATCTTATATAGAGAGAGATATGGAGACGGAGAGAGAGAAAGGAAGCATCAGATTTTATTTCATTTTTGTTCTATTTTCATGTTTTTTTTTAATTTCTTTTTCATTTTACATCATACTTTTGTATCTCTTGAAACTATAATTTAGAACGTTGCATGCCTTTTATTTCAGTAGTTCCCTTTTCTAGCTGCTATGAACATGAATTTATCTTTGAGATTAATAAAGTATCTATCTATCATCCATCTATCTATCTATCTATCTATCTATCTATCTATCTGTTTTTGTGCTTTTGAAATTCTCATTCAAATACATATCTCGTGATTATTTCCCCTCAGAAACAACCACAATGTGCCGATGATGATGATGATCATCATGATAATAACAATTAACAACAATACTGATAATAAGTCCCAGTCAAGCCAGATATTAAAATCTGTGATATTTATTGGTTGCGAATGCCTCTGAAAAGTGCTGAAGACCGAGCTCGTCTCACTTTTAAAGGTCACGTCTCATCTATGCCCCTATAGAAGATCAGGTTGTCAGTGGATAAAGATTAAGGCGGAAGCGAGCAGAAGGACAAGTCTTGGTCCTGCCCAGATGTCGAGATGTGACGGAACGTTTTGTCAGCAGAAAACAACGTATTCCGCCAAAACATTACTAGAGACTAAACAGAAAATTATTCCAACTACGCGGAGCGGCGGCAGTTTGTTTGAAAAGCAAAAACAATGCTCGCCGTACTCAGGACTAGGCCATCTTTTGTGGCCGAGCACTTGAAATTGCAGCCCTCTGGCGTGAGACTGACGCTGGATTAGGCGTGTTTAGAGTAAACACATAAATCCATGAGATTAGGCTCCAACTATCTCTGTTTAGATGTATATATTCTCAGACTAAAAGGCTCTTTTTTGATGGGGATAAAGGGTCAAATGGACAACAGGGGATTTATTAAAAGGTACTATTTAGAGAGACGTTCTCCAATAACATGGGACACTCAGATGTTTTAGGAATGTGGCTTTGTGGTGTTTCTGTTGTTATGGGTTGTTAATTTAATACTATTACGGGACTCCCTCAGATTTAACCATGCTGTTAAATACAGTGAAATATATTTTTGATAATCCTCAAAATTGGATTTCTTGCAACTCAAACACTTTTTTGCCAAATCATGCATGCAATCATTTTTCATCGTCCTTATTTGCAAGCTGTAATTGACTACAATTGTTCATATTAAATTAATGATTTTAAATTTAATATTGTATATTTTATGAACCTAAACACTTTTCTATAGGGTTTATATTGTGAACTACACTAGTGCGGGAGGAAAAGTGATATTTCCTCCAACCAGACCTGCCACCCATCCCAGAGCAACAGATGGAGGTGCACAACAGGATAGAACCACTAAGAGGATTCCTTCATCTTTGGCCGACTCCCTGGACTTTTTCTTTTTTTTTTTGCAATGACAGTCCCTTTCATCGTGGCCCAGCTCCACTGGCTTACTGGAACTGATGTGCCGTTGTCCCTTAAGCCCATTGAAACCCGCCACTAGACACGTTGACCCGCCTGCCAGTGCAGAAATCCCCGACCCAGAGGGTCGTGAAAAAACCCCGGAATCGAGTCGCCAGGTGAGACGGGGAACCGTCTCGGGTTTCTGACCTTTGATCACGAGTGCGTGAGCCGGACGACGCTGACACGTTTCCGTTCGCAAGCTTTCGTAGAAGGAAAGATCGGCGAGAAGAGGCGTCCATTACAAGCGACACAGTGGGTGTTGTGCTTGACACTGTCACTTCCCAACGAGAAGTGGCAGCTGGACAGCTGGAAGCTGTCTGCAGGTGAGAGAGTTGACGTCTGGCGGCTTGTCAAGGATGACACCCCACCTTCAGTCTCAGGGGCCGTTTACACCAACACGGGGTTTTTTTTTGATACCGTGTGTCTCTCTACACGGTTTGTCCTTTCATCCACATTTTAACCGCAGTTGTAGGCTCCTGGAACCAGAGTTTTTTGTAACACGAGTCCAGGATGAAAACCGCAATAATCTCTTGTTGGCATTGTTAAACAGTGTCACAGTGTGCAAAGGTAAACAGTGAGGTGTTTCCATTGAGACTAGCAGACACTACCAGTCGTCGTTACGGACGGACCGGTTTGCCCAAACACAGGCGGTATTTAGCAACTTATCAGAGCTTTGTATGTCGCATTCTTAGACTGACATGCCCCCCCCATCCACAGTTTGTTGGATTTTGTTGATTTTGTACTCATGCGTTACAGCGAGCAGTAACTCAACTTCACTGTCATTACACGCAAAAGAATCCGCCCTGCAACGGTACGCCAATGTTGTTTTTCCAGTCATGATTTCTTTAGCCTTGTGATTGGCTAAAATGGTCTTCCTGTTAGGAGTGATATCGCCACCCACTGCTTTGGCATGTGGATTACATTGCTTGAGGTGGATTTTGCAGTTTCATGGGGATGGAGGTAGTTTTTATCACACCGTTGGGGTGAACGGGGATTTTTTTTTTTGTTGTAACCAGAAGTTTGGTGAAAAAACACCCGTGTTCTCAGACTGACGGTTAACCTCCAGCAGGAGAAGCGGCGATAGAAAATAATGGATGTCGTGATTTGTTTAATTATTAGCTCGTGTCACATGTCTCGTAACCTGTGGCGAATCTCCTCGGACCTTTTCACAGCATCGTAAAGACAGAGAGAAACCCATCAACAGTGCTGATGAGACTGTAGCATTGTAAGAAGTTAATGGTTGACTCGTTAAGCTGCTTAACCAATTAACTGTTTTAAAAGGACGACTGAAAGCTCCGCCACGACTGCTGTTTTACGCAGCGCACTTAAGAAGGGGTTTTATTTAGTCCGCGTTGGGAGTACGGTATTTAGATTTTTATAACTGCGCTAATTGTACCCTATCGTGACGTTCACATGTGAAGCGAAGGAGTGAGCCTTCGTCGGCTGCTGCTTGTTTTTCTAGCTTTTCCGCTTTGTGTTTGTTCCGTAAAAACTGGAAAATCCGACACTGGATTAAACAGTAATATTCAACAAAGTTCCAGTCAGGCTTCACTGAGCCGAGACAGCAGAGTGCTTCCAAGTGGTAGGTTGTAGTCTTTGTTTTAGGTTAACACCTTACCTCTGACGGTTAATGATCGCTCAAGTGTCAGTTATCCACAAGTGGACGCTGCAAACACTTCACGCTCCAAGTACGCACAAGCATTTCACAGCGAAACAACCATCTTATGAATTGTTATTGTTTTGTTTAAAAAATAAAATAAAAAAAAATAGGCAATTTCAGGTTGCAGCCTATCAATTAATAGATATAAGTTTATCCAGAAAGGTAAGTTGTGGCGAGAAGTTTGTGAAGAGTTGGTGAAGAGTTTCAAGTTCTGTCAAGATTAAAAGGATTAAGGGGGAGATGCACAACTGTTGGTGTTTTCTTTGGTAGGAGTTGCAACTTTACAGCAGAAGAGAGACGGACAAGAGAGAAACGGCGAAAGAAACTCAATTCTCCCTGCGTGCGTCTGTCTCCTGCTCCTCGCTCTGTAAACACGCAGGTGAAGTGTTGCCCGCATTGTGCAGTTGACTGATGACTCACTCTCGACGGTTGTCGACAAAGTCGTGCGAAATTCTTCTGTCACAGCAGCTTCGCTTCACGTTGAAGAACTCCAGTCGCCGTCCTTGACGTGTTTTATTTTCTCTTCCTTCTCCGTGCCCGCACTGCCCCGCGCAGCCTTTAAAATGCTGTTTCCATACTGCGGCTGCACCGAAGGCTATAAATAGTGCAAGAAGCCTCCTCTGATGCGCACCGCTTGCCTGATGCGCAGCGTCGCAGCTCTGGGAAATATCATATATTTTAAACTGGGCTTTCGCATGTGTATGCAAACTTCACGTTGGCTCTTCAGTCTTAACGTGACGATGACGGTGTTCTGTCTTCACAGCCGCGCTCCTCTTAGCTGTGATTTCATTCAAGAATTGGCCGTGAAGGAATTAAAATTCTTCTCGCAGGTATTCCAGTTGGTCAGAAGTGGTTAAATTAACCTGAGTTGCTGCGCTGGGAGATATTGCGCCTTTATTGAACTTCCTTTGTATTTAACCTCAACCCTGGATGGAGGGAGGGAGAGGACGCGGGAATCTCCAGAGGGATCCAATTATATTCAGCTCTGGTGTTCGCCACTGCATAATGACTTTGCAACGGGATCCGTCTCTGCTCTGGGTGTTTTCACAGATCGTATCTCGGCGGACTTGAGAGGTTTGTTTATTTCTCTTGGGGCCCTTTTATGTGACCTGTTAATTTCTCATCCTGCGACGGTCCCACAGTATTATCCCTCCGAATTATCAGGTTGAGCAGAGCCACCCCGCAGTCTGCAGCGATATGCACCGTTTGGCTAAAACCTTCTTTTTATAACAAACCTTTTGGGGGGCATTCATTAGCATGACCGTGTTTCCATTAACACGTAATAGGATGAAAGAATTCCATGATCCTGGATTCTGTCGTGTCGCGGCCCAGAGCGCCGCCCGGCCGGCTGGCCGACCCACCGAGGCGTTTTGTGCTTTCACTTGGCTTAAATCTTACTGCATCATCACCAGCTGCCGCTGGAAAAAAAAAAAAAAAAAACCCAGAAAGATTCGCGGAATCACGAAGAAAAAAGAAAATGGGGCACCGCTCACGTCGACGCGGCCCGACCACGCATCAGTCTCCGCCCACCAGAAGTTGTCTGGAGGCGCGGTGGACCTCAGCTGACGCTCAGCCGTGTTGACTCGTCGATGCAGACGGCCAGTATGTCAGAACGCGCAGCAGAGATCATTTTAAAGGGGGCATTAAAAATGTTGGGTACGCATCAGAATACTAAATTCATCCGCCCGAGGGATGAAAAAGTTGAACAGGAAACAACGACAACGACAACGCCGACGGAGAAAAAAAAGCAAGCGTTCTTCGGCTAAAACGTGCCGCTGCGAGTGTGTTTGCAGGGCCGCGTCACCTCCGCGTCCGTGCGCGGACGTCGATCCGTCAGCGCGCATGCAAGCGTCCAAATGCCACTGCTTGAAAATGTCGCCGTTTATGTGTGTGCGTGCACGCGTCTGTTGGTGCGTGCGTGCGTGCGCGGAGAGGGAACAGAGGGAGCCGGAGCTGCCGAGCAGAGTGAGGAAATAGAGCAGAAGAATACAGGCCCTGACATAAAGAAATCCCAGATAATTCCGCCTTAAGATGTGCGATGGCTGCGAGGAGAGAGGGAGAGGGAGAGAGAGAGAGGGGAAGGGAGGGGCGAGGGGAGAGAGAGTGGAAGATCCAGAGGTCGTTCCCATGACAACCTCTGCCCAGGGAGATCGCTGACCCCCGCGCCCTGCAGAACAAGCGGGGCACAGATTGTAGGTCACATATGGCACCAGCGATCCTCTCAGGCCTAATCTGGCTTGACTCGTGTGTCATAAATTATGCGGCGGAAGCTGGTTTACACCGCGGCTTATCTCATCAAAAGACTGTACAATAATGGCCGTGTTTATGGCGACTCGACGTAGTGACCCATTAAGTCTGGACGGCGACTAAATGAGTGTTTTGTCTATCGGCGACGGGGTTCGTGCGACGCGCCGACGAGGAGATGAAACGGCGGCGCTTCCTGTTGGGATCGCAACAACATCAGACGCCCTGGTGAGCTGTTCAGTTCAAAGGGCTTTACACTATATTTTTAACTTCATCAATCACCTTCTGATTGCACTGCGGTCAAAAAAAAAAAAAAATTCAAGCATTCAAGAGGAACCTTCATCATCTTTGAAGGTGTGAAATAGTGAATCAGAAATTGAATTGCTCAATGTGCGAGTTTTATGTTGTTAATTCAGTTTACGACCTTGAATATATGAATAGAGATTTTTTTTTTTTTTTTTCCCTTCATCTCCGGAGTTCCCTGCTTTTTATTTTTTAAGTTTTTTTTTTCACTTTCACTTCATTTTCCAAGTCCCACACACACTAAATAAAGAAAAGAAAATCACATTCCGTTGAATGTGTGAGGGCCCATTTTATGTTTCCTGTGTTTTCGTAGGGCAATGCATCAAAAAACAATGTTTTCCATTTAATAGAGGAAGCAGAGTTTTAATCGCTGTGCTTAGCGGCAGCGTTGCGCATGGTTGGAGTTGGACCTCAAAGACTTCTCTGACGGCTTTTTACAACCCCGCCGCTTGGCTCCGAAGACAAACAGCCGTCGCAATCATTTGGGATTATTTGCTGTGCAGTGGAAAAAAAAAAAATAAAAAAACAATAAGGGGAAAAAAAATCCTTTTCGCCACACAAATTACGCACATAAAGTTTTACTGTGTGGCACAGCCGACGCCACAACAAATGCACGCAGCCCGTTAGCATTTTTTCTTCTTTTACAGGTTTGAGGGAAGTTGCGAGGCTTTGAATTAAAAATTAAACTGTTAATGTTGCCTGGTGATGCCGAGCTCACGCAGTCGGAGGGAGCGAGAGGGAGGCACTCTATCCAGTGTGTGTGTGTGTGTGTGTGTGTCATCAGCCGGCCATGTAGCACGAACACAGATACACTTTAAATGATTTATATTGTCATGCTTCTGCAGCATCGGGGTAGGACGCACAGCCAACCTCAGAGGGACCTTATTGCTCATATGACTTCACCAAAAAAAAAAAAAGGTTTCAACACAGTTATAAAAAGCGTAATAGAAGCTTCCATTTTTTTTTTTTAAGATTCACAGAGCTGTAAAAATCCTATTTTCGGGGGGGGGCCGCAGCCAGCGTCGTCTGAGTCGGCGCGCCGTTAATAAAAGCGGCGTCAGATGTGGGAAAACAATTTTCTTCGCTAAAAACAGAAAAAAATATATATTTTGTTGCAGCTGGATTGACTCCTCGCCGTCATTACCAGGCCCGGTGGGCGGCGTGGGGTGTTGCACGCTAATAAAAAAGGAAAAAAGAAAAAGAAAATGGGATCTGGATGTCGTAAAAAGGGCTGGAAATTCCGTCTTTCTGGAAGCTTCTTTCTGGAACGTGAAGGTTTCATGCCGGCGGCTTTGCAATAACAACGTTGAACATTTGCACTTTTATTTTCCAAAAAACACATTTCTTTTTCTTCCTTCCTATTCGTCCCCCTCCCCCTCCATCTTCCTCTGTGGTTAAACAAGGCGCCATGCCGGGCTGAGCCTCAATCACGGCCCCTGATCCGTCCTCGGCCCTTTGGCGCGGCGATTTCATGAGTGAGCTGCTAATAATCACGGGTGACTGCATTCTCACCTTTTCGCCCGGGATCCATAAGCGGATGGCGCAGCGGCCGACGCTCGCCGGCTCCTTCCCGCCACCAGCTGGGAATGCTCGCTGCTGTGAGGGAGATTTTGCATCTGCTTTGTATCCTTGTCTGCAGTCGTTCTTTTCTTATTGTTGTTTCTCTGCCCACGTCTTGTTTTTTTTTGATATGAAGGTGTTGGAAGAGACGCAGGTTTAATCGTCCAGAACAGCCGTTAATCATTCCAAGAGCTCCAAAAAGCTCCAAAAGCTCCGGTTCTGTTTTACGAGCCGCTGTGCATTTTTTTTGGCCGAGGCAGGCGATCGCGCTAATGTGTGAGCGGCGCAGGGAGGGGAAGGAACCCGCAGGTGTTTAATGGGAAACTGGTAAACTGGTTTTAATGTGCGCATGCAGTCTGGACAGAAACAGAGACTTTGGCTTTATTCTGCTTTTTCTTTCCTAAGGGAAGAGAGGTTAAATCATGACGTGTGTACTTGTGTGTGTGTGTGTGTGTGTGTGTGTGTGCGTGTGTGTGTGACTCAGGTTTGTGGGCTGAAGTGAAAGTGTGACTTGTTGCTGTGTTGCAGAGCCAACACACCCCAGCGACCTTCATATCCTCCTTTGACGGCCCAGTGGCCTCTCTCTCTCTCTCCCTCCCTCTCTCTCTCCCTCTCTCTCCCTCTCTCTCCCTCCCTCTCTCTCTCTCTCCCTCTCTCTCCCTCTCTTTCAAAGCCTCTCTATTGACATCACACACAAACACACACGACACAGCTCTCGATGCAATAATCCCTTTTTCCCCGCACAGTCCTCCCACGTCACTTCACACGTGGCTCACTTTCATTGAGTTGATGCGTTTGGAATTTATTTGTGTATATTTGCGGATTACCGACCTCGTCGCTCGATCTCATCACATCGCCAAATAATCTGACACTAACGCAGAAGGCAACTTTATGATTTTTGAAATGAGCGCTCCATAAAATGGTTTACCTTTTATTTTATTGTCACTTCTATTACACATTACAAAGGTAATGTGTAATGAAACGGGTGGAACAGTGTGGAAAATAGATAAAAAAGTGATAATATCACTTTGTGCTCCTGGCATTAAGGTCTATTTAATTAAATGTTGGTGTTATCAAGAATTTAACTTAGGACATTTTTATCAGAATCAATATAAGTTTTACCGCAAGGTTTAATCTTTATTTTGAATTTTTTTTCTCTTCAATTTTGAATGCACGAAGCAAAACAAGAGAAACACACTCTCACAGAGTGTGTCTGTACTCATTGTTGTTCCTCTCTAACGTCGCGCTAACTGCTTGTTGTGTTCGGGGCTGAGGGAGTCTGGTTGAGTGGCGCCGACAGCTCTCCCACTCTGGAAGAGACTCGTGTTCACGTTTAAAAAACGCCCGTTTGGCAGAGAGCGAACGCTAAATACTGCATCCAACGCTCCCCGAATGAAACTTTCATAGGCCGAACAAAGCGCGGGCTGCAACGGCAGCGACGCAGGGACGGATTTTGGCCAACCTGCCCAATTTGTCAAAGCGCCGGAGTCTGGACGGTTTCTGTGTCTCGCCGCGTCCTTCTGAACCCGGCGGCGGCGATTGGCCGACGTATCTTTAGTGCGTCTCCAGGGTACAGCGAGCTGGATGGAACTTTCTGGTACAGTCAGACGCACCCAGCGTGAGAGATCGGGACCTCTGTCTCGTTACTGAATCATTCAATGTTCAACCTCTCAGGCTGCTTGTTTTGGGGACGGTGGCGTCCCTCCCCCTCCTCACCACTCCCTCGTCTTCTTCCTCCTTTGCCACTAGTCTGAACCGAAGGTGGGGAGGCGCAGGCGGGTGGGGAGGCGCAGGCGGGTGGGCGGGTGGGATAAAGGTGACAAGAGCGGAAATGGAACGCTAATGCAATCTGAAACGTCCTGTAATTCCCCGTCGCTAAATTGCAGAAATTGACCTTTTTTTTTTCTTCTCCTTGGCGAGGTGACGCAGCCTTGCAGTAAGGGGGGGGGTCGGGGACGCGGTTCGGGTGGTGGTGGGGGTGAGTCGGGGTGGGGGGTGGGGGGTGGGTGGTTTAAGGCGGAGAGCAGGCTGTCGCCGACCCCCGGAGGCCGGCCAAATATTTCATGAGTAATTTAATATCTGGAACATGAGTGTGCGCTCCACTCAGGATGGCGGGCCTGGATGTAGACAGTAATCTGGGTGGAAAGGGGGGGAGTCGGGGTGGGTGGTGGGGTTTGGGGGGGGGGGGGGGGGGGTTGAGGCCTCGCTCGTTTAATGCCTTGCATCAACTTTCCTCTGAGGCTGCTGGAGGCTCGCGCCAGCGCCGCCGTCTGCAAACAGCCCCCTCTAGTGGAAGATAAGAGAGATTTTTTTTTTTTTTTTACTCCCTCCCTCCCCCCTCCCCCGCCTCCTCTCCCAGCAGCCATTTTGATTGATGACTGTGTTAACAAAGGGGTTTAATTAAGTTTTTAATTAGCGCAGGTGTAATGCAGCGTCGCCTTTGTGCAGCCCGAAGGAGCGGCGTCTTATCCGGCGGTGAACTTATCACCTGGACTCATCCACCTGCTTTTCAAAACCACCAAAAGTCTGATTTATTTACACGAGGGGGCCACTCGCTCAGGGTGCTAATAAAAAAAAAAAGAAAGAAAGAAAGCCCGATGACAAAAACAAAAGCGAGATAAGAGAGAAGAATAAGGAGAAGCCGATTAATCACACAGTGTCGGCGCTGCTTCAGCTGGATCCCGGCAGTCTAATGGAAAACAGCCGCCCTCATCCTTCACAAGGGCAACTGTCCAGGCCTGACGAAGGGCACTTCCTTGGGTTTTCCTTTAACGCAGCGTAACTCCTCAATTAGATTTCCGTTCAGGAGCCGCCTCTTCTCTAAAGCAGCCAATGCAAGCAAGCGAGGTCTCGTCGCTTCGGAACATTTGTATTCAGTGAACTAAGACCACCGACGTCTGACACTGTAGACACAGTCCTCTGTGTCTGTTCAAACGCCCCAGAAATCATTCTGTTGGGTTAGTCTTCCGTTTTCCCAGGTGACAGGAATCCACGCGTGGTAATTAATTGTCAGGTAAATGATAAATATATAAATGTTTGTAAATTTCCTCCCCTGTAGGATCGATAAAAGTCTTCTTTTTCTTCTTCTTCTCCTTCTTAAATAAATCAATTCCAACTTTAAGAGCAACAGCAAATGTCTCGGATGAACTTGAGGCTTGTTCAGTAATCAATTAAAACATATTTCATAATCATTCATTCATTCATTCATTCATCTTCTATACCCGCTTATTCCTATTCAGGGTCACGGGGGATTTCATAATCATTATATATAATAATTGTTTAAGAGGTTTTTTTTTATTGTTTTGTGTTTGTTTTTTACGAGTTTCAATTGCTTTCATCTTTTCCTTGTACATTCTGTTCTTGTTTTCCTACATGTCAATTCCCCCAATTGTACAGAGGGAAAATAAATGCATTGCCTGTCATTTCTGTTTATGCATCCGCATTGAGTATTTGGAATGTGCTCCACTTCCACTGACGGGCCTTGAACTTTGAGCAAAACGCATCGAAACAAGCACTAAAACCAAGCAGAGTCTCAGCAACAGTGATAGCTAAAGTTTGAGATTTTCTCCTCTCTTAATAGACACACTTGAGATGAAACCTGAGAGCAGTTTTGAATAAAATGTTTTTCCCCAAACGTGGAAGGACGGCTGCTTCGGTTGTGGCCAGATAGAATCATCGTCAGGGTCTCCGCGGTTCAAGGATCAAGGCGGTGGCACGTTAGCAGCGCGCGGTTCTCCGTGAAGAACAAGGAATAATATTTATGATGTGACGATGAGCTGCTGCTTGGCCGTCTGCTCCGAGCGGAACCGGGCCAAGAGACGGAAACCTATTGCAGGGACAGGGAGCAGAGGGAAGTTTCACACTGCGTTGATTGCAGTGCAGTCGGGCGGCTTCATCTGTTCACTGCTGGCAAACACACACACACACACACACACACACACACACACACACACACACACACACTGAAACTCATGTATTATTAAAGCTACAAGAGTTCCCATGGTGCAGCAGAGCAAACATGTTGGGTCCTTGTTCAGAACTGAGACGTGTCTAACGGAACTGGACGGTTATTCAGCTGTGTGCAACGCAACTGGGATGCAGCTGGATGGTGGACTTCTGAAGTCATCGCGTGGTTTATATGATGACACTGATATTGTGAAACACGCAGCTGATGCGTGCAATGAACTTAATTAAATGTTGTTCGTTTGGTTGGTCCCCCGCCGGATATTGTCAAATTTGCTCTTTTGATTAAATCTCATCTACGTTACTTTTAGCTTCATTTCATTGAAAAACGATATATTTCACAATTTTTCGGAGTTCTTCGTTGGACATTTTAAATGATCACAACTTTTCAAGAACAATGAAGAGATGGATTGTCGGTCGAAATTCTGATTTCAACACGTCTGCTGCTGCTCCGTCCTCACTGAGCGGCTCCTCGGCCGCCAGCCCCTTCAAGCTGATGTCTTTTTCCTCCACAGGCTGATGTGCTGACATTAAGGAAAATCAATGGCTGTCAACGCGGCGGCGGCCCCGATTCCACACTGACTGCACATCGACGTCTGCGGCTGGTGTGAAAGGAGGCGAGGGGACAGCGCGGCGGGCGGCGAGGGCGGCAGAGGTGAAGGTGCTGCAGGTGTTTTAGCACTTTGCCGTCACATTGCAGCCTCCTGAGGTGAAACACATTGACCCTCCCGAATCGATTGGATTTGTGTCACATTTCTTTAATACCCGGATCATTATGTGTAGGTTTACATCAACACAAAAACTCTTTTACGTAACATGGTTTTATGTTCTATAACATGATATATTAGCTTCATAGTATTTATGAGATTTTCCTATTGCAGATCAGGTTTTAGGTTTTTTTCCCCCCTTGTTTTCTGATTCTGTCTTTTTATTTTTGTAAGAGTTCTTGTTTCTTTTTGAATTTATCATTTAGTTTTATTCTTAAGAAAGCCTACAAAAAATAATTATGTCAAATAAATATGTTGTATGTTGATATGCAGTAACATTAATATTAGCAGTGAGACATAAAGAATAGTAATAGCAATAAAAGTAATTCATTGATTTAAATAATTAGATGTGATTTTGCCCCTATGAATTTGCAGATTATTTGGCACAACTTCAATTTGAAATATATGTAATAATAGTGTGTAAAAAAAAAAATAGGGTTACATTTATGTAATAATAACCCTAATTCTAATTATAATCAGTCACAGAAATTCTGTTGTCTCGTGAATTTTATTTTTTAGAACTAGAAAAATTCTTAATATTTAAATGTTCTAAATAAATTACAATAAATCAAATTTGTTTTTGTTCTAGTATCACAATACACAATATTGAGGAATAATTTAGTGTAAGTTCACCTTTTCTTTCTTTACTCATATAAATTAGTGATTTTCAAATGTTTCTTCTGCTTTCATATCATTTTACTTTGAAAGAAACTCACTGCCAAGAAAGCTGCCGAACATCTCAGGGTTTTTCTTGTTGCTTTTTTTTCTCTCCCAAATATAAAATGTTGTAATACTTTGTATACATGTTCATAATAAACTACCAAAATTGTTCCTGTTCATTAAACTGCAAATTAAATGGATCAATGCAATGAAAGAATCATTAAAAACAAGAAAAAGGTTTCTTGTTTCTTTTTTTTTTTTCTTTCTTTTTTTTAAAGGTGCGACCAACCCTTTACAACCTGAGCACCAGGTGGTGGAATATATTGCTGCGTCCCTCCAAAGCGATTAAATGGCCGGGCAGAAAGACTTTTTTTATTTGGTTGCCGGAGCCGGGCAGTGCAGTACAGTCAGCGACACTAAAATACAGCAACAACAGATCATGTGTAATTTTTCAGACAACTTTACGGTCATAGGTCCCGTTTGACTGTGTGTCGGAGTCTTGGAATCACCTCATACCTCTAAATGCCTAATGTAACTTTTTTTTGCATCCACATATTTTATAGTTGATCGCAGCTGGTCTGGTGGGGTTAATATATGGTCTCTATGATGTTTATATGATCTTGTAGTCAATCATAAATGTCTCCCTCAAAGTGTGCTTTATTTCATTTTTTTTTATCCGAGTCAGGAGCCTTGTGGAGATTAAAATCTGTTATTTTCATTAAGGATATGCGTCTCTGGGTGGTGTGTGTGTCTGTCTGTGTGTGTGTGTGTGTGTGTGTGTGTGTGTGTGTGTGTGGTTGGAGACTTCCCAGCAGGCACGGCTGGCTGGATCAACCGTGTCACACAGGGGTCACGAGAAGTTTGGTCTCCTGAATTCTGTGAAGTCGGCCGAAGCCTGAGAAGCGTCAATGTTGCTCCCCTGCAGGCGCTGCTGCCCACCAAATCTGTGTCAAGCCACACGAGCCCGTTAGTTCCTCTCTGCCTCGCACGATAATGAGAGACCCATCGCCCGCCTCCGTTAATAGAAGTTGATCAATGGGCCCCCGTCGAAGTTGTTACGTCGTGTGAATGACGATCGACGTGGCCCAGTGAACGAGACAAAATGCAGGGTGGCGAAAGAATCGAGTGACCTTTAAATTGCAGGGGTCACAGAATTGCACTCCTTCAAACAAAGCTCCCTCTCTTTTTGAAATTTCCTCCAAAGTAAAAGTCGTTATCAATTAATCCAAAATGTGTTGTTGTTTTTTTTTGCTCCTTTATAATAAAATACAATGATTCGCAACCGTTTCTGAATCGCACATTTGTGGCTCTATTTTCGTGAGTTTCAGTTGCTTATTGTTCAAAAAAAGAAGAAGAAAAAAATGCTGGGCAGCAAGACACTCAATATTAAAGTTGCAATGATTTTATTAACTTGCTGTATTTGCTCTAAATCAGGGAGTTTTCATTCTTTTAGTGGACTGTGTAATATTGTACCAATAAAAACATATTTTAAAAAACCTGTGTATAGTTAATTCAACAGTAATGCATAATAATAATTGAATAAAATACTTTTTTCCGGCAGCTTTCATTTGTTTTACCTCTTTATTTTTGTCTCCCTGCCATCTGCTGTTGTAGGTCAGTGATTCAGTCTCTCTTCAACCACAAACGAGTTTCTCCTGCTCTCTCAGCTGAACGGCTTTGCCGTGCAAAGCAACGTCATGTCATTTTCACTATTTCACTGTTTTCACAAATAGGCAGGGAAATCTGATGTTTGTGTATGTTAACACATGCATACGCACACACGCAAACAAACACATACATACATACATAAATATACACAAACATATATAAATATATATATATATACACATATATATTTATTTATTTCATAAAATCTAGGACATTTAAGGCCCTACATTTTAATGGGAAAAAAAGTGAATGGAATGGAGAAAATGTGTTATGTCTTTAATTGAAAAAAAAAAAAAAACCTTTACACAATGTAATTTTTTGTCTGAAAAATGTCTGAAAAGATCAAATAAGAGGTTGAGTTTATTTGTCGGATCTGTCTGCCCCCTAGTGGTAGAGATTGAAGAACACTGAAAAGAATAAAATAAAAAAAAAGCTTTCATTTTGATTTAAAGAACGCCACGAAACGACAACATTCACCAACAACATACAACACGGGATGAACAGCGTGCTATATATGTATACATCCGATGTTCTTTCCGCTCGCAAACTACTGATCGCTGATGTCAGAACAAGTGCCAAGTGTCGCACGCCACTGTGAAGCGTGTGGCGTTGAAAGAGAAAAAAAGCATGAAGCATGAAGAAAACAGATGGAAATTTGCCCCGGCGCGCTGCCGTCGCATGAAAAGCACAGCGATCCCCATAATTAGTGAGTTGCGCTTTCATCACGCACACACACACACACACACACACGATCTCTTTCCTGCATTCCTGATCTGCTTGTGCCTGTGGAGTGACACTGAGGGCCATTTGCTGACCTACATAGACCTCTGTGTTTGAACGGTTCTTAGTGGGACGGCTGCGTCCAGATGCCCTTCCCTCGGCTGCGGAGTGAAAATAGGTCAGAGGTCAGGGTAAATAAAGGGAGAGAGAGAGGAGGACTTGTGCAATCATCAACAGGATGCACAGAAGGGCTAGGGGGGACGGCATGGGGGGCGGGGGGGGGTTAGAGGGCGGCAAGGCCACATGCACAGCGCGGCGAAGGTGGCAGCCAGGAATGTTTCGCCCCCGGGTGACGTTAAACGCTGCACTGCGCCACGCGGCTTTCAGCTATTTATTTTTGCGATTTTCGCTCGTCAGCGTCTGCGTAAACACGACTGTCTCCTGACTGACCGAAGCGTAAACACTGCCGTCCAAGTGTTCAACGCCACAGCAATGAAAAATCAAATAGAATGCATCATCTGCCTCCATCCCACCCCATCCCCTGCTTTCTCTCCTCTCGCGCCAACTCGCTTCAGGCCTTCTTGCGCTCCATCCATGAATCTGCTCCTCGCTCTTCCTCCAGGACTCTTGCCGACCTACAGTCACAACCCCACCATCCCTCCACTGCTGTAACCCTCCTCACATTAACTTGCTTTAAATACACAGACATTGACAAACTCAAGACTCAACTCGACATTCTGGCTTTTTTATGTTTTTTTTTTTATTGGTAAAAGCTTAACATACTGCCCATAAATGCATTAAAAGATATGAACAATAACAGTAATTTGTTTTTTCTTCCCATGGAATGGTTCTCATATAAATACGAATACACACAGAGCAAAAAAGGTCTCGCTCCCATTTAGCTGCCATCTTGCGCCGCCATTTTTTCAGGAAGCCCGATATTTAGACAGAACCCTAAACATATCAGCGCTATCAGATCCTATCAAATACCGGGCTTCCTTAAAAATTCCACACACTGGACCTTTAAACTGGAACCAGCACTGGCTCTCTTGAAAACAGGCCAGCACACACAGTCAGTTTGGAGTGAATCTCCTGCGTGTGCGAAAGCTGTGGTAGAAAAGTCCGTCTGAGCGCTACTGTATCTTCGGCCGGCTGTCGGTTTGCCCGTCGCTGCACCGAAAAAGGAAACACGAAAGCCACAAAGTGATATTCTGACTGGGCGTCACGTTTCAAAATGTCCCTCGTGGCAGCCATCCTCACCTTCCTCCCTCGCCATCTTCTGTAATTACCCGTTGATACTCGTCCCATTCGCCCCTCTGACGCTCTGGGTTAACTGGCATGCAGCCGCCCCCAACGCTCCGGCTTTTCCCTTGGGAACGTGACTGGATGGTGATTTTTTTTTTTGTGTGTGTGTGTGTGTGTGTGTGTGTGTATCAGAGACGGAAAGTCTTGTGGGTTTTCGCGCTGGTGGCGGCCGTCGGCTGGACCGCTGATCTGGGACCAAAAGAATGTCGGGGGAGAGAGGGGGAGAAAAAAGAGAAGAAGATGAAGAAGATGAAGAAGGAAAAAAGAGGTTCTGAGGCTGA
The DNA here is from genome assembly GCF_046127955.1 of Nelusetta ayraudi. Classification (NCBI taxonomy): domain Eukaryota; kingdom Metazoa; phylum Chordata; class Actinopteri; order Tetraodontiformes; family Monacanthidae; genus Nelusetta; species Nelusetta ayraudi. The sequence continues at coordinate 6,551,565 of NW_027466067.1, read as the reverse complement.
GATGCAACACAAGCCACAAGTGCTGTTTTCTCTAATAGTGCTGACCTCAGCTGGAAAACACATCAGAGCTAATAGCGGCCAATGAAGCTCTCATGGCAATTTATCATGTTTATCAGCATTCTGGCGGCCTTTGAGAAGGGTCCCATATTGTAGTTATTTTCAAATCTTTTTTTTTTTTTTTATGAGAGACAGCGCCACGTGACGAATAATGTGCAAAACAGCAGCAACAACAATAAGTAAATCGATCAATCAAAGTCCAGAAAACAACACATTTAGTGGTCTGTTTACGGCTTGCTGAAAGCGCTCGGTTGAGGACTCCTGTTGGAACAGATGCTTTGTTGCATTTTCCACAAGAACAGGCTGGCAGAGAGGTGGTCCCACAGGAGTGGACAGCTGTGTTTCAACAAAGTAGCCATGCTCTTTGTGACATCACAAAGAGCTCATTTATAGAACTGCGTGTTTGAGCACACATTCTTTAAAGAAAAAGTGGAGGTTGCACACGATGAGATGGACTCGTCTCATTTCTGTAGAGTTCAATGACAAACCAGAGACCAAAACATTGCCAAAGTGGATTTTGCGTAATATGAGGTCTTTAAACTCTAAACTTGTTCGTACCCTTAAAACGTCAGGAACTGTGTGAGCCATCGCGTTCAGTGAGTTGATGAGACGTACACATATACTCGACCTCGTAGAGCAGCATTGCCATCTAGTGGCCACACGTGTTGTCGCAGCTTAGTTTTGACCTTTGAGGACAAGCAAAACGTGTCACGATGAAAAATAGTCTCTGCCTGCTCGATCTTGTTATCTTGTTGTAAACAAAGTATCTTTAATCTGGCTGTTTTCTTCGTTGCTTGTTTTGTCTAATAATTTACCGCAGAGCAAGTCCTCTCAAGGTCAGGATGTGTTCTATTTAGACAAAAAAAAAGAAAGATGGAAAATCCAGTGGTACTCACTCTTCCGACGTCAATCTAAGGGGGTGTTGCTGTCCTGTGGATCACTGTGACAAAAAAAAAGTGGCATCAGACATTGTCTTTGTAATGTCAGCTGTCACTGAAACACATGGTTCTGTCGAAAACCGCTCTATGTGCGACTTGTTTGCCCCACAAGTCTAACAGCGGCCTCGTCCTTTGTGCACTGACAGCACAAAGAAAAAGCAGAGTGCCGGGAGAGACCCCAGGACCAATGTTAGACTGTCAGTTTACAGAAAATACCACTTAACTACTGAGCTTGAGGGAATCTGATACACAACGCTTGAGGAGTGGAACAATGCTTCAAATGACCAATTTTTCAATCTAGATAAATTAATATTGTTAGAGATTGACCTTTTGCTAACAATTTTCAAAGGAGCACAAGCAAGATATTTCCTGTCAGTCTATTGAATCTTGGGCAAGCGCACGTCTGAGTGACAATCTGTTTTGTTAGTTTTTTGTTTTGCTAACCCACATGTTTTTAGCGAGCTAATTGTGATGCCATTACTCTCCCAGATAAGGACTGCAAATCAAAATGATTAAACACATAATGATACTGATAAAAAATATCACTTTTTTTTTTAATTTTATCCAGTTCCTGGGAAAATTCATGTTGATTTGTTTTATTATTATCATTTTAATATCTGATTTTTGACTCAACTGTTGAAAGTAAAAAAAAATGAAAATTCAATATCACAGCGTTTTAAACCTCTGACAGAGTTAATTTGTCTACGTTGCTCACATAAACAAGACACAGACTGCAGGGCGCAAAGAAGGAAAACCCAAAGCGAACTGAAGAATGTCACCCAGATGAAACATCAGTTGGTCCTGACGTTTGCTTTGAAGTTCATCAAAGTCACCACAGGGAGCAGTGTTTCATGGCTGTGTCGCCTCATGGATCTTATAGAAGAGTTTAAAGGGCACCTATGATGCTTTTCCACTTTTCTGAGCTTTAAAAACTGTTACAATGTTGAACCCTATCGTCAAACGATCGAAAATCGTCAAATAATGACGTTCATGCGTTTGGACGTGAGCCCTGCAAATTGTTGGGCCATGGTTCTAAACGCTCCGTTCACCGAGACTTTTTCAACACTGGGAACGCAATGACGTCATTGGGTTCCGGATCTCCTTTCATGGCCGAGCTCACGCACACTCTCGGACTGGTTCCGCCCTCCCCCGCTCTGCCCCGGAAGTGATGTTGCACTCGCTTTTTCGGTGTCAGGGAAATTAAAAAATATAAAATAAAAAATACCGAGCGACTACCGGAGCACCAAGGACCACAACCGTCGTAACGTACAACCGTACAACCGCTGAATCGTGTTGATGAACTGTTAGCCACCACCGCTAACTCCGTGCTCTGCTTGTTATGTGTGTTGTGTTCGCTGGCAGCCAAACTGAAGAGGCAGCGATTTCGGTCCGCCTTGCGGTCGTAACTCAGCCCACGCTGGGTCCGTACGAAGCTGGATTAGCCGCTAAACAGCCGCTAAACAGCCGCTAAAGGGTGAAGCCTTCGCGACGGTGAGTGTTTCAATTGTGCCCGTTTCATAAAGTTTGCCGTTTACTCTTCACTCCTAACTGAGGAAGTGAGGCTCAGCAGCGACGAAGAGTGTGACCAATCACAGCGCAGTGGGCCTGGCGGGGGCGTACACCGGCAAGGCTGGGGGTGGAGTGAAGTGAAACAGCGTTTTCGCGGGATGCAGTAAATACGAGGAAACGAGCCGCGAGATACGCAAATCTAAAAAGCTTTCGGCGCGGAAAATCGTGTGTTGCTTCTCTGGAGGGGCCAGACATCAAATACAAAAGCCCAAAAATTAGTATAATAGGTGAGTGACCTTTAAATGAATCTGGAGCTATCGCACCACACCGTCCTTTACTTTATGGAATTGGAGAGAAATGAGTACATTTAAACGTGCAAGGCCGTCGATCTGTAGAAATAACTGTGAAGAAAATGTAGCACATGTATTGTCCACTAGAGAGCAGTATATGATCTCACAGAAAATTTGGTTCATGAGACCTATATTTCAGTTAGAAAAATATTTAGATTATACTTAAAAGACATTGATCTTCAAATTTGGAATTTTGGTTTGTTTACCTTAATAAGAGATGTGGAATAAAGTGTGGATAGAAAGGGGTGGTGGGGACATCAGTTGGCATAATAAATAGCGACAGAATCTGCAGTCATTACAATGAGGGGCTCAGACTGCAGGGATTACAGTCTGCTTTAATCCCAGCGTGCACCTCTGCACCATTAGGAGTAGACATCTGGACTGTGCTGGTTCCCACTCACTTCCTGTCACACACACCTTTCCCTTTGTCTTTCTTTTCACGTTCAGCTGTCGGGACGAGCAGAATTATATTAGCTGAGAAGAATATTCTCAGCTAATGTGAATTGTTGTTTGACTTTTGGGAAATATTTAAAAGACATGGAACACATGTCACCATGTGCCAACCCTTCCTGACTCGGTGTTGTCAGACGCTGACGACTTGCCATGCATCCCTCACCATATAAGCTCAGTCTTAACTTAAATTAAATAACGATGAAGCTTTTTCGCCAACCTATTTTTTGTTTTACGCAACATGTGATATCAAAGCTATGTTGAGTTAGCATGTGCCTGTGTGACTTCTGTCCAGGTCATCTGGCTTCCTCCCACAGTCCAAACACTTGCCCACTCGGCTAATTCATCAGACTAAATTGGCTCTAAGTGTGAGTGTGAATGTTTGCTGTAACCCCACCTTGACCTTAAGACAGCTGGGAGAGACTCCAGCACCCTGAGACCCTGAGTTCTGGATAAGCGGTAATAAAACATTAATAGATGGAGGATCTGGTTATGTGGAGATTTTTCTTTTACATTTTCTGTTAACTGCTACACTGCATGTTTTCCTTCCACTGCTCGAACAATGACTCATTACCCTTCGCATTGTGCGCTTCCATTAAACCCTTGTGTGTTTCCATGCAATACCCTGGGGTCCGGCGTTATCTGATGAGCTGGAGGCGACAAGTGGCTGCGCACACATTTACATTTCATAATGTTCATGCAAAACGGTCCGGTGCATGCAGTGGGCACAAAATGAAAATGTTAATGGGGGCATGAAACAGAGAGGGTCTCGTAATTGTTTTTTCTTTTAACTCTGACCATTTTATGGAAAGAACACCGTTAGCTTCAGTATCACGGCCAAAACAAACAAAAAGCACACAACGGACTTTAAAGAAAGTTACGGTTTGTGAAGTTATTAAAATATAGATAATTTTTCCATTTACATTTTCCAATTTTACATACATGCAAAAAAGCTTGGATACAACATACATAACCTCCGGTGCTGATTGTTGATGGAAAACAAAGGATTGGATTTTCCATTTTGAGTATTGTTAGTTTGTTAATACCCAGCCGGAGGATTATTGAATAAGCGGAAAGAGTGGATGCTGGTCATACATTATGTATATGGTTTACATTCCATGAATAAACAGGAAAATTAATTAAATGGAGTGGACATCAGGGAGGGATGCCATGTTTTCAGGAAACAACTCCGAAGCAAGTAGGACGGAAAAGCCTGCAATCAGAATTTGGAGGGAATGAAAATTTAAGCTGTTGTATTTAGATTTCATAGTTGAGATTTGCGTGGAAATGCCACACTGTGACCGCAGTGAACAGCTATAAATATTCAGTGGATTGATTCGCTCACCTTTTGTCTTCTCAGGCGAGATGACTTACAGCCACTCATCAACAATGCTGCTTACTGTGATAGACGGGACTAAGAATGGAAGAATATATCATTTAAAAAGGAATTGCTGCATTCGTGTTTTTATGATGTGTGCAGCACACATTGGGTTTGTTTGTGTAAACTGGTGCTCAGATTACAAATACTCAAATACAATTTCCTGGGGGGAAAAAAACAGGATAAAAATTGGTGCAGATATGTTGCTTACGTATATTGAGGTAGAAATAAGCCTGAACAACACAGAGATGTAGTTGGGGAAACATTTTTCTGTTGGCACATCCGAGTGTGACTGAATCATAGTCCTCCATTAAAGGCCAAGTGTGTGCAATTTAGTGACCTCTGGTGACAAGAAAGTATATTGGAGGACTGTCATCCACTCCTGTAGGATTTGTAGAAATGTTACAGCTCACTGTGTAAATGAAATGTTTAATTTTCTGCAAAGAGATCCCAGTCAACGTAACACACTGTGCCTTCAGGTCATTTCTTAGCGTTTGCTCAACCTCTTGGCATATTGAAACCAAGTGTAGCCACATAGAGGAGGCCAGATGAGGCGTTGGAGCGACAAGGTAAGATGTAGTACCAGACAATTTCCATACAGCCCACTCACATAACACAGGTTAGCTCCTCTCAGACCTTCTCTGAAAATGTCCAAGAGCATCTCATTAAATTCAAAATGAACACCGCTAGAATGTCAGTCTCCTCCATGTTTCCTGGCTTGACAACACCGACCGGAGACCGAGTCCGTCACGTTGCACCGCTGGTGTCATGGACATTAGCCTCCAGCCTGAGCACCGGTGTGCATTCATAGCTTTCCATTAAAATGCTTCTGTCCCACCAGTCAGCGTCTGTCTTGCTCCCGTTCATCCTGAAATCAGATCACTTCTATGAAATAGGTCAGACATCCAATCCAGACTGGACTTGGAATTTTAGGGGGATAGGCGTAATTACAGGCTGCTTTGAATCTACTTTAGTCTCCGATCGTCCCGATAGTCGATCGACGTCGACACGATAGAAAAGGCTTTAATGATTGGCTAAGAATGCCCCTCCAAGATTTCAAATAAACGTACTGTTGCCCTCATTGGTTTCCCGGGTGTTAAACCAACTGTTCCAGACGGATTTTGTGCTTTTTTATCAACTCACTCCACAACCTCCCCCTCGAGCTGCCCCTGAGAGCAGTTTTTCCACGACCCATGGCAGATGTCATCATCTTGACTGAAACACCTACATGTCCTCAAAGGGTCTGAAGAGTAATCATGTCTGACGCTGCCCAGGAGGAGAATGCTTGACGTCCTCTTCTGCGGGATTGGATATACCTTTTTAGGATCACGGAACATCAGCGCTAGTATTTTGCCATGTGACGTCTTCTTGACATTACATACTGTCGAAGTACCCAGCCCGAAATGTGGAATGTTCTTGAGCAAATGGCAAGTGACGATGCGTGAACATAAATGTTAGTTCTGCAGCTGAGCAGAGACACGAGTGCGGTAAGCTTGAGATGAAAGAGAGGAGCAGGTCTCGCAGGAAGGAGCCCGCAGTGAAATTGGATTGATTCTTCAAGTGCTTGCATTCACCTGCGCAAGTACCTCTTCTTGTTCCTTGGGTACTGCTTGTCTTTCTATCTCCAGATTTAAATCCCAATAAGTCCAACAACTCATGGATGTTGCAGAGGTAGGAGACATGAAGTACACACCCATGGTCAAAATGAGTGTCGATCTATGTGATGTACTGTATGTGTAGCCTGAGTTGCTTATTATTAAATACTTTAGCACAAGTCATTCATCTGAAAAAATCACTGCACTGACCTTACCACAATAAAAAAGAAATTATAGAGGAAAGCGGGATTCTGCACACTTGGGTCGATACAAGGACACAATAAAGAAGGCGGTTTGTCCCGATGAAGGTCTTCTGCCTGAAAGCATTATTTTTAATAAAGATTTTTGCATTGATCCTTGTGTGCAAAACCCCTCTTTTCCTCTTGAGCACCTCATTTAGCAGCGGGAGTTTCTTTTTAACTCGTCATCAGTGATTTATGTTTGTTAGACTGTTGACATGGTTGCCGAAAGAATCGCGAATTGATTTTTCAAGGGTGGGCATGGGGGGGGATCAAGCCATCACACATTTTTATAAAATCCTGGCACGATTCAATGTTTTACTTCCAACTCTATAATGAGAGGAAGTGCTTTGTGAACAGAATTCTGAGCGGTACGTCTCCAAAAAATTCTGCCAGACACTGCAGCATGGTCAGGATCCAAGGAGCGTTCGTGATCTCATTAGCAAGAACGCTAAATGTAGCCTGGGAAAACAGAAACTGGCATGCTGATGTAGCCAAAGACATTTAGTGAAATGCATTCGTTTTTAAGAACAGCTGTCTTCAGAACTGCACAATTTTAGCCCCAAAAATAATTGGAAATGGGTTATTGACATTGTGGGCAATGTCTGAATGGGAACACCTGCAGAAGTCCCCGCAGGGGTTGCCGTGCACATGGTGAGTGGAAGTCGGAGTTGGATGTGGACCGACTAAATCCGATCTCTGACCTGTTGGAGCCGTGATGGTTTTTCTGGCTAAAGACGTGTCACTAACGTTGCTGTTGAAAGACAAACTGAAATGTTGGATACCACACAAAAGCACTAAAGAGACCATTTATATGCATGTCATTTGTTTGTTTTGTCTTGTTTTATATTAGAACAAATAGAATATATTTTTCCCTATTATTACCTTTGGGAAAAAATTGTTATGGCCTCAAGTGCATACGTTCGCAAATCGTCGGCAATTACGCGGAAAATAAAACAAACAACATAACTCTAAAGTGCACGCTGAGCTCATTTCTTATCCGCCAGCCTCAAGAGCGTACTAGGAATGAAGGATGCGTGTCGAGTCAGATAAAAACCCTCTGTGGACGCTAACAAATGGCCCAAAGCGAGAGATATTTAGTCCTCGCCACCACCTTCACGGCAGTCTGCAGCCTGGACTATGACTGCCAGACTATACAGTTGTCCCGCAGCTGACTCTGCTGCCAGATTAAATAAATACATAGCGCTCGCAATCCTGGAAATGGGCTTTCATTGTATTAGCAATTGGTGGAAGTGTCTCTTGTTGTGGATTTCATTGATTAGGAACTGTAATGGTTGCAGAATTCAGGACCCTTAACATTTCAGTTTCACTTCAGTTACTCTCTTGAAGAATTGAATGGCTTACTTTAGGGTTTTTGTTTTAGTCTTCCATTTTCACTGTTTGTGATGATGAATGTTTTTTTTTTTGGTCAATGCAGCAGAACCCTGAACCCGGACAAATTTTCTAATTGGGGACGAAAAAAGGAACTCGACTTGACTCTAAATGGTAAAAATCTGAATTTGGGTGATCTGGCCCTTTAATATATTGGTCAGTTTGATTCAGCATTCAAACAAACATAGAAGGGATTTTTTTTTTTTTTTTTTGTGATCTCTTTCATAGCCAGGGTTTGCAGTCCAGAACCCAGCAAAATATTGACCCACTAGTCAGTAATGGTCTTTCCTGCCACCAAAAAAACAAAACAAAAACAAGCAATGAAAAAAACACTTTGAGCCCACCAGGCAGCAGCAGTTGGCTTTTTGACTCTGTTTGCTCAGACGGTCACTCCACATTGCATGAACACACACTAAACAGACGCGGCGCGCGCTGACAGAGGACCCATTTTTGTGCTATGACAGATGTGGCCATTGGCCGTCATGGTTAATCCAGAATGCTGGGTTTGATACAAGCAGGATTTAGTCATAACCATGATACCAACATCTGTCAGGCTTCCTGCTGCGAGCTCCCAAACCCGCTCGTAACTAAAATTGGAATATATGTCTATTTTTGTTTTGTCTGGACCCCACTTGTACCATTGTTGAGGACAGCAGTCAATAAGCTCAGAAGCTGAGGTGAGTATACAAGGTATCGATCGATGCACAACGTTAGTGGCCTAGAATATGTGGCTTATGTAACGTGTTTTTGTTTCGCCGCAGCCTAGATCTGTGCAGCCTGCGCGTGTGACGCATCACTTTGCAAATAGACAGACCCTATTTTTTTTTAAAGCCTATGCACTTGCAAAAGTATGACAGCAGATTATTTTAGGCAATACATCGTCCTTGGGAAATTAGAGCCGTCACTGTCATTTCCCGTATCTGACGAGGTTGCTGTTGGAGCTGCACTTTAATTCTTATCCCTCGTGCAGAGATAAAACAAGCTGCATTTCACCGGCCTGTAACTCTCTTTACCTCTGGGGTTATTATGAGTGACAGTCCATCATTAATTCACTTGATTGAAAAGCATCCACTTGTTGGTGTGGTTTGAAGTGTACAGATTCTTGACTTGCAAAATCAGAATCCCAGGCCCAGAGGGAGCCGGATGGTGGAATAAACTATAGCATGAATTTACATTATTATTTTAACCCAAACATCAGCGGTTCAAGGAAGGAAGAACTTTAATCAACACACGATCTTGAGGTTGTTACCTCATTAGCAACTCGTCATGTTTTCCTACAGCGCACCTTAAGAACTGCGTGTGGCAAGTGCAGAAAAATATGTGGCTCAAGAACGCAAGACTCAGCAGAATATGTTTATTTTCAAAACAGAATAACTTAATGACATTACTGGAATGACGCAGCCTCATCAGCACTTCCCAAGATTCTCTGTCAGTGGTCATTAACGTGCCTCATTAGTCCTCTCTACAATGAGGTATCAACTGTCAGGTCAGGTTTTAGCCCCGAAGCCGGGAAAAAAAAACCCTGATAGAATTCTAATTGGCAGAAAGGTGGTAGGTTGTCAGGCTGTATGTATTTTTATATGCCCATTAAAACCCCTGCAATTAAATCAAAGTTAAATCAGAATGATGTGTCATTCAGCTTGTAAAAAAAAAAATACCTGAAAAACCAAACACGGCATGCATCTGTGGAAGAGTTAGTAGTAAAAAGTGATATGTAAAATTTGGAATAAAAAAAAAAAAAATGATGTAGAAATTTTAAGAAAGGCACAGTGGACCAAAAATGAATGTCATCTGGTGTTCATGGTTCTTTATTTTGAGTTGTTTACAATATTTCTACGCAAATCACAACGTTTAAAACCTGAGCGAGCAAGTCGGCTTTCACCTTCCACCGCATTGTCAGTTTGATGAGTGAGACTCTACTCAACACAATTTTGTCTAAGTATTCCATTTTGTGTTTATTGAGCTCAGTCTTAAGCACTTTTCCGTGACATTTGCTTGTGATCAATGCTTAAATGTTGAGTGAGCTCAAACAGACGCACAGACAAAGTTCCGCTCGCTCTCGTTGTCTGTGGAGGCCACGTACTGATACATCCTTTTCCTTTTTTTTCTTTCCCATGGAACAGCTGGTGGGGCAAAGCCATGGGTAAGGCGGGGAGTAAAGTCCTGCGGGAGGCGTCGGTGGACGGGATTCAAGCCCAGGTACAAGCTGCTTCATCGCATACAGACATGCAAACAAAAGCAGACTCGCACACACTCGAATGTATGCACAACCTGAGCTGAGAGACACGCACACAAAATCGGTTCATCAACTAAAAAAAAGGTATTTGACCGTCACAGCACTTGGGTGAGCGTGTGCACGTGTGTGTGTGTGTGTGTGTGTGTGTGTGTGTGTGTGTGCGTGTGCGTGCGCATGTCCCCGTTCTGCAGGAGTCAGACAGCTGCTGTGCTCTCCAGATATGGCGGGGTTATGCAACCGGGATCAGCCACAGCTTGCTTTCACACTTCCAGCGCACACTTACATTTTTCCAGATTGCATCATCATACCTCTAATCGTGGGAAGATATTACCGAGCTGTGGGCAGACCATTAATATCCGGTGATTAAGCAGCAGAGTGGAGCACCGACAGTCACTGGATGTTCTCTGAATTATACAGACGTTCCACGAGATTTTTTTTTATTATTATTATATATTATTATTTCTGTTCCTTGTGCTTGACAGTTAAGAGAAAAGACAAAAATTTAATTTCATTAAATTTTTTGGAAATAGTCAAAAATAAATTTACAGCAATGCACATTCCAACAAGTAGTTGAAGGACTGTCAATCACCAGTCAGTTTGCTCCACTTATCGGGAGCCGGATCACAGGGTTATCAGTCTCAGCAGGACTGCCCAGACTTCCCCCTCCCCTCACTCTAGTGTTGTAGAACTCCAGATTGGTCTTGGTCGCAAGACCGGTCCTAAGACCACTTTTTAAGGGTCTCGGTCTCGTCTCATCTCGGACTCTGGGGCATTTTTACTCGGTCTTGTCTCAGTCTTGGACTGGGCGGACTCTGGATTTTTGATCAAGACCAGTCAAGACTCAGCCAAGACTGCAATGACAGAAAAGAACCCAGCTACTGCCTTGTTACGCTCTGTTGGTGACACCCAGAGACACACACCCCGATTTAGAAGCAAACTTGAATTTAAAATCCACAGTAGTGATTTTCTCAAATGTTTTCTGAATGGATTTTTTTTCCCCTTATTGAGCAAACCATTTGCTCTGAACACACCAGGGGGAAAAAAAAAACTCAGGGGGACTTTAGTGGATCGGCATGCTGTGCAATTCCACAGACTAGTCAAGACATTCTGCTGTGGCTGCAGGATGAGCAGGGTGCTCCGAGAGCAATCTTCTAACCAGCAACACTTCCTCCTGGGTGCACCGGGCATGCAGTCCTGGCTTCCACCCAGTGGCCCTCGCCCAGCAGGAATGTGCCCTGGGGAGGAGCCTCATTTCTACCGCTTGTATCCGTGACTTTGTCTTTTGGGTCTCTACCCAGAGCTGCAGGCTCAGCTAAATCACTAGGGTTATTTTTCCCCCGACAGCTGTTCTCTCGTTGCGCCACACCGAAGCACACATCCGTCGTCTCCTCCTCCACCATCCCGTCATCCATGAACAAGACCCCGGCATACTTGTACACCCGGGCTCCATAATAAGGTTCATTTACTTTGAAACCAGCCAGGTGGCACTATCTTACACAACTGTTCCTTTGCTTTTCCCCCCGCCTTGTTTCTGTATTTATAGTACCTCTGTCACTATAACTCATCTCCGATTTCATACCCTGTCATGACACTCCAATGGTCCCAGTGCCGTAGTGCAATTTCCAGTCTCCTGTCCAGGCTTTTACACAGAGGTTTTCCTGGGTGAACTATGACCCTCTAAATATGATTATACCATCAAGTATGACTTATGACGTCCAAATTAAAACAGCTCATTTTGCGAAATGTTATGCCATCTGTAAAAAAAAAAATCAAAAAAAAACAAAACAGAAAGTGAAGTGCACACAAATGAATTTGACTCGCTCAGGATAAGGAGGAAGAAAAAATTGTTGAGTAAGCTTATATGACTCGCTGGGGGCTGAGCGCTTGGATGTATATGTATAGATGTGTATGTGTTGGGAAGATTAATGGTGGGTCAGCAGCAGGAAGACGTGGCAATAAATATTGAAGATGCTGCTGATATTGAAAAGAAGATGAGCAAAAAAGGAAGTGATGGTTTCAACAGGAGGATGTGAGCTGATTTTAGGGTTAGGGTTAGGGTTAGGGTTAGGGTTAGTGTTAGCCCAGACACACTGTAATCTTCAGACAAAATTCGGATGCAGCCACCCGGTTTGAAATCATGCAGGGAGTAGAGAAGGCCGCGAGCACCTGGCAGAGACCCACGACAGTCTAAGAGCCAGACTGAAATCAAGCTCCATTTGTGGATGTGGATAAAGCTTGGAACCCAACTCCGGCTCAGCAAAAAAAAAAAAAAAACTAATATACCAATAAAGCAATATCTCAACAATTGCTACAAGCAAATTACACAGTGCTGACACTGCCAACAGCATCATCTTTTATTTTTCAGTGAGCTTAATGTCTCATCACAGCAACAGACTTTTATTAAAAACTCAAAGTTCAAAATTGCTCTCAGAAACACCACACGCTAAAAATAATTTAACATGCCCACCAGCTTGTCTAAGAAAGAAGTCTGGGTCATTCAACTTTGACTGAGATGACATTTCTGAATGCCCCTAAAATGCACTTGAACCTTTAGAAGTTTAATTTTTGAATGCATAAAGTCCAACTACTAAGTCTTTCTATTACGAGTGATGTGCCTGATTCATGAGTATAAACACAAAAAGTTCTTCTTCAATCACAGATTGTATTTAAACAGTCCTCTTCATCATGTTGGTCACATTCTGACAACATGAGACAACGCAACAAAGCTCACATGATCACGTCTATTCAGACGTTGACATTTTTTGTTGCGGTGCCACTACTGATGGCTTTTGCCATTTACCATTAAGTGCTTCTACCTGATTGTCCTACTTTCATGATAGAATATAAATGTAACGTTGAGCTTTAACATTCTCCATAAATTTTCCCCTATAGTTGAATTGTGCATTTTTTTTGTGTGTGTAGTGGATGTCAATAAAAAATAAACTACAATAACAACCAACAATGTTTCAACAGTGTCTCTTAGCATGTAACTTTTAAATTAATATCAATATCATTATTATTATTTCTGTTAATGCTGTTGTCATCATCATTAACATCATCATCACTAGTTGCACTATTTGCATGGATGGCCCTTTATTGCACCCACTGCAGGTTAGGAGCTGAACAAATGATTACTTTAAGCAGTGACATTTATTTTTAGTAACTGCCGCAAGCTTCTCGAAAGTATGTGCTGTGATTGAGGGCAAAGAGAGCAGAAATTAAAAGTGCAAATCTGCCTCATGGGATGATATACAACATCATATCATCAACCCTGCAGCCGATTAGGATAAAGCTCTTTAGATTAGAAGTCACAGGCGTTGCTTGAGCACCCTCAGACACACAGAACGAAAACCTTTGGTGGTCAATAAGTGTCGGACAAGCCGCCAGTGATGACACAAAAATGATTTGTGTGTTATGTGTGTGTGTTTTTGTTTAAATATACTCAACCTTCTTGTCTCACAGATGATATTTGGCACGTGGTGTTTCAGCAGGGAGGCAGCAGAGCCTTTTGTGTTTCGCAGATGACTGACGTTTCTCTCTGACGGCTCTCCCAGCACCGTGACCTCACTTCCCCTCATTACGTCTGACCGGCTGGGCTCTCGCCACTCGTGTCAGATCACCCTCGGCCTAAAAAGACGCGGCTCCAGTCACCGCGTGCACGTCTTACGTTGGCTTAGCGGGGGCCACCTTCGTCCACTCCTGCGGCAGTTAGCGGGCCGAGCACCACAAGGAGGAGCCCGGTAGAATTGATTCGCAGGGATTATGGCTTAGTACTTCCCCTGACTGCTTTGGTGAAGTAAATCTGGGGATTATGATGTCAACAGCCTGTGGCTTGCCGGGGAAGAAATTGAATTGCAGGAGACGCGAACGCCGATGGCCGGGATTAGAGCGCAGTCGGTGAGAGACGTCGAAGATGGGAGCCCCCGCGTGTACCGACCGTCTTCTGCTGGACAAAACTTTCCTCGAACGCCGCTTCCTGACTGCGGGGTGCCGCGGGAGTCACTAGGGCGGACTGTGCGCCCGGTCCACACAGGATGTTGACTGAACGTTAAGAAGATTTGTGTGTTTGCTAATCCGACGTACCCTGATCTGGCCTGTGAAGCGTCGGGAGGTGAGTGCCACTCGACAAGGCGGTCAGCAGGGTTTTCAGGCTGCCTCTGATTTCTGCCATTCTCAAAAAACACGCGACTTAGCATGGAGATAGAGTGACGGTCTACAAATACCTTGGATGTGTCTTTTCAACAATGTGGAGCATTTTTTTTTGTATTTGACTTTTTTTTTTTTTTTTTTTTAATTGCATTAAGGCTGACATTTTTTACATGCATTGGAATTTCTCTCGAAATGCAGGACTTGATTATGATTTGTACCTGATTACGGTTTTTGTACCCGTGCCTGTGGCTTGTGTGAGAATGTTGATTGGCCTTCGTTGCACAACAGGTTCGTGTCTTCGCCGTTACAAGGTCATAATGCAGGATTTGCCTCCTTACATATGTCCTCTCTTGACTCAGGGACCCTGATCTTCGGTCTGGTCTTCAAGGATTGTCTGTTTTTGACTGTTTTTGCTGAAAGTCTCTTCGAGGTGTTGGCACCCTCGTCCACGTGCAAGTTACAGAGTCATTTTAAAGTGGACTTTCTTGCCAAGTATGGAACATTAAAAGAACAAATTTGAAGAGAACTTTAGTGTTGGATGCATATGTCCTGTTATTAAACACTTTACGTGAGCCTGCCAAATGTTTGTTTTTACTCATTGTGTTTTATGTTGAGACTTTGTTATGCCGCTATCTTTGCCAGGGCTTCTCCCAGTAAGAAGACAGAAAATCCATTAGACACACTCTGTGCTGACTAAATATACACTGTGTTGTTTTCTTTTTAATTATAAAGCAAACTCCTCCTGTGGCTGATCCTGCTGTGACCGTCAAGTCGGAGGAAGTCGCCAAAAGCAGCAGAATGAAGGTGAAGTTGGCGCATCTGGCTCTGGTTTTCTTCCTGCTGTTGTCGATGGTGATGACAGGATGCTTCTTCTGGCAATACCGACTGCCAAAGCTGCAACCAGGTGAGTCCCGATCGAGTCCCACAGCAAATATCACTGGTAGCTTTTAGGTTTTCACCCAGTGGATTTCAGAACATGGCTAAATGTGCAGACTTTCAATGGGATTTAACGGTCATTTGTGCCAAAGGTCTAGACCTTCAAAGACTTTGCATTTGATTTGTATTTGCTGTTTCTTTTATTCTTTTTAAAAAAAAAAAAAAAACAATGTCAAATTGATGTTAATTTTGACTTCCTTGAAGCATTTCTGCGAAGGCACAGTTTCAGCCCTTCCAGAAGTCTGTCGATCCTCAAAGACGGCAAAACATTGGAGTCTGATGTTGATTTATATACTCTCACGCAGCCAATACTTAAGGCCTGATGAATAATTACACATTTAGCTCTAAAAAAACAAAAAAAAAAAAACAAACTACAATTTAACCTTTATTTTGGCCAATAAATAAAGCAGCTCTGAGCCTGTGAAGCTGCGAAATTCATTTCCTGTTAATAACGGCAATCGTGGCGGCTAAACCCTCAGCCGGGGTCTGATCTGAGCCTCCCTCGGGCACCGCTGAGACGCAGATATTAGCAGATAACTTTAATTAAGAGATCGATTACGAGATAAATCAAACTCTCATTTATTCGATCTCTATCTCGTAATTGAGCGACGCAGACAATTCTCCCGGCGTTCGGCGCTCGCTTGAACTGGTGCTAAGTAGCAGCATCATAACAAGGTGAACGTTTGAGATGACGCTCCCAGTTCAGATAAGGCAAACAGCCGGGGCCTGGCGTCTGGTTCATCAATTAGAATTTTCTCTGGAAGAGCCAGCAGCAAAAACAACGGCATTGTTTTTAAACACTCGGTGTGACAAATACGTGAATATCATTTTGTTCCTGCTGACTCGACTGGTAACGGTGGCTGAATTTAAAAGGCTGTTTAGCTACGACGTTTTGACACCACAATGTGGCCTATTAACACGCTCTGCCACTGGAGTCGAGACAGGTGAGCTCTGACTGAGTGCAACATTTAGTAGCAGAATTGTTTAGGGGAAATCGCCGCTCTGCACCTTGTTTATTTTCCAAAAAACAAATAAAAAAAAAAAAACATGGCAATCGTTAAAAATGAAATGTCTGCTTCCCTGCTGCCAGACACATTCTAATCATCAGCAGTGTTGAGAACAGGACCAGGCTGCGTCTCTTTTATGGACCACATGGATTCCCTTCATTAAAGATTAAGTGGATTCATATTAGGGGATTATGAAAGCCACAAAGGAACCCACCGAATACAAATAATGTGCCGTTGCGTGCTGCCAATACATCATTTTAAGAAGGCCGTCTTCTAATGGCTCTTTGATTACACTTGTTTATCCTTTTCTGTCCCCAGACGAGGAGATGGGTCGCAACGCCAAATCGGAGATGATGTGTCCCCGCTTCCCCGAGCCTCTGCTGCTGGAACATCCCATCCCCAGCCTGAAAGAGGCCCTGGAAAAGGTGAGCGCAGCGCACCATCATGCAAAGTTAAATCCGCGACTCTCTCTCTGGAGCTCAAGTCCGCCGGCATTTACAATCTGACCACGGTAATCCTTCACACCAAATGCCGCTGCACTCGACAGAAGGAGATTAAAGATGTAGTGGATGAGGGGAAAAATAAAAAATAAAAAAAACAGAGAGCCGGCCCTCCAGTGAAAGGTTGAGAGGTCGTGTTTCTGCGCATGCTGGGAGCTGAACGAGAATGCAGATGTAAAAAGCGGCGGATGAGCAGTGATGATGAGTACAGGAGGGAGACGACACGCTGCAAAGCTGAACTATGAATATATTGAATATATGAATAATAATATATTAACGTTTTCAAGTAGTAGTCATAAACATCACTGTAATAAAATCTACGGATTCTTTATTCCTGGTGTCTCACACCACAGTTTTGGCCAAAGCAAGGAAAGACGACTGGAGTTGCCACCAACTTCTCAATTAATACCCCTATCCATCCGTCCATCCGTCCGTCCATCCATCCATCCATACATTTTCATTCTGGCTTTAAGCAATTCCATACTGTTCAATTATACGATAGCAAGTAAACAAAAGAATATGTAACATTAGATCAAATTGGATTTGTATTTTTCATTTTTTTTTTTGGCTGATCTCTCTTCCCCAAGAATATCTCCAACACTCGGCTGAACTCACCGCACATCACTGCCCCCTGTCAGTGGGGCATGGTACTTTTTTTTGCCTCACCTTGTGTATTTTCACTGTGCATTCATGGCCAATTAGAAAGACTAAATTTGTCACAAACATTCATTCAATATATTATACAGACTGTGGAGCGTCACCGTGTGTGGTACATGAGTAATCAAACGTATATTGCCATTAATAAAGAGCAGGCTTCAGGCAAGATGAGGCACTCGTTTATTTATTGTTGGCATTTTACTTCATTTTCACTTCACTGTGACAGATGAGACACTGCCTCACACTTCTCCCCTGACAGCACGTTACTGGCGTGTGGTAGTTAATCTAATCTGGAATATGACTAATCATGAAGGTTGTGCAGGTTGACTCTGGCTCTATAGTCACTGAGCTGTCTGTGGCAAAATAGTTTTTGTTGTGTTGGACAAATGTTTCTTCTTCACAAAACAATTTTGTCCATGTCAGTTGTCTGTTATTGACTGACACCAAAAGTGTTGAAAATCAGGTTGCCTTCACACTTGAGATGATGTTGCAGAGCAAAGGGACGTCCGCCCGTCGCCTCCCTTTGTTTGAACATGAGTGAAGAAAACATTTTCCTCTACAACACTGGAGGGGTCCATTCACACTGACTGGGTCCCTCGGTGTCTGCTGCCAGGCATCGGTGAAGTCATGTGATGTGTTTGATGTTGTTTCTCACTTTGATGTGCCGCTGTCTCTGCACGGCACTCGATCGCGGCCCCGCCGCTTTCATGAGAATTTTTCAACTCTGCTGTGTCAGCGTGTGGCGTCCGATGTGCAGGAAATGTCTTCATCCGCCCACGATCCGGGCTTTCAGGTTGTTGCAGCACCAAGGTTAACGGCCCGCGACTCATCTTGCTATTAGAGAGCAAACCGACGACGAGCTCAAGGCCGTGGGCTGCTGCTCGCTGTGCTATCATGGCACAAAAACGTTTTTAAAAGCCCAGAGGAAATACGCTAAATGAGTCCGAACAAATCGTCTTTTTCCGGGAACGAATCAAATCAGTCCCAGTTCGAAAAGCACCTCAAGTTAGAAAAAGCGATGCTTTATGTGAAAGTCAAGTTTGCCGGACAATCCTGATCTCCGGTGGAAGTGAGAACTGTCCTGGACGGCTGCTGCTTCAGGCTGAAACTATTTTTAGCTGCTTTGTGTCGAATCATTCGGTGAGTCCAGTTGACAACCTGGCAATGAGATGAAACGAACAAACGTTTTAATCTTTGTCCAATATTAGACACTCTTATCTCTGTGGAAGTCGGAAATTATTATGGGCAACTTGGGTGAGCATGAAAGGAGTTCACTCCTCTTCCTCTTCCTCTTCCTCTCCGCAACTCCGTCCCACTGTCCGCTCCTCGAATTACATCTCCAAATTGAAGCTGGCAAAGGGCTTCCCTCAAATTAAGCGCGCGTTTGACAGATGGGATTCATTTCAGCTCGGGGCTTTCAATTAAAATGGATTCAAACTCTCCACACAATTTTCCGGGGAAGGCCGCAAAAATTAACTCTCTTCGTCCGGGGCTCAACAGCTGATCGAGTCGTTTAGAGAGTAGCCTCTTGCTAACTAGGGTGCTAAAAACAAATTGAAAAAAGCAGGTGAAAGCTAGCTGGCTTTATATGAATACAATTGTAATTAGTTGTTATGTATTTTTGTGTTGTTGTACCTCCAGCTGTATATTGTTTAAATTCCTATCCTGGAGGTGTCGTTGACCAATTCTGTATGACTGCGGTGTCTTTCATCTCTCAGTTTCATTTTATTCCTTGTGAGGACCCTGAATAAATAATGTATAACACTGATGCCCTCTATAAAGTGACAGCAGCTACTTGCGGTTACAGGAAATAAATGGGCAATACAATTCGTTGAATTTGTGCACGCCGTAATGATTTCCAATATCATGGTTTCCTGATCAAAGTGGAGGAGTTGGAGTCAGCTTGCTGTTTGTTCTTCAGGTGAGCAGCACATTGGAGAGCTGAATGATTTTTATTTTTATTTTTTTTAACGAATCCCGATAATCATAAAAAGCAAAAGCAGCAGAAAGGAGAAATTAATTAACTTCTGGCATTGCAAAGAAAAAGTCACATCTGAAATGCTGGAGCCAGTGACTAATTAAAAAAAACTTCTGAGAATGTACTCTAAACACAGCGAATGTAATTTATTTGAAGTTAAAACAGAAGGATAAGCATCTCACAGTGAGTGTGTTTGTCTTTGTGTTTGTTTTGCTTCTCCCCCAGGTCGACGTTATGCTTCGACAGACCATCAACCCGATCAGCCTTCCTTCTCTGTCGGCCATCGTTGTCTTGAATGACACCGTTTTGTGGACCGGGAACTTTGGGAGGAGGAACGGCACCGACCCCAACTCAGGACCTCCAAATGAGTACACAATATATAGGTGAGAACTTTTGCAGACCCGCAACTAAAATGTGTTGATAAAATCACCCTCCTCCAATTGTGTGCTGCGGATGGATTATTTTTGTTTCATTTTCTTTCTTTTTTTATTCTTAATGATGAAACAGTGGGAGTGATAAAAATGTTTACTCTCTTGGGTAGAAACTGTTTTCGAGATGAGAGAGAAGATGTCGGGTTGTGTCCTCCAGGCGGTGACATTTCAATAAAAGCGGGAAAACATAGAGAGGGCAAAATTAACAGATAGAACAGCAGTTGTAGAAGTAATTTGGAGACACTTCTTCTGATGTAATGCTGCATCAAGTTTTACGAGCAAATCTGCACGATAAAACTGGCGCGTTAGCTCAGTAGGTGGTTGTTTAGGTGCCTTGCAACATCCGCCCGACGATCCAGACAAAACCATCAACCATTTTAATGTCGGGAGGGAAAAAAAACAACAGTGCGGAAGGCATCTGTGGCGCGGTTAGATTGTTTTAATACCTGTCGTACGGGGGACAGGCAGCGTGAGAATATGATTAGAGAAAGACCTACAGTGCAGCCATGGTCACGCATGCCCCTACTGACAAATTGCACCTGCGATTGCAGCTGTCACGGCCCGCCAAAGACAACACGGCAACTTGTGTAGCTTTTGCAAAACACCACTTTTCATTTGTGCGATTGAACTTCGCATAAACGCAGTGGCGGGCCGTGCATTTCACGCCCAGGCCATCAGTGTGCACAAAATATTACCCTCAATACAACATTACGGCTTAAGAATCCACAGAGAATCACACTCACACATTACATCACCTTCATATAGGTGACCTAGTTTCCAGAGCGAATCATAATTTGATTGATTAAATCATAATTAAGTCTAAGTAACTAAGGCCACTGATACTGTCAAAACTTACCAAAAAGGCGATTTGAAGAGATTCCTCAACAAAGTCCACCAAAACGACACTCAGTAAGCTTAAACTCTTATCCAAACTGGTCCAATAAACACTGCAGCGTCGCCGATTGCTATGAGAGACCAAGGAGACGACAACGAAACAAACAAATGAAGTATTAAGTCATTAAACAATTGAACATGTTGGAGCAGCTGTATTAAGCAGCATTTACATTTTAAATCGCAGATGATTCGGCAACACAATTCTTCATATTCTCCTCCAGCCATCGTGGGTTCGCCGTGGTGGCAACTGGATCTGCGGGTCGTGTTAAGTCTGTAAGGTTCTCAGGGTTTATCCAATCACAGGACGTGTGAAGTCCAGCGTAAGGCCAGCTAGCTGGTCTTGGCATCGCAGACTTGAGATCTGATTAGCAACTAAATGAGGTCCGTTCACTTACAGCGAACCGGAGCCTGCTATGTCGGTTCTGCGGGCCAAAGGCAGATTTCGTGGCACCTGGCAACACAAGCAAGCTGAAATATGATTGGATAGAAGCTCTACCGTAATATATGACAACGGAAGCAACGCAACCGAGTGGATGTTATTCAATGTGAAAAGAACAGACAAGGAGAATGGAGAATAACTTTATTGTTATATTTATGGGGAAATGTACTTTTCTAAGTATGGTTAGGCCAGCAGAGGATGCCTAGCTGGCCATGACGGTCCGCCACTGAAAAATATATAACATTTCTTAAATTTCCCCCAGGGCTGATGAGCAGCACCCTGTCCCCAGCAGCGTGCCCCCAAGCCGACTGTAATGTTCCCCGGTATCCACAGGCCCACACAGCCGGCCTACTTCCTGTCTCTAGAAAAAAAACAAAAAAAAACTAGCATGACCCATGAACGTAAGTAATGAGAACCACTCATCCAACCCAACCCCGCTGTCTTCCGCTGCCTCTCCAGGATTGCCAGCGTGTCGAAAATCTTCCCCACGCTGATGCTTTACAAACTGTGGGAGGACGGCAAGATCGGCTCCCTGGACGACCCCCTGGAGAAATACGTGGAGAACTTCACCATCAAGAACCCGCTGGGGAAGACGCGCGATTCGCAGCTCAAATACGTGACCGACGGCCTCATATTTTTGGACAGCGGCGAGGTGCAGATCCGCTCCTCGTCCGTCACGCTGCGAAGGATGGCCAGCCAGCTGTCAGGTGCGTGCAGGGGGGGGGGGGGGGGGGTTTACGTACCGCAATCCCAAAAAGAGTCCCAACGGAGATTGGAAGTTTGTTACCGAACCAAAAGAGCTGTTCCATATTCCATTCCAATCCTCTGCCAGCATTGATAAGTGTGTCAGATGAATACCTGAAGGCAAGAAGAGTGACATATAAATATATTGGGTATTATTCCCAGCCTCAGTTGAGGGTATCAAGGGAAAGAGGATTAACGATCCACTGACCCACTGGCGCGAGTGGCGAGTTCTTGAACTCTACATAATGAGCCAATTACTGTGTGTTGATTCAGGCCTCCCCAGGAGGCTCCGGGCCACAAACCTGCTCTGGAAAGGCAAGACGCAGTCGGCAATCAATCTCCTCCAAGACGACGTCCTCATCGCCGACCCAGGCACCAAGTAAGACTCGTGCATCGCTGAACGCAATTTTTCAACACCTCCTCCTTGCACAGAAGTGAGTCCTTTGTCCTAAGTTAGTTTGTCGTGAACAGAGAGAGGGGCAGGCATGTCTTTTAAAACGCACATGGAGGTCGTTTTGTGTTTTTCGAAGCCTCCTTCATTTACATGAACTTGGTAAAATCACTCTAGCGCTTTTTTGATTTGTCTTGCAGCCGCTTTCGCGAAATGCGGCTTTCACCAGCCTGTTGACGTCGGAAGTCTGTCACTCACCTGAGGAGCTTTCCAATGTCAGGGCTAATAAATGGGGACCTTGTAAATTAATCCACTGGTGCAGATCACAAGGAGAGACAAAATGCATGAGCTTTTTAGCATAAATGGCCAAATTGAATTTTTATATCTATAGCACGGATTCTTTTTTATTAAATCTTGCATGGATTGGCCTTTCGGAACGCTCCCCTGGGTTTTGAGATCCTTGCCGCTGAATTCAATTTACACTGGAAGCACAAGCCGCTTCGGCTCTCCTTCAAAACTCCTTCTGCTTATGAATTTCATTTGGCATGTTGTTCAAGGGCCTTTTGCAATTTTCAGCATGGATATCGCCGTCTGATTCATTTTGCCAGAGTCAGCTTTTAAACTAATACTCAAGCTCAGCCCCAATTTGCGCAACCTCAGGTTGACGTGTAACATTAATGCTGAGAGATTCCAGCACAAAGCCATCTGGGAGACCTTGTTGTATATTTTGATTTTACATGTTGGTTATGTTAAATGATTGCACTCACACACACATGCACAGTAGCGGAAAAATGTTTGACACCTGTAAAAATGTTTTGGCTGCAGGTCTGAAATGTCTAATTTTGATTCTATGGGTCAATATGTGTGCATATGGGAAACCTGCACTCGGAGACTGAAGAGTGATTCTTCATGCAATAACTCAGTGTCTGTATTGTATTATAGTTGTATCTTTTGTTTGGGATTAAAGTATAGAGCTATCTGTTTATCTGTCTACCTATCTATCTATAACATTGCACTTTTTCGTTAACTATTTCACCTCTTGAACACCCTCCCTCCCAGGTGTCACTACAGCAACCTCGCCTTCTCACTGCTGGCTCACGTCATGGCGGAGCGAGTGGCCGCCGTCGACTACCAGCGATGGATCACAGACAACGTCCTGGACCGACTGGGCATGGAGGACACGGGCTTCGACATCAGCCCGGGACTCCAGAGCCAGATGGCCGTCGGAGTTTACTCCAACGGAAACCCGGCGCCGTTGTACGACCTGGGCTGGTACCGGCCTTCGGGCCAGATGTACTCCACCGCCGCAGACCTGGCCAAGCTCGCCATGATGCTGCTCGGGGCTTATCACCGGAAGCTGCTGGAGCCCGACTCGCTGAAGATCATGCTGACGCCACTCTTCAGGTGCAGCAAGGATTACTTCGCCAACCGCACTGGGACGCCGTGGGAGGTGAACGAGCAGTTGGGCTACGAGGTGGTCCGCAAGGACGGCGATCTGGACGGGTACTCTGCCACCTTCTCACTGGTGCCCAAACTGAAGCTGGGCCTCGCGGTGCTGATGGCCGGGAGCCGCTCGCAGAGCCAGGACGTGGTCTCCAAAGCTTACAGTCACATCATTCCAGCCATAGAAAAAGCCTTCCGGGGAGCAAAGCGGGTCCTGTCCGCGCCGCCAAACCCGGAGGCCTACATTGGGTTTTTCACCTACAGCAACATCACCTTCTACGAGATCAAAGCCGGGCCGGACAAAGTTCTGGTGCTGCAGCAGTTTGGGCCTCAGATAGAAGACCTCATCCCGGAGAAGTACAGGACGATTAAGCTCAACTACCTGGTGGACCGGGTCTTCAGGGTGGTTTTCGAGAAGGAGTACCCGTGCGTTTTGAAAGTGGGCACAGCCTCGGTGTCCCTGGAGGCTCAGGACGGCCAGCTCTTTAATTTCTACACCTTTGACAAGGCGGGGCTGTCCCCCGGTTTCGATGCACCAGGACTGAACACCTACAATGTGGCGAGGATACCCCGCAGACCATCCTTCTCCAGCTGAACCGCAGCACAGCCCTGCGCCACGGACAAGCGTGTACTTTTTGCTGCACAGAGTGAATGCTGGGACTTTCAAGAAAGAGAGACCTGTGAATCTATGTTTCAAAAAAAAGAAAAAAAAACGGAAAAAACTGAGAAGGCGCTACGGTCGCGCTGGAGATGCCGCAGTTGAGCACAGCACCGACGTCTGGCATGGAAATTCCATGGGGCTGCCTTTCCATTCATACGTCGGCCCTCCTCACCCCCATTACGTCTCTCAACTCCTGTCGTGGTCTTTCACAAAAGTGTTTTGTCAAATTATTTTTCATTCTTTGTCCCGATTTCCAGTGCCACAAACTAATCAGCTAATGCATATTTATCCTCAGCGGGGAAAGGGGTTTTCTTTGTGTGTAAGTGTAAGCTGTGTGTGTGTGGAATATCCAAAATCAGTATGGCGAAGTGACAAAATCAATTACTTGGAGAAAAGAAAAACACATTATTGGTCCAGGAATAGGAATACCTTTCAAAATAAAACAAGATGACGGTTAGAAAAAGGCTTCTGTCTGTGTGTGTATGTGTCGGCATGTGTGTGTGTGTGTGTGTGTGTGTGTGTGTGTGTGTCGCTGCTAATTAATTCCTGAAAATGGACTCGAGTGTCAGACTTCAAGTGCGTACAGGAAAATCTCAGAGGTCAAACAGCATAACAGGTACGGCCGTCTGTCTGACATCTCTGTGGTGTCCGAAAGAAAATTGAAATGTTTTTTTTTTTTTTTCTTGAAGCACCAGGTGCAAGAAAATGACGCAGAGGAAACCAGGGCGTTTTGACGGCTAAAAATAAATCTCTACGAAATCAACCGTCGCGACCACGGGTGGTGGGAAGAACTCAACACAAGAGCCGCCTGATTGAAGACCAGTCGGACGCTTTTACAGGAGCCGGTAATCCACTGTGTCAGGCGGCACCTATTGTTTTGACCGCGTCGTCACATCATGCTTGACGTAGCCTTCGCACCGGCCGAAGACACAGGGGGGAAGCAAGGTGGAACATCAGATAAAACATTTATTTCAGTTGGTCAAAGCATTGCACACTAGCCATAATCAGTATTTCCATTTCGCAGCCACAGCTTACAGTAGTAACAGTTGCATAAAACCGCATGATCGCCAGCCGTGCGAGCGGAGACGAAACGAGACAAACAAAAAAAAAGTCACAGTGTGAAGGGACAGATTCTTGCTCGGGACGTTCCATTGAAACAGAAAGGGAGCGAGAGAAAGTTTTTGTTCCACAGCAGTGTGAACAGAATCAGACATAAACAGGACATCTTTTCTTTTCTGATTCGATTGTCCCTCCCGGGATTCCACCCGCCGAGGCACATTGCATTATTCTAACACATTAAAGCAGTCAGGCTTCAGCAAGCGGCACAGCACGACCACAATAGTGTCCCACGTTGCCATTTAACGCAAACTATGTTTAAAAATAAATAAATAAATAAATCAGCTGTAGTTTTGTTCTGGGGGAATTGTTTCAGAGATTAAAGTCGGATCGTGGGACACAGCTGGGCTTGTGGATTTTTCAAATGGAGCCGCAATTTGAGTCAGCACCGGGAACCGTGTCCTGCATAATGCAGAAAGCAGTCGCTGACCGACTTTGTGTAAGTGCTGATGCAACAAGGGTCACATGATCCCAATGTGCACAAGCCCCCCTTTGATGCCAGCCAACAAAGTAAGTAACGCACAAACAAGCTGCGACTGCATGGACATGCACTGTTAACTTCGGCACACCACTGTTTGCACACCATTGATTTAAAGGTCTAGTGTGTGAAATTTTGAAGGAAGCCCAGCTGAGAGCACGTTTTCGTATTTAGTGTCACTGTCAGGCCGGCTTATGTAAAGCTTAAGTGTGTATTATTTAGAGATTTAGAGGAGAAAAAGCGACATCAAGTGGTTACATTTTAGATTAGAGCGCTCTTACATTTTATCCTCCCTCTCCCAAGCTTGCCGATAAACTACGTTGGCCTGTGCACACAAACTTGGTTTGAGGTTTATTTGAGGAGCCGAGCGTTCACCCGAAATACAAAGGCTGGATTGTCCACACCAGACAATCCGTCCTTCTTTCGAATGATGGTGCATGGAGGCTGCTCACTGGGAGCAAGACCCTTGCTATATATAGCGCTGTGGGTTGGAAAACCAAAATACTTTTATTGTACTAAAAAAAATATAAATCATGCCAAATTTTACACACTGGACTTTTAAACTATGTAACTAAATGCATCGAAGAAATCTGCTGGTAGTGTTTTGTTTGTTTTGTTTGTGTTATTTAAGGTCAGCGTGTTACTTCTCCCTGTGTACAGACGGCGAGTGGACACCGTTTTGCGTTTCGCGTGCAGCTCAAAACTCGGACGTCTTGCTGGCCGCCTCTTGGCCGGCGTCGGGCGCCGCGCTGGGAGCCAGCAGAGGCACGAAAGAGTTGGAGTCCTTCACCGCGTCCCGAGTCCTGGAGGCCGAGCGCTTCAGCGAGTGCTGGGCGAACGCCGGCGGCGAGTCCCTGACGGAGCTGGCGTCCTCGGCCTGAGAGCACACCAGCTCGCGGAAGCACTCCCTGAAGCGCGTGGAGAGCAGGCTGTAGATGACGGGGTTGACCGCCGTGCTGAGGTAGAAGAAGACGCCCGAGAGCAGGTGGACGTACTGGTAGACGTCGTGCATCAGGTCCGTCCACTGGGTGATGGAGCTCCACAGGACCCGCTCGATGTGGAAGGGCGCCCAGCACACTCCGAACGCCGCCACCACGATAGCTGCAGGGGGCGGAGCCAAGAGAAGGAGGAGCTTTAGAAAACAGAGCTTGTTGACAGAGGCAAAGCACTTCTTTCTTTCAGACTTTCAGGCTCACAGGGGGATTAAACTGCAGAGACAGGGGTTAAAGGGGGCCATCACACCAAAAAGGATCAAAAGGATCTTTTATTGAAATATTTATGTCCAGCAGGCTTCTATTTCCAGTTTCTCTCCAAAAAAAAACCTCAGGTCAGCAGCCGTGAAACAGCGCTGAGTCACATCACAGTCCAATTAGGGAGGCAGGTTTGGCTGCAGGCACTGACTGGTTCCGTCAGTGAAAGCTGCTGAAGGCTAACATCCCTTCAAGATGACAGAAGCTGAAAGTCGTGGTGTCGCTGTGTGAGAAACATGGACAGAGTCTGTCTGAACCGAGACAGTTCACGAATCCAGTGCAACAACAATCTTTCCCCCCCCCCTCAATCATGACTTTTTTAATTAACGCTTTTTAATTAAGATTAACATCAGAAAGCCAAAGGGCTCTTCTACAAGCCAAAAAACCTTGACCTAACTGTACTTCAATGCTCAGCTTGTGATAATACAGTGGTTCCATTTAAGTCAGCCGCCGCACAGCGTTAGCTTGCGTGCTCGCACTCGGCGGAAGAAGCAGCCTGCACTGGGAGACGCAGCGCGGCTTAGACCTTTTTGTAAACCGACTCTTTTTTTTTTTTTTTTTTTTTTTTTAAATCAACCTCCTGTGTGACCAGGTGCTTTGTCTGACGCCGATGTGGCCAAACCCTCCTCGTCAGTTGAGCTGCTTTTTTATTAGCCGCCAAGAAACACCTCCGTCCTGTCGGGCCCGGTTCAATTACACCACGGTAGGCCAAGCCAAAGTGGCTCCAGATTGCTTCTTCTCGCTGCTCTCCCTCCAAACACAAACAATTGCAATCTCTTCACGAAGCACTCATCACTCTGCAGGGTCGCTTGGCTGCTGCGTCTCCCCGCTGCTTTACCGCACTCAAAATTAAAGCGGTGCAGATAGTACCTCGTCAGAACGGCCGCTTCCAGCGTACAGACTAACAGCAAGTGAGAAAGTCTGATTGGAATCTGAATGGTGAATAAATTGCTTAAGGTTCGGGGGCAAAGATATGAGAGAGAAGAATGAGCTGTTCGTTTCTCATTTTCGATGTAAGGCATTTGCCAGTGACCAAGTTTTCAATAATTTCAACTTCTGCTGTCCAAAAAAAAACGTTTTTGTCAACATGCATTGTCCAACTGTACAATTGGGCAATTACAATTGTCCAATTGTACAACTGGTCAGAAATCTAATCTTTGGGACAATGTTTGCTGACCTAAAATGAGGGAGGAAAAAAACATCCGCAGTAGCAACATAACAGATACAGCAAATCAACAAAACTCTTTTGACCTAATAACTACATAATTTAAGAGCTTTCAAAATTCAAAGCTAATGGCCGTCCAATTTTTTTTGTTTCATTCTGTGTTGAGTTGGTTTGTCAAATTGATTTAGTCAGATTGTAATTTCATTTACACTATCGTTATTTGTTTCTGTGCTTCTCTTTCAACATTCAGCTTTTCTCCAAATGTGAGAACAGTCATCGAAATTATTCCATAGTATCATCTAGCAGCTGCTAACTTTCTTACAGAATTGTCATCCGTGAATGCAATCAGAAAGTCACAAACTTCAGCGTCCGTATGCATGACACACTTTTCCTTCACCGTGAAGTTCCATCTGGGAAAAGCCATTCTAAGAAATGACTTTTTACACAAGTAAATAATTATATATGTATCTTACTTTCCATTTTGTGTCAGTAGGACCCCTTAACATGATGCATTAAGTCACTGGTCACCAATAGCCATCACATTGACTTCCTTCGGATCCTTTCTTAATAGAAGAAAATCATCTTGATGAAAAGACTGCACAGAGGAGCGGCATCTGGAGCAGGACTGACGTCACCCTCAGTGTGATTCCATAACAGATGAGGCATCGATGAATAGGCATCGGCACCTCTTACGCCAATGAGTTATTGAACTTTGACATTCAGCACTTATTGCTAGCACAGCTGTTGTCCGCAGTGTCTGGCAGGACAGTGAACACTATAATGGTCCATCGTAAATTAGTGCAAAATTTTTTGGTTAAAAACAAAGTTACCAACGTACCAAATAAACTAAGAAACATGCTGGAAGTTTCCTATCCACCGCGGCAACTGCAGTGCACCCAGTGTCGTAGTCGAGATAGCGGAGACGATGAGAGGCCAAGACTGTCAAGGCTGCGGCTCCGCCAGCACAATTAACCGCTAGAAATACCAAGCGTTATACAAACTCACATTCCCCGCGTTATGCTGGCGAGGACATGTCCAGATATTGTTCACGGTTCGATTAGATGGGACTCCACTCTAATGTAAAAGCGGCTGCTTTTGGCAACACTTTACAACTTCACTTCACAGTTTGCGGGATTCAAGGAGTAATTCGCCACCGTTAGCGGAGTAATTTTCACACACCTCGCAGTGAAACTTCCCGATGTGAAACGCTTTCGATGTGCCTGAACGTGATTTCTAATGCAATTTCCCAATTATCTCCTGTGCAATTTCCCAGAACACTTCGGTGAAACATTCTTTGCATGTATCAGTGCGTAAGTGTCCTGAGAAAAATAAATAAATAAATAAAAATAAAACATGAAATGCTTTTGCTCATGACAATAATTTTATGGATGTTTGGTGAGCGGGAGAGCTCCAAACAGCCATCTCTCTCTCTCTCTCTCTCTCTCTCTCCCTCTCTCTCTCTCTCTCTCTCTCTCTTTCTCTCACACACACACCTGTAACAACGACAATGAAATAATATGCAGAACACAAATGAATTGCTCAGTATTAAGGCTTAAGGGAAGATAGAAAAAATATATTTTTATGTCAAAAGAACTACAAGGTCTTCAGTGAATTTACTATGCAACAATCCCCAGCGCAAAGAGGAAGGTCCATATGGATGAGAACATTTTCTGCGGAGGAAGTTGACTGCCTGGCCCAACCACACAGACTGACACTTTTCACATACACATTCATCTAAAGTATTTTCCTTTTCAATTCAGCCTCAATTTTTTCCCGCAGGATCCCTTTAATCATGTTTCATTGTGGGAGAATTGCCACTTTATTTCGTCTCACCAGACTGTAAAAAGACATGGAGGTAGATTGGCAGGCATCTGACTGCTGCTACTGTGAGCAACCTTGGGAAAATGTTGCAGAGATGTAATGACTGCACGCGCACAGACAGAAGAGGCAAGGACTGCAGAACTACCCGTTTGTTCTGTGGCAGAAAGGTTTTCGCAAAGATGACAACAACAACAATCGCCAATACCAAAAGTAATTGGTTTGTTTGTGTGATAGCGCTGCCACGACTAGAAATACTTCTCCGACAATCACAGTCTTCAATCAACTCCCCCAGGGGTCTGTAGTCAAACCAGTCTGGCCACAGTAAAAATAATCACTGTCATTATGCTCAGTTTACCAGACACCTACACTCTGCACCTGGACAATGATGTACATCAGTGGTGGGCAATTTGACAATTTACAGTGAATTTCAGTAATAATAACCTGCAAAATGTTCTGTTCAGGATTTGTTGCCTGTAGCCTGCTGCCGCGACTGAAACAGCTGAAATATATTTGCAGTATTGCCCAATTTCATTCCACTTCTTATACACTAGATCTGTTTGTTGTGCATGCGATATTTTTCAGCTAAACCACCACTTAAACTCTTACATGCGTATCATAGCAATTCAAATGACATTATGAAGTGTGAACCCTGAAAACTAGAACTGCTCCTAATGGACGTATTGATGTCACTGGTATTGTACTGTAGCCTGTACAATAAGGGAATAACAGTGATTAATGGAGATAAAAGTAAGTAGTCATGTATTCATTAAACATTTATTGCTACATTGTACTTAATAACAGTTTGATAGTAATTGTAATTTAAAGCCAATTTCACAATTTCCTTTGCCTTTTACGTGATGCCAGTAGCAGCTTGATCTACATGTGAAACTATGTGTTTTGAAAGGCGCTACATAAATTCAAGTTATTATTATTATTACTATAACATATTAGCAGACAGGGACAGTACTGACAGGCACAGATAAAATATTGGCATTTTTAGCAGGGTAAGACAGGTCTTTGTTTTCCTTATAAAATGAATAAATAACCTTAATTGGGCTTCATGCATATCTGGACAAAACACTGTATTTTCTGTGTACAACATTTGTAATTCTCTTAATTAGGGACAAAACACAACTGTGAGAAGAACCCTATTGGGATTGCCCACATAATCAGAGTCTAAATCCCAAGTGGGGCAATCAAACTGTTAGAATTGTTTTTTATTATTATTATATGCAAATCCAAACTGCCATTTCCGCCCTAAAGCATGATTGAATAGCCACCAAATTGCACAGAGAAGCTGCTGGGAGTCCAGGATTCCGCTGTCTTGTGTTTGTTTTGTTGGTGTATAGGCTGACAGAATGACTCATTCCTCTTTTAGATCAGTTTGGAAACGCTAAACTCATAATAATAGTCCACTTGAGATAACCTGAACCCCGACCAATTGTTTCACCCCAAAAACACAAAACTTGGGTAAAATAACTATATTTTGAAAAAAATCCTTCAGAGAAAAGAGTTGAGAGTTACTGATAAATGGCTTATGGAGCAAATGAGGTCTGCAAAGAGTGGGGAACACAAAAACCAGGAGCCACCAGCCCCCCTTCATCGACTAACGGGCAGATTAACGCCAGCTGGGTGAGCTCAACACAACAGGTGCCTTCGCTACCTCCTTGTCAGGAGGGTGTGGAGCCGACCTCCTGCCTGGCCTCTGATCGCAACACATGGAACATTCTGCACCACACTCTGTCCCAACACTGCTCCAAGCACCATTGGAACTTCACTGAAAGCTGAAAAAGTTAAAGTGGAGTAACCATAAAAAAAAAATAGTTACCCCATCAATAAACTTACTTAACAAGCAAAACCTAACAGCAAAATGATATATTCTGAACATGAATAAAGCATGTTAGAGAAATACTCATCCCTTGTTAATACAGTGAAGTAGGTCATTTGACAGGAAATTGTATTCAAAGAAACCCTAATGTGAACAACCGCGGCTTACTTTTAAGCTCATTAAGAAAAAAAAAACTATCCCCAAAATAATGTGCTTACAATTTGATTATTAATTGTGATTTAGTAATTGTAGAAGTGAATTGGTCTTTGTGGTTAATGTTTAGTTAGCGGCCAAGCTTTTTATGAATGGGTAACATCACCATAGTCCAGGCCTCTTCCTGTGGTGACCACATAGGAGAATTTAAAAACTCTTGACAAGAAAAAAAACAAACAAACAGCAAAACTCCCAACACAGTTTCAGTGCAATGTAAGAAGCTGTCGAAACAAGTCGACAGGTACGACGGTGGGCTTGTCTGTTACGAGGTGCAGCAGCGCTGGATCAACATCGCTGCTGGAAGCTGATCTTCGCAAGTATATTTCAAATTCACACAGTGACACCGAAATCATAAGCATAATAAATCTCTGGAGCGATTATAAAAAGGATGTCTGCATGAAAAATGCATAAACATGCATTAAAAATGTGGAGCAGCCATGGCCAGCAAGAGGAACCATTTCACGCCGTTGCGCTTCAGTCGCAAATGCACAGACTCATGCCAGGAAGTTGTACGTGATGGCAAGTGACCTTATATTTGCTCATTGGTGATGTCTTAGTCCTGAACGAATCACTCATAAACTTAAAAGTAACACAGGCTTGAGTCTTGATTCCTCACCTCTATTAACCCATTGACTGACTCTGCAATGTTGTGCGACTGCGTTTTCTAGCTGCAGTTAGATAAACACATCAAGTCCATGGCATTATTAACAGCTGTGGTTTATGGCTTTAATTCCACCTGAGCCATCAAAGGATGAATGACTCAATGGCTCTAAGTCGCCCAGCGCTACTCTCAGAAACGAACAAACAAGTCTGAAATGCTTCCGCACTGACAATTGACAATTTCGGTCACCTTCAATCTTTTGACCATGAAATGAGTCATTTCCGCTGATGACTCACGACGTCAGAATGACTCGTGTGCACCAAACTTCAGCTTAAGTTCTGGGAGAGAATCACATTGACTGCGTGGGCTGTATTAGCAAGGGAACTTTTTTTTTTCTTTTCTTTTCTTTTTTAGGCAACACAAGGAGCTAAACTCACAGAGCATCTTGTTGACCTGTCTCCTGCGCCCGTTCCCATTCATCTTCCTCCGGATAACGCTGCCACAGTTCTCCGCCAGCTTCCCCCTGGTCTGCTGCCTCTCCCTGCTCAAGTGAAGACCCATCACCAGGTACAGCACGCTGATCACCACCATGGGCACGAAAAAGAAGCACACCGTGGTGATCTGCATGACCATGTTGTAGATCCACAGGGGCTTCAGCACGGTGCAAATGGCCGACTCCTCCATGCGCTCGGGCAGGTAGTAGATGCCGTGCAGCGACGTATTGGGTATGGCGCAGATCATCGAGGCCGCCCACACAATGGTGATGACCCGCTTGGCGTGCCGGTTGGTGGCCAGGTAGCGCGTCTTGAGGGGGTGCAGCACGGCGATGTACCTCTCCGCACTCAGGGCCGTGACGTTGAGGATGGAGGCGAAGCAGAAGGTCTCAAAGAGGAAGGTCTTGAAGTAGCAGCCGCCCTCCCCAAAGGGGAAGGGGTAATTCTGCCACAGCTCGTAAATCTCCAGGGGCATCCCGAACAGAAGCACGAGAAGGTCCGACAAGGCGAGGCTCACCAGGTAGAGGTTGGTGGGGTTTCGCATTTTTTTGTGCAGCACCATCACGGCGCAGGTCAGCAGGTTCCCAGACAAGCCAGTGATGAAGATGAGAAGGTAAACACTCGTCACAGGCAGGAAGAAGGGAGATCGTTTTGGACCCAGTATTTCAGCCAGGCTGATGTCACCGTACTGACCCTCCGAATAATTCCCAGTGGCATTTTGTGGCGCACTGCTGTTGTGGAACAGTTTGGACGTGTTTGTAATGAGGTCCTGCAACATCACCTCCATTTCAGTGGGCAAAATCGGAGGGAAGGCAAACAACGTCAAATCATCAGGGCTCGATCGACGCTGCACACCTGGTGAGAGAAAACCTGCATTTCAGAACAGCAGCAATTTGTGGCCGTGAGCTGATTTTCCAATTCTTCTTTGGAATTTTTACCCAAAGCATTCACACATTGTGAGCAAACACATTCAAAAATGACGGACACGTTTAATGAGAAATGACAACCTATCTATCTAGGTTGGGTAAACTGAAACATTGCAGCCTCTCGTTTCCCTCCTTTTGGTCTTGTACATAAAACAAAGTAAGTATTTGGACAGTTAGAGCTCCACTCTGCTGGACATGGTTAAAATCTGAATGAACAACCGTTTTCATTTTAAGGTGGATGCCCACTGCCACACACACATGGATCTGAACACCCTTAGTGAGTGGTACAATACAACAGATCGACTCATTTGTCGAGAAACCCAGTCTACTGAAATTTTGATCTCCTCCCTTTTAAATCATTGCTGTAAAAACACTTTCATTTTTTATACATATATATATGTGTATATATATATATATATATATATATATATATATATATATATATATATACATATATATATATATATATATATATATATATATATATTACTGAGAAAAACCATTACCACTCACAGGTGGATACTACACTAACAAGCGCAAAAGACTCCCTAAGGGTTAATCGTGTTGCCACATCTCATACATCAACCTGCAATTCCAAGGTGATTAACCCTGTAGACGTTCTAAATGAATACATATTTTATGATTTATTACCTGCTGCCGTCTATTAATTTACAGTCTCCTTTCATGCACGACAAGAATTGCAGTTACCTCTCCGTAAAGCATGAGCTCAGAAAAATTCCAAACACTCATCCCAAACTACATGGCAGCATCCCTCCAAGAAAACAGTTGTTTGAATTAACATATCAAAAATATTTTCTCGCTGGCTAAAGAGCAACGGCCGCTGACCTTTCTTTTCAAATGATCACAATGAATGTGACACTCACCCTGATGATTGGTGGTCCGCAGCCCGCTCCCTCTGAAGTGCACGCCGCGTGCTCATGAATGGAAATGAGGAAACGGGGCAGCTCGACTTGTGCAAAAATGAAATCAATATCAGCGAATGCAAAGTTGATAGTTGCTCTGCCGAGAGAGAGAAAGAGAGAGAGAGAGAGAGAGAGAGAGAGAGAGAGAGAGAGAGAGAGAGCGGCAGGGAGGGAGGGATGTAGAGTGGTAGGGAGGAAGAGAGAGACAGTCGGAGCGTCGAGGTTCGCCTCCACCCCCAGCTCCCCCAACTCACACACACACACACACACACACACTCAGAGATGTAAAGCACATGAGAGAAACGAGCGGACAAAGGAAGACTTGCAATATGCCATCATAAGGGTCAAAACATTTTTACACGTGCATTTTTTTGTACAAACGGGGATTTCCAAATTAAAAAAAAAAATGTTACTGTGATGCCTGCAAGGATATTTAAACTACTATGCAGGTCTTCAAAGAAATGTGTTGTGTCAAATGAAGTACCAGAGGCATGTCTCATTCACTTCATCAAACCACAGTAGGTTAAACCTTGTAGTATATAGGAAATTTGGGTCTTAATTGAAAAATGCCATTGTCTCAACTGATAACAAGCCCTCAATAACTCTGACAATGTATCTGGAAATGCAGGATTGAATGAATTTTCTCTGACATACTGGAGGGTAAGTGATATATTAAAAGAAACATGCTTTTATTTTGAAGGGGTTTATGCAAATTTTGTGCATTTATTTTAATTCACCCTCCTTCACAGTAGGAGGCGATAAAACCCTGTCATGCTAATTGATTTGGTCATCACGGTATGTACAGGTGCCCTGACGGTTACCAGTGTTCTCCCATGTTGACCATTGTCGGCTATGATGAACATCTGGGAATGCAAAACTTTGGCGGCAGGCGAGCGGACGTCTCTCCCCTCAGTTGTTTAAAACTTAAGCAAATAAATGTATAATTTCATGCAGCAAACAATGACACAATGAGAATTGTGGGAATAGTTTTGCAAATGAGCGAAGATCGCAAGAAACAGACTACGTGAACTGTCTCTCGATGTAACGATGTTGGAGCCGTTTCTGGCAAATTATTTTATTTTTGGCATCAATACGTGACTGATGTTCAACCAGCCACAGGAGAGGGAGGAGATGAATGGGCAGCAATCGAAATTATTCCAAAACTGTCATAAAGTTCCGAAAGTAAAAACTTCCATTGTCGCTTTAGTTTTCAGGCAGTGAAAGTTTGGTAGGAAGTGAAAATGTCCGCCGAGATCTTGAAGATAGCTGCAATTAATGAACTAACAAATTGTTTGTTTTTCTTAATCACAGATTAATAAATAAGTGTTGCTAATAAATAATTACTGTCTGGCGTCTTCATTCATTCATTGTACTTGGAGGCTCGAAAAACATTTTTCTTTTATCAGTAACTCATCACTCCAGAATTCTGTGCTGAGTTAGATTTCCCCAAAGCCTTTTAGTGTTAATAATTCATAACTGCCCTCCCAACCACAGTCTGTTCTGTGCCAACCATGATCACACTTCTTTACAGACAGGCTGTGTGCTGTGGTTTTCTGGTCCGTCATTGTTGGAAACACAGGTACCTGTCTTGTAAATGCGGTGCTAATGAGATATCAAATAGTCACCATGGGTCCTTGTGCAATAAGGTGTTCTCAAAAGAAATGAATTGTAGGGCTGAGGCGAGGATTCTGGAAGAAAAGGACAACTGGACACAGAAAACAGTAAAATGGAGCGGAACATGATGGGGTGATGGCAGGGAAGCAGAAGCGGTGCCGCACAATCTGAGGAAGGGAAAGAAATGGATCAGTGGATGAAGGAAGGAGAAAGAGCAGGCAACAAGAGAAAGGGTGGAAGGGAATTGAAAAGAAGCAAAAGATTAGAAGGAAGAAGAAGGCAACAGAACAACAAGGTGGTGTATTGAGTTGTTAAACCACTTCATATTGCCCTGCGGACTAACAGTAAAAATGAACGCAATTTTCAATGAGACAAATTACTTGATCACAAGGTCCAAAGTAGCCATTAAAAAAACTGTATGCGTGGCATGCAACACTCCCGTTGAAACTTTAAACCTTCCCTGTGCGGGCAATTCAATTCAATTTCATTTTTACAGAAATTGGCCTTCCTGGCTTTGCACGCAAAAGGTTGCTCCTCCTGCAGTGAGTCTTGATTTCAAAGCTGTTTGGGATGAAATGAAATGCCAAATGTGAGCATGGCCTTATCGCCCCGATAACAGTGACCAGCCTCATTGATACCGTGCTGGCGGGATCGCAGCAAATCCAGGTTGAAGCCAGTTTACGGAGTCTGCACACAAGGCTTTCGGGAAGACAAATGCTGATGCTTTTGAAATGAGTTCCTCAATAAAAGCAGCCACAAAAAAATGGGAAATAATGTTCAAGGTTATGATTTAAAAGATGCATATCATACAAAAGGAAATACACTGCACACAATGGATAGATAGATAGATAGATAGATAGATAGATAGATAGATAGATAGATAGATAGATAGATAGATATGTAATTGCAGAGCGGCACATTTTCTTTCAAGGTGACGATTCACACGAAACTAATCAGCATTGTGTCCTGGAAATAAAATGCACGGGCACATTTCGGGGGGCGGGGGGGGCATAAACCTTCATGTGATCCGTCAGTATTACACGGCTGATGATTGAATGTTCACGTTGAACACTGTGGCAATCAGGTCACACAATGCCTCAACCCCGACATGCGAGGCTTCAATATATTCAAAGGGCAACTGTCTCTACTGTCATTATATTGTTTGTGTGGTCGGTAACCAAGGCAACGCTGGACACGCTGCCTGACCCAGCTGATAAAAATCACCCCCATATTGATTTCACGAGCCGACCGCGATGCAGCAATAGGGAACGTCATTCATTTAACCTACATTTCGAACGGGGGGTCTTGACTTTTTCTGACTCGAGAATACAAAAATGGAAACACAAGGACATCTCAGTTCCTCATGGTGGACGAGGCCTGTCGTACTGGAAATGAATTCGAAGAATAAAGATTTTTTTTTTTTTTGTAATAGCTGACCACACAGCACAGTTTGGCTTTCTGTAAAAAGTCTTGTCTTGTGCATTTCTTAAGGATTTCTTGAAGGTTACAAGATTTCTGTGTGTCCAGTTGGCTCCACCTGCACAGTCAGTAATAGACCCGGCTGGATCAGTGATGTTTTGAGTGAAATACTTTTTTAATTCAATGATACTCATGTGGGAAAAGTGAATTGAATATACTTTGATCCTTGGGTTGTTATGAGTGTTGCCGTTTGTCTCCTAATTGAAAACACACTTGCTGAAACAAGTTAAAGGAAGTCTCTAGAACACAATCAGCCCTTCGCTAAGCCGCTAACTGTCCAATGCTACGCTAGCAAAAGCAAAAGCGCGTGCGGAGCTTTTGCGGCTCCGCAGCAGACTGTGGCCATCAAAGTCAGTGTGCGTGTTCCCACCAGAAGCGGTGTGGGCGCGTTTCAGAAGCATCCCAGAAGCGCAAAACTGCGCCACTTTGGAAAAATACGCACCTGTTCTACTTTTCATGTTTCATGCGTGGCAACTGCATCAATCGCAACGGGTCATGTTGCCAGTCCGGTATCCTGTTCTTACAATATATCCATGCGCCAGACATCCCGCTCCTTAGTACGGCGCGGTTTGCAAGTGCTGACATGCGGCAGCGCGCACGTAGCGCAGACACTTCAAGTGTGAATCCAGGGTAACTATGCGGGCGACAGTTCGATGGTTAGTTAGTGGATCTTTCACCAGGCATTTGTAGCGTTACAGTAAACAAAGATTCTTTTAATTTTTGCAGTCAAATAACAAGTGTTCAAAACTCTTATTGATCCTGTTTCCTGCTTTTTTTCTCCTGAAATCTCATTAAATCAACAACTTGTTATCTCAACATAGTTGCTATGACGTTTGAACCGTGGCCTCTTAATTGCGTCTGCAGTCGACAGCTGATTAGCTTCCTTTCCGCAGAAATTTATACATAGCAACTTGCAGACAAGAAAAAGTGACCCCCCCCACACACACACACACACACCCCCACCCCCTTTCTTATAATGAGAAATAGATTCTGTAACTCTCTCCTCAAGTCCTGCTTTAAATGGCTTAGACCATCCACTAAATGCATCCCAGTACAGCTGCACAACGCGTCTGAGCCGACCCACAGCCAATTTAATTTCCCAGTTATGGCCTATAGAGCCTTGGTCAGACCCTGACGTTCACCCTGGGTCAGTCCATAATATCAAGGCTTTCAAACTCAATGCCACAGCATTAGTTGTAAGTCAGACTTGAACAGACTGCATTTGCATTTTTAATTTTTTTTATTCAAATAAAGCTGGAAGCCTGTACACGAAGCCCATACTGCTGCTCTCGAGGCTCAGTCCCAGGCTCAGCTGTGTTTGTTTACTGAACGATTTTCTTCTTATCTCATTTTCCTTATTAGCCGTGTGAGCATGGGTTAAATGAAGAGGACGAGTTTCGCATCCTTCGGGCTGTCACAATCAGTAGCACTTTAACTCTAATTGTTTGGTCTTTTTCCTGTTTTCTTGCAGATTAATTGTGTTTCTAGCGCTTACCCTAAGTGCTAAGAGTGACACTTTTTCTAGCGCTAGACACACTCCTCGGTGCTTGGTCTATTCTCCACTGAAAGTTTTATATGATCTACCATTAGACTCCTGATGTGACCTGCCTACTCTCAATGCTGTAAATCTACAATGAAATCAATACTTGATTTGTTGTGTATCAACCTCAAGGTAGGGACCAAACAGAAATTGATAGAATACTTTCAACTTCCTGACCTGCTCATGAACCGGGTGTCCGCTCACATGATCACAGGTTTGCAATATATTTGGAAATATTTTGTTTTTTTTAACCACTCCAAAGCACCAGAAAGCTGTTGCAACATACCAGTCTTTTGTTTCCATAATGTGCTTCGAAGTGATGATGGAGAACTCATTTGTTGGAGTTGATTCATTGCTTCAGCGTGTTGGCACATTTCAGGTCTGTCTATCATGTTTCTCCTCCTGTGTCACTCTTTCTTTCTCACTTTTTTTCCTGACACACGTGTGGCAAAAGAAAGAGGAAGAAACTTATGGGAGGCTTCGGTATCATATTTTAATAGTTTTTACAATTTAAATTTCAGACCTTTGATAAATGCATAAACTTGAAGAAATATAAGTTTTTGTTTGTAAAGCACAAGTAATAAAAGTATACTTTGTTGCAGATAGGTGACATATAGATTAATGAATGTCTGCCTGTTATAATTCAGCGATAACTTTGGCTGCTTGGCAAATCTGTTGCCAAGGCTGACAATGGAAACTTTGCCACCAGCTCCCCCCATATTTTAGAATTCATTCAGGCATTTATTATTCCCCACAGCACAGAGGAAATGCCCTGAGTAAAATGTCAAAATATTTATGAGTTTGAAAATGATTTCTGATCATCTAATCAGACACCTCTTTCGATTGCTGGGTGTTGGTCCGCGGGACAGCACCGTAACGGCTCGGGATGAAAGATGAAAGGTTTTTCATTGTACAAGATGAATTTCAATGACAAAGAGCTACACTTTTATGACACACCAAAATATTTCAAGGAGAGTTGCAATTAACCTTTTAATAATACATTTAAAAATTTTGGGGAGGAATGGGGGTTAAAAACATCAGCAGATTTTAAACTTTTAGTTAACTTTGGAATCTGATTGGATGAATCTTCTCTCTATACATTACAGAATCCCAGGGCCAACTGATGAATGTTGAAGCTCTAAGCTGAAGGAACAACCTTTCAAAATTTAATTGTTTTTGATCAGCTGCTGTGAAAGGTTAACGAAAAAGGCATCTTTTACAAACAGGCAATAATGGAGAGCCAGCGACTTAACACAATTCCTCAGACTTCATACTTCTGGGTCCCAGTTTGAGGTCAAAACATGGACTTTAAGATGCTTCTATCTTTATAAAGCCACTAAAATAATAAATACCAGATTTCATTGGGAAACAATGACGCAAATGTTAAAGTGCAGCCAGAGTAGACAGTATAATGCTTGTAAAGATTGTCTGGCAATACTTCTGAGACAAAGAGACAAAAGTTACAATGTTTCTCCAAGATTGATCTCAATTCCTAAGTGTGTCGCATGAACTGAATGTGAGGTATTTGTTTGTCATTGGCATGGGAACAAGCAAAATAAATTCTTTTGAACCAATAACTGGTTGTAGCCCGTTTTTGACGGCAACAAAACAGATAATCCAACTGTAGCAGTGATGGATGGCCACAGGGTAAACTGGCTCTCGCTCCCCGTTATTGTCAATATTAAAGGTTCAGTCAGAAGGTGTGTGTTCATTTTTTATGTTGAATATCATTATAAAGATGCTTCTTGGTTCTCAGCACTTATATTAACATGTCACAGTTGTCTTGGCTCCAACTGTCCACATGTTGATTGTCCTTTGGCAAGACACTGAACCCTAAATTGCTTTCAATGGGACTCAGCAGCGCCTTGCATGGCAGCAGCCACCCATTGGGGGTATAAATGTGTGTGTGCATGGGTAAATGAGAGGCCATTGTAAAGAGCTTTGGGGTACCATGAAGTGCAGTCTGTGGTATTGTGTTGGTGGTGGTCGAAACCAGGGGCCTGTTGCACAATACTAGAATAAGGTATCAAGCCGGGATCTCAGGGCTATCCTGGCTCAACTTATCTGTGGTCTGGTTGCACAAAAGTGGGCCAGTGAAAAGTTAAAGGATATGATATGACATGAGTTACCTTGGAGTTTTATTCTTTGGAGTTTTCCTGCTCACTTGTCTCAGTCAGCAGTCAACACAAACAGAAAGCAATGGCTATTCCACTGCCCATCATACATTATCACATTCATCTAGACCAGTGGTTCTCAAACTTTATCTGTCACGCCACACCTTGG
Organism: Nelusetta ayraudi; assembly: GCF_046127955.1. Lineage (NCBI taxonomy): Eukaryota > Metazoa > Chordata > Actinopteri > Tetraodontiformes > Monacanthidae > Nelusetta > Nelusetta ayraudi. The sequence continues at coordinate 6,509,460 of NW_027466067.1, read as the reverse complement.
AGGAAGAAATTTTTACATAACCAACTTTAGCAAATCACTCTTTGTGATTACTTTTTAAACAAGAATACTCCTTTCACTTTTCTGCTGTGCAAATAACTTTCTTTTGGCAAACCACTTTTGTAACATCCACCATCCTGGCTTCCCTGTGAAACAGCACCGCTTCATGTTGTGCTCCCATCTCCTCACAAAGTGCAGCGAATAGCCGCGCTTTCGGGGGTCTTGTTTTGATGAAATTGACCACATCAACAACATCAGTCATGCGACAACATCACATTTTCTACCTGCCACACGGGATGACGTCGAGCGTTGCGTGCGCTAAGTCACAATATCGCGCCAGTCGCGGCGTAGATCACGTACTGAAGCAAAGGTGTTTGATTACGTTCTATCAGCGCTGGAAAACTGCTCATTGTCATCTGGCTTTTACGCTCGCGTCTCGCGCACTAGAAAGACAATAGAGCAGACGCTGAAACCATTGCTGCACGGCGCGAGCCGGCCGCGGAGGTGCACCCCGCTTCAAGTCTGGCGTGAACGACACCATCGTTTCCGCAGCTACTCGCGGAACGATTCTACAGCCAAAAGTGCCCAACAACAAAGAACAGTGGCCGCCGCCGGACTCCTGAAGTCTTCTTTTCGTCCCTGTCAAATATTTGTCCATCCTGTGTACCTGAGCAGCGCTTTTCTTAGCTACAACCTACTGAACACTTTTTGTTCATTGTTCCGCCGTGGAAAAAGTTCCGACGTGAAAACATTAGTTCCCCCGGGCGACCCGTCGTGACTCTGCGCCCCCCACTTTGATAAAGAGTGACATGATGTTCTTGTATGGAACAAGGATAAATGACAGCAGGTAAATCATGAGCTCTTTTCAAAACTGTAACTGTCACACTTTTTGATATTGTCATGCACATTAAAGCTGTGAAAGGAAAGCTCCAAAAGCCAGACACACACTCTGTCATTGTGCGGAAAATTGTGGTCTTGTAGAGTAGTCCTGCATCCCAAACTCAGTACAGGAAGTCTCCACTTGCAAAAAAAAAAAAAAAAGTGTTAGGTCACACAAACCATCTGCTCCATACTCAGTGCATGGCTTCATGCTGTGCCGCGTTTGATCTTGGCAGCAACAGTCTGATGCCATCAGCGGGAAATCTGTACCTTTCATACAGGTGGTCATCAGGAAAGGTCAGTGGGTCCAACCGGTCCCTGAAGACCCTCTCTAGACATCATGTACTAAACAATAATGCCTTAAAAAAAAATGTAAACCACCACACACACACACACACACACACACACACACACACACACACACACACACACACACACGCGCGCACACACCCACAGCTGGACAATTTAAATCACTGTCACAAGATTACGAGTCACTGGGTGAGATAATCATCAACTGCAATTGTTTTGTACAGTGAAGACTGCCTTGTACAACTTTTATAATTGCTCGAAGCGATAAGATACGAGCGAATGCCATCAACAAGTGACCACAGTTGTCACGTTTGCCTTTCTAGCATGTGGTTCTGTTTTGTTTGCATAGCAACACAAGCCACAAGCAAAGTTGTACTAACCTAATTTTATACATTTGTCAAAATTTCTTTGTGCGTGCGTGAGTGCATGTGTGACCTTCAATCCCTGGCTAAAGCAGTTGACAGAGTTCTGATGAAGCTGATGACAAACATCTGAACAAGAGAGAGTGTATTGTTGTTTTTGTTGTTCTTTGTTCGCCACAACTTTTGTGCTTCATGAATAGCAACTACACCTCCAACAGACGAGCAGAAAATAATGTCGAGGTTACTTTCAGCAGAGGCTGTTGCAGGGGGATTGCAAAAGTACAGATTTTTCTACACGACTGATCACAAACAAACTCTGACGACATCTACGACCTCTTGCACTGGAAAGCACTGTGTCCTGACATTTATATTGAGCCTATTCATTTGAAAGCCCACACAAACTGTCCTACAGAGGGCCAAGGACGCAAAGTTTTTTTCAAATTATTAGTTATCTTGATGCACTCAGATGCATGTGAAAAGCCGTTCGGATGAATGGTTCCCGTCAAGTAGCGTTCACATCAAAACAAGCGATGTCGACCTCCCCAGAGAATATCCCACTGCAGCAAAGAGCGCAGTGTCTTTCAGTTAGCCTGCCAGCGGCTGTGACCTTGCAGCAGAGTCGGCAGGAGCAACGCTGGCCTCACGGCTACGATCATTTGTTTCTCTCCCTTTTGGTTTATTGGTGCAAACCCTCGCCTTCCATCTCCTTCATTTTAGAATGATCCCAGTGTGAGAGAGTGATGTTGTGTTCCTTCGGAGGTGTAATGTGCAAGCGATGTGGTGTTGCTTTTAAAGAACAGTTTTACCTTGGCCCGGTGGACAGCAGTAGGAGATTGAACACCTACAGTGGGCGGCGACAAACACCCCCTCAAACCTTTTTTATGATTTCCATTTTAGAGACTTCAGTATTAAGTTGAGACCGGTTGACTGCCGCCCGCTTCTCATCAAGGATGCTAACCGTGTCCTGTCAATGTGAGGTCGCCACGAACTCTGTGAACGATGCAAGTCAATGGCACAAATCCATCCATCAATTTTCTACCACCACTTATCCTGCAGTCGGGCTCTGGAGTCTCCATCCCAGCTGCGTTAAAGTGAAGGCTTCCAGTTCATCACAGGGCCGACCTGCCAAACACGCATAGCTTTGGACTGTGGGAGGAAGTCGGAGAACCTGGGCAGAAGTCCCGCAGACACAGAGAGAACATTCAAACTCAACACTTAGAGGCCTTGGGATTAAAATTTCTCGCCAAGATGTAAGAGTGGTCACCACCAAACCACATCGCACAACTATCAGTGCGAAATTCGAAAAATAACATTTTTATAATGTTACATAATTTTATTAATGTTTTCTAAAACTGCGCAATTTGAAAACAACCTCCTCTGATTCCTAATTAGACAAATTTGTCTAATTAGGAAAAAAGCAGTTTTTTGCCTTTTTTCCAATCTGAGCAATGTGCAAAATGTTTAAACGCAAACAGGTCTGTCAAATCAACTCTGACCCTGCAAAAATGCACAGGTGTGATTCGTGCTGTTTGCATCTTTCCGAATGGTGAAGCGTGGTCGTTGCTATTGGCAAATCTGTCTGGATGGATGAGGAGACCCAAGTGTTCCTCAGCCTCATTTTAGAGCAGCTGTTCTTGACAGTATGTCCTGAAATCATTTCTCAATTCACCCGCTGGTTTAGTTTAAGTATGCTTCTTCCTCCCGGAAAGAGCAAGAGCGAAGAGGCAGAGAGGATTTTTTGTGAAGTCAATCACGAGATGTATGAAGATGATGTAAAATTGACTTTGGAAGTGGAGAGGTAAAGGGAGTTGTCTGAATGGGAGTAAACAGCAGCTGAGCCGAAGCGCTTGTCGACCGTCTGGTGTGAACAAGAGGGCTGCGGCTTGCACATGATTTTTGCAGGCGCGCCGCTTTGCAGCGCTTCCACGACCAGTGTGAACCAGGTGCAAAAGGTGGAGGTGCGGTCCCTACTGTTGTGTAACACAAGATGAACATTGATAACAGTCGTCACTTGATAATAACACTTCAGATCGTTCCTCAGAGCCTGGCTTTGATATAAAGTTCTGTTTATAAAAAAAAAAAAAAAAAGTGAGTCGCCTCATTACGCCACTACTTTTTTTTTTAATTTATTCATCATTTTTCGAGCACACCTTATTAAGCTGCTTAGTCCTACGTCACGCAGTGTTTGCACATATACGCGAGCGACAGCAAACTGATGGGAACAGTGGTGGTAAATACGACCTTGACTATTATAAACACTGAGCCTGTGGCCGCAGTCGACTGATTTACAGGTCAGAAATTTACACAGGCTTAGCATAAAACTGACTGGAGTTCCATCCTCACAGATTCATTGAGGAAGCTACTGTGGTGACCACCTGTGCTGATTTACGTCCTTGCACTGCAGCTGCCACTGTTGGCACTTGTGCAATAAATGTTGCAAACTCCAAGCGTGAGACTTCTGATAATGGTTGTACCCGACCCAATCAAGAAGAAGACATTTTCAAACTGTATTATATCATATTTCACTCTCAGTAATCCTGATCCTGCGCTGGTTTTCTGCACAACAGAATAAGCTTGAATGTGACGTTGCTTTAATGCAACATTTCAAGATAACATTTTTTGACATAGCTGCAAAAAGCAGCAACAGAATGTGGTTCAGTTCATTCATTTGTTCGCTGTAGGCGCTTTCTCCTGCTCTCAGCGTTGCTCCCTGGGGTTTTCTGCAGCCCATCCCAGCTGTCATCAGGCGATGGCAGGGTACACGCTGGACAAGTTCAGTTTATCTGCTCATTTAATTGTTCATTTGCCTTTGACAAAAAAAGTAATCATTGCTGCAGCTGGCCCAGTGCAGCGCGCTCCCCACAATGACTGACAGCTTGCGTTCTTCACCGTCTTTTCAAGCACATCTGAAGCAGTCTTGTTAAAAAATCAATTCATTCACTCATTTGATGTTTCCAGTCTAATCAATTCGCTCATGTGGTAACTTGTGTTGTAAAATCAATCTTCAGTGCAATTTTTTATTTTTATTTTTTGCCAGACATTTGTCTTCCCAAGCATTCTGACAGGAGGCACGAGAGTGCTGAAACGGAATGTAAAAGCGGTGGGATTTCTAACCAGAAATGATCTAATTACGTATTCACAGCAAATCCCACCGCCACCGCGTTGCAACCCAACAGGGTTGTGCAGCAGGGGTTCTCATGAATTTAACATAACAGGCTCTTTCTTGCAACAATGGGCTGTGCGGTTCGCTTTGTTGAGAGGTGGTGTCCAATTGAAGGGGGGGGGGGGGGGGTGATTTGGCAGTCGCTAGCTGTGGATCGTCCCAATGCTGGAGCGGCCTCAACTTCAGCGTGGAATTAAAGGAGGAAACAAAGTGAAAGAGAAGTCTGTGAAGGTTGTCGTCACCTGCTGTTGCACCACAGGGTGGCTCGTTGAAACTGCCAAAGAACTGCTCAAGTGACTGCTCGTGCATACTCTCTGAGTTTAGATTTGGCCAATTTCCCCTTTAATGATGAAATCAATGGGGCTGAATCTGTGGTATTTGTGGCAACCAACATTTTCTCAAGTCCTTCTGACCTGCTTGCAAACAATTTTTCACCACTTTTCAAAACTCTACAGTGTTGCTCTGGACTGTGTTATCTCCGCTCTCTCATGCAGCCTCAGCAGACCGCTTGAGTGTGTTAGGTTCATACACATATATTTAGTCTTAGTGCCGCTATTGCTTTTCTTCCTCACCTGTCCGGTCTCATGCATCCACGGCTCAAGATTTACCTCCACCTGCTCGCTGCTTGTCAGAACTAGTTAAAGCATACATGCCTGCACATGGCCTGAATTGTCAGAGGAGTCATCCTCCCAGCGTCCCCAAGGTCTGCAGAAAGCCGGTGCATATTTCTGCTTTGTCATCCCATGCATGAACATATATTTTTCAAGGCATCATAAACTGCTGTTTTATTGTTGTTTTTTTCATTATTTTTGGGGGTTGGGGTGGAGGTGCTTTATGTTTTATGTTTTTAAAATAACGTACAACACTTTCATTGAAAGCAGAGAGACTTTCACACGGCATAATAAAACAATAAAAAAGGACATGTGGGATATATTGCTATATGAGAGGGGTCTGTGAATTTTTTATTGGCCATGACATAACGTGTTTAGCAGAGATGATTTGTCAACCTTAAAGCACCAGACAGCTAATTCCCCCTTTAACAAACGCCAAAGCAGAGATAAGGGGTTTGCATTGTTTCAAATTGTGACACAAGATACCTGACTGTATTTTATGTTTCGGACAAATATGACAAGCAAATCTGTTTACCAGCGCTGCATGTTTCAGAGTTACAAAAAAGACAATTGCAGACGTGCAGAATCTACATTTGCTTTGTTTTATGTTGGCTAATTCAAAAAGGTCGGAAATGTACAACAGTATATATATTAAAAAAAAGCAATGTAATTGCTTGAATGAAAAGAACCTTGAGTTCAAACAGAAGAGTGTTAAAAATCTCCATGCTGACAATGAATGAACTATGAACTTGGTTGGAATCTAATCTGTGGCAAAAATGTACACATAAATTAAAAAAAAACTCAAAGAACTGTATATCTCTGAGTTTCTGTCTCGCTTTTAAAAATGCTTACTTACAATGTTAATATTAAGATGACATTTAAAACCTTCCAGCCCTGTCTTGTGGTTTACATATGAAAAATGTATTGCGCACAACCAAGAAGTCATTCTGAAGACAATAAAACTGAAACTTCATGTGTCTTTAATCTTATCAGTCTTGAAATCATCTGCCTATGAAGGCCTTCCTGCTTGGCAGCTCTAACACTGTATCACCATAATAAACACTTCAGGGGAAGCGTAGCAGACAAACACTCTGCAAGTGATTGTTTCCTTTACCGAAAGAGTGAAACGGGTTCATTTCTGGCTGCCTGAATAAGCGATAAGTGAACTTCCTTAACAGACCTGGTAACAGAGCAATTGTAAAAAATGTACTATATGCAGTATAATTAACAAATTATACTGCGTGTAGATAGAATTCCAATAAAGCCTTTGAAATTTTCTGCAAAGGCTGTATAGCTATGAATTAACTAATTAGAAAGTAGCTTCTTAGCTTACTTCATGGTTCACATGCTATTTAGACCCATGTATTCCATCAGGGCCAGCTCCAGTTGCTCAGTAGCTCCAGAGAAGATTTTGGTGCATTCAGCTTTATTTTTGGTTGGATTTTTTTTTGTTTGTTTGTTTGTTGTTCGGGGGTGACACCATATCAAAACAGAAATGAATAAACCTTGGATCATATATTTCCCAATGTGAAATTCAGTCAACCAACTTGCTCAATAAAGTAATTTCTGACTTTGATCAAGCAGGCAACTAAATTTCACAAAGCGTGTTTAGCCACCAAGAGGACTGTAATTTTAGATCGGAGAGGCTATGCGCTCATATTCCAGCGTAAAGACTTGTTGAGGGAAAAAACAGCAGATCCAAAATACTTTTGACTCTATTCACGGTTGGGCAGATGATTTACTTCCCTGCAGGCGAAGTGGTCCTCATTAGTTTTACCTGTCTAAGTCGACGACTGCCCTTTCCCATGACTTCAAGGCTCTTTTCTTCTCTCTCTTCCCCCACCCCGTACGCCTTGAAGATCAACCTTTTGGACAAAATGTAAATAGTCAAACGCACCTTGGTGGAATTGAGTGGCAAATGTTTACAGGTCAATACTTAACCTTGGTAGCACCTTGGTTGAGATGAAAGGATATGGCTGAGCGCAGTGACATATCTAACAAAGTTTAATGGACCAGGCTGCTTCCTTTTGAGCTCAGTTCGGGGATTATTTCTTTAGTCCCTGAAAAAATTTTAAAAGCATATCTTCTTTGCAACAAGGTTTTTTTTTCCCACAATTGCTCTCTTCTACTCTTTGTCCTCTTTATCTACCAATTTTAGTCTAATAGGGATCATCTGGAGCAAGAAAGGGCATAATGCCACCACATACAAAATACAAAAACCCACAGATTTTTTTTTTTTTCATAGCTGTTCCTTCACTTGATCATTCTAGTATTTGCACTGGGGAAGAGTCAAAATGCCAACTTCGTGTGACAAAAGGCACGCGTGGAGTGAGGTGGGAGCATGGCATTGGTCCGACCTCCCATTAGTCCAACAAACTGCTCATTTGTCTGACCTCCCCTAGCAGTGACCACAACCCTAACCCTAGGCCTAACCGTAATGGGAGGTCGGAACAATGGGCAATTTGTCAGACTACTTTGAGATGGGACTAATGGGGAGTTCCCAGTGAGGGTACAAGATTGTCATTACACTGCATAAATCATTATCCCTCAATGCCCTGATCCTGGGTCTTTCTGTGTGGTGTTTGCATATTTTCTCTGGATCTGCTTGGGTTCTCTTCGGGTTCTCCGGCCCAGGTGAATTGGGAACTCGCAGTAGGAGTAAGTGTTACTGCAAATGCTTGTCTCTCGATGTTGCCGTGCAATGAACTGGAGACTTGTTTAGCATGTAACCCCGCTTTTGCCCTATGATCACTGGAATAGGTCCCACCACGCCTAAGTGCTGGAGAAGCACTTAGCTGTCAATCCCTGAACCACATTGACAGCTATATAATCAATTCCCATTGTTTTTGTTTGTATCGTTTTTCCACTTAGCCTACTAAACTTATTCAGAAAGAGCGTCGATGTACATAGCAGCTCCCCAGCCAGATATCAACCTGAAGTGCAGGTTATGGATTAACATGGCCTCAGCATCCCTCTCACCTCTCTGCCTCTGCATTTCGCACACATCGTAGGCGGAGGTGACTAACAGTCTGCGACCAATAATAGATGATGCTATTTCATATGCAGTGTGTGTTGAGTCATTGCGGAAAAGAGCCTATCCCATTGTTTATGAGATGATTAGGTGAGGTTAAAACACAGACACACACATAAACCCCAATAGGACAGCCTTGGACAAAGCCAATGGATCTTTTCCCATTGATCAGCTCTGTGTTTTATGTGGTGGAGACCAAAACATGACAACCACTGTTAGCTTTACAACTTTTGTTGTTTAACATTTTTCTGTCCTTGCATACAACAATAACTTAAAGGATTTTCCTTCTACAACACAGACAGCCCATGTTGAATCAATATCTCCGCAGTGCAGTGTTGAGAAGAAAGAAAATCAAAATTTTATTGAGCTGACAAAAAGTGTTGGTTAACAAAGCGGCTTTTATCTGCATTGGCGATATTAGCAGGGCGACTGGGGGTTCCTTCGGGGACATCGCTCCTGTTTTTAATTGGCCAAAGAAAATCCCCAGTTAAGGCATTACTAATCGAATAACGCGAGCACAAAGATTTTGGCTGTTTCCACTGGTCATTCTGGCCATGGTGAAAGTTCAATGACGAGACTCTTGAGATGCAAGCTGTCACTCCGGGTGCCTTCCTCAGACATACAGTATCCTTCACGGTCTTTGTGATGAATTGTGTTTAATGAGCTTATTATGATCAAGACGCTTGCCTGACGCAGTATTGCGGGGATGTGCACGGCTGCATGATTGGTGCTCCTCAGAGGCGAGATGAATTGATTTTTTTTCTACCCTACCGTTCTGCCACGCGGAGGAACTGTGACGATCAAAGCGTAGAAGGTCACGGGCCTCATTTCCGCTGCTGTAGACGCGTCCGTCCGTCCGTCTGTCTGTGGCGAAGGGTTGTGCAGACGTATTTAGAACGTTGTCTTGAATATTAGGCTTGTGAATGTAAGAATGTCCCGTGCAATCATTTTGAATTCATTTTATTTTCCTTTTAACACATCCTCATTCATCAAAAAAACAGTAATTAATTTTCCAGCAAAAATGTTTGTGTTCATGGGGGCACAAGAGGCTGATTTGTCCGGATCTAACCAGTCTCAATTGCTAAATGAACAAAGCATAAAGCCTCAAATACCATTTCTTGATTACCCTACAACACCGGATTTTCCGCAGCCAGCTCTGAATGAGATGAAATTTGCAATCAATTTAATATTTTGACTCTTTTTTTTTTTCGCTGTTAGAAAAGCAAAAGAAGAGCACTTTAGAAAGCTTGTGTTGTTTTCATCAATATTTATTAAGACATACCGTGTAAAGAACTCTCTTGTATCTCAATACATATTTGAACCCATTACAGTAATGCTAATATACTACATGAGTCGTTTTCAACTTACACAGTGCATGGCATGCTGACATAAATGTAGAATTGTACATTATTGTTATTTGACCATTTTTTGTTTGTAGAAAATGTTTTTTGGCTTATTTCCATGCTGATTAGCTCTGCTTATAGCTGTGATCAATTCCGCACAATGGAGAAGCGTAAAGGGAGTCCAATATCCATTAAATTAAACATAATCAGACAGGGGATGATGTCAAAGGAGAATTTATGAATTATCAACCTGCTGCCCATAAAACACCTTTCACTACTCATTAACCCGTGGGAAAAACTTTGGTCCTATTTGCAGCACGCCTGTCTGGTCACATGACCACCTACACTCTGTTGTGGAACGGTTCAAAAGGAGGCCCCCGACACAACGGGAATGCACACACTGAGCACCACCGAGCTCGACAGCAGCATTCAAAGAACCAAGCAAAGGCTCAGAGAAGAACCACAACCTGATCACCATGAGGACCGCACTCGTTGCCGTTGCCATCATTGTGCTGGCCCTTGGATGGACATCCGAGGCTGTCCACGTTGAGGTAAAGTGCACCTGCCCGGCCCTCTGGGCTTCCGTCTCTCTTCTGAACAGAAGCAGACTTCAAAATCCACCTGTTGCTTTCGGGGGCTGAGCCCACTTTGATTCTCCGTCTGACATACGCCTTTTTCTTCCAGGAGAACGGACTGACTTTCTCACTGGAGGCCGTCAAGAGGCTTCAGGAGCTGTCAGCAGGCGCCGGCGCGATGGGAGCACAGAGCCCCCGACTCCGGGCCAGCACCATGTCCCAATGCAGCGACCCCATGCTCCCGCAGGAGTTTGTGAGCCTCTGCAAGCAGAGGAGCGCCTCCGCGTCCTTCGCCAGACTGGGTGAGTGCTGGCGCCAGCGGATTGCCCAGTGATAAGATTGTGAGAGTGCATGTTGGCTGAACGGCAGTATCTGCTGTTTTTCTCGTTCCAGTCGCCGTTCCTTTGGACCTCTGTGAGATCTGCGCCTTCGCCGCCTGCGCCGGCTGCTAAACACGCACCCACCGCCATCACCCAGCCTCGAAATATACCCCCCTCTCCCCACCCTTCCCGCTTCAAACTTGTGATTCGATTTTTCCTTCCTCTGGCGACATTGCATTTTGGAATTATCTAAGATGTTTGTCTGCAATGGCTGTCCATTGTTTGTTTAAAAAAAATAGAGAAGTTGTTTGGCCACATTTAAAATTTAAACTTTTTTTTTTTAGGATAAGCAAACAGACAGATCCAAAATATGAATCTGACAAACTTAAGTATGTTTTGTTTTGCTTTGAAACTGTTACTCTTTTTAAGCATACTTACTTTTGATTCAGTTGGTTGTTACATTTTGGCTATTTGTACACATATTTAAAGGTTAAATTTCTTGGTGTCAGCTCTCCTTTTTTTTATTAAAACTGTTTTGAATAAAAAGCTTTCAGTAATAGACCATGGATGCATTGTGCCCTTTCTTGTAAAATGAAAGATGAATTTTTTTTGTGAGAGATGTATTCCGATGCGCGCGAAAGAGTCTCCAAGCTGTCTACGCACCCCTTCATACTCATTCTACTCTAACGAGGAGCAACTGTTAGCGTTTGCGTTGACAGTTAAACCAAGACAGAGGGTGTTGGCGCCTCATCTGCTTATTTTATTTAGTGTTGGTGCTGGTCTGGACTGCACATCAGTAGACCTTAATGGAACGTGCATAGGCTGGTAAGCACTGCAGGTATTAAATGATGTTTTAACACATGCCTATCGCGGAAAACGCAATACGTCTGCAATGATATCAGAGAAGACAGGCACTATTGAGTGAATCAACCACAATTCTTTTGCCATACAAGTGGCATCAGTGAGGTAAGTGGTGCGCTTCATATGAGTGGTGCGGAAGGGGGGTTCACATAATAATTGAAGCAATATATTACTTTTCTACCATAAAAAAAAAAAAAAAATGCCATCATGTCGATGATCTGAAACAGAGGCGCAAACACAGCATGCCGAGCTGACCTGATGGAGAACTGTTATCATTTTTATTGCCTGCTTTGCTTCCCTATCGTGAAAACACAACAGATGATGGTTACACAGTCAATCTGCCAAGCCTTCCTGTTTTGCCTTTTCATAAGGCTTAACAGGTGCTTCTTGCATTTAATGATGTCAGGCCATTTGGCTGCACTTAGTCCCTGGTGAAGGGAGAAATTGTGGAACATTTCCCATTTTTAGCCACGTAGCTGACCTTTGGTCTTCGTTTTTCCATTTTGTTTACATTGTGATGATTTTGTGCAATTTAAAGTCTGTAAGGGGTTTGCCTCTTTTTCATTGTGACCCAACCCTTCTAGTGCACACAAAGGATTGAGAACTACTGAGTCAGCAATGTGCTATAATAACCGCAACAATCTTCACTATTTACATGTCAGTGAACAACACTAAAATTACATAAATCATCATATTCAAAATACTTACCGCCCACTTTATGAGGTACAATGTTCACTCGCTTGTTTACGTAAGCAAAGCGAGCGTCAGAGTCGGAGGATTTGGGCAGAAGATAGCCAAAACTGAAACAAAAACAAAACATTGAAAAGGCTGAATGCTGGGCACTGCACGTGAGTGACGACCAAAGTCCTCACGTTTCCGAGAACGTCAGCCAATTCCACGCCACACCTTTAATCTGGCCCACATTTTAATGTTGGGTCATGTATGGATCAAAGGTATCCCACGACTGAACCACAACACAATGAAGAAGGAAACAATATACAAATCATGCAATGGCTAACAGCTGGGCTTGACACTAGAGAACTGTGTTGCTTATTTTCTGCTGAGTCATCAGAGCCTTCATGAGGATATACATGGTTAACAGACAGAAATTCATATCTGACTGGATCAGTACTCTGAAATCCAACACGGTAAACACATTCTTTATGTTATGCAATAATGCCAACAGAACAGGGAAAGAATAAATAAGCTCAAATACATATTGAAAAATGCAGGAATCTATTCGGAGCTGCACCTCAAACTTCAGCTGTTTGGCACTCAAACATCATTAGCTCCACCTCTTAGCTGATGGCTGTGTGGACCAACAAACAAAGAAAAAAAAAACATTATTTGAATCTGTCTTAGCATATGAGACAATTTTCCAAACATTTCAAGTTTCAACTTTAAGTCAGCATTATGAAAAAACGATTAAGAAAATGGACCAAACATACAGATTTAATACAATCACAATTTTACTTCCGCATATTGTGATACCTCTAGTCTTTTGATATACAAACATAAACAGCCAAGAACCTTCCGACTATGAACGCATAAATAAAATTACCTTCTACGCATCTGATTGGACAAACAGGTTCTGTGGCTGTTGTGTTAATAAGTGACCGATTGCCAGTGAAGCTGTTTTCCTCTAATTTCTTGTTGACATATATGAACACAATAGAGTGTACACTCCAAGACTCAACATCTCACTCTGCACCTTCCAGTGAGTTAATCATTTCTGCACCCAGGACACTTTGTCTGAGCAACATATATAACATATTTGTCTAGAATCCACATGTTGATTAATTGATCCTTGAGTTGATGCTGGTTATGCTCTGAACCAACTGACCAGGAAAGATCACTCCGTTAGCCCCTATTTAACTTCATTAGCTAAAGGGCTTAGGGTTACTGTTAGGGTGTTTTCTTTATTAAAGCAATGTTTTAGTTTGGATCAAATCTGCTCAACATTTTATGGAAATGTGCTGACTAGTAGTTAGTTCATTTCCTCTGAATATGTTCAACCAACTTTAGCAAGTTGTGCCAACAAACAGAAAGTTATGAGCTCATGCTAGTTGTTGGAGCTGTTCTCCTTTCAGTTTATGTTTATATATGAGAACACAATGTGATCCTCATTCCAAGACTGTGATTCCCTTAATGGAGAAGGCAGGCCCAAATCAAGGCAGCATTGGTGGAACACAATCCCAAATCCTCCTATGACTCACAAACTCCATCGCAAATGCTTACAAAAATGAATATATTTTTTTCCAAAATGTTGAATGACTTGCATTTTCGTCATCATTGAAAGTTGATGAAAATCCTCAGTCTTGGGTGATATCTGAACAATTTTGCTTCTCGCTTCTTCCTCTTAGTTACATGATGGCATGAAACCTCCTTTTCCAGGTCGACAACATTTTTTTTTTTTTTAACCACCGACTCAGAAATAGGCGTAAAAGGTAGGTGGAGAAGCTCCAGGCCGTCAGTCACCTTGGTGTCATCGATTTCAGCATTCATTACGAAGAAACTGCTGCTTCTCACCATATTCAACTCAGTCCACAGACCCCATCTTGTGTGTTTCAAAATGAAGGAATGAAACTGTCACTAGTAATTCATCCTCATCATGGCCGCATCAGCCTCCGCAGGAGCGGTTGCTATTTGCGTCTGCGAAGCATCAAGTTTTGTTTTTTTCTTGGTGGAGGTGGGGCCTGAAGGGGGCTGCTGCTGAAACAGGTGATCTATATGAGTCTGCATCTTATCAGACAGCTCTGTGACGAAGGCCTGTGGGAGAGAGAGCGGCGGTGGGATTTACTGAGCGGCACTGTGAGGCATCACATTTCCCATAATGGAACCCAGAGTCAATAACAAAAATGTGGTGCTGACGGGGGAAACATCAGTTACGGAGGTTATAAACATATTTGCCTGTGGTGGTTATAAATTGAAAAAGAGGATCCAGTTCACGCACAGCAAGGCAATTTTTTCAGTTATCTCTGCCCCGTCCCTGCTGCCTCTATTCTCTCCACCCGACCAGTGGTTTTTTGTTAATAAATCACTAAGTAGTTGCCCGCAACGCCTTATAAAAGAGCAGCACAGACGTACAAAGACCAGAGAGGTTACACTCCTCATCGCTGAGAGGCATTTTGCATTGCCTTGAAAAACAAAAGAAAAATGAAGGCGCAGGGCTTTGCTGTTCTTTTGTTTCTATGCATTCATGGAGACGCATCAGGTGTGCAGGTCACGGTAAGCAAATTCTTCTCCTTTAAAATTGTAGTGTTTTCTCTCGTTTACAATCGGGTCAAGTCGCTTCATTTTCAGCAGGGTTGTCCTCGGTTTGACAAAAAAAAAAAAAAAACTCGGCTTGGTCTTCGTTGGCACCACAGAGTTAAAGTTGTGGTTTAATTTGCATCTCAACAATTCTCCAGTGTAGTCCATTGTTTTTTTATTAAGAAGCCCCCATTCATTTGCCTCACAGTGTCTTCGCAAGATGTGCAGCAAATGCAGAAAACCTTGAACACGAGTGGGGAGGAAGAAACGCTGAGGGTTTCTAGGGTTGAGCAAAATTATACATTCATCTTCCATACCCGCTTATTCCCGAGCTCAGGGTCACGGGGGTCTGCTGGAGCCTCTCCCAGCTGTCATAGGGCGAAGGCAGGTTGACACCCTGGACAAGTCGCCAGTTCATCGCAAGGCTGAGCAAAATTAACTAAATTGATTTCTCATTCTTTGATCTCTCAATTAGTTCTTCTCCTGCAACTTGGGACTCCAAATGGTGATCACATGCACCTCATCCAATGTTATGTTTCTGCCCCCATGCACCTCCGGCAGGTTGGAGGCAGGGTCTTCCCACTGGAGGCAGTCAAGCAGCTGGAGGAGATGATGGATTTGGATAAAGGCGTCAGTCCCCACCTCTCCAAGACCAGCATTGTGGCAGTTTGTGCCAACCCCCTCCTGCCTCAGGTCTTTCGGCCAGTATGTCATGCAAAGGGAGCAGGCCTAGTTTTGTCCGAACTGGGTAAGAATGTACAGACGTCCAAATTCGTAGAGGAAAGTTCACTTCATTGGGTGATATGCGTGATACATATATTTTAAAAGTCAAGACACAAGTTTCTACAACGTAAAAACGGCTTGTTATTTAAATTGGTAAGAGTCAAAATACAGGGGGGAAAAATGAAAAAGAAAAGAAAAAGGGGTTTGTACCAAGATCAGTGATTAGTCTCCTGTACACTGTATTCCTTGGGCCAACAAAGAGTCAGTAAAGAGCTGTTATTTTCCTATTAATACATTAACATAGTTCTGAAAACTCCAAAAATTCTTGGTTACTTCACTTTTTCCATCGCAGGTGAGAAATGTAAACTTTTTCTGGATTAATTTGCATGTTTTGCCAATGGCTTTATTATTATTTCCCCCATTTAAGCACTTTACGTGTGCTAAGGAGCTTTGTCACTCTGACATTTGCCCACTATAAGACTGGATTTAAGCCATGGAACCAAGAGGCTTACACGATTGATCAGTGTTTACGCTCTGCATTGTTTAACATCCCGCAAGTGTTGCCAGACCATAAAACGGTTCAAGGATGATTTATGGCAAGCAAAAGAGAACTGTGCAAATACTTGACCCTTGGCCAGTGCAGTGCATTGGGCAAACGTGCAAGCATTGTTGCTGCATTGGTTTATGAATTAACATCTCACCTTCAGTATTTGCAGCTCAAGTAAGGCCCTCACCAGGTTGCACAGCCCACCTTTTAGGTCAAATGAATATTCACGTTTCTGTTTCTCGCACCTCACAGTCTCCATCCTGTCGTCTACGGATCCTTGTGAAATATGCGCCAATCCCTCCTGCTCTGGGTGTCTGGACTGAGGCTGCCATCTGTTTGGGGCATTACTTTCACATCTTAACGTATCCATGGATGGGCCAATCCCAGCAACGGAGCTCAAATTCAATATTTTTTGTAGGTAGCGGTAGATGACGATACTTGCACAGTCTTTAGTATCCAAAGTGCCACAGAAGCGTTTGGACATCACATCACGTCTTTCTTGTCGAACATAAATTCATTCAGTCTGGCAAATCCTCTTGTTTGTGAAATATGTATCCTTTGCAACCTTGAGAGCAGCTTGTGGTTTGAAGTAATTGCAGCTATCTTGACTCAAACAAGCACATGTTCAGAGGAGACTGGGGTTTTAAAATAAATGGACTGAAAAATGGTTTCCATAATGGGCTTCAAAACTAAATGCAAAGGTCCACAGTGGCGCTCTTTTAGTCTAAAAAGGCTAATTGAAAAGGGAAATCATTTTATTGAGATACCTGTGAGTTATAAAAAAAAAAATTCCACCTGCACAAGCTGGTGCAAGCACAAAGCACAGTTAGACGCCGCAGTAACTTAATATATAGGGAAATATGGGTACAAGATTTTAATTTGGTATGGACAATCCCTTTGGGATTGTATGAAGAAGCTACACCACTTGGAAAAAAAACTAATTGTGACTGACAAATCGAAATGTTTGTATGAAAATTAGAGTAGCATGCTGTTACTACGGACACCGTAACTCTGAAACAAAGATTTAACCTCAACACGATATTAATAAAGACAATGTGATGCACTGACAGATTTTCTGACCTGATTTGTGTATCTGCTGGACATTATATATTTAAGTCTAAAACAGCAAAATGTCATTTATTTTATCTATCAATTTATTTATTTATTCTTACACACATGATTCGTTGCGTTGATTAATGTAAACATACAGCAAAAATGTGAGGTTATGTTTTAATGAGGAAAAAGTAAAAACACCTGCTAAGTAATCAGACGTTAATTGTCCTGTTGTCTCGGCTCTTTTTGTAGAGAACTCGGGAGGAGTTGGATAACGTTTATGACGAACCAAGTGATGAGTTATTCTTACCTTTCGAGACAATATCAAAAGATTGTGCGCGGGAAGTGACATTATCCACGTTCTGTTCTCGTTGGCAACGTAGTTTAAATCAAGCCGGAAGTTGAAAGTGGAAACGACTCTCGCCACGCAGTATCCTATCCGTCAGCCTCTCACTAAAGGCACCTGTCGGCCTCCGGTGGTTGTTCAGTGGTATAGCACGCTGTCAGGCAGCTTGTTGTTGGACACCGAGCTCCCAGTCAGAGGTTAAAGAAATTCGAAGTGAGCAAGACACCTCTCTGCTTTAAGTTTAGCCCAGGTTCGCTGATCCTCCTCCATCACGTGTGCATTGCAGGGATTTTTTTTTTTTTTTTTTTTTTTGCTTCAGGTTGAACGTTATATATTTTAAAATCGAACAACTCCATCTTGATTATTATTTGTAATGCAATTTAACACACACACACACACACACACACACACACACCACACACACACACACACACACACACACACACACACACACACACACGAGTCAAATTAGACAAACGTTTTTATTAGCTATCATACATTTTATTAGCTTTCGTATCTTCCATGTCAGCCGACTTCAAGCTTGGTGATGGAGCTGTTGAGATGAAACTGCTTTCGTGATTTAAAATATATATATATATATATATATATATATATATATATATATATATATATATATATATATATATATATATATATATATATATATATATATATATATATTTTAAATGACGTAATAAATTCGTGGGTTGTTTTTTGTTTTTTTGTTGTTTTGTTGTTGTTTTTTTGGCATGTTCTGTGACCTGGTCCATGGAAAACCCGTTCTTGCTTCTCATTTGACAAATACAACTCGTCTTCTTCTGTTTCATTATGCTCATGCCTCTTACTATCCACTAGAGGACACTCTTTACCCAACAATTTCAGTGACACGCTGCACATACGCTCACACGGCACCCTCCTTACTCCCCTGGACTGTTAACATTTCCGTATTCCGCATTCTAGTTTGCCTTTTATTTGCCTGTAATTTGAGTGACCGGAAAACTAATTTTCTGCATTTTGCCATTAAATTGCAATAGGGATGGGGGTGTAGCACAGCAGCAGCAACAACACTGTTGAGAGTGTAGTTTGTTGTCTCAGACATTTCGACACCGGCACTGTTTTCATTGCAGTATCTGTCAAAGCTCCTCTTCTCAAGGATCCTCGAGTGTGTAATACTCACACAGCGTCTTTCAATTTAATTCAATCTTCCATCGCTGGTAGGTTCAGGGTCCAGCTACTAGGTCTCTTGAAAGAAGTGAGATCTATGTTAAGGGACAAGAAAAGAAGTTCATTCCTAAGATTTAGTGTTCCCCTTGTGTTTGCGTAAATGGAACTAATTATCTTTTTTTTTTTTTTTTTTGCCAGATGGAGGAGGTCTCTCAATGTTTTGCCCTCATGTGTTGAGCAATCCTGTTGTATGGACTGAGTTCTCTACGAAGAGAGCTCGGTCCACCACACTGCATGATAGACTTGTGTAAATTAAACTAATGATAAGAAAAACACTAAAGAAAAGCCATTTTCTCGGATCAGAAACGTGAAGTGCTTCAGTGGTGGCAAGGTAAAACATGACAAAGTCAGAAATCGACGAAAAAGATTACTCGAATAAAATGAGTATTGATGAAACGGCTTGATCCTTGGCAAAGTCGACTGAGACCCGCCACCAGGGGGCAAGTCAAGATACAGTATTTTGGCATATTGTCTGTGTTAAAATACCAAGCGTTTACCTTTCAAACTATTGAATCCTGACTCCAGTTGCAGGCTGTATTGTCTGTATACTTGCATTACTGGAAAATCAGCTGGCCGTAGCACACCAAATTGTGTGTGTGTCATCCTTTTTCTTTTCTTTTCTTTTAGATATGAATTAAAGTGCACATGTCCGCCTCTACTTGGCCTTTATGAAATAAAACAATTAACCCCTGAATATGGCTGCTGGAGCAATGTCAGAGTCCGGTTGATATTACTGGAACAGACTGATGCTACTCTTGGAGTGGCATGTCAGCCTCAACCGTCCGGCTGGGGTTAACTTGTTCCGCTAACCTCAGTGGGGGCCGGAAATCACGTTATCTTGACACGATCACTACAAGGCAGGCCCTGGTAAACAGCTGTTTCCTTCACTTCAATTAACTCAACCTTAACCCAAGGGTGTGTGTGTGCGTGCGTGTGCGAGTATGCGTGTGCGTGTGCATGTGCATGTGTATGTGTGTGTATGTGCTTTCTCAGCGCATCTTTTTCATCTTCAACTCATGGCTATTGCGTTAAAGTCAGCGAGATAGCCATCTTAAGGCCCTTCCCGTCACTGATAACTGCTGCTGCAGTTCCTCTGTGGAGCCACTTCACTTCAGCCACACACATAAGACATGCTGCCAGTCTGACTGTAAAGACTCCTTAACCCACTTCTTAGCAAATAGTGGTTTTAACTTCTTGAAACAAACAGCTTGATTGAATGTACGAGAATCAGAAGTGAAGTGAGAAAACAGTTGTGTTACATTCAGATGGCGGAAGGAAAGCCATCTTACTCAACATCATCTCTTCTTCTTTTTTTTGCTTCCTTGTGTACTCTTTTATTCCTGTCATAAATGGTTTAGTAGGGTGAGAACACAAATAGGGATGAAAGATAATACATGTTGCATCAGAACATATGTGGGAAAATAAAGGCTGCACTCTCCTTAAGCACATGCTGTGACGACTGGGCTCAGGCTCACTGCAGCGGTGGAACTAAGACAAATCCCAACATGCCATGCGGCTGATCGCCCTGACTGATGAGTCTGTGACGGCTTGGGCTCAATGGCGGGTCAGGAGGTTGAGGCAGCGGGCGGGTATTAACAAACTCTAGAGCAAGGAAGGACTGGCAATTTTAAAGAGCATCAGCAGCAGCATGAAACATATCACCTCTCAATTAATTATTTAACAAAATGTAGACTTGTCAGAACAGCTCAGGCCTTGAGGGCGACAAGGTCAAGCACGTCATGCAAACATAAACGTGAAAAATGTATATGCCAAATAGCTACAGTCCAGCAGTTTGATATAGTATGTAGATATATATAGATTGGTTGCTTGTTTGCAACCTGGCAGCTGGGATCTGCACCAGCACACCTGTGAACCTGAGTGCAGGATTTGTTTTGATCGAAGATTGACGTATTCATGAATGTCATTTCAGAGCTAAGTGCAGATACATAAATGCAATAGCTGAATTAAACTGACACCTGGAATTCCACAAACAAATTAACACGTTCAAGCACAGAAAAGGTTAGAAAAGTTATAAAGAGTAGTTGTGAGTACTTAACCTGTTTTGGTTCAAGTGAATTTTATAATCGATCAGGAGTGAAAGATTTCAAGTGTATTAACAAATGTACAAATTGCCAAAAGAAAAATATGCCAAACTTTGTGCAGATGTAGGACTTAAGAAAAGAAAAAGACAAATCTAACATGCATAAAAATCCATCTGAGCAGAAGAAGACTCTTCTCTTTGATTAACATGTGGAGAATGAAACACACCTGAAATCCACTTGCTCTGTCTTGATTTTCTTTTTCTTTTTTTTTTCTTTTTTTTAAATACATGAAATCAACTGTGAAAAGTCACTTCAAGTCACTCCACCACACCATTAGACCAAACTTTAGAGAATTATGCAAGTAGAAAGTGAAGCATCAGCAAAGCTCCTGGGAAGACTTGAGTTAGGTCTTTAGCTCGCTTGCTGTAATTTGCTCCTCATGCTTCCTCTGAGGTGTGATCACACTGCACTGTTGAAGCAGTGGCTTCCAGGCTTTTATGGGTTCCAGTTTAACATTCTATCATTTGTCTATCATTTGTTTCTTAAGGGTCTCAGTGTCGGCACCTTGTTTGTCGGAGCTGTTGCAGCTTCTCGCTGCAGTCACAACACCTAGGTCAGTGAACCAGTTGGAGGTTCCCAGACCAAAGTTGAAAGGCAGAGGTGACGAAGTCCTATCAATCTCTCCCCACACAGACGCAGGGACACAGTAAGGCAAAGGGGTGTCGGAAATTGAACCCACAACCATCTAAATGTCATTCCCAATCAATTATTTTTCTAAAGTATGAAACTATTTTTCAGTTCAAAAGAAAAAAAAAGTATTCTGCACTGTGATTTAGTAATGACAACCCTGTATTCTCTTGAAAGAAACAACTTATCCATCAAATATATTGAGCATTTTAACAAACAAGGCAGTATAGTGAAGTAGTAGACAAAATTGGCAGGGGGAGCAACAATTTTCATTCTATGGCCCAAAAAAATCACAGTGGATCCACATTCATATAGACATGAAGGTGCACTGATCGAGTTAATTTCATTTCAGTCCCACTCAGTTTCATCATTTTGCACTGAACTGACTGCTTCGTTGCAATTTCTTCCAAAAAAGTGTCAGTGCTGTTTGGCCATTTTATCCCTAATGCGAAACTTGATTGCAGTCAGCCATAAATAATGAAAAACAAAATTACAAGACGAGGCAAGACTGGGAGGCAACCGTTTCTCAGTGTTCAGCAAAGCGCATATTTATGTCAGAAACATTTCCTAAGTTCCGTATGCATGTGACTCAGTCATTGAGTTGGGGTTTATTTTGTTTTTGAAGGAAAAGCTCCAGCAACAAAGGGTATTCGGCCGTTTCACAAAAAAAAGGAAACTCAATGTCGTCACAATTTTCCAGATACCTGAGGGGTTCCTGCCTCTGGAGTTCTCGACATGAGAACTGTTTTAATAAGAACATAAGAAGGGTGGGAAGCAAATTAAAACACACACACACACACACACACACACACACACACACACACACACACACACACAGAAAAGTGAGTCAAGGGTTGAAATGTATTTCCTAGAAACACAGTTTTTGTCCCCTTTGTGCCCTTCGCCATGGCGTATTTTGAAAGTGCTCATCCAACATGGACCTTGTTTTGGTCAAAAGACATTTTCTTCTTTGTGCTTTTTTGTTTGGTTGGTAGCAAGACGACTCAATTCATTATTTAAAAAAAAAAAAAAAAATTTAAGTCTAAGGGCTTTTGAGGAAGCACCAATTTAACTCTGGTTGTAAACTCCAGGTATTCAACCATCAGCTCTTGAAGTGAAGTTGTGGCAAAGGCTTTATTATTTTTGTCTTGTGTCTGTCTGGACGAGCACCACAGATTCACCTCATCTAAATGTTTCCCAAATTAGACTTCTGGAAGAGCCTGACCATGTAAAGGCCCGGTGTTTTTGTTGTGAAATGGAATATGAAACAGATGTGTTTTAAGCTCTGTGAAGTCGGTAAAATAAATAACTGCTGTGTTGTCAATTTGCTCACAGGAAGAATCGATATCTTTTTTTCCATAAAAGCTGGCCCACTTGGAAGGAAATGGCCATGTTGCACAGCCATGTGCCCGGAAAGGGGTTTGCTCAGCGTTTAGCTTTAGTTTTACTCTCAGCAGTGATTTATTTATTCTTATTTTCAAACATGTTGAACACCAATGGCCTTTTTTCACTGCTCTGGCTGTGATGCCTTGAGAAAATTAGCAACATGTTTCTGATTCATGCTAGCTCTTCAGATCATAGGTGGGTGAGAGGTTAAAAGTGTTTTACTTTTATCCATCTAGCCCAGGGGTCGGGAACCTTTTTGGCTAAGAGAGCCAAAAAAAAATCAAATATTTTAAAAATTATTTTCGTGAGAGCCATACAATATTTATTATTTTTAATTAGTAACTCTCAATACAACTAAATACAGAGATTTCGCCAAACTGGAGTCTGAAGAAAGCACTGTGGCCATGTCTAACCTCCGTGCCTCTTCTCTCATCTCCCTTTTCCACTGTGTCTTCGTCCACGGTGCATGGGGGCAACCATCCTGGCATCAAAATGTTGTTTTATTGCCGTGCAGAGAATTTAAGTATGCGAATAAGAGAGCGAATTAGGAAACCACCGCGTGTGCGCAGTGTCCACTTCCTGATTAAATGGCGGGAAGTTATGCTTCACCTCACAATGACTCGTGTAGGCTACCACATTTAATCCAATAAAAATAGAGGTGTCGAACCCTCCCATATACTGAAGCATAGATGTGATAGGCTCCAGCAGCGCAACAAAAATATTGTAGCCTATAAAATGCACAAGAATTTTTTTCAAAGATTATTATATTTTAACACTGTGATTTTTGTAATGTTTAACTTGAAAATCAGCGGAATTATTCATTACTTGTGTTAAGAAAGGTCAGCTAAGATTTTTCTGTGAGCCAGATGGCGTCATCAAAAGAGCCACATCTGGCTCGCGAGCCATTTGTTCCCAACCCCTGATCTAGCCTATATAGATAGATGTAGATATAGATATAGATATAGATATGGATATAGATATACATATACATATATATATAGATGTATGTATAGAAAAAAAAAAACGAGGCAGCCATCCAACACAGCTTTGCGAAAGCCAGGAAATGAGAGCTGGAGAAGCACATTATGCATCTGTGTGAATCTCCTTCAGCTGTCAGCCTTCCACATTCCATTTGACTCGACATGATTGATGATGGTCTTCTCGTTCCCAAAGTCACAAAAGTTTTATCTCTTGAATTGTAAAAGTCTGTCACCCCTCTCCAAAGTCAACAGGACTTTGGATATGTCCGGTCGGTAAACCTCCTCTCATTTCATTTCCATCGAAACATAACTTCAGTGTTTCTTTCTCTTCCACCTCTATCCGTCCAAGTCAGACTCATCCTGATAGAAATGTTCTCTGCTGCCGGATGTAAATAAGCGCAGGTCAATTTGACATACAGGCAGCAGGGAAAAAAAAATTTTTGGTGAGCAAAATCGGGGAGCTGCTGCCTTAACAAAAACATAGGAAATCAAACAAACAAACAAACAAAATGGATATAACTGACTCAAAAAATGTTGTTGTTGTTGTTGTTTTTGCTGCAGTACCTCGAGTGACCACCAGGGAAAATCGCCGCACCGCCATATTGCCAGTCTGGTATCCAGTTCTTGTAATACATCCATGGAGGAGATCAGACTAACTGTAGAGAACCTTGCATGCAAACATGCAAACGTCACACAGGCAGGCCTCTAGGTTGTGGGGGTCCAACCCACAACCTTCTTGCTTGAAGGGCTTTGCTCTGCTTCTGTATCCCGTCAGCAGAACTCAGGAATGTGTGAGTAATGAATAACCTTTTTGGTTGAGCTAGGGAATAATTGGACCCCACCAGTGACTAATTACTGCACTTCGTCTCTTTTGCTTCAGCAGAATTTCAAGGCAGCTCTTCGTGGGCTGCTATCTTGAAAAGCACAAACAAAACCTCGCCGCTCGGACGAAGGGCGAAAAGACCTTTTGTTAATTGCTGTGTAACAAGGCAAAGTCCCCCCTCGACCACCACCACCAATCCTATATCCTCTTTTAATTGAGAGCCCGAGCAACAGTAAACAACAGTGAGAGAAGGAATGTGGGTTCAGGAAATGGGTTAATTGCATATTAACTGCACTTGGCATGTTGTTCTCCTCCTGATACCACCAGATGAGCGCGGCAGCTCTGGAGCGTTAGCTGACGAACAGCGCGCTGCGATGATGCAACACGTCTGAAAGTCACCCGCAAATGTGAGTTGCGGAAAAGAAGAAGGAGCTGGATGATTGGCGTTTGTAAAGAAGCGGTCGACTGGGAAAGGCGAAGCTTTATGAACGGAGCAGATCAGCCTTGGAGTTGCCGTGAAAATCGTCATGCAGCGTCCACGCGCGGGGAAGGAAAAAAAAATACCTTGCTGCTCTAGCTTACTGATCAAAGCTGGAGCTGGTGATTAAGAAAGTCATCCTATTGTACTTGATTCAACCACCACCGCCACACCCCCAAGGATTTTCCAACAGTAAAGCTGGATGAGACCCAAAGGTCACTTCATCTCCACTGGATAAAACCTCTAATCCACAACCAACGGTATGTTCAGTCAATATCTTATTTTTTTCCCTTTTATCAAACTAGCAGTCAGAGGGCTTTGGATACATTGCATGTGAATTTAAATCTTTTTTTAGTTGCCACAATTAGTGTGATTGCGAAGACTCGCTTGTTTTTGTAATTATTATTATTATTATTATTATTATTATTATTATTATTATTATTATTATTATTATTATAATAGTTTCGATGTGAAGTGCTATTAGGACCTTGAAAAAGGCAGTATATATCCATGCCATTTTCACGGTCATAATAGCACTTCACATTGAAACCGTTATTCATTCACACTATGTTCACACAGCTGCCCTGGGGTCGACTGACGAAAGTGTGGCTGTCAATGTGCCCCTCCTACCACCACCCAACATTCACTCTTTAATCTGGCAAAATATTGCACAATAATTAATGTGACAGTTCTTAATTGAGCCAATGCAGTGGCAATTTTATTCTACGAAAAGCAGCACTGAAGAGAGTCGGGGTGTCCCTTTCGTCCGTGAAGTTTGTAGGGCAATATGATGGTGCGTTCAGTGTCCTCCTCAAATTGCACATGCAGCTGTGGTGGGAGAGGGCTGACTGCCGCTGTGGGGGAGAGCACGGATGGCCGAAAAGGGAGGTCAGTCTGGATACAGTGAGATCAGCCCTCCTGAGTATTAAAGCTGTTGTGTGTTTGTTTTTTGCAGGGAACGGGGGGAAAACACTTGAGCCTAAGGACAAAACTAAACTAAAAGCAAAACAAACGCACGCACCAGCTATGCTGTTATGAATGATGAAAGCACCAGAAGTGGTTTGTGCTCTCTGTGACAATCAGTTCAACTCTTGAGCCACTCAGCACCGTTTGTGAATAAAAAACAATTTGTTCACATCTATTTCGTGTTTGTCGTTCGAATTTTTGTCAAACCTTTTCATGGAAATTACAGCTTCTCCTTCCTGGGCAAACTATAAATTTACTCTCCTGCTGGAGCAAGGTCAGCTTAACCGTGCACAGAGCAAACACTGAATGGCAATGCCACGCAGCAGGGATTCGTTTTTTGAAGAAGAGGAAGACGTTATTGCACAAATGCACATGGACTTTGGGCTTTTCATTGGTCTTTATAAAACTCAGATGTGGATGAAAGGCAGAAAGTAACAAGACTTTGAAGTCTTCCAAGTTTCTCTCCGACATTTGCCTTTAATTAGGCATGAGTGCACGACATTTAAATGTATCCCGGTGGTCTTGTTTCGCAGAGCCGAAGCAAATCGTCCTTACAGTACCTACTAGAACGTACCTACAGTTCGTTCCATTATGAAACTTCCCTGGTACCTATTAACTGCCTTTAGTTTAAATATGTAGCTTTTAGAAGATAAAATTAATGACAGCTGACACTGAAAAGATTTTGGAAAGTGATGAAAATTTTACTTTCTTTGTTTGATTAGCATGTTTTCAAGAGACCTGGCATTTAAAGAGTAAATGTCACCCAAATAATACCCACCCTGATGGTAACAGAGGTTGTCGTGACATTTTCCAAAACGCGAAAACAAACTTTAGTTTCACAGACGGAGAGAATTTGACCCAACTGCGCCTCTGATTTCGGGCTTTGAGACGCTTTGTGACGGCACAATAAGAGACTTCAAAGTAGACAAACAGGAGTTGTGTGGCAGACAGCAGGAGCAAATGGCTTTGGCTGAGAAAGTGGAAAACAAGGACAACAAATTTCAAAGTGTTTTTGTGTGTTTGTGTGTGTGTGTGTGTGTGTGTGTGTGTGTGTGTGTGTGTGTGTGTGTGTGTCATCATCAAACACTGTGACTTTGATTTGCTTTAATTACTTTCAGATTCAACATTCGACCGTCTTCGCGCAACATTCATTTTCATTTATCAAAATAAAGAACAAAAGGTCAGTAAATTTGCCGTCTCACTTTAATGGCATTCTTTAATTCTTCAATACAGAGTTTATTCCTTCTGAAAGGTCTTTAGCCAACGCACACTGTCGGCGACTTTTACGCCGGTGATATTTATTACAGTGAGGCTGCATGAAGAATTGAAGCCACTTAATAAAAACGTGAGCAGAAGTCACAGGGCAAGGCTGATTCTTTCTGCCTGCATTAGCTGCAGCTGAGGGATTAGACCTCACGCTCGTTGCCCTCGGAGAGATAACGAGTGGGGGAGGTGTCGGGATAAGGACACCTCATTCCAACACATTGAAAAAGAGAGAACATTTGACAAGATTCTGTGCCAGTTAACTTATGTGGCACTCTGTGTTGTGAATGGGCTTGCAGAATGCCAGAGGTCTCACCAAATGCACTTAGCTGAACTTGATTACCCGGAGGAGGAGAGTCATCAACTTCCTTTTTACTCGCTGAAGAGATCCCTGCTCTGAAAGGGGAAGAATTTGCATCTTCTTGCAGCCTCACTGCTCCTTTTATACAGCAGCCCGGAGCTGTCGCATTTGCCTTGCTTCCTCAGTCTGATCTGTCTGTGGCTCCGTGTCCTGACTCACCTCTTTCATCCCACTGCCAATTATTTAACCGTAACCGCAGCGAATCAAATAGCTTGAGATCATGATGCAGATTTGTAATCGTTTGAGTGAGAGATCCCAAAATGTTTTGATAGCAAGCACCGTGAGTCTGAGTAGAAGTGGGAAATAGGGCATATGTCAAGAAGCCAATTTACCTCAAAAATGGGGAAACCAAGTCAATATCCACACCGCTCAGGGTTCAGGAAGTTAAAAAAGATGACAAAAGACAGCTTTTCTCAACAGACAAAACATCATTGGCAAATACCTTGTGATTAGGTGTCAACACAAAGCATTACACTGGACAATGGCATCACAGCCTGGTGAAAAAAACTGTCACCCCTTTGCAGTGTGTTTGGCCAGCTGTTATCCTCCCTTCTTTGATTGACATCAGGCCACTGGTTCTCCCATTGTGCGGTTGCCAATCAGCCTCCAGCACAAGAGCGGACCTGATGAAGAGGTCGGCCACAACAACCATCTCCAGAACAGGACGGAAGGTATCCAAAACTAGGTATTGGGCAGGGGCCATCCGAAACTGGAAAGCAAAACACAGAGAAGCAGACAAGTAGGGCAGGCAGGAGCAGGAAAGCCGAGGGCCCTGCTACCAGTTTGTGATTAAGATTTATTTTTTTCTATTTTCTTGAAAGTGGAACAGTGTTCTTGTAGCCAAGTGAGTCAAATTATCATTAAATTTGAAGCACAAGAGTTAGCGTTATTGTTAGCTGTACGCTAGCTTGCATTTGCACTCTAATTGTAACCTTAAATATCTTGGACAAACAAATTTGCGATTCAAAGAAATCTTTATTCCCAAAAAACTCAGCTACACAGCTAGTAACAAAGAAAAAACAATCACTCACACTCAACAAAGAAATAAACTTAGACTTCAAATGTACTTAAAAACTGTTATTCAGGAAGCCAACTGCGACACGAATTAGCAATTGTCATCACAAAATTTTCAAGACGTTTATGTTTGGATTTGTAGATCCTGTCTATGTATTACAGCTCATAAACTTGGCAGGGTACTGCACAGTAATAGCTGCTGATGTAGGATTGGGTGGAGGCTAGTTTAGGGAGGGGCTTGGTAAAGGGTCAATTGCAAATTCTTGACAAACATTTTTTTACCTTGGAGAAGAAAAAAACTCGACTGGAGCTAAAATAAAGTTCTGCGGGTTTGAACTTTGTTTGACTGCAACCACCAGGATGCGCAGTAATGACTCAACCATTTGTGGGTTTGAAACGTCACATGCTCTGCTAATTTTAACCCCTGTAACGCTTTAAAGCGCCCATGCATCATAGGCTAGTGGCACTGCGTACATTCCAATCATACCTCTGATACAGCATGTGCCCAATCGACCAACCCTAACATCTGTGTGGGTGTCCATGGTCTGGAGTTATTTCTGCAGGTCAACTTTACAACCGACTCCGCGTTGCAGCTTTTCTCAGAGACTGACCGTAGGTGGCATTCTTTCTTTTATGGGCCAGGACGGCTAAACTGCTGACTGAGCGAGTTACACACCTCTCAAATTCAGAGAAAAACACATTTTTGTCATAAGACAATGGAGTTACTAAGGTATTATGTAAAGATGTGCAACACTGAAGTAGAGCAGCATGACGTTTGAAGAGGAGATGTGCTCGTGAACTAAACAGAGGTCCACCCCAACCCTCCCCAACTACTTCAACTGCTGCAGTCATTTTTCTGAGGCTAACTGTGGACTTTGTGTACATGATGGGGGGGATGAGCATCTCATGTGGTAACATAGAAAATGACTGTGGTCCCACCACACAGCCTCACACATGTGTTAGCGATAAGCACGCACCCAACATCAAGGCTGGCTTGAGAAAATTGCATGTCTGGTGAGGCTGCCTCAAATGTTGCTGAAGGCCTAACTGGCTTTCAGTTGACACATGACTAACAGAGACGAAAGTCGCTGTTTTTCAATTTATTTATTTTTATCCAAGGTGCTCATCATGTCAGTTCAGGATGGAGGACAAGCACATTTCAGAATAAGATCTTGTCCTTGTGTACTAAAGCAATAAAAGTTCACAAAAGTAGAAAAACAGGGAAGCTTGCAGGAAGATACACGAAAGTCAAGGGAAGTTATTAGAAATGGAGTGCTTTCTTGAACATTCAGGCCACAGGATTACAATCTGAATGTCAGCACAAAATCCATTGACGCGGAGATAAAACACGATTAAAGGACGGCCAGTTTTTAGCCGGGGAATCAGAAGGAAGCCCCTGATTAGCAAAGCCAGATTGCAAGAAAAGCACGAAGTTGCCTGGAGGCACTCGGCAGAATCCTAAAATGTTTTTGCGTCATGGCCGTGACGGCGAGGAGACTTCGCTCCATAGCCGTATGAGCTCCATCACCCCGTTTTTCACGCGCCAGCCAGCGTAAGTCCCCCACTCTGTGTTGCCAGGGACCACATGATGCCAAGGAATGAGCAGCTTCTCTCCACTCACATTCCACAAAGCCACAACTGAGCAGATGGAAAAGTACAACACGCAGCATATGTCGTGCTAAAAAAAGACACAAAAGGTGTTTACTGAGGTTTGCCTGGGCAGATGACTGGTGACCGATCGGAAATGTGCGATTTATCGGAAAACAACACAACTGTGTTCTCTTGTTCCTTGACTGAGCGAGCTGTTGTGTTGAAGTGATGTCTCGGGCAGTTTACATTTGCAAGTGGTGGAAGTAGTGCTTGTATCATCTTTCAGCCCTTAATAGAAGCCATGTGTACAAAACAAATAAAAAAAAAATCTACTTTCTCTGCCTGGGTATTCCTAAGTATTTGCTCATAAAACGTCCTATAAATCTCCCAGCAGCATCCACATGGATTCACTGATTTTCATTATAAATAACATTTTCTGGGGAAATGAACCATGGCAATAAAGCTGACAAAAGAGTGTCAGAAAACACAGTTCCTTTATTGGTTAAAATGTTTTACAATTAAATGTTGGACAACAGTGGTTGGCGGGCAGTTTCAGTGCCTTTCGCTGGTTTGCACAAAGAAAAGTATCAGAAATATTTACTATCCTTTATTCCTCCGTCAACTGTGCATTCAGTCGCAACTGATTCCAGCATAAAATCTGCGTAATCAAATGTTTTCATGTGAGCACGGCACAATTATATATTTTGCAACCTTTATGAGGTAGATTATGTCAACTGCACATTTAAGATATGTGAATCCATCCAATTTATATATTCATCTAAAATTGGTGCACACTCAACGTAGAGGCTTAATGGTTCAATAAACACTACTCAATGGACAAACCACATTGAAGAACTCTCATTTTGTGTTAATAGTTGCAGTTCAGTGCAAAAATAATTGGTGTGTGAAGTTCTACATAACTTGCCTAAATAGAGAACAAAACTGCCTCGTACATTTGTCAATTCTTTTCCATGACATTAAGGTGCCCCTAAAGTTCTTCCTATACTCAGAATTTCAGAAATAACATTGAAAAAAAAAATCATATCATGAAAACTGTAAGATGAATAACTGGTTAGGGTTAACGTGGTGCAGAAGAGGGTCAACACAGAAGTCGGGTGACTGTGAGAAGGGCTGTGAAAAAGGGCAGGATGGGGCGCAAACTGGGAGTTGCGCTGTTTTGTAGACAGTGCTGCCTGTTCTGGCCAATGCAACTTGCATACGCCATCACGTGAGGGATGTAGTTCTGCTCGTGGACCCCGTGCAGCAGGTGGGCCATGGGACCCTTGGCAAAAACAGCAACGTCTTCTCCACCGTGAGTCTCCATGACCAACGGAACAGCCGCCTGGGCCTGGTAGCTGTTTTCCTCTGAAAGACAGAACCACAGAAAAAATAGACCTAAGATATTGTTTTGTAACCCTGGGAGAAGAAAAGGAAGAGATAAAATAAAAATGTTTGCCTTTAAGTACTACATTGGCACTGTTAATCTTTAGGAATTACCCAATTTTGCTTCGTCTAAATGTTCTCGCTTAGTGTGGAAAAGCTAGCTGTTAGCGCTCAACTGGCTTGATTCCACTAGCTTTTTGGCTAAACCATAAAATGGAAAAGAGGTGGGCTACTTTGGCAACTGTTAGCAAGCTGTTTAGAGTCATTGGGTATCCCCATAAATTCCTTGTAAGGCACTAACAGCTCAAAAATGCTTACTAAGTACAGATTTTGCAAGAACCAAAATAATGCTAAAAGGAGACAATTACTTTAAAGGGCAGGAAAAGAACTGCTGCAATTTCATTTCAAGATATTTCCACGAGTACGGAGGCAGCCATACTGGCCCACCGTGTATCTACATTTAACACAAAACATGGATCTACTTCGAGTTCCGTGATTTCACCCAAACATCAGTGATAGAACAAGAAATGCATGGCATCAAATGAGAAATCGGAAAACAAGGATTAACAGTCAGAAACACAAATAGGATTCATTTTCAGCGCCAGCAAACATAAAAGCAAACAGTTCTTAATCCCCCGACCCCTGACCCACCAAAAGTTCTTTTCAAAAGAACATAAGGGTTTATATTCCAGACACTACTAGAGCTCAAACACATACACCATCAATCTACTGAGCACTGCATGTACATGGAAAATTGTTATTTACATCACATTCTCTCGCAGGCAGCTATAATCTTAACATGGCAGCAATCATCTGACATTATTTAGCACCAGCTACAAACACAAAAAAAATCAAACATGTCATTTGGCGATCTGTAATTTGCAGTCTGCCCTCAATTGCGCGCGCAAAGCCAATTTTACGTCCTTTCCTAAACCACAATCTACAGCAGGTACTAAAGGAGCAGAGCACTGTTCGTCCTTGCATGAAAGAATGTAATCCTTCGCTTGAAATTGCTTTTTTTATGACAGTATTTCAAGAGAAAAATTAAACAGGAGTGGTGTTGGCTGAGCTTTATTTTTAACCGAAATCTTTTTCTTTCAACAAGAGCCCAACCCCATTTCACTTACGGAAGTTAATGGTGGAAACGTTTTCCCTGGCGCCGTTAACAATTTTGTAACCTGGCCCATTCCCGTACAGGATGGAGGTAAATGGTTTCTGGTCAACATCACTCAGCGCTGGGGCCAGACCTGTGATTGAAGTCAGAGCGTGCAATGAAATGAAACACATTTACATTCTGAAAAACAATTTTTAAAAAACAGATAATATATAGGAGGGTGGGGGGGGGTGGAGGATCAGCAGTAGCACATACCAAATATTGAGTTTCCCCGCAGGGTGTAGCCACCAAAGTTAAACATATGAGAGTGGTCTGCAGTGACGACCGTCAGCGTGTCATGGACGCCGGTCAAGAGGCCTGCCAGGCCGATGGCTCTGTCCATTTCCACAGCTTCATGAAGGGCATGCTTGGCCTTGCCCTCATGATGTCCATGGTCAATACGTCCCCCTGGTAGATATTACAAATTAGCCAAGTTGACCCACAGAAACAGAAAAGATTTATATGATATGTCTTTTTCTATCTCATATTGTATCTCTTTGTAAGTGACGTGTATTGTATGTGTTTTGTGGAATGCAACTCTGATTAAAAAAAAAATGTGTCCACTCAAGTATAATAAGTAATGTGTCCACTGCATGTCAAGCCTATTATAAGAGCTTTTTTTTTCCTGAAGTTGATTTTACAGGAATGGTGGAGTAGCTTTGTGGTAGATTCCATAAGCCAATACAAGAATTTAATGGGAAGAACATAAATTCCTCTTTGGGAAAAGAAACAAACTCAAGTCTTGCGTCAAGATGCATCGGTGAAAATGCTCAACTAATGATAGAACCATCTGCATCAGAAATATGACCATTGGCTTCTGTTTTTGAGGAAAACGATATCCAGTTTCAATAAAGTTCCGCTACTGCAGCATTTGAACTGCGGCCACCATTGTTCAAAAACTTGCAGCTGGTTTCCTGTTTTCATGGCCCTCCTTATCTCTGGCCATTGCCTCACAATTACAGTGTTCATATTTCTTGATATGCTAAAAATAAATAAATAAATAAATAAATAAATAAATAAATAGTCAGATAGGAGCTTTCCAAGATAGGTCTGGGACAATTCAGACCCAGCTGCTTGACATGGAGGCACAACCAACCTTCTACTAGCAGGTAAAATCCATTTGGGTTCTTCCTCAGAATCTTAATGGCCACCTCTACCATCTCTGTCAGCGAAGGGTCGGTCTCTCTGTTCCTCTCCAAGTCGTACATCATGTCCGCAGGTTCAAACAGAGCTGCGAGAAGCAGGAGCCATAATTGAAGGTGAAATAGCAGCCTACA
Organism: Nelusetta ayraudi; assembly: GCF_046127955.1. Lineage (NCBI taxonomy): Eukaryota > Metazoa > Chordata > Actinopteri > Tetraodontiformes > Monacanthidae > Nelusetta > Nelusetta ayraudi. The sequence goes on along the minus strand of NW_027466067.1, from coordinate 6,475,461 downwards.
GAAAATGCACACACCCACCAGTCTTCATTTGCACTTCAATTAGAGCTCCATAATGACAACGCTGGCAGGGAACTCACCCAATAAGTAATCCACATTGTTGGGGTTCATTGATAAAAGCTGCTGCTTGTTCCACACATATTGGCCTTTCTACGCATTAAAAAAAGAGAGTAAAACCATAGTCTGACTTATAGTGCAGTCCCTTTGAATTTCTAAGTATGCAAATGTAATTGCGAAGATAAAAAGGGCGCAGCGAAATGCTGAGGAGAGACGAGAGAGGGGGAAACATACGCTGTCCTTTTTTTTTGCAAGCCACTCGTTCACAAGATATCTCCCGTCTTTCCGTGTGCCGTTGTGCTTGCCGACATTGGGGTACTCGACATCGGGCATGTTTTTCGGGTACATGTACTTCCTCCCACCACCCATAACCACCTGCAGAGTCACAGCGCAGAAAGAGATGATTATAACCGTTGCACTCACCGTAACACGGCTGTGCGAACAGGTTGAAGGAGTGAAGGTTTCAGAGCAGAAGCAAAACAAACAGTCGCAGTGGCAATGTTTAACTTGGTGAGCAGACAGAGTTCAGGACTCATCCTTCCATATGTCTAATTTCTTTTACCGACTATTTGCTTCTTTTGCACTCAGAGTGGGGGTGGAAGGGTGCTGGAGGTGGTCCAAGCTGTCTTTGGGCAAGGACAGGGCACAATCTCACGACATTTTCGCACAATATTTTCTTCTTTTTTTTTTTATGGATGAAGTCGCATAACATTAGGTTTCCTTTGGCAGACATGTACTTTATTGCTATTGTACTTTACTGTTAAGTAAAAAAAAAAAAAACAGCAAGTCTTTGGGAATTAATACTCTTGTCTGATGAGATACTCCAGGATTTACATGACTAAACAACCACCCAAGCCTGCTTGGACACAGTGACTTGATCTTGCTCTGACCTTTGACCATAGTGGGGAAACATGACTGACTCCGCTTGTTTACTGTTTCCTCCGAACGTCTGCAGAGCAAAACACCTGCTTCACAAGCACAGTCGTATGACTCTTGCTGTACATCACCGCCACCATCACCCTGGTTATTACAAACACTGGGGACTCCACCTTGTCCACTCACCTTGTGTGGACAAGGTTGGCAAGGTCAACTGAAGTGGCTGCTTCAGAATGACGAAGAAACCCACAGAGGAGCCGCGATGTGGCCTTCAGCAAGCACACACTGATTCTATAATTTTCCCCACAACAAAAGAGTTTTCATTTTTGAATTGGTGGCCTACCAGGAGCTCCAGCTCAGATCTTAATGACCAGGTGTGTGCAAAGACACTCACATCGTCATCAGTTTAACCGTTTAACCAACAGCATTGTCAATCTGGACTGGGATAGAAAACTGAACGTGGTTGTGACTTGTTGTTAACCTGTTTCTAACGAAGCTGCCCATGTAGTGGATAGACTCCAGCAGCCTGTCTGTGAGTGCAATATGAATTGCAATTAAAATGTAAAAAAATAAAGTAAAATAAAAAATAAAAAATAGATGGATGTTTGCAAGGGAAGGTTGATTTCCACAATAACCAAAGTTCTATAATGGCTTGTGGAAATGGGTTTTCACTGGAAGAACTTGACAGGTTGTTGCAAAGGTTCAGCTGACATCAAGCCACCGCAGCCTTGGCAAATGAATCCTGAAGGAGGCTCACTGACTGTCCATTCAGCTAAGACTATAAAAAATTGACTTCATAATTTCAAAGTATTTTTTTTAGGAGTCCATCACATAAACAGGGTCATTGCCGTGTTCATGTTCACATCCAGACGTCACCTGTTCCTAAAATGAACACCAATTTGCATTCATTTGGCTTGTTTCAACATCATCAAATCGCTGACGTAAAAAGCTTTACCAAATAAATACCCATCACAGAGCTGCCTTCTGGATATTGCCCAAATGACCTGAAGTAAACTAATAACTCTGACTTAAGCTCACTTAGGTAAAGCTGTTTTGACTCACATCGATATTGGGAATGTTTTCAAACAGCTGTCTGGCAATGTCCTTGCAACCAGCTTCCACGGCCTCAGCTGGCATCTCGTTGTCGGAGTACCAGTCCCTGTCCACGCTGTGGGCGTAAGAAGCACTGGGGGTTGCGTGGTTGACTCGTGTTGTTGTCACAATTCCCACCGACTTGCCTGGAAGTGGACAAACACATGCACAACGTTTTGGATTTCAGGACGAGAACATTGTTTTTCTTATGAACAAAAAATTACAAATACATTCCATTCTTTTAATTCTGGCGCCTTGTGTGTTTTTCTGATGGCCTTCTCGAAGAGAGAGAACACCAAAGGGAAACTCTGTTTGGTATTACTCAGACTTTATTTGCAGTGGGAGTGTGTCAGTTTGGCTAAAACAGAAAGTGATTTTAGAAGTTGTTGTACAATGCATTTAGTTTGCAGCCAACGTCTTGGGAAGGTAAAGCAGTTGTTTTGTATGCAATAGTAAATCTCGGTTATTACCTATTCCCTATCGTTTTTTTGAAAACATAAATTAACGAGGAATGAATTGTGGTGCTGGTAAAAACAGCAATTTTGTTGTGTAGTTCAGGGGCTCCGGAAAAAAAACATTCACATTTTTTTTTCTGGTCCAAAGAACAAATTTAGTAACCCGTCGACAAATATTTAAAAGCATGTAAATTGGGTTCAGCTAATAAATGTTCTTGGGTTCAAAAAAAACTTTGCAGCAGTGAGCAGTCTTGGTAAAGACGTAATGAAAAACATTTTTGTATTTTTTATCAACGTGCAGGTTAGCTTCGCCCTGTTATGCTCCCTCTGTAACAATTTGAATTTCTCTTTATCTGACACCCTTCAACTTATAGACAGAGTTTCTCTATAGCACAAACGCACACACGCTGTGCAAGCAAGACCTGACCTCCCTCTAACCTGAATTTATCTCCAAGCACACCTTTTGAAAATCCCCGGTTCTCAGTCCGCCCACATCTCTGTCTGACCCTGTGTCTTACCTTTTATTTCACTGTCTTTAAAGGGTTTTAGTGGACCATGATTCACCCTTGAAACACTCAAGTAGTCTCAAATGGAATCAGTTGTCACTGGCATACTTTTCATAGACATCTTATGAGGCTCTGTGTTGTGTTGTAGTCCCATTTGAAGTATAAACTGATAACTAAATGAATTTCCCACAAACAAATGTGTTGGTTTGATGGGTTTTGTTATTCAACAATCATACTTCTAGCTGTTATTGTTGCTTGTTTTCTTTTTTGGAGAAAAAACATCTCGGAAAAATAAACCCAGAAACCTTATGTAACTCCATTGAAATGGCTGAACAGAGAATTTCCAAGCAACAAAAAGTTGTTCTGGATGGAGAAATCATTTTTGTGTCATTTCTTTCTTCATCAAAAGAAATAGTTGATTGTAAGTTTGCCGATCATTACTACAATATATTGACTTATGGACTATTTTGGCAGTAGTCACCGAGACCGAAGACAATGTTAACCTCATTGGTTGTCAACTCATATGCCATGCCAGCTGGGGGCACTGTGTCAGCGGCAGGAGTGTCATACTCGCTGTTACAAATCAATGATTTTAAGGAAGAGACACGTGAAGCGTTGCTTTGATCGTTTGACAGCTTCATGCTTTGGTTTCAATAGAACCCCATTGAAACAATTCTTGTCAATCATAAACACCCTGAGGAGAACTTTAGCTCAAAGGATGAACTGCTGATTTATTCAGAGTAAAAAAAAACAACAACAACAACAAAACACCATACTCCGTTCACGAACACTTCAAAGCCACTGCTTTGAGCAACAATGTAGCAACAGCGGCAACCGTGATAAGGTTTACGCAGAACTGAAACACACAGCAACAGTATTGAAATATGTAAGACGTCAAAGGAATGTTGATCCAAGCAACCTAGTTATAGGAGTAGAATACAATCTCCGTATCATATGAGACTCACACTTGGTGTTTGTGCGATTTGGACCTACCTGCATCTTTGGCCCATTTGAGGATGGAGGTGACCTCGTTGCCCTTGGTGGTGTTACACTGGGCTCGGACAGCAGCTGCGGTCACTCCCACCGTGCCTTCGTTAGCTTTGACCCCACAGAGGAAAGCTGTCGCCGTACCAGCACTGTCTGCCACCTGCGCGTTAGTGTTGTACGTCTGTGGAGTTGCAGAAACAGTGACGCGCAGTCAAGTGTTAACCGCTATCACTTGTATGGGTTTACTTAATGTGGCATGTATGTGGTTTGCATGTTACTTGGGATGCAAATTGCTATATCTATTTCCTCTCATGTCCACAGCGTGGTGGCTATTTTTGGTTAGAATTCTGACTGCCAGCAGTAAAACAATGTATTTCATTACATCTCTTCATATATCACAAAGGCTTAATGCATCTAAAATCATGTGTCTGTCCAGAAGGCAAGTTGGTGTGAGTCAAAATTGATTGTTTTTGGAATTTGTTGAGTGGTATGTTGTGTTATCTTAAAAATCAATACAAATCTTTTAAAATAAACCTGTGACCCCTAACATGACAATCAATGACCATGATTTTTTGTGATTTTCTGTCTTTATTTCTTTTTTAGAGGGCCATTACATTGATCAATACATTGTTCCACTCAGTATATAAAAAAAAACAGTAACCGAGTCAGACCTTGGCCAAAGACACAAAGGGGAAGCGCTCCATCTCCAGCTGTGTCTCCTCTCCGCTCTGCCCGCTCAGCTGACCCTTCAGTATCCGAGCGGCTGTTACTGTTGGCACGCCCATCCCTAAACACCAAGAACAGGTCGCCCTCCATCAACCCCAGACAGGATATTTTCAAAATCAGAAGAATGGTTCCTCCTAAATAATTACATTGATGATAACATAAATTGTTGCTTCACTGAAGGCGCAAAGAGGAGAGCAAAGTTGAATAGACCTTTAAGGCCACGGGAAGAGGGAGGCGACACAAATCTTTTGCACACATGTCCAACATTGGTCCTGTTTTTCCCCTCCTGAGGGGGGTGAAGTTGGGGACAAAGTTTGGCTTTACTGGCAAAGCTGGACCTGCCTCCAGTGGAAACAGTTTACTGCGCAGCTGAGACCTAATGCCTCAGCAGGACGTGTAAATCCTTTTCCACTTTCTCAACTGCTCTCTGTCATCATCTCACTTTTCTTGTCCGTTCTTTGTTATTTATCAGCTACACCAACATGATCATGCATGCAGGAGGGTGCAAGAATGTCCCGATGTGAGAAAAAAACAGAGGCCCAATGGAGTGTGAAGGCGATTATGCAACCAATCACAGCTGTAGTGCGAACACACGACCATGAGGCTATCAGCAGCGCTAGTTCACCTTGCGTGTTTAATGAGGTTCATTCCTACACGGTTACTAAGTCTGACATCAGCGAAACTTGAACTTCTGGCAGCGCCAGACCTTCTAAAGTTGGAATTTAACCAACTGTTGCAGGCATTCGGACCCTTTCTCAGCCTCTGTGATGCTAATAGCTCAGAAGCATCAATTCAATTAGTAAAAATGTCAATGCAAAGTCATCTGTGCAAACAATCAGTAACGCTGACAGCAAGGCTCACTTTACTGCACAATTAGTGCATTTCCATAAACCCTTTGAACGCACATGAGGAAGAAATTCACATTAGATTCGCATTCTTTTATGTAAAAAAACTGAAAAAAATAATTTAACAAATTTTAAACTTGCTTCAGGTGCATAAACAGGTTTGCAGAGTAAACATCCAGTAGCCATGAAACGCTGTACTGTTTTACGCAGCCTCCTTGAATCGCATTAAATTCATTTCAAAACCAATATTTCAACGTTTTGAAATGATTAGAGCCCATTCCTGCTTGCAAAAATCTCGAATGACAGACTGAAAAGGCTGATCATCATCTTATCTGAACTTGATACGCAACAAGGAGGAGGAGGCACCTATGAGTCAACACACTGTAATGACCGACTTTACAGATGTCATTGCTTTTTTTATTGGCACATTTCAATGCATGCTGCTTCATGAGCGTCTGTTACAAAACACATTTAAGTGACTGTTTTTCCCCCACAACTCCCTCTCAGCTCGTTGTTTTTTCCTTCTCCTCTGCAAAGGGATACTGACACATTGTGCCACTCATCTCGGAGCAGTAAACACTGAGACAGGCTTTGAAAGGAGGCGGAGGCGGGGGAAACCTCGTGAACCTGTGCGGCGTGCACGGTGTGCATATAGAGCGGGCCCGACTCTGCCGTCTATTCTCCAGAGGGACTTCACAACATTTCAGGAAATGTATTTCCCCCCCTGCCACAAATCAATCAACTCAGGACGCTCATTACGGCTTACCGTCTCCCAGGAAGAAGATGAGATTCTTTGCGATCTTCTGATTGAGAGTCTGTATGGTCAGCGCGTTCTGCAGGGTCCGCTGGGCCCAGTCATTCCAAAACTTGGGATCTTTTTCTGCCTCTGTGCGTGACGACAAAGCAGACAAACTTGGCTTGTAAAAATGCAAGACGACGCTTGAAGCGCACCTATCTTAATTTGCTCCCATGTGGCTACAAGGGAGTAATCACACCTAGGAATGGGAGATCCTGTTATTTTCTTGATGATAGAGAATTCAACCCGGGGAGCGGTTAAAAAAAAAAAAAAAAGAAACATTCACAACATTCAGAAAAAGGAAGCCAAAATTAAGGTTCCCTCAAAGGACTCCTAAAATTATACAACCTTAGGAAACTGTATTGTTGAATAAACTTCTGTTGTAAACTGAGACCTTTTTTTATTCATCAATATATATGTGGACTTACCAGGGAACTGTGGCTTCTCCAGACTGGCCGCAACGAGGCAGGACCAAGTGACGAGCGCTACTGTCACCTTCATGGTGTCGCGTCTGTGAGGCTTTGAGGTGTGTCGTAGCTGATGACTTTATACCGTGCCGCTCTCAAAAGGCTGAGGGAGGCTGTCTGCAGCCGCACGCTCGGCTAGCGGGGGGGAGAGAGGAAAATCATACACACAGCAATTAAGTTGGTGTCATCCCGTCACACGCCAGCCAACTGGTTTAATATCTATTTACAACTCTCGGCTTGTGATTTGCAGCTCAGGTAGCCGCCCTGTAAGTCACCAGTGCAGTCGGTTTGGAGCTGGGAACTCAAGTTTTCTCAATGTCCCAACAGCTGTGGCCCATTTGGATTCACGGCAACCTCCTCATACCAGGTTTTCGCTGGTACGAGGATGCTTTATCTTCATTTGTTTGGATTCGGTTTGGCCACAGAATTTCAAATATGTTTGCCAACAAGGCAGTGGAAATATTAGCCTTTCCTTTGTTGCATTTTCCTCTTTCTTTTATACTTCCTACCAAGCGGTAAAAACATCAAGAAACTAAGATTGCAAATTAAAGCTTTAGAATTGGCAGAGATGAGGAAAGACCAAGAATCCGTCCCAATTTTCTCAGCTTTAGAGTCAAGAATAAAGAAGGAAAGAAAAGGACTTACAGAATTAAACCTAAACTGATGATTGAGGGACTCCTTTCATTCCAATTGGCTTCTCAGGCAAACATAGTAAATGCAAGGAGGTAAAAAAGCTCACGCAACTTGCTGCTTCCATGTCATCAAGCCTTTGAAATGCATTTCTTTTGTCGGCCCTCAGCCTTGTGTCAGTAGTAATAAAGTGGTTGCTCTCAGCCCACCATCAGGCCTAAGAGCAGGAGCAGAACGTGGGGGATGGCAGGACGTGGGGGTGGGGTGGCTTGGAGTTAAGCGGGCGGCTTTTGCCTTGAATGCAAGTCGTCACAACAGGGGCCTGATGGGTCCCAGCCAGTCAAGCTTTCATCTATAATTATCCACACCCTCCTCCTTTCTTCGCTGTGCTTATGGTCAAGGTCGTTTTAATTGGATTGAGCTACAACACCAAGAGGTTTTAAGGGTCTGAATAAAGCCGATTAACACCGAGTGATTGACAGGGTACGTCTCCGTATGGAGAAAAAAACCCTCTATATTCCAATAATCAACCGCGCTGAAGGTAGATTTTGTTAATAAAACAAGTGTGAGGTTGTAATCAAACGCCAATTAAACAGGATTTCAATCCATCTTCCAGTTTGCCAACAGTTGTTGAACCAGACATCTGACATTAAAAAAATAGACATCAATTCTCCAACTCGCAAAATACAACTTAGTCAATCACCTCAAAACACTTCGGACGCAACAGACAAGTCCAAGTTCGCCCACGCATGGATGAATCGGTAAATATCACAATAAACCGTCAATCATCGATGTCGCTTGGAGCAGCAGTTTTTCCGAGACGTCGGCCAAGACGCGCTTAAAATCTACCAGGTCCACCGAGGGGCAGTGAGCTGGCCAGTCTGCAGGTGAAGTAGCAAAGCAGAGCCAGCAGAGCCACCAGCAGGATGCCAGTCAGGGCTGCAGTCAGGATCACATGGACTTCCACTTCACTCAAGGCGTCCCCAGGCATGCTCACGCACGTCTATCTCACAACCCAGCAGGTGTTTGTTTTGTTTGTTTTTAAAAAAAAAAATTAATAACGCTTGTAAATAATGCCTGCCTCCGCCCTTCGTTTTCTCCTGGCTGTGATGCTGCTGTAATCTGAAGCAACTCACTCCCATGTGCCACTCCGACAAATAGCAGCACCCCAGGAAGGATTAGGCTGTTCAATTATGCTCAGGGATGGAGAGCTGGAAGGTAGAGGCTGCGATTAAAAAAAAGAAAAAGAAAAAAGAAAGTCGCACCTCTGCACATGCCTGGTGCTGCGCCACGGTAGCACAAAGATCCCTTTTCTGTCTCGGCCCACTCTGATGGTCAAGTACACCAAATAACAGTTGCCAAAAAAGGGAACTTGGTTTGCTTCTCACACAAAGCTGCCGGATCCAGGCGTTTGAATGCATGCAGAATAACCCATGAGAGAGACACACACACCCCCGACAGCTCACAGACCTATTTGAGCGCAGAGCTCATGCATTGTAAAACAGGATTAATTTGATGAAAATGTAACAACAAACTGCAACATTACTCCATGGAGTGGACCGTGGCACAGAACTGTGACAAACCTGCACAAACTCAATTTGCATTACAAAACGAAACATTTTTGAATAAAGGATGACATGAACGCATGGAACCCTACATGGATTGTTAAAGCAATGCCAGTGTAAAAGGGCAGGCAACAGTGAGCAGTGCAAAAGAAAAAAAGTACTAACCTCGAACGAGCAATTCAGCAGTCAAATTGATACAGATGTTTGTTGTTGTTGTTGTTGTTGTTGTTGTTTTGTCTTTTTTAAATATCACAGTGGTAATTGGATGGTAGTTGAATCAGAGCTGTGCACCAAATCCCATCCAGGGGCGGCACACCGTGCTGCTGAAAAACGGGAGTTGTTCTCCTCTCCTCGGCGCAACAGTTGAATGTATCTCAGTATTTGAATCCCGCTCAGCTGCCTCGGCACCGGCTTTAACTCAACATTCAGAGCGCATACCAGGAGGAGCGATGCAGAAAATGCAGGATGTCCCCACAACTACATTGCAACACGGAGTTTCACCAACGGAACCTGTTGTGTTCCGTGGTGTGTGTGTGCGTGTGTGTGTGCGTGTGTGTACGTGTGTTTGTGTAGAGGGGAAGGGGATCGAGGCAAAAGCAAAGTTCCTTTCTTGTTTTACTTACTGCGAGAGTCGATATCAGGAGCAGAAAGGGGTAGAGATGGAGTGTCTGCAGCTCATTCAGTCCCGGGCAGAGGAGGCTCCGTGTGACTGCTCTCCGTTCCCTGGTCCGGTGGCGACAGAGGCTTGTGGGGCTCTGTGAATAACGGTCTGTACCCCCACGAGGTTGGTGGGGGGAGAGGGAGGAAAAACGCTTTAGAAATAGCCTGACTATGCCATGTTGCCGCCGTGCAGGGTTAAATAGACCGAGAGCGCCGCCTGCCGTTTGAGTGGGGAACTGCTTGAAGGACGGCGCACCCGTGATTATAGGACTGTGATAAACGGTGTTTTAAGAACAGCAATTACACGTCTTATGTGAAGCTTATGTTTTGTTTTGTCTTTTCTCTTTGTCTTTTCTTAATCTTGTTAATGTTTTATTCTTATCCTTAATCTTACTCTTTAGAAGAACTAGTGTGATAAGAATTAAAATATTACTACTAATAATAGTAATACTCATGTTAGTAGTGATATTTCATTCATTCATTCATTCATTCATTCATTCAGTCAGTCAGTCAGTCTTTTTATCCATTATTCAAAACCATGTTCCATGGCTCTCTCCGTCTCTGCGTGGGTTCTCTCCAGGTACACTGGCTTCCCACACGGTCCAAAGATGTGCACATTAGACAAACCTACAGCTCCGAACTGTCCGTGGGCGTGAGTTCTCATGCAAATCGACATCTCCGATTTGCTCCAGCAGCCATGAGTGCATGGGTGGGTGGTGATATAAAAGGTATGGATGTTTGGATGGACGTCATACTACTGCAACTGCACGTCTGAAGGCTTTTCCATCGTTCAGAGCCATTTTGTCAGCACTCTGATTGAAAACTGCCTTTTAAAATAAAATGCCACGTCACAAAGCAGAGTGAAAAATGCGTGTTTGGATATTGTTTTCCCCCCACATGAAACACAGTAACTTTACAACTAAGTTTGCTGTTATTATTGGATACCGTTATGTTCTCATCATCATCATCATCATCATCATCATCATCATCATCATCATCATCATCACCATCAACATCATCATCATCCTCAACAACAACAACTATAGAGAAAAGTTTCAGAACTGCTGAAAGGACTTTAAAAAAAAAAAAAAGGATGCAGGGGCAGAACACAAACTGAAGATGGCAGTCATGTTACTCTTTGACAGCTGCAACTGTCATTCGAAAAAAAAAAATAAACATGTTTTGAAGTCAGACTGCAATAAAGTATGATGAATCCCCACAATCACAACTAATGACACTTCTGAATTTATAAAGAAAGCAGTGAGAGCAGCTGAAGGCATAGTCCTCGAATACTTTCTTCTTGGAAGAAAAAATATATTAATGTTTTTATCATTACAGTCAGCACTATTTATTTAGTAATAATCACGGACAGAATGTTTTTTTTTTCCCAAGCCTCGCCTTTTCCCAAGTCTCCAGGTTAAGGGAAATATATCCTAGGAAATGTATGTTGTTGTTTTGGTTTTGGTTTTTGTTTTTATATTAATTTAAAAAAAAAAAAAAAAATATATATATATATATATATATATATATATATATATATATATATATATATATATATATATATATATATATATATATGTGTGTGTGTGTGTGTGTGTGTGTGTGTGTGTGTGGAGACTCAGATGCATATCATTCCTTAAAACCTCTCCTTTAAAATGAGTAAAGGTAAAAATCAAAGCCAATTGTGTGCAAAAACTATAAACTATGAAATTAACCATTTACGTTGCTCTTTTCTTAACATTTATAATATCTCTGTAACCAAACTAGCTTGTTGGGGTTAGCATATTCTTAACTGGCAGAAGTTAAAACCTGAACCTCATTTTTTTTTGTTGTTTTTATTTAATGTGATTGAAAAAGATGTTGGTGTTTTGTTTTTTTTACAACACACTTTCGCTGGTCTGGTATATGATTATATTAAAGTAAAATGTTCTACGAATGGATTTTTAAGGGACCACACGAGTTGAAATATACAATTGTGCTCCAAGTGTGTTCTCATACTGTCAGTTTTAATTGTGTGTTTACGTTACACGACATCTATTACGGTATCACTGCCTTGAGTGATAGTGAAGTGAAAGCTGCCTCTTAACCGTGTAGCGAAGTGAGAGCGCGCACTTCCGGGTTAACGGCGCAACGGAGGAAGTAGCGGAGGGATGGGAACTATCTTGACAGAGAGGCTCTGTGTCCCTGGTCGGCTCGACTGGCTCGCTGTCCCAGCTCAGAGCGCACAGCGTGAAGGCAGTGGCAGCGACGTATCTGACGGAAAGCACGGTAAGACAATTTGTCTCTTAAAGTTTGCTAAATAGGAAACCATGTAAAGTTATGTATACGTGTAGTTAGTAATTCTACTGGGGATCATGACAAAGTAGCACTCGTCACAAATTCAACGTTTCAGTTGTTGTTGCTTTTGCTGTCGCGTTTCACTATCGTTTACATTTTAAATAAAGTTTTGTTTTAAACTAACATCCCCAGTTTGCCTAAACATGTGGGGAGTTCCGGTATTTTGTTTTTTAAATAACAGTTTATGATTCATTATTGAATATACCTTAAAGTAAGGGACACCTTTACGAGTTCTTTTTCTTAACGAGTTGTCAATTTCATGCTGTCAGAAATGTATCTTTGTCTTTGTTTTCTTTTCGCTCTGCGTCAGAACTTTCCCCGCGTGAACCCACTTTTGAGTGTGGTGAACACGGACCCACACTTATGCGTCTGCATCGAGTCCAACCAACTCCTGCCAGTAGAAGCCCGTGGACAAGTCAGCTTCACGTACATTTGCTTGATTTTAGTAGTTTAGTAGTGGTTAGTGTTTAGTAGTTGTTTGTACAAACATTTTCCATGTGGTCCTCTGTTTGGGACAGACAACTAAACCGTTCCTGAAAGAGTCAGTTCTTTAGCCCTCCCCAAAAATTGAGCAATATTTTTCAACATAAACCAGCAAATATCAGAGTTTGAAACACATTATCAATCAGTTGATCTCCCAAAACAAAAACCTTAAAAGATTGCCAAATATCGTCTAGTTGTGCTGTTTTTTTTTTTTTTTTTTCTTCGCTTGGAAGACTAGGTCTGTTGAAATTAAAGTCTAAATGGATAGCAGCGGTTGGATGTCGTGATACACCTCCAGCTCTCAATCTGACTGTGCCAGTTTTGTTTCCTAAATGTGAATTGCATCATTTCCGAGTCAGCTTGGCAAAACATTAAGTCTCTTGTTATTACATGCAGACAATCTCACCTTGTTACTGTTTTGTTTCATTACTGTTTACATATTCTAAGAGAAAAGACCAAGATCCCTGCACTGTTTGTCTGGCTACTTGTGCTGTAGCATAGGTATATATAGGTATAGGTATGGTTTTCCTCATGCTCAATCCTGTAAATTTTAACCAACTACCTACATTGAATCGGAAATACATTTAAAGGATTGTGAATTTAAAATGAAACTTAAGTGTTTTTCGAGGCTTAGGTTTGTCATTTTGTTGCATGATTTCTTTGAGCTTCTTCCATAGAGTCTGATGGTTTGGTAACATCATAGGGAACTGGAGCAGAGAGTCAATACAGGAGTTATTCATTACCTAGGTGTGACTGTAAATATGCTACATGCTTCCCCAACAATTTCTCTAGTGCCATGTAAACGCACTGACTGTGGGAGAGGTAGTCTCTTATCTGCCTGGACCTTGGCTCTAAATTGTATTGTAAACAAGCCTCCATGTGCCACACTAATCCTGGTCTCATGCTGAAAAAGGGTCAAGACGGGGGACCTGCAAAAATCTCAAATGTGATTCATGGCAAATTGCGAATTAGCTGCTCCTGTGACGTTTGCCAGGGCAGGGTGATTGCCAGTTTTACTGGCGTCTAATTCAGAACACCTCTAAACATGTTGAGGAGGAGCTGCTGACCCCAGTCCTCCAGTGAGCAGGAATGCGAGTCATTTCAGTTATGCATATGTGAGACGAAAGCACTTTATTTTATTTGCATGTCTAAAAATAAACCAGAAGTGTGATGATTCTGGTCAACATCCATTGGCTTAGTCAAACAATCCCACTGCAGAGTGGGGAAAAGTCTGGGAAAGCAGCTTATTTTTTCATGTTAACACTCCACTATCAGGGTGTTTTCAAGGAAACACATTTGCGAGGAGGAAGAAAAAAAACAGGAAAAAAAAAGTAAACCAGTTTCCAGAACCCCATCTCAATGTCAGGAGTCAGGAGCTGGCCTCGTGAGACAACCTTGTCTTATCTGTGGCCTTGTAGGAACAGACACAGTCGCCACAACAATAGAGATATCCAGAGCGGCTAACGACTGTATTAATGAATTTCCTTGTGTTGAGTCATCATCCCTCTTGGCTGGAATTAATACACGGAACGTGCCTGCAGGCGCAAAAGTTTTTAGTGCTTTAGTGGTTTAGGCATGTGGTTATGACCTGGCATACAGGTCAAAGGGCCAAACAGCTGGCCGCATGCAAGATGGTGTGCTATGCTGTGTAATCCTGAGGTTATAATCAAAGCCCTGCACCTTCTCTGCATCTTTGTATTTTTTCAAGTGAACCTTTGACTTCAGTCGTCCTCTTGGCCATTAAAATAGAGTCAACTGTTTGCGTATGTTCATGAGGAGGAAGTTATGTTTGGCTGCTGTTTCTTAACTTGGCACACCAGATGGAACACTCCCCGATTCCTTTGGGTTTACCAGAAGTATCCATCCAGGAAAGAGCCCACGGAAAACATTTGAAAAGTGGAAGGTGACTGGACAAGCTCTGTCTGGTTGACCAATCAGATTTTTGCAACATTAGCTATATGCCACCACCCCGTGGCAGACTGCCATTCGCTGTAGTGTTTCATGGACCTCTTGCCAAAACCAATCAGGAGGAAAGTTAAACAAGTGCGACCTCGAGTGCTATTTTTGACCCTCTCATGATGTGAAAATGTCGTTCACTTCTGATTAAACTGCTGCTCTTTCACGGAATCCATTGTTTATACATTCTGAGTAGCTTCTTCTTCTGTGGTTTTCCAGAGAAGCTTGGAGCTGTCACTTCCCGATTCCATAGCTCCTGCAACAAGAAACACAATCAGTCTGGTTAGGGAAACCAATTTTACCTTCAATTATTTTAAGGTAGATTGAAAGCGCTGTCCGTTGGAAATTCTTGCTTGCAAATCGGGGTGATCTGAAGCAATTTCCTTATGGTCGAGCCCTCACAGGGCCTGAGACGACAACAAGTTATTTGGATTTCAAGGTCACGTAATCATAATTATGAAGTGAGACACGGAACACAAGGCTTAGATTGTCACTTGGCTGGTCTTTTGGCCCGTTGTGTTTAATTGCTGTTCCTCTGTGGTCTGAAACCACATCTTCACCGAGCATCTGACTGGCTCACCACAGCGGTTTTGACCGAAATGCCTCCCCACGTACACAGAATTTGTTTACTGGCAGTTTGCATCAAGGCTGACCGTAAATCACCTGTAATCTCCTTCCTCACACCGATGTCCCGTCAGCGGCAGTCTTTCCTTTTGTTCCCGTTTTTTCTCCTCGTAAATACTCTGCTAAACGCAGTTCCCAATCGACAAACACAAACGATTGCCAGTTGCACTTGGGGGAATGCCCCATGAAGCAAACAATTGTCGGCTTTGTAGGACCAGTGACGAAATTGCTGACGCATGTTAGTGGTTTTACAGCCTCCCCCAAAGGACGTGGCCCCGTGCCTTTTCCATGAACCATGATATCTAGACCCCTCCTATCATCGTTCCTTGGGAAAACTATTGATGTGAATGTCACTCAAGTATTTTTTTTTTTTTTTTAAAGAATTCCCATTTGAAGCCACCAAAGCTTTCACTTGCTGAAGTTGTATCAAGTTACAGCAAGATGACACAGGACCTTTGAGATATCGATGAAATTTTAAACATCATCGTTTTGAGCAGTGGTGTAGTTTCGTTTATTAAAGGGGGAATACTCTGATTTTTTTCCTCTTCCCAGGCTCGTACACATCTGTCCCGCAGCAGCTATTTCATAAAAACACAAAACAAGAACCACCATCATACTCAGTAATGTATAAGGTATCCAGCATCCACATATGAGTGAGATCACAAAAGATTATGTACTGTCTAAATGTAAATGTACTGTAAGCAACATAAGATATATAACATTTACAACTGGACTTTAATTTACTGACGAACAGCAGTCACGAGACAAATTTGTTAAAATAAAGAAAAATGAATAAATAATTAACACACATACATAAAAAAAAAAACGCTTTGGCATTTAAGTGCAAAAACTGGTGCAAACACAAATCAATTTTCTGAAGCGGCACTAAAGCAATGGCTGACTCTCAAACAGATCCGAACATGCTGTAAGACATCCTCTTAATCACGTTCTTAAATGGGAAATGGAACGTTGTACTGATGCGTTTCTTTGTGCATATTTTAGTAGTTGTACGGTAATTCAGAACATTTTCTAGTGGTTTTACGGCATAAACCTGTGTATCACGTAGACCACACCACGGCTTCTGAGGATTCGGTTAGAGAAGTGATTTTGCGTTCACATCTTAACACAGGCACGAAACATCAAGGACACATTTCCGTTAGAAATGTTTGATATTAGTCACTCAATATTATTGGAACAGGAAGGGGAAGGCAGGCAGAGAATTGAGTCGGGATGTGTTTATATGTGTGTGGGTGCAGCAAGTGCAAGCGTAGACCTCAATGCCAGGAAAGTGCTAAAGAGTGTGCACCCACGCGTAGGAATGTGTGTTTGTGTGTGTGTGTGTGTATGTGTGTTTGTGTGTGTGGCACAACTGCACGGTCTGAGACCAGACGATTTTGTTGCCCTCCATTGTGAGTCAACTTGGGCCACACACTCGAATCAGGAAATTTTGGTCTGAGTAATTCAGGAAGCAACACTTGTTTTGTTATCATAATCACTTCATCGGCTCCATGTAGAATTTTGATGGAGAGCAAGTGCATTGTCCTGGAGCTTTTTGCCTTTGTGTTTGTGTGGGCTTGTGTTTGTATCTGTGTGTGTGGGAGACATCGATATCCTCCATTATTCCTTCTTTGGCTCTGGGCTATGGGTCAGTGGAGGTTTTATGTAACTGAAAGTGTCCTAAAAACAAATGACGCCCACTGACCTCCGCCCCTCCTCCACCCCTCTCTGTCGCTATCCATCGTGTGTTCTGTTGTGACTTCACTGGCTGGGTCACTGGCTGGTTTAAGCTGCTGTACACTTACCTAGTTTTTAGGCCATTATTTGAGCTGCACAACCCATTTTAGAGAAGAGCTGAGTTTCGCTTTTTTATCAGGCATCACTAGCTGCGTTTCCATTACAGTTTTTCGCAAAGGTTTTTCGAAGTTTAGCTGTTTTTTTATTGCAATATTTAGGTTTTGCGCAATTCTAGGGGTATTTGAAATGCAGCTACTCTTGGTTCAGTGTAGCACAGTAGTACCAAAGGCATGCACATATTCCTCAGTTTTTGGTCTTTTTGTTTCTCTCTCTCTCTCCTTCTCTGCCCCTCTGACCACGACAGGGACATTTATATTAGAGACCAAATTGGCAATTTGAGGGAGGCAGAGTACAACTACCATTTCTCTCTGGGAGAATTCTACAAAATAAACAAGCCACACACTGATTAAGACCATTTGGTGGCTGCCCAATTGCTCCTCAGCACAGAGTAAGTCATAAGCAATGGACAGTTTTATCCTCAAATTGCACAGTGTGTCTGACACAACAGTGTAGTTAAAGTCCATTTGAACCGAAAACAGTGTGAGAGAGTATTTGCTTAAGGCTTGTTGTGGTAGCACTAGCCCAAAACCAACAACTGAAAGTACAAGGTGAGTATAGCGTTTGTTACATTGACCAAATAATTTGATTTTAAGTAAATATTTGGTGCAATACCTCAGGACCGAAACCAGATGATTAATCCCCGAGTCTTATGAGAGACCAAAACATGTTGAGTGGCATCTGGGTAGAACAAATCTAAGACCTGATCACTATTGTGCAGATTTTAAAGTGTCAGCACAACCTCATAAGACTGTCATATTCTGGCTTTAAATATTTTTCTGGATTTCATCAACGTAGTCCCTATGTTTTCAGTCATTTGCTAGATAACCATTTACAAAAAATATGATGTTGTCCCACAACATGGATCACCGTTGGTATGCTGACAAGAGAGTCTCAGTTCAGGCAGCTCCTCATGCTGTACGTGCGTGGATGATATCGTGGGAAGGAGACGGAGTTATGAGCCCGTGGGTGCAGTTTAGGCTTGTCTGCACATTTGATACGTTTGTTGAGTTTTTAATGAGTCCTGCCTTACGGAGCTTGTAATGTTAGGCACTGCACTTAGTTGTGCAATCCGTCGGCCTGGCTGACGGGCAGCTGACATTAATCATTGCCTGCTCGCAGGGCTGCCAGTGCAGAAAGTCAGATGTAAACACGGGGCCGTTCCACATGTTTGCTGAAGCGAGAATTGGCTTTAACCGCATAGTTTTTGTTTTAGTTGTTTTTTTGCATAAGAGAGCACCTGTTCATGAGACTTGGTAAAGAGTGCATATACCTTTAATGTCTTTCACTATTCTCAGATGAGATCAGCCTTTATTGTTCCACGACAAGGAAATTTACAAATTGATCTGTTTTTTAACACGGCTCTTCCTCCAATGAGGGTCACAGGGTCAAGAGGCTTTCCCCCCTATCTTCTGGAGAAGGGTAGATACACTCTGGATGAGTCTATCATCTTAGGACCATCACAAAAGAGATTCACACTCACATAACCAGGGAGAGCATGTGAACTTTCCTTTCTGAGAAGCTCTACTGGGTAAATCATAAAATCGATAAAGTTCCTCTGAAAACGTCATGTCAAGCCCTATGTTTACCCTCCCTTATTTGGTGCGCAATGTAGCTTCCTTCTCTCCCTGTTCCTCCCTTGGTCCACCCCTGCTACTTCCACTATGGGCTAAATTGGTCGCTACTCAGAAGGCGCCTGAGCACTGCCGACAAGCAATTCTGCTTTGCTTTCTCAAAAGTCTACCAAGCGGGAAAAGTGGATCGTTGACAGCTGATACACTCATGGGTGCCTGTGATATTCAGCGAAAACAGAAGTGCTGTTGTGAGCTGTTGGGAAAAAAACGAAAGCGTGGTGAGGTGGGACACAAAGAGTAGGTGGACAGAAGCCAAGAACAGCCATCCGCATATGCAATCATCAAAATTTCACTCTGGGACATTCATAGACACAGATTTTGTAAGTTTTTGGCCTTGTAAATAAATGTTTATGCCAAAAAAAACAAAGGAACAACATAAAATACCCTTCACAGTGTGCAATAGTCCAACAGTTTAGACTTCATGAAAAACAGTTCTAGTTTTTAGAGTGACACCACAGCATCCTCAATGTGTCTGTTCCACAGCTGCTTCTTTACTCTCGTGTCATAGCACCTTTTCCGCACTACCTTCAAAATCGCGACCCTCTTCCACTTCCAACACTAGGTCAACAAACATCTGCTAACAATAGCATAGCCTTAATTGGAAATACACGGGAAAAGAAAATAATACAGGAAAAATATCCAAAGGGTTACCTTCATTTTCATGTTCTTACTTTGACACTTAACACTAACCATGAGTCTAATTGAGCTGTTTTGAGGTACATGCAGCGCTAAACTATAAAACCCGGTGGTGAAATCATGTCGCATATGGACCTCGAAAAGTGTTTTGGATACTTCATTAAGTAGTTGTGGTACCTGTATTTAACCATGCAACTGTGCTGTGGAACATTTTTATGTCAGCAGATAAAAAAAAAAATGGAGGTAGCAATTATATGGTGAGCTAAATTTGAACGCAGACTGAGTTATGCTGGAGTCATGGGCACATCGGCTTGCATGCTCTTCTGTATTAAGGATCTCAGAAAGCCTTTTATTAAAGATATTATATTGCAAGGTTGTGTTTTTTTTCATGGGCGGCTGGGCCTATGGGTGAGGGGTTAAGACTGTAGTTCAGAAGGAGGAAAGCAGTGTCTGCCTATCAGGTAACAGTTACCGCAGGCAACCACAACAAGCATGTGTTGGGGGAGGAGGCAGTTTTGTCTGGGCCCCTCCCCAGAGTGTGCGGCGTCCTATAGTAAAGACACTGGGTGTAAACTGCAACCGTGAGGTCCCCTCCCTAAATCTGAGTGAAACCACATTCGGGAATGCGCTCGCACTCCACACATCCACGCAACTCGCTCTGTCATGTTCACCAAACTCGGCGCTCCTTCCTGTTTTTCACTTGTTCCGACTCCTCGCGGCACATTTTCATAGACTGGTCCGAAGGAGGAAGTCCAGAGGAACTGAATTTGCTTGGGAGGAAGCTACGGGACGATTTCAAGGACTCTTTGGATGGGTTTTTTCTTTTTTCTTTTTTGCAACACTGGTCCCCTTGGGGGCACCTTCCCTACACCATGGGGGCTGACAGAAGTTTTGTTTGGCTTGATGTGAGGATAAGACTTCTCTTGGCAGGAAAAGACTGACACACTGTGTGTTTGAGGCAAGCGTGGCTCAAGACAAAAGCAAACGGGATATGCCCTAATGGGTCTTTGAGGGAAACCTGACCCTGAAGCCTCTCAGACTTCTGGAGGAGTAGATGTCACGCACAGGCACGCTCTAGCAAATGCACGCGAGCGGGAGGAGAGAGGCGCCACCAGCAGGGACATGGAAGCACTGAGAGAGTCTTTTCTGAACCTAACTTTTCAGATGTCACTGTACAAAAGAGCCACGCTGGACGAGGAGGACCTGGTGGACTCCATCGGCGACGACGTCTACCCCTCCTCACCGATGCAGGTAAACAGGCGACACCCCGGGTCTAAAAATAAACAAAGGAATTACAACCGGTATGCTGTTACTACTCAGGCCAGTGGAAGAATGTATCAGCCTTGCAGGGTTTCACGACCACGGGGCAACGCTGCTCTCAGTCCCAACTCGCAGAAATTCACGACTACACCTGCGATCGCAGTTGTGAAACCCCTAATTTTCTATCGTATCGGGTGCGGTTTTATGGGTTTAGGCCTGGCTCGGATCAGCTGTTTGAGAACCAGTTGAGACGTAACATGTTCTTCTGGAGGGCAGGATTTCACTGGCGCTCCATATTAATTCTCTGCTGCCAGCTGACGCTGAAACGCCCCTAGAAGCTTGGGAAGAAGCAGAAGGACTGTTTTGCTTTACAGCTTCTCACCGCAATAATACAATTTAACAGTTGTGGGGGGTGGGGGGACATAGAAGGAAACTTAACAACTTAAGTATCCCAACAAAATTATTAGGGTTACGTTTTGTTTATTGTGGGTTTTTGTTTTGTTTTGTTTTTTAACTCGTTAGCACTTAAACTAATCCCAAGAAACCAAACAATTTACTCAATCTCCTGTTGCTTGGGTTTTTAACAGTCCCTTATTGTGGTATTGTTATTTTTTTTATTAATTTAAATTATCACACTTGAGACTGTAATAGATATTGTTCCTTTCCAGTTGAACAACACATAAAAGTTGAAATATGAAAGGTCAAAAACTTTAGCTGGACTGACATCAACGATGTGCAAGTGTTCATGACAGTTTCGTGAGCATACTTCAGAGCATCTGACTGCGTGCAAAGTGCATCTGTCAACACACACTGCTTTTGATTGCTCAAAAATTCATAAATCAAGTGCAGCCAGATTATTTTCACATCTGGTTTTTCACATCCTGACTAGACATCCATTCATCATCCATCCAGGCTCGACAACACCTTGGCAAAGGTTATAATATGCCTTTTATTTTCCCAGTATGCATTACACTTTAAGAGACTTCATTAAACTGCAGGTGGGAGGCACTTGAGCTCGACTTGGCACCGTGTTTTGCACTCGGTCGAGGTGTAAACCAGCTCAATGCTGTGAGCTGTGGGGATTAAGAAGCCACTGTGGCTTTGGCGGTTGGTCAGGTCCCATTAAGTTAGCCCATTAAATCTTAGTTAATAGCGTTAAATCAGATCCTTCCGTGCACTTCAGCAGTCATTGACTTCCAGGATACATGTGAGCTCCAAGTCTTAGAATTCACAAACAATACTGAAACTCTGGCGAAAGACCCTTGGAAACAATCCCTCAGGAAGCCATTTTTCTTCACAAGTATTTAAAACTGAAAAGGTTTCTCAGATGAGTGTGCTGGTACAAGGGCCACTATTACAAACTGCTGTCAAGGTGTGTCCTTTGAGAGCCTCAATGATATTTTAATGCTAAAAAAAAAGGATGTAAATTGTTCCTGTCCTGTGCTTTTGGTGCATCATAGAAGTAGAATAAATCAACTCAGTAGCACAATGGTGTCTTTTTTCTTTTGTTCTGAGGCAAAAGAAAGTATTTGTATGATTGTATTAGTCACTGTGGAGTGAGGGAACAATAGAAGGAGGGATAACCTTTACTGGATAAGTGGGTGAAAATCACCATAACAGAGACTCCATTGTATATTTGCACCAAACCTGTAATTGAAAGTCTGAGAATCGGTTCAACAGCTAGAGAGAGAGAGAGAGAGAGAGAAAAGTAGAAGTTTTAGCTCCACAGGTATACCGTCTCTTTTAATAAACTTGTTTTTATTTAACAATAACTTTTTTTTACACTCAACTAACTTGGCTTTGGTAAAAAAAAAAAATGCTCTGTTTGACTTTTTCTGACGTGTGTGTGTATGGACTCTCAGGTGACTCTCCTCCGCGGCCGAAGTTCCGTGTGCTGGCCCGACACCACACAAAGAGAGCGGAAGCTGCTGTTTGCGCTGTGTGTCGTGTCTTTGGGCTTCTTCATATGTCTCCTCACAACCGGGATCTTCTACAAACAGAGTGAGTCCTTCAGTTCCGTTGATGGTCAAAAACACCGCAAAGAAACACCTGAACATCTCAGAAAAGCGTCTGAACTTTGAGCTTTGTCTCTGTTTTATTACATGTTATTCAACGACCTAATGAGAAGATTTAGTAGCATCTAGTGGTAAGAAACCATGCTAACCATTGGCATAATGCCAATACATCACTGTAAATGTTGATGGACCTTTAAAGTACTCTCAATGAAAAGATATAAACAGAAAAAACTGAGGTAATTCAGTCTACTTATTGATTTACTTATCGAGTAAATCTCAAATCAAAGTTTTACAAAAGCTTGTCAACTTCTGGTTTGCTTTGTCTGAGGCTTTGACCAAAAAGAAACCTTGTGTAGTTATTTTTTTGAAGAAGAAGAAAAGAAAAGAAAATCCATGTTTTTACATGTTTGAACATGTTCGGTTTGTCTCGCCTGTGCAAAAAGGCAATGGCGCAAAACAACAACTTGCCCTGTCAAGGTGAAACCGTGGGTGTATATTTTTAGCGCCCATATAACGGGACTTCCTTGGCTGTTTACATTCTTTATGCTGGGCTGAGCTGTTCACCAGCTCTGACGCTTTTTGATGCATTCCAGTGTTGAAGGGCAAATCAGTCACTCGACGCTTGGCAAGGAAACATAGACACATAACGTCAAAGTGCTGTCTGAATGACGGAGAAATACATTCTCAGCCGCAAAGCCTCAAAGCTGCAATCGTGCAAGTTGTGGGATCAAACTAGTGTGAGTTGTGAGACTGATCGTGTCTTCGGAATCATTTTCTTCCTCATCAATTCCGTAATCAAGATGATTGTTTCTGAGAGGTTGAAACTTTTACTCGCCAACTACTTCTCACTGATTTTAATTACCCTTGTGTCTTTAAAACAGCTTCGAATCTTAGTTTATCCATCATGGCGGGGGGGGGGGGGGGGGGGGGGGGGGAAGCACACACTGACTCTTCCATGCATTTGTGCGGGTCGTCTTTGTTTGTTTCCTCAAATTCACTGTGGGAAATGTAGCGCCACTTCCTCCCATTGAGGACCTTGTGTCTGATGACACTTTGCAAACACTGAAGGAAGCCAGGATGAATCCTCGGCGGGGCACTAACATCATGCCCTGCTCGTAACCGTGGCTCCATCCGCGTCTGATGCCTTAAACGGACAGACGGCGGCGGACGTCCTCACAATAAGTCGAGTGTCAGCGGTGCCATGGGATGATGGCACTGCTTACTTTTCTTTTTAATGTATGTTGGAGCTGTAGTGAACTCTTCCTGGTGAACCTCTCTCTACCTACTCCGATACAAAATTGGAACTTCCCTTGGTTGGTTAATTAAGCAATTACCGGTAAATCAGGAAGTAATAACATGCCCTCTTAAGCTGCTTCAATAATCCTTTAAACAAAGGTTACTGACTTACGCTTTAAAACATTGTTTCCCAGTTTTAACTTGGCAGTTGCATAACCAGTTGTGCTCAAGAGGAGGATAAATAGTCCCCTCAGGTTGTTTATCTTTGCTGTACGGTACAGTAACATTTTCCAGATGGCCAGAAAGAGACTTATAATAAAATATCTTCGTATTATCCACCCACATCCGCAGAAATGTTTACCAAGAATCCATGTTTCCTGTCTTGGGATGTGAAAGCTTCTCGAAGTGAAGGAAATATTATTTTTCCTGCAGCTCATCCGGGCCTGTGCCTCACAGAGCCATGCATCACAGTGGCCAGTGTGGTCATGGGTGGCCTGGATCAATCTGTTGACCCCTGTAATGACTTCTACGACTTTGCCTGTGGCGGCTGGATAAAGCGCAACCCCCTCCCTGACGGCAAGTCCCGCTGGGGAACCTTCAGCAACCTGTGGGAGCACAATATGCTCGTCATGAAGCACTTGTTGGGTAAGAGTCCTTGCTTTGAGTCGGCCACATTTACGTGACGGTCCGTCAGCAATGCGGTGGTACGAGTTAGAATTACACGGGAGAAGAACTGGTCGAGCTTGTCTGGCGGCTGTCAGGCTGAAGATGCATCCAAAATTTCTCAAACGCATGCAGGGAATGAGTGATCAGGAGTTGAAATGGTTGCCTAGGTATAACATGTAAAATACCGTAATGGTTTAAATAAGTTTTGTACTTCTTCTTCCTACTCCTTTTCGAGCATATTTAAGTTTCTGGATATTTGTTTCCTTTCAGTATTAGGCCTGTTGTGTTTCTTTTTTTTTTCTTTTCCTTATCCTATTTAGGGTATTTGTGTTTTTTTAATGTTCGAATAAAGAAATAATTCAATTCAATTGGAATTTAAATACTCAAATGTGTGTATGTATTTCATACATGCTCACGTTCCTTATACAGCATGAATAGGCAACAGGAAAAGAGAACAAGAAGTGCTTCAGTGAGACATCAGAGAAGTGTTTTAGTGCCCATCCTGCTACTCAGCTTGTAAAATTTTTGTGTGTGTTAAGGTTCATTATCAACAAGATCAAAGCACCACCTGTTTTTCTGTCAAAAAGAGATCCTTATGAACTACAACCCGTGACAAGGACAGCAGTCCAGTTAAATGGTCTTATGGAGGAAATACTAGTCCAACTTAGCTGTTCTCCCACAACATACCGAGTGAATTCAGCTGCCGTCACACTAGCATTAAGCCATTGTTTTCATTATTTTTAAATGTATCTTGTGGGATGTTTGTCATTTGTAGAGAACACGTCACTGACCGGAATGAGTAAAGCTGAGGAAAAGGCCCAGCGGTATTACCAGGCCTGCATGAATGAGACCAAAATCGAGGAACTTGGAGCCAAGCCACTGCAGGAGCTCATCAGCCAGGTGAACTTCTCGTCTGGACTTCGCCAGATAGTTGTCACTTATTCAAAGCGTTTTTTTTCCACATCTGTGCAAAGTAACGTTACCTCGGTTCTTGCGAAAAATCTTTCAGATCGGGGGCTGGGCCCTGACTGGACCTTGGGACAAGAAGAACTTCCAGGAAGTGCTGCGTACAGTTTCAGCCAACTACCACACCTCGCCGTTCTTCACTGTGTTTGTCAGCACAGATTCCAAAAACTCCAGCAGCAACATTATTCAGGTGAGACGCTTATTCTGTGCGCTTATTCTTGCATGGCAGCCGGAAATACAGATTTATACTAGGACATTTCTACCTCCATCCTTCTCAAAGTGGGGTCTGGCGGGTCGAGAACAACTCTGCTCTGAAGAAAAAAACACAGAAAAATCTATGATTTGGCTAAACTGCTGCAGCAAATAAAAATCTGATTGGTCCTCCTAAATGTGCTTGATGGTTTGTTACCTGCCGCAATTTGCCTCCCTCTTCCAAAATCATTTCTGCATGACATAAGTCCAAAGGATTTGGGAAATGTTGCATGTGGCATGCCAGGCCACAAACCACTCATTATCACCCAGGTCTCGGTTTCCCTCTGACAGTTTGAAGAGAGGTTGTTCTTTCACAGCGTGTCACGAGGCCATGACCAACAGCGCTGATAGTATCTTTAGCAGCCTTATAGCTTGCATACTGGCACCGCAGGAATGAAAACAAAAGCTTGTTTGTCGGTGTTGGAAATGAGGGTGAACTGGAGGTTGAAGAATGTTTTTCTTGATTCCAGGTGGATCAGTCCAGCCTGGGACTCCCTTCACGAGATTACTACCTCAACAAAACAGCAAATGAGAAGGTACAGTATTACTGTAAGCGGCGGGATGGTTGCTTTCACAGTCAGCGCCATTGGAACTCTGGTGTTTAAGTAACGATCTGGAATTGTGTGTAATGTGACGAGGGAAAAAAAACTAATTTGAACTTGTTTGAAAAACAGCAGACTTGGAAAAAAAAAAGTTACGGAACATTAAAAGAAAAAAATCTGAGCTTCAGGCTCGGGAAGCTTATTCAACTTCGAAGAGGATTAGTTCTCAAATTGAATTTTATTAGCTCTTTGTTTCCCCACCTCCTCCCACCATCTTCCCCTGACTGCGCTTCCTATTTGGCCTCTGCAGTATCTGACGGCATACCTCAACTTCCTGGTGGAGTTGGGCGTCCTCCTAGGCGGCACAGAGGAAACGTCGCGGACGCTAATGGAGAAGATTGTGGATTTTGAGACCACCTTGGCTAATATCACCATTCCCCCAGAGGAGAGGAGAGATGAGGAACTAATCTACCATAAGATGGAGGCCAAAGACCTGACAGTAAGTGTCTTCGGGTTTTCAGCCCAAAGCAAAGCATCAAAGTGGTAAACGTCACGAGTCTGAGCCGAGTAAACCAACTCTAAATATTTGCACAGCCGTATGGGGTAGAGAAGCTCTCAAATGGGTGCCTGCTTTTTTTTTTTTTTTTGAGAATTCCGTTGGCTCTCAACATACACTACCGGTCAAAAGTTTGGATGAAGGGTGGCTGTTTGAGTTATTTCACATTTTTTTTGTTTAATACATATGTGAAGACAATCTACAATGTAAACAGCCGTGGAAATGAAAGAAAAAACATTAAATCGGAAGCATGTGTCCAAACGTTTGACTTGTAGTGTGTGTATATTTTAGAGGGATGTTTTACCCACTTAGTACTCGTCACTGCATCAACTGAAGGTTCTGGTGACGTTGGTGAATCCGCATAACGGTTCTGGGGTTTCACAGGGGAAAAGAAAGCCCCCAAGCGCCGATGCAGTTCAAGCCTATTCAAGCCTTGTACTTGTGTAAAAAAAACAACACGAGCTGTTTTTAACCTGAAACATCCCTGTGTAGCCTCCTGAACGTACATGGAACCTATGTACAAGGACTCTCATGAAGGTGCTGATGTCTTGGATAGAAACATGCTGCATCACGCCACATCATTAGCCGGTTTCAGATGAATTGTGTTCTTTGTGACATCACAGTGGCGGCACAAAGACATGTTGGTGTGAGCGTGGGTAGTCACACAGGAGCTGATTTTACAAAGATGCCTGAGAGTGCGTGGAATTAAATTGCACTCGTAAACAGACTGTGTGCTATTATTTGCATGTAGCAAGTGGCCTACTAAGATGGCACAGATCAAGGAGAACGGTCGCTAAAGTGGGCTGCTTGAATGAGGGCTTTCCGCCAGGGAGAAAATTGGAGAGCAGAGTGACTGCAAGCGAAACGCTATTGCACCCACGCAATTGTAACAACGACAAAAAGACTGCACAGTCTCACAGGAGGTGAGAGCCGTCGCATCTGAATGCTTCGAATGTGGATCTAAAAATGTCAACACAGGCCTCGATCTGTGAGATGAGGAACTGACAGAAAGGTGGTATATTTGTGGATGAACTCTCTCTTGTTATTTCCAACTCTTTAATTGCATTTTTTTTCTTTCTTCTGTTCCTCTGCAGACTCTGGTCCCTGTGGTGGACTGGATGCCGTATCTCAACGCAGTGTTCACGCCAGTACAGCTGAACGAGTCAGAGCCAGTGGTTGTCTATGCCAAAGAGTACCTCCAGAAGGTTTCTGACCTCATCAGCAAAACAAATACAAGGTACACAGTTTGCTTTATCACAGGTGGTATTCCACAGTTTTTAGTGAGGTAGTTTAGTGGATAAAAATGCAGAGCAGAAGATGAACTTTAGTCAATAGCAAGTGTCAAACTCTCATCCTCTAACTAGATAATTATGACATTAATCAAACTGTAAAATCCACTGTGTTTCTTCAGCCTGCTCAACAACTACATGATAATAAAGGTGGTGAGAAAGATGGTGTCCGTCTTGGACCAGAGGTTTCAGGAAACGGAGCAGCGCTTCCTGGAAGTCATGTATGGAACCAAGAAGGTGAGAGAAGACGTTACGCTGATCTAATGCATGACAGAGAAAAAAAAAGATGAAATAAAACAGAACTGTGCGTAAAAATAACTTACTGGGCTTGAACTGCTTTGATTTGTGACCGAAGCGGCTCGAGTGTTTATTTGGATGGAGGGAGAGACCAGTGAGATTTAGCACGTCCTGTTAATAGAAGGGCAATCAGTCTGTACTGTGACTGTGTGCCGGAGATGTTCCTGAATCCAACAACTGTGTTCAGAGAACATTTCCTGCCGACCTCTTGTCTCAGCGTGTGACACTCAGCAGAAGCCTTTGTTTGTACAAAAAATAGGGTTCATTGAGAGCGAGGCGGTGAATTCTCTCTTTGTTTTGATAAGAACCGTGATCGGTCAGTGCTCCGCGCGGGCTTTTAGCAGCACTTTTCACATCTTTGTTACTCTGAATTGGGATTTTAAAAGGATACCTGCTGTCCTTCCTTTTCAGTGGGGTTTTTCTTTTTGTTTGAAAAGAAATCACTGGCACAAGGGTGCCTTTTATTCTTTATTTCCCGTGTGATCCTGGACTCCCTTTTTTTTACTGCCCTGTTTACAGCCTCGGGAAAAAAGTTTTAGCTTCCTGCCAAGAAGTATAAGTTTCCTTTGTGACATCAGGAAGAGATACTGAGAAAGAGTGAAATAAAAAAACTTTTTGGGGGGTTTTCTTTTCTAAAAGAGATCTTGTGAACTAATCCTTCTATTGGCTGAAATATGTGCCACCAGAAACTGAATTTGAATCATTTATATTTGAATTTGAATAGCTAAATGCGAATAATTGAATTAAAATTTGAATTTGAATCACATAATTTGGAATTGTATTGTTAAATTTGAATCATTGCATTGTAAAACTGTATTTGAATAGTAAAATTTGAAATTGAAATTCAATAGAAAAAAATGATTGTCACTGAAAATCCAACTGTCGAGACATCTTCACATTCAGTGCTCACAATTCAAGTTCAGTTCTCAAAATTCAAATTCGCTTCTCAAAATTCAGTTTTAGTTTACTGTGACAGACATCCAGGTGCTTGAGGATGAAGGGGAAGAGCAATTGAGCTCAGATACACAGGACTCCTCTTCGGCCAATCAGCACTTACTTTTGTACACTTACGTTGATGGACCGGCGTTCCGGTTTCAACTCGCTACTATGTTAACTGGCTACCTTTGTTTACTCGCATCAAATTCAAATACAGTTTTTCAATGCAATGATTCAAATTTAACAATACAATTTCAAATTATGTGGTTCAAATTCAAATTTTTAATTCAATTATTCGCATTTAGCTATTCAAATTCAAATATAAATGATTCAAATTCAGTTTCTGGTGGCACATATTTCAGCCCATATCCTTCAAGGTGGCAGCGGAGTCAAGATATTTAGTTTTTGTTTATGAAACTGCAGCTATCCATCCTAAAATTGTTGAATCAGCCAGAATTTCGAGTAGCGGGTCAGCCCGACGTGCATGTTTCTCAACACTGAGAGAGAGCTGGGGATCTTGAGATTCATTTTTTTGTTCTTTTTATTTTATCGTTGCATCTGACACCCACTGCCTTGCAGAGTAACTGCCCCGGAGCCTATCAGAGCAGCATCCTGTCCCCTCGGCCCTCAAGCTGTAATAACAAAGTGGAAACCCTCAACAAGTGTCCGTTTCTTACGGGAGGTTGCCGCTGCGCCTCTTTTTACATCCGCTCTCAAAGAATGCGCACAGATTTACTGCTGTTAATCGTTCTCAATTCCGCTGTCTGACCTCATTTCCTCCTTATCCCATCTCGCGCGGCGATAGTTCAGAATAATTATTTTTGCTTTGGCGCGAGTCGCTCGGCTGATATTTTAAGATAAGCTGAGGCGATCCGTGAAAACAGGAGACTTTTAAACAGCGCTGGGAATTGTGTAAATGTTATAATAGTTCTCAAACTCATTTATGATCCTAGAAATTGGTGATAAATGAGAGTACATAAACACAAATTTCCTTTCTGTTTGCCCTGTTCAGCCTGGTGCCGTTTTTTTTATTATTTTTTTTTATAGTGTTTTTGATACAAAACAAAAAATGGTCAACAGCCTGGTTCTGCTCAATACACTTGAAGCTGTGCCTACGATCGGAGAAAAAACAATACTGAAATGGATTCTCGCTACAATTTGAACACAACTTTCTTCTCCGCTAATACTTTCTGCTGCCCTTAGTCGAGACTGCTTAGTCTCTGGTTTCCCGGTCAGCTGTTATTTGAGACTCGCGCTAAGTGGGCCGGGAATCATGAATTGCTTGTGTTTAATGAGAGAAAATGTAACCTAAAAGCGAATCTAAGCTGTTACCTCTTTGTCAGTTCTTTCTGATAAACAATAAGAAATAGCCTGCAAAGATCAAATAGTAGTAATAGTTACTAATAGGTACTTACAGTCGGCAGCAAGACCTCAACTGTCTTCTTTTTAAAGGAAAATAGGAACAGCATTGACCACATTTTTTGGGTGGTAGGTGCAGAACTTGACTCCAATGTTCCTGCTTTGGTCAGAACCAGAGAAAAATTAAAACTCCTGCCAGTCACAGATGGATTGCTGTTGACCCAATCTCACCAGAAAGACCTTTCCGTCGGCTGCTGTTTGTTGGCAGACTGCTCTCAGTGTTTCTTCAGCACACAGCCCCCGGGGCCGAACGAGATCCCCCGTGTTGTTTTTCGTGAGTTAGTCGCATTCGTTCAGGGACAGAGAGGAAGAACAACACAGCTCCTCCCGTGTCAGCCAGCGTGTCTGCGTTTGTTTGTCCGCAGAGCTGCACCCCTCGCTGGAAGCTGTGTGTCAGTGACACGGACAGCGCCCTCGGCTTCGCGCTCGGAGCCATGTTTGTCAAGGACACCTTCACCGAGGACAGCAAGGCCATGGTGAGCTGCCATTAAAGAAAAATAAATAAATAGTCCAGCAGTCGTAAATAAAATCCTCTCCTGAATTCCCCCTGTTCTGTCTCCCCGCTGTAGGTCGAAGGTATGGTCGGGGAGATTAAATTGGCCTTTGAGGAAAATCTAAAATATGTGAGCTGGATGGATGCCGAGACCAAAAAAGCGGCCAAGGAAAAGGTAGGAGGAGAGAAAGATGTTCTGCAGGCAGCGAGAAAAAAAAACCCCCAGCACTGCCACCTGGTGTGAAAACTCAACTTTCACATCCTTTCATTCCCGTTTTGATTGCAGGCGGACGCCATATACAACATGGTGGGCTACCCCGACTTCATCATGAATGCCACCAACCTGGACAAGGTGTTCAATGATGTAGGTAAATGTGGGGCTGTATATGGTCCACAGAACATTTACTACATGTGCTCCGCTCTTTGCATGTTTACGCACACTCTAGTATTCAGCTGTTAGTTTGAATGTGATACAGGTCATGGGATACAGGTGAAGGGAATAGACTAGTTGTATTAGCAGTGTCCAGTTTAACTGGATGCACAATTTGAATTGACGGTTTTCATTTTCCAGTAGTTTTTTTTTTTTCTTTAAGCTTCTATTATCAGACTTCAGACTTTCGACTTTTTATTTTGTCATTTAAAACGTTCACTTGCCAGTGCACACTAAGAACTAAATTCCGACGCAAGCGACTGCACAAACAGACAATGACAGAACTTGAAGGAAATCAATAAAAATAGTATGTGGTCTACAGTATGTACTATTATACATGTGGGTATAAAAAGAGCAGTAAAAGCTAACAGCTAAGCTGTACTATTGCTGCTCACATCTGCAGCAGCACTAGACTGGCTTGCTGGCTCACATGCACAAGACCTGCAGGACGCACGGTGGAAAATTTTACCTTGCTCACGCACAGCTGCAATGCAGTCACAAAGAGTTGGGAAAAGCGCAACGCGGCAACGTGGGGCCTCTTTTGCAGAAGAGGAAGGGGAAGCGCAAGGGAAACTTGTAGATCGAACAGGAAGCTTTCTGTTGCAGTAAAGTACGTGCATATGTAGCTGCACCTTAAGAGGAATAATAGTGAAATACTTGCTTCCGTTAACTCCGCAAACAATCTATTTCAAACCGAGAGGCTGAATAGAATGAGATAGAATACCTTTATTTATCCTACATTGGGAAAGTTTGCATGCAAAAAAACATTTGTATCAAAAAGAAGTAAAGAAATAAAATGAATGTACAAATTATTGACATAACTAATTAAGTGTTCAAAAAGGGGTTTACGTGTGCATGTAAACTCCAGTGAATGACTCGATGTTCCTCCTGCTGTAGTTCGAGGTGGTGTCGGACCTCTACTTCCAGAACGTCATGCAGTACTACAATTTCTCAGCCAGGGTGACGGCGGACCAGCTGAGGAAAACCCCATACAAAAACCAGTGAGTACACACACACGCACACACAAACACACGCGCCCGCCAGCCTCCCCCCCCCCCCCCCCCCCCCCCCCTCCAATCATCTGCAACACCGGAGCTGCACATTGGCGTTTTATCCTGACTCAGCTGAACGCCGCCGCCTCGCACAAACGTTCCCAGGCAACCGGCTTCTCTCCGCTCAGCTGATCCTTGTCTCTAATTTGGCGGCTGGTGGCAATGGAGGTGCACGCAAGCAAATGTATCCGCATTTGCTTGCGTGCTTCCCGAACTGAAGCCCTCTGTGGCTCTGTAGACCCGCGCTGGGATCAGCGCTGGGAGACTGACCTTGATGTCAACCTCACGTCGTGGCTCCTACTTTGCCCCCCCCCCCACACACCTCCCCACTTGTTTTTGCAGGTGGAGCATGACCCCCCCGACTGTCAACGCCTACTACAACCCCACCAAGAATGACATGGTCCTCCCAGCTGGAATCCTCCAGGCTCCCTTCTACAGCCGATCGTGGCCCAAGTAGGTGTCAGCCTTGCACCGCTCAGAGTGGTTTCTGAATCATGATGGGAAAAAGACACATTCAGTTCAAAAATTTTGTTTCTTTCACCAACCAACTCAAGAAATATTGATTAACATTGTCGGTAAAAACACAATAGAAGTGTAACTAGCGTGCAGATCAGAAAAGATGAAAAATATATTTTTATGTTACATGGCTTGAGTGCATATTTTGGTTGCCAAGTGTCCATTTCATATTCAGTTCTTGCTCTAAACAACATATTCACTGGCTGATAATAAATGTTTTTCTGGTTGTTTTTAATTCCATAACTGATGAGCAGGAGTTGTTTTGAGCGTGTTTTTGCAATTGGACAAATTGCTATAATCGGGTTTCCATAATAACTAACCTCTTGAAACTGTTGTCTGGACATCTGGCAAAAGAGGTTAATTAGGCAAGTGTGTAATTACACTGATGTAATGATATAATAGCGTAATATAATAATAAATAATGTAAGTGTTCGCAACCAGAATATAATATATTAGTTCCATGTTGCAGCATGTTGCGACAATAATCACAAAGCCAAAGCTAAGGATTTTTGCAGAGCGCTGCAGAGATCTGGGATTAAAGAATAAAGATCTGATTTGCTTATTATAAAAAATAAAGAGTGTTTTAGAAAAATCTGACAGGAAAGTATTTAAACTTAAAAATACAGCCATTGTCAATTGATTTCACCTTAATTTTGTCATGAATTTCCCTGTTTATTTGCCAATTTTAAGTTTGCTCTGTTTTGCTGTTTTACTCCTCTGTTTTACCCTGGTTACTGTCACATTAGTGGTTGTGTGTGTTTTTTTAAGGTCTGACCTTCATTCATTCTTTTCAGAGCCCTTAATTTCGGAGGAATCGGCGTGGTCATGGGACACGAACTCACCCACGCCTTTGATGACCAAGGTCAGTCAGGTCACTTTCCAAACGCGACGACTTTTCCAAATTGCAAAACAAGAGCATTTTTAAACCCTCGTTCTCTGCTCTCAAAGGCAGAGAATACGACAAGGACGGAAACCTGCGGCCCTGGTGGAAGAACTCCTCCGTGGAGGCCTTCAAGCAGCAGGCCCAGTGCATGGTGGAGCAGTACGGAAATTACAGCATCAACAAGGAGCCTCTGAACGGAAGACACACCCTGGGGGAGAACATCGCCGACAACGGCGGCCTCAAGGCCGCCTACAGGGTGCGCTGCCAGATGAGATGCATGAAATGTTTCCTGTGTGGCTAATAAATGTGTAATATGATAGGAAATGCGCACTCCACTGCTCAGTGATAATTCAACAATTGAGTGCTAATGCTCTACGAAAATCCGATTATGGCGGAAATTTCCGAACTCGAGCGTTGTGTTTCCGACAGCGGCTGGGCGTGCGAGGTCGTACGCCGGCGTGCACGTCCAGCATTAATCCCCCGGCGTTAGTGTGTTTGCTGAGGCCGCTGTGGGTCGCGCCTCATCACTTGTGTTGGAAACCCCCCCCCCCCCCTCCAGGCTTCGCTTCACAGCGAAGCCTGGAAATGACGACAGGTGTCTTTGTCGGCCTGCGGTCTACTTCTGCGCACGTGGACATTGATTCCATGACACTGAAAGGTCGCCGGCGCGGAACCTGTGCGCGAGATAAGCGGTGCGCTTTCGCGTTAATCCGGAGGGAAATATCGGGACCGCTCCTACACTTCCTGCCAGTCCTCGTCGCCGCCGACAACTTCCGCTTGAGGTGATGTTGTGTTGTGTGTGTGTGTGTGTGTGTAACGTGATCGTCTGTTGCTGCGAAAGGCTTACGTGAACTGGATCGAAAGGAACGGCGAGGAGGCGACGCTGCCCGCGCTGGGAATGACCAACCATCAGCTGTTTTACATCGGTTTCGCTCAGGTTCGTTCACCACTGACCCCCCCAGTTTTAATTTCGCGGTCTACAAACAGGTAACGCTGGTGTTTTAACACTGCCTTTTCAATCCTGCGTCCCTGTCAAAAAAAAAAAAGCTTTTTACATATAATTTGTGCTTGATCTAGTTGTACAAAGATGCCATTAAGCCTCTTTTAAAAGTGACAAATCTCAGACACTTTTTCTTTAGAAATGGAAAGGAATATTTAACCAGTGAAAAATAAATAATGGTCAGCTTTATATATGGGGGTTATTCCATTAATTTAAATTCTTACTACTGTTCTCAGTCCCAATAGCCAATATTGTAGCTCCTGGCATATTTAGAAATGTTAAGCTGAGGTTCACCAGCAAAAATTTTGCCTTTATGAGACAAAGTTTTCTTTTATGATCCTGTACGCTTGTTTTAATGTCAGGTGTGCGCCGTAAATTCACTGTTGTCAATGCGTAAATCAGGACATCTTTTAAAGTGGTTGTACTACTGAACCATTACATTGTCATTGTCAACACTGGTGATGAACAGGTGTGCTGAAAGTCACTTCTTCGACATTGTGCTCACTCATGCCGCCTGCAGGTGTGGTGCTCTGCCAGGACGCCGGAAAGCTCGCACGAGGGCGTCATCACGGATCCTCACAGCCCGTCCAGGTTCCGAGTCATCGGCACCATATCCAACTCACGCGACTTCTCAAGGCACTTCGGCTGCAAGGCAGGCGCCCCCATGAACCCAAAGAACAAGTGCGACCTGTGGTGATGCCTCGTTCCTTCGGCACCGTTTGTGGAGGGAGGGGGACGGGAGAAAAACCGGCCAGGATCCTGACCAGAGGCGCCACGGGCAGGAAATGACGACATGAAGCGCTGACAACTCCTGCTGCCTTGCCACGAGCCACTTGATGCCCTGCCGAGTCCTCACTGAGGAGGGGCGCAATCTTCACTGCCTCTCCTCTCCAATTGTGTCTTACTGAACAGCTTCGCGCAGCTTTTGAAGTTTAAGGTTGCTGCAAATGCATTTTTGAACACTGGAAAACAATTTTCAATTTTTTTTTTCAATGTGGGGAACCACTCTTGCATTTTACATCTCTCTCCACTACTCATTTGTCACATGACGTGACTAACTCTTCCGTATACTTCAGTTGTGGTCACCTCCTTTATTGGTAATATAATTTGCAGAACAATTCTTGGGTCTCCCAAAACATTCTTAGGTCTCCCAAGTGCAATTTCTTTTTGTACAGTCACCCACAACCCACTTGGACGCCGCATGTCCACTGTTCAAGAAGGTCAAAGCGGGAATGCAAAACTTTAGATTTGTGCAAATTTCAAAGGATGTCCAAAAACTTTTTTTTTTCCACACCATTGTCTTTTATTTATAGTCACAGATGTCTATCATTAAAACAAGGATGTGATTTTTGCACAGTAGTTTATTTTCATACCACATCACCAGCTATTGCCATATGCCAATAAACAATATGCACAGTGCGGTCCAAAAACCCACTTCTCATAGATACAACGACATGACATTTGCCTGGTGGATCAAAGAGATTCTTCAGTCAAGTGACGTGATGACACTGTTCTTTGACTGGCCTTTGGTTTCTGCAGTGGAATTCCATTCCACATCAGAAACGGATTGAAGGGTTCCACACAGATGAAAGCAATGTTTTATTATTTTTTTTCCCACTTCAAACTTATGTCAAATGAGCTGAGCACTGATGATGTGCCATACCTGTTTATATGTCAAATTATTTTGTATAGTAAAAACAAATCTGAAAAAAAAAACCCCGTTTGTACTGATTTATTTGGTCCCAGTCAGTTCCACGCCTTTCATTGGTTGCCCTGCCCTCCAGATGCGAAGCGGCTCAACGAACGCTAGATGGTGCCAAAGGCACGCAAGACGGGCAAACATTGCCGTGGAAAATAAGACCTGCGGCTGAGATTAGAATCACAAAGAACATACCGAAAATGTATTTATCCGTATTAAGTCTGGATACCTAGGACAACGAGGTGTCCCTGCTGAAAAAGATTTTCTGGCGCTAGACTAAAAACTTTTTCATTTATTTCGAAAGGAATGCCACGCTCAGTTTAAGAAGCCATTGTGCTTTTTATGTTTTTTTTTTTTTTTTTAATTTGTTTTGTTTTGTCATGCGCCCTTTATTTAAATAGAAAAATGCCATTTAGTTGGACATCACAAACGAATAGAATGAAGTCGAACGTCAGCGTGAAGGAGGAAAAGACCAACATCGCTTTCTTCACATGGGAACATGAGCCGCGCACCATCTGTGTTTGATAGTATGCGAGTTGATTAGCCGAGCGACTCCGTAACTGGCCGAGGATTGCCGAATCTTCTTGTCCTGCCCGGACTGCTGGAAGCGGCCGCAACGCCATGTTGGCGAAGTCTCTCATCTCTGTGAGGAAAAAAATGATAGAAAACATACCTGTCGAGAAGAAAAGGTAGATCGCCGAGGGAGGCTGAAGATCGCGGCGACTATTTGCCCCGAAAGAAGAGAACCGAACCGGATCCGCAGAGGTTCCGGACGGGCACGGGAGGCTAAACCTCCCACCGTCCCCATGAATAACACTGCTGATCCGAACAGCGACTTTCCATGAAAAAAAGACGTTTGTGCTGCTATTCGAGCTTCGTTATCCCTAGTTCGTTAAAAAAGGGATTTTGGGCCTTGCTTCGAGAATCTTTTTAACGCTCGCTCGATGAATGCAAGCTAGGCGTTTTTCCGACTCGTATTTGTTAACATATTGCTTTTAACTGTTGATTTCTTTGCGATGAGTTTGCCACCGAAAGTGGTCCCCAAAACCGCCGCTGTCGCAGTTAGCGGACCTGGAAGTGGCCCCTCTCCGTCGAACCTGCGGGCTGCCCTGACCTCGCTGCAGCCGGGAGCCCCAACAGCTCCTCAGCCCGGCGCCGTACCACCTCAGTATCCTTTCACTTGGCTAACATGCAACATAGATGTATTGTGGTTTGTGATGCTCGCTGCTCTCCGTGTGTGACAGTTCAGCACAATTGCTGTTGTTGTTTTTAATCTTTACTGTTGACAGATAATGCAGGTTTGATGCGGGAACGATGGTTTCGTTTAAGAGGCAAACCGGGAGGGGAGGGGACAATTAGTTAGCTCTGAGTGCTAACATTAGCTTATCAAAGCCGGTTGTCCGAGCTAAAGGGGGATGCCCGTTAGATTTCCAGGGAGTTCACGTTACGCTACAAATTCTGTCCACATTCTTGACTAACGGCAGCAGCCACGCATTTACATGTTGGGTATACAGTGTGCGCGTGTGGCTGACATAGTTTCGGAACGGCAGAGCGCCGTTACCGGCGGGCTGTCGGGTTTCCACACCGGTTACCGGCTTTGTTCAGCCCCTCGCTATTGGCTAGCGAGGTGCGTTAGCCGAGTTACTGTACCAGCAGGCAGCTTTTAAATTAGCTTCTGTGGCTAACAAGTGCACAAGTCGCTGCGTGCATCGTCATCCATTTCGTCGTCATTATGCATGCCTCCGTTTCGGGGATGATTTAAACCTAAACGAGGAACCCCTCTTTTGTTGTTGCGCATTCTTTTTTATTTTAGGGTACTTTCACATGGTACGAGTCAGCTTTCGAATGGGTGTCACTGAGCACCTTGGCAGGCCCATGGAATGGTGCTCGGGCCGGTGGATGACAGCGTGTAGAATTCATCCATCCGACCATCTTGACAGCTAGTGTAATGATACTCATTTCAAGTAGTTTGATTTGGGATATTTAAAAAATAAAAATGCGTTGTTTTGCAAAAGTAGCACTGATGTCCTAATTAGTTGACTGTGCAAATAGTGTCAGTCGCATGCTCCCAGCTATTTAACCACAGCGCGTTCGTGTGGGCTTGTAAAAGTTATTTCTCCAAAAAAAGAAAGGGGGAAAAAAAAATCCGTGTTTACCTTTGACTTGGCACAGAAACTGAGCAGTAGCCTACTTTCAGTGGAGTGAAGTCATAGTGGTTATGTCACCACCTGTTTTATTAACAGCTTGGTGGCAGTGTTGTGAGAGCAGAGGATTAAGTTGACTTCTCCTGTTGGACTGTGGCACAGAGGCTCGTGTGTGTGTGTTTTGGCCTGTGAGTGTGATGTGGCCGCCTTTGTTGTGGGGCTCTGGGGTGTGATACCTCATCCTGATTTCTGCCACCTTTCCACACGTGTGAGGCGGGCAGTGAGTGCCTACTCATGGCAGGTGGCAGTATGAAACCTTTTTCTGTTGCTCGCTGCCGAGGTACCCCGGCTTTGAACAGTGCTGGAGGAGCGATCCCTCGCGTCGCCCCGTCCGATCTCAACGACTAGACTTCAGAGATGTTTTAGGATTTCTGACCTACTTCCAGCTGTGTTATGTAAAGTCACCTGCCGGCTGACTTGTGTCTCGTCTGCCCCTCTCACTCCCTAGATCTCCTTACAGATAGACATTCAGGAATTTGTGCAGTCATACCTGAAATAGCCTTTAAGAACGCTTGAAGAGAGCACTCTGATTCAATCACTATGATTTGCTGATGTTGGTTTTCTGTGCATCTTTTTTGTTTTATATTTGCTGAAAGCAAAAAAAAAAAAAAAGAACGGAAATGCTGGGATCTAAAAACCCATGTTGTTGTATTTCTAGATTGGAGTATTTGATGAAAGTTACCCTGGCTGGACAGTAATTCAGTAATAAAATCCACTTGCAACACTGGTCAACACCGGTTGCTGCTGAACCGGGAGGCCAATAAGTTAAAGATCAGCGAAAATGAAGTACATATTGATGTGCACAAGACTTCTCTTTGTCTTGCTAAAGGGATTTAAAAAAAAAAAGTGCTTAAACAATTTTTCTGCAGCCATAGAGATCGGTCGAGTTGGCTCAACTAAATGGAACAGATGATTGGAAATATTTTGCTGGCGGTTGTCCTAGTAGTGCTGATACTGATACTGATCCAAATATGAAAAGTTTGCTTTGCCGCGAGAATTTCTCACCTCTGCACAGTTTGGTCAGCTACGACTTATTTATTTATTTATTTTGTCTCGTCACATTAACATCTGTGCTGAGACTAGAGAGAGAGAGAGAGAGAGAAGAGGAGAAAAAAACTGCTTTCATTCTGGCATAGAGTTCGTTGCTGTTTCCTAGAAATGTTCAGAAACTCCTCTATGTTTTGCTGCGCCTGGGATTTCCATGACTGGCCGCCAGAGCCTGCGCACAGACACACCAGGCTGCTTTATTTATTTATTCATTTCTGAACGTGCGCCCTGAGTGTCACCGCTCGTCTGACCCCCTCCGTCTCCGCGCGACCCGCGAGGTCAGGAGAGTGGGAGAGCGTCGCCGTTGGGCATCCCTCCGCTGAGTTACGTCGTGCTGCGTGCGCTCTTGTGAAGCCCTGAGACGCCTGGCTGCAGGTTCTGAGGAACATGGGGAAGCCGTGTGTGTGTGTGTGTGTTCGTTCATAGCGCTGGGTGTAGGTGTGGATGGGGTGGGGGAGGAAGGGCGGCAGCAGCAGCAGCAGCAGGCTGCTTCTGGTTGCCGGAGAAACGCAGCGGCGCATGCGTCCGCCGCTGCGCTCGCTCAGACAATGGCAGCGCTGCTTAGCATTCCGAGCGAGAGGCCAAGGTGGCGCTTCCCACCATCTGCCAACAAAGGCCCAGGTCACCCAGCCTGCCCCCCACCACCACCCCCAACATCACCCAACATCTCCCCCAGTTTCCTTCCATCCCCCCACCAGCTCACCTCACCCCAGGCCCAGCTGAGAAAACTGAGAGCTTCTCACCATCCCCTCCCTTCCTCCTCCTTCTCCTCCACCTCCACCCCTCCTCCACCTCCCCGTTGGCGCCCCCTTCAATCACTCGGCTTCCACCATACAGTACCACTCTCGAAGAATGGGGGCTTCTCGCTCTGTTCCCAGCCCCTCGCATTTTCTCTCCTTTCTGTTCCTCCCCGTCATATATCTCTGAAAATAGAACGTCTCCATAAGGAACATTCACGCCTACAGTACCCGCCAGCCAGACGGGCACTCAGAACTCTGTGCACTGGTTATCAGATGCGCGACTGTATGGTATATGTACCCAGCTGGTGGGTCACACAGCAGTCCTGTATTTCAGGACAGGTGTGTGTGTGTATGTGTGTATGTGTGTCTGTGTGTCTGTGTGTGTATGCAGCCAGCATGAGGAGATGTTCTCATGAGCATAGGCACACTGTGAGATGTTATAAATAAACTGCTGAGTTGTTGTGAGCCAGCATGCATGGCTTTTCTTTCCAGAGAGGGAGGGAGTGGCCTGTTGGAGAGGAGCTGGTTTGCACACTGTCACTGTGCTCCTCCACTGTTCTTTTTTTTTTTTTTTTTTTTTTACTGTATTTAGATATATATATGTACACATATACATGTGTATATATAGATATAGATATATAAGCTGCGTTTCCATTACCCCTAGAATTGTGCAAAACCTTAATATCGCAATAAAAAACTGCTCATGGAAACACCTAAACTTCCAAAAACCTCTCAAATATCGCTAAAGGGTTTTGCCGTTCTCATGAGGTGGTTTTTCAGACGTCTCGATATACATAAGAGGTATATCGCAACAGTGTCATGGAAACACTTTTTTTTTTTCGCATTTACACGTCGGCGGACATGACGTATGGGGTCACGTGACCAGTTCACGTCAAGTGAAAATGGCGCGTGGACGGAGGAGGAGGAGACTGAATATTTTTTATTTAAGTCTCGCGGGGTGAGATTTTACAAGAATTGCGGCTTATGTGCTTCACACCATTCAATGGAAACCTGCAAATCGCAATTGTACTTTGTCAAAATTGTAGAAATATTGCTTTTATTTTGCGAAAAACGGTGAACTTGTGAAAGAAAAAAAAGAAAAAATATATATATAGAATAGTTGGAGTTTCCAGCTCATACACCCACCATCTTCCTGTGAAAGTAAACAAAGCGAAGTCTTCCAGACTGTGTATAGGGCTTATGCAGCATTAAAATTACATTTGTAGGAGAGTGAGGCCCTTTTCCAAAAGGATGCAGCGAGAGACGCGTGCGCCCCTCTCTACTGTAACGTGGGTCTTTCGGTGTGCAAAGCTGGGGGCGAGAAAATGGAGAAGAAACTTGTCTGAATATAAATCGTGAGTTGCTTGGAGTTAGGTTGTAT
Organism: Nelusetta ayraudi; assembly: GCF_046127955.1. Lineage (NCBI taxonomy): Eukaryota > Metazoa > Chordata > Actinopteri > Tetraodontiformes > Monacanthidae > Nelusetta > Nelusetta ayraudi. The sequence goes on along the minus strand of NW_027466067.1, from coordinate 6,433,402 downwards.
TTGTCAGTTTGGAGTAGCCGGCAGTATGATAACAAATGCTAACTTGATTAATTCAGTGACTTCCCCTGATATACAACACATTCCCTGTGTGAATATAACCTTCACATGCATGATGTTGACCTTTCTGTTGACCTCGATAAGCCTTTTTTTTTTTTTTTTTTCCCGAAGAAATTTGATAGCAATGCATCTCAAGAATGTACAGATGGTTGTTGCTAAACAACTAACTCAGCAATAACCGAGGAGGTGGGGCTCGTGCTAGGCTGCGCTGTTACTTGTGCTTCTACTGGTCTTCCACTGCTCCTCTCTCACCGGGGCTGTGCGTCGCCGCCACCTCTCACGCAGTTTGGGGCTTTTTAGTAAGCCAATGACGAGGCAGGAGCCGCGGCAGACCCTCGGCTAATTGAGGCTTACAGGTCACCGACGAGTCAAGGTTGACGACGGCCGAAGCTGCTTTACGATCCTGTCGGAGCAGACGTTCGCACAGGTGTGTTTTACTGCGCCACGTTCCACGTCCTGGCGGCGAGCTTCGCACCAGTGCTGGCGAGACCCTCATTACAGTGCGGGCTCACACGAGGGCTGTTTTCTCCCTTTTTGTCGAGCCAGAAACAGCCGGCGCCCGGCAAAGTGCAAGGTGTCTTCACGAGTCCCGTCTCATCCCCACGCCCCAGATTCTGGGCCCAGGGCTTGGCGGCATAATCTTCAGCTGGTTGGATTGGTTTGCACGTAGCACTCCCGCCACTCTCCCTCCACCCAAATCCCCCCCCACCTCATCCACCCACCCACCATCCCCGAAGACGTTTCTCCGCTCTGAGCCTCAAGGTCTCGCTTGCCCTCTGCTTTCAAGCAGAAAATTAATAAGAGATCAAACTAATGACTGGTGTCAGCGCAGTCAGCCACTTCCATGGCTGCGTCGGAAGCATGCAGCGGGCCTCGACTGCAAATCATCAGATAGCGTTTGGTAAAACGTGGCCGTCCACACAGTAGGCTTGACTCAGCGGCAGTGTTTCCTCCCTGCTGAAACCTTCGCCCGTCCCTGTGAGTGACTCAGCCTTGACTGCCCAGAGGCAGGGTTAGGTGTTTCTGCAAAAAGGTTTTGTTTTTTTTGTTTTTTTTTTTAATTCTAATACCTGAATACAGCCATGATGGCACAAGAATAAAGCTGTAGTACTAAGAGAATAAAGTTGTGGTTGAGAATAAAGCTGTAATATTATGAGAATAAAGTTGTAACGTGCGAGAATAAAGTCCTAGTAGCAGAGTGAGAACATAGAAAAAATGGTGCTGGAGCGATCGGGGCCTCTGCTTGTCTCATGCAGTGAACCATACATTAAAAAGGTAAGGTCACTGCGTATCATTTCGTCATTAAAAGAATCAGATAAATACAGTTAATTATTCACGGAATATTACAACTTTATTCTTTCATTGATGCGACTTTACTCTCGCAGTAATAGAGCTTTTCCAACTAATTTTATGTTTTTTCTTCCTGGATTGGTCACCAATTTCCTACAGGAGTAGCTGGTTTATTTGATTTTGATATCTAGAAGCGTTGACAACCAGAATTTCTTCTCAATGTTGTGGTGGCGTAGACCCGGCTTTGCTTTCTGTGACAACACTTTTCTGCTGCTGCTTTTCTGCGGCTCGTCCCACCTGGCCTGGTCTGACCTCGTGTTGTCGATGACAACGCTCGTATTATCATTATTGCTTTTAGGTTTCATTGTTGCCAGGCGGTGGTCACGTCTCGCACACAGATCCGGCCGCTCTGCGATTCCGCTCTGTTGGCCACCAGATGTGGGTTGACGGAGGAGAAGAAAAAGAATAAAATAAAAACATTTGCAGTAATTAGTGCTTTCAATTTTCTCACTGGCGCCAAACCAGCCTTCAAAGCCGAACGCAGCGCTTTGAATAAAAACATCCCTATAGGGCTGAACATTCCAAAAGTCTTCCTGTTTGCTTTTTGACTCACTGCCCTCGTTTATGAAGATTTTCTTCTGCGCCACTCGTGTCGCCGGTGTGACGAAAGCGGCGCTGGCGGGGAGCCAAGCGAGATGACAGCCCCAGCAGACAGGAGCGGAGCTATTTAAAAAGAAAAAAAAGAGAGTGTTTAGGGGCTGCGCCTGTTTACTCTGTCTGAACAGTTTGTCTCGTTGCTTCAGGCCACTTTTCCCGCTGCGTGTTCGCACTCGCAGCCAGTTCGTCAACTAATCGGTCAGCTGCTCGTCTGTGATGACGGACGGAGGGACGGACGTCTTCCCCTTCAAACGTGTCAGAAAATGTCCCAATTTTCAAGCCGCTTGCGCAGATTCACGGTTCAGAGATACTTGGCGGTAAAATATAACCGGGCAGACGGGTTGTTTCCGCATGAGCCGCTTCAGTTTTGGGAGTCCCCCCCCCCCGCCTGTCTGTCTGTCTGTCTGTCTGTTCATCACAGCAGCCGACTGCTGGAGCAGGTTATTAACTGCGGGGCTCCTCCCTTTTTACGTGGCTGTTAAACTTGAGTGTCGATTCCCGAGCAGATCACACACGCTTACATGTTTCTGAGAGCCGTAAAAAGGCGCGGATGGCCTGCTGTTGGTGGGTCGCTGATCATACAAAGCATCAATGAGAGTCGCGACCAGTTGCAGTTTGAGGCTGGACTGAAAGTTGGAGCCGTTCAACCGTGAATTAATAAATAAAAAAAGAGATTTACACTGAGGTTTGGAATACAAAGCGTGCACCCTGTGTGGGTTTTCTGGCCGATCGTCGTCTCCCAGTGGCAGAACTGGACCAGAAATCCATTTCAGATTTTCTCTTTAACACGGGCAAAACATTGAAGGTACACAGTGTACTCTGGAACGGGGACATGGTGGGGTGGGGATGTGGTGGGGTGGGGAGGAGCGCTCGGGGGTGAAGCCCGAGATCAAGCTATGCAGGCTGTCGAAGAACCGGGGCGGAGGGGGGTTGGGGTTTTGGGGGACTTCGTTGTTCGAAATCCTTCAAATGCACTTCCTGAACCCGGCAGAAGGAAGCAACTCGGTGGTTTCGCAGAAATGTCCCATGGTAAAATGTGTTTGAAGGACGTGCTAAACCAGTTGTGTGTCGTTGTTCCTCGTTGGAAACCCGCTTATGTGTGCTATTTCAGCTCACTCCACCGCCGCCGGCCCTCCCAGACTCGCAAGAAACATCTGAGCATGCTCACAGACCTGCAACGGCAACCAGACACACATTGGGATGCCAAGTGGGCAACTAACTGATTGCTTTTGTCCTCGCGGTGCATTTTTGCAGCTCAGATGGCTGATATCAATAGCTGCATTGCGGTGAGGTGCACAACTTCGGGGATCGCTGGCCTTTGTCGTGTAGTTTTCGCACATCTGAAACGTCATGGACCTGTTGAGCCGCAGAATAGTTTTTATTTTTCGCGTTTGTTTGATATCTTTAATCCCCCTTGCAGAGGAGAGAGCGAGTGAGTCAGCAGTGTGTGTTCAATGGAGCTCACGGCACTTAACTAACACATAAGCTTTACAAATTTGCTTCTCTAACTGTGTAATTTTGCATTTGTGGTACGACGCAGATGCCCACAGACGTGTCTGTGGAACTGCGTTTGACCCTGAACCTGGAGCCTTCCCCTGCTGTTGTACATTCAGTAGAAATAACCAATTTTTTTCCTTTGCGAAGTATAATTGCAACTGCCAATCAGGCCCCAGTTTGTAGCCTGTAATTAAAAAGCGCAGGCCTTGCAAGCGTGCGATTGGGTTTCCTACCCTCAGAGTTCATGTGCCTGTTGCGTGTGGAGTGTCCTGTCAAATGCACGCATGTGAAAACTCCCCGTTGTAGGCGTGAAAGAGCGCCGGCGATCCTCCTCGTCGTATTCACTGTCTGTACTTTTCCTTAACGCTACTTTTTTCCCAGAATCCCACGGGTTCAGCCCCAACTGGACGAGCGAATCTTTCCCACACAGCCTGGAGTTGCAGTCTACAGCGTGAGTGACCACATTTCACACGTGCACCTCTAAAACAGCCACACGTACACATTTGCTTTCTTGTTGAATGACTAAAATCTTGGATTGAGTATAAACGGGCCATAAATGTGCTCTAAAACAGCTCACGGTCGCTGTCTGTTAACTTCTCTGCCTTTTAACTTCATTTCAAAAGGCGTTTCTCCGCTAGATCTCGTAGTTTTACGCTTGCAGTGTTCACCAAAACAAACCGGCTCCCTGCATGTCCATTACTTGAAGGGGCTGTTCAGATTTTTCAGTACAATGAAGTTAGTCTTTGTACTGTTTATCAATGGAAACTGTTTCAACAAATTTCATCCAGTCCTTTCTAGTTTAGCAGAATTCACTGATGGCTGGTGTAAGTCAACGGTTTCTGCTAGCCTGCCAATAAAACAATGTTATCCACTTGACGGTACATAAAAAAAAATATATATATAACTACAGATTTTCAATGGAAATGCCTGCATTGATAGAATATTGTGAATCAAGATTCCAGAACTTTATTTGCCACATGCTCAAAGGATTTGCAATAAAATGTTAGAGTGGCAATGCTATCCAGATATGGTGCAAACTGCAAAAAACAATTCACAGTAAAGAAAACAGCAGGAACAATCTGAAATAACACTATGTACAATCAACTTTTTTTTTATAGATATAAATACAAAAGAAACAAACCATTCACAAAGGCAAACTGGCAATACCTTGTTTTCTTTTCGGGCCCAGCTTGTTACTCCACAAACCAGCAAACAATGTAAGATCCTGCAGCTGCTGAGAAACAACTACCTCAAAATGCAATGCAAGGGTAGTTTTATTCCAAACATTATTCTGTCGACACAGAAATTTGTATCAATAGCCCGGTGTTCTCATTTATTTACCTCGGGTGCACTGTGGAGAGGGTAAGGCTGAAAAAAACTCTTGAGTTGTGCTAGCCTAGCACGAGTGAACTCTGCTAGACTAGGAGGACTTGTTGGAACGTGTTGAAATATTCTCCACTGATTAATGCCACACCGGCTAACTAGGAAGTGAGGTTCCCAGTATGTCCAAACTCCAGAACCACAACTTTGAAGGTTAAGTGCGTAATATTTAGAGATTTTTAAGAAGAGACAGCGGCATGAAGTGATTACGTTTTAGATTGCAGCGCTCTTTCACTTCAGTCCCCATAGAGACTCCGTACCCTCCCTCTCCCGAGCTTGCCAGTGAGCTACGGTGGCCTGCGAGCACAAACCTTGATACCTTGTTATTGTAGAAAAACCAAATCACTTTTATTGTACTGTGAGTAAACATTTTTATTTATGTATTTATGGACCATATGCTGACTTTAACCAATATAAAAATCATAAATTAAGACAAATTTTACACACAGGACCTTTAAAGAAAGGAAAACCACCCCTTCACGCATTATAGGGTTAAAGTTTGCTTTTACAGTCGCTTGTTTGTTATTGCTGCAGTATACTGCGCTAGTTACCTTGAAAGGTGCCTGGATGGACAGTGGTGCACACGCAATACATTGAGTCACTCAGTAAATGAATAGAAATACAGAAATAAGCACATTGTGGCAAACTGGACCGAGACAGAGCCGCACAGAGCCGTGCGGCCTGCAGCCAGCCCGAAGCACGTCTTCGAAGAGGCAGACTCTCCGAGCTCACTACATTTAAGAGCCGCTGTAAAAGGGTGGATACGCACATTTCATTTCCTCTGCTATTTTTACTGGGATGGTTTCTCCACCGCACAGCACAGCAGGTAGATGGGGAGATTAACCTGTTGGATAAGAGCTAAAAACACAGCTCTGGCTCTTCATCTAACACCTCGCTTTTATTTTCTTCTCTTTTTTTGAGGCATATCTTGTCTTTGAGCAATCAGAGAACTCCTACTGTTTCGCTTTAAAATAAATGGTTTTCAATTACACACAACAAATTTTATCTGCTCTTTTTTCCTGATTGGAATACTTTTTAATAGTGCCATTAAAAATGTCAGAAAGTGCTGTTTTTACAAGCTGTAAATTAAAACCAGGCACTCAGTTTGCTGAGGTTAAATTATCAATGTTATAATTATTTTATTATTAGTAGTATTATTTGTCATTCGGCGAAGCAAATTTGGAGCAAACAATGCAATCTCTTTTTTACTAAGCAGGGAGCGCCTTATAAATGGTGGTGAACTTTTACTGCTTCCCATCAATATGATGTGTGTGGGGTTTTTTCTCAATCCTTGAACTAATTTTAGTGAAGTAGTCGCCTCCTCATCTGTCCGCACTTGACTTGCCTGCCTCCATATTTCTGTATTCCTCCAGCAGCGTGGAAGGCGGAAGTTGCGGTAACATCGGAAGACGCACAGATTATTATTATTATTATTTTTTAAATCATCTTATCTCTTTTTGCATTCATTCGGAATGAAATTCATTCAGCACCAGTTGAGGATTGGCAGGGTGTCTCCAAGCTCGACCGGCTTGGGTGAAGTTCATTTGAGGTTCGGTTCGCTCGGCAAGGCTTAAGTGCTTGAACTGTAAAATGGAAAGCAGAGGGGTGCGGCGTGGCTCAGCTTGGCTCAGACACAGAAACATGGAACAGTGGAAAAGCCCTTAAACTCAAGTCGAACGTCTGGTTTGCCTAGGAATTTCCTCACTGTTACTTATCGGCTCGCCTTTTGAAATCAGCTGATCAGACACAAAGGTCCAGCCCAATTTTTTTGTGACCGCTGGCTCTCTCTTAAAGCAGTGGTTCTCAACTGGTGGTGGTCATGAAGTCTATCCAAATATATTCCACACCACTCAAATTTATTCCACAAAAATAAAAACGCTTGCCCACTTTCTGTATAAATATAATTACACGACCAGTCAAAAAAATTGGACACCCCTTCTCATGCAATTTTCTTTTTATCTTTACAACTTTCTACACTGCAGATAGATACTAAAGACATCAAATATATGAGCAAAATATATATAAGTATGCAGCAAAGAAAAACACGTTGAATAATGTAGAATTTAGGGGTGAGCAGCAGAGCTGAGTATCTTGGCTGCGCCCCTGAAAAATGTGACAAATCTTCTCTGCCCAGTCAAACAGCTCATTCTGCCGTTGACTCTTGTTTGGTGGATTGGATGATTGAAAGTTGAAGAAACCAAACATATTGGCAATTTAACAATTTATTCATTTAACAAACGGGAGCCTCAGTAGCGTGTGGAAGAGCCATCCACAGCCACAACAGCCTGGCATCGCCTCCTCATGCTGGTCACCAGCCTGGTCACACACTGCCGTGGGACGGCATCCCATTCTTCCACCAAGTCTGCCAACGTGGTTGTGTCAGGTCACTCTGGCACGAACAGCACGCCCAAGCTGATCCCACAAGTGTTCAGTGGGGTTGAGGTCAGGCTTGCTGGCAGGCCACTCCACCATCTCCACATCCAAATTTTGGAGGTAGCTCTGATAAACATCGTTCTGCCTGTGGGCGCGAGCATTGTCATCTTGGAGGATGGAGTTTAGCCCCAGGCTGTGGAGTTATGGGATTGTCACTGGTTGCAGAATCTCATCTCGATATCTCTCTGCATTGAAATTACCCTCAATGATGACAAGCCTTGTTTTTCCAGTGAGGGAGATAGCACTCCATATGATCGCACTGCCTCCACCAAAATATGTAACTCTGCTGGTGCAGCAAACAGCACAGCGTTCTCCATGTCTTCTCCACACTCACTGACCACTGTAGCACAACCCATTTTGACAGGTTGGCAGTACCTGGGGGTACCAGAAGCTCCAAAAAAGAGTCAATAGCAACTGCAGAATAAGCTGTTTGACTCTGCAGAGAAGATTTGTCCCATTTTTCATGGGCACAACCCAGATACTTAGCTCTGCAGCTCACCCCACTAATGCACGTTCCTTACAAGCGTGGCGCCATTTAAAAGGGGAATAAACAGGCTTTCCAACGACATCAGATTTATTTCCAAGAAGCATTGTTACAACAAATAAATAATCTACCAAACACAAATTTCCTTACTCTTGTGTTATGTTTATGATAGATTTTTTTTTTTTTTTTTTAATTTGAATTGTGTGTCCTCCAAAATAAATGCCCAACATGTTGTGTATAAATACATAAATTTCAAAATGTTTTAAACTGTCCAAATCAAAACCGCTCCACGACCCACATTTGGTCCTTGATCCCCCAATTGAGAAACACTGCATTTAAACCATGCTGGTAACTGGTGATTGGCACTCAGTCTATGCTCTTTTTTTAATTTTTTTATGTGTGTTAGAAAGTCTCCCCGTATTTTTTTTTAATTGATTATTAATGACTGCAATCTCAAGGTCTGAACACAGAGACCGACTTTTGCTCAGTTTGACATTCTTCTTATACACTTTAGACAACCGTGTGTTTCTCAGCGCTCAGTTTGTTTTCCCCTTCAACCCGGGTAAACAGCTTTAACAAGCGCACCAACACATGCTTCGGATGCTTTATTACCAGCCCCGCAACAAGAAGCACTGCTTGTTAATGCTGCGATGTGACCGCACACTTGCCCGCCGTGTGGAAGCGTTACCTCAGGAGACCTCGGCCACTGTGCCGCCTCAGCGGCAGCAGCAGCATCGTCAGATGACGACGCTCCTCACAGAAACTCTCATTTTAACAATTCCGGAGACTGCGCTTGTGTTCCGGCAGCCGATGAGAACTGGAATCGGCGCATACATATATATATATATATATATATATATATATATATATATATATATATATATATATAGCTTGTTTTCACCGAGCTGTCCTCGGCTGAACTCTGGGGGTATTTCTCATCTCATCCCTCTGTGACCAAACACAATTATCTCCCTGCAGATCAAAACAAGCCCTAGCATGGCATCCTTCCTTCTCCTAGATCTTGGCCTGAAATCAAATGTTGGCCTTTTACAGACTTGACTTTTTCCTTCCTTCCTTCCTTCCCTTCTTTATTCTGATTTACGCTGCCGTTTGAAGGCCCTCAGCCCTCCGCCGCACTGTCAACAAGCCAGCGGGCCACATTTACCTGGAGGGCATCAATTAGATACTATGCTTTGCGCACCTGGTACTCAAGACGCGTTCCTCTTTTGTTTATGTTCGCCTCCATTTCCCTCTTTCACATCTCGCAGAGACACTTAAGCACCGACGTCAGTGAATAAAACATTGCGAGCCCCCATTTGACTCCCGGCTTTATGGGTATGTCAATAAGAAAAAAACATTTTACTACATCCCTCTCGCACACACACAACAATAAAGCTGTGGCACTTTTGGGGGATGTGCTTAGGTGTCGACCTATTGGGAGACATTGCCTTTGTGTTGACTCGGCTGTCTCCGAGGCGCCTTTTGTTTTACAATCCCCTGCCCTTTTCTTTTTGCTGTATAAATGATTAACTTCTCGATCGGCGGTTGTGTGGCGGATGAAGCGCCATCTGCTTAGCCCAGCAGAAACGCTCCACCTTTCTCCGTCAAACAGCACAATAATGGGGTGGGGGGGGAGTTTCACTGCGGCGACTCTGCTACACCCCTCCCTCCCCCCCGTTCTGCTTCAAAAGCTCCCTTTTTTTATTTCCTTTTTTTTTTTTCCTCCTGAGGGGTCAGGTTGCAATCGGCGACTACGCTAGTGGAAATAAACGGCGCCCTCCGTGTCAGGCGTTTGTTCCGAGCTCTGCTCGTTGAGAGTGGACACCCCGCGCCCCTCCCCTTCCTCTCTCCCTCCCTCCTTCCAGCCCCTCCCCTTTATAGTCTTACGCACAGCCTCTATACAGCTGCCCCGGCTCCCCTCCCCCACCACCCGGCCCATCACTCCGTACGTCCTCTGAATCAGTCCGCGGCCCGAGGCGGTGCAGGCCCCTCCCCTGGCAACGGCAGCGAGATTAGTTGCTTTATCCCAGGTCATCTGAGGAAAGTGGGCCACGCCGAGACGACAGGAGCGCTGCGGCAGGGGTCGGCCGTATAGCGGCAGAAGCAGCAGCAGCTGCAGCAGCAGTAGCAGTAGCAGTAGTAACCCCCCCCCCCTGCGAGTGGCCCCCGTGGATTTAGTGGCAGTGCTCTTCGGAGGGTGCAAATGTTGATCTTGCTTTACTGACTGTGATGGCCACGTTGTGTAAAGAGAGAGAGAAAAAAGAAGAGCAGCAATTGCCTGGGAAGGGAGCCAGTCGCTGCGGCGGCTTCGCGGCCCCCTCCCCCGCCCCCTCTATACTGGGTCCCACCTCACCCCCCCCCCACTGCTGTGTCACAGCCTGCGTTTGCACCGCACATGTCGCACTCAAGTCGTCGTTTTTTTGTCACTGAAAGGTGCAAGACTCTCTCAAAAATAGAAGTCTATTCCTCTGTTCGCACATGATTACTGTTACCTGGGGGATCTCTGGTCATTTGGAATAATCACGGACGGCTTCTGTGATCGTGATCCTGTGCGAATGCTCCACGTCCGTAATTTGTAAAGTAAAAAAATTTCGCCAAACACTAGTCCCATGCGTATTGGCATCTCAGCGATAGGGGTGTAATTTTTGTTTTATTGTGCGCCTTTTCCACTACTTTTCCTGTTGGAAAATGGAGGCTGCGGGGGAAATGATTAATGGCAGTTTCGACAGCGTTTTAGTCAAGTCACTTTTATTGTCAATTTCAGCCATATGTACCAGACATACAGAGTAATTTTAGGCGCACATATACAGTTATTTAACGTGTTTTTCTTTACTGCATACTTACATATATCTTGCTGATATATTTGATGTCTTCAGTGTCTATCCGCAGTGTAGAAACAAACTTTTGACTGGCAGTGTCCGTGCGCTGGTGGGTTCTCATAGAATTGACCTAACAGGGCGCTAACGTGCTAACACCCGGTAGCGGATGAGCCACCGAATGCTACAGCTGCACCCAGGGTTTCTTATCAGAAGTTAACCTGAAATGCTGCGACAGTGCGACGGCGCAGCACCAGATTGTGAGCGAGGCCTGCCTGGGGTCCGGCATCACGAGCTAACGTCACCCGCTGACGGGGACCTGATCACAGCAGCCGAGACCTTTCCTGCCGCGGCACCGGCTAAATCCCGTCTTTGCTGCTCTACTCGCGGCGCGCACCCCGCGGCTCCTTTCGTCGACCCAATTTTTTTTGTCCGAGCCTCATCCTGAGGTTTTCATCTATACGATCTGCAGCGTCTTACACACACATGCGCGCACACGCGAGTCGGTGGGCTTGTAAGAAGACAGGTTGACCCACTTTTGCCTCACACGGGGCCCCGGACTTCCTTTCGCAGTGAAATTAGACAAAGCAAGTAGAATACAAGTCCAGTCTCAGCCCAACGCCCATGCACAGTGCACCCCACACCCCTCTGACACACACACACACACGCACATAGAAAACACAAGTGTGAGCTGAACCCCTCTCTGTCCCTCTGTGATAACAGGTACCCAGGCACGCTGGCCCGCCGTACGCCACTCACGACATCACAAAGGGACACCCGAGCTTGGCGGGTACCCCGCCCGGCCACGCCCACTCGCCAGCGCTCACTCAGGTACCCACAGCTTCCCCGTATCGCTATCCCAAGGGCTGGGAGGCAGGCGGAGGGGTGAGTTCATCATCGACACATTATTACTATTGCTACTATATGTTGGTCACTCTACTGTACTAGGTAACAGTAGATTTTGGCACCTTGTTTGGTTGTAAACATGTCAGAATAAGATTTTGATTTTTTTTTTTTTTTTGCAATGCCTTTACTAAACATGAATAATCTGTGGATTAACACGTCAGTACTACAATGCAGTTTTTCACCTGCATCCTTATTTTATTTATTATTATTTATTCCTCATATTTTCCCATTTCTTTTCCTCATGTGGTTTCCTTTTCCACCCGTAAGTGCTACGCCAGACATACGTGCCATTGGAGCGTGTTGTATTTTAATGAAGTTTAAAAAAGGACAGTTTGTGCACCAGCAGCATCTAAATGATTCCCTGACACCGGGACTGTATTCCCTGTGCACTGTCTGATCAGAACTAGAAGGAGGATGATTCCAGATGAAGTAAATGGTAATAAGCAGCACGGTTGCAGTTTTTTTTTTTTAGTGTTAACAACACCGCCTTTATTTTTGTATTATTACTGTGTTATAGCAGGGATGAGAATGCCCAATATGCAAACAGTTTGACGCAGTCGCAGCATATAAATATATCATTGAGAGTCTCAAGACCCCACAGTGTACTACAAGTCGGATCAAATATCTCAGTATTAGTAGTTTTTCCTGTCTAGCACCAATACACCTTCCAGCGGGAAGTGCTCTCGATTTATTGTACTTGCTGAGTCACTCGGCGCCACATGGCCGCTGCAGCAGTGCTCAACTCCGGCTGGTCCTCCTCTTAAACATGTTGACGGTGTGACTCAGCCTCCCCCGGTCTTCCAGCGCTATCAGCTTGGCTCTTATACAGCCCCGGGGCGGCTCGCTTTGAAAGCAGCTCCGGTCCCTTCGCTGGCCCTCCTTCAGAACAGATGTTTCAACCGGCCGAACGTCAACCATCACCACGTCGCAAACTGTAAGAGCAGCAGTTCCAATAGGAGAACACAGATGCCCTTAAACCCACAGAGGCTTCAGCGTGTCGCCTCTTAATTAGCTTTCTTTCTTGTACGTACATTCAGATCTCAAAATCAGCCTGAGCCTCACCCTTTGAATTTGATGCACCGCCAAGCTTTTCATTGCTCCCTCGTCTGTTTTCTCCCCCTCTGTGTCTCTGAACAGTCTCCGTACAACCATGGACAAAATGCCGGCTCTGCCCCTTTAGTGTATTCTCCCCAGACGCAGCCAATGAATGCACAGCCTCAAAGTCGCCCGGTGAGTTTCCCCACTGCCTCAGCGTTTTCCACGCACCTGCATCCAAGTCACCCTGGGTTTGAGATGGAAGGGAAGCTGCAGTGTCGCACATCATCCTCGCGGCACGAACGTTCAGGAGCGTTTCTCTTATTTTCTGTCCAGGTCATGGTCAGTGGTCGTGTTTGCTGCTAATCTCACCCCCCCCCCCCCCCCCCCCCTCCCAGCCTCCAATTCTGCTTTATTATTTGGTGTTTAGCGTACGAATTGCACAACCTTTTGAAAAGAGCTCCCCTCCATGACGAGCCTGTTGTCTAGAAACGATCCAAGTGTGCGATTTTCTCTGCCAGATAAAAAAAATAAATCTTAGTTCTGCAGAGAACACCCGCTGTGTGCACAGCAGCGCCACACAAAATCTAAAAAAAGAACACTGCAATGTGGAATCTTTTTTTTTAATTATTACGATTCCCTTTTCTTATTTTGCAATTCAATTATTAATGTTAATTCACCTCCTCCCCTCATCTTCACGGCCTTTGCCGCCAGGAATGTGTGCAGCGAGCCTCATTCCCTCGTTAGTCTCAGACTCCAAACCGTGACCGGACTTGCGGACAGAATTTTCAGAACAGTACATGAAGTAACTGGAAATAGCGTTCCAAGCGCAGAGAAACGTCCCTCCTTCTCCGTCTCCAACCTGCAGGTCAAATAATTGCACTGTACATATTGCACACACACACATACGAGTGCGTTGAGCAACACGTTCTGCTGCAGCTGCACCTCTGCGACTCGGCTTGTCACGTCGGTGCTCCACTCGGGACAGCTCTGGAGTCACACCATGTGTCTTTAAAACGCAGCTGCTCTCCGGGGCCGTGAACTTGTGTTTTCCAAGCGTCTCCCGTTATGCCGCATCTTATCTCTCTCTCTCTCTCCCTCTCGCTCTCTCCCCACACCTTCTTCGCATTGATTCGCCCTCACTGCTCCAACTCTCCCTGCTGGACCGCTCCTCCCTCCCCCGACAGTTTGCCACGGGCCCTCGACCAACCCACCCTCAGGTAATCTGTCGTCTGCTTTAAAAAAAAAAAAAAAAAAAAAGCACCCCTCCTCTTCCCGCCGCACTCGTGTCGTCCATCGCCGCCTTCTAAAGCAGAGAGTCGCTGACCTTTTTTGATTCTGGGTTAAGGCCGTGTTTTTTGCGTAGGGAGTTTGCATTTATTCTGCACGCTGTTCTTTACCATAATCAGGTGAACAGAGCCGCTTCCTGACCGACTTGCGATCTCAAACTGCATTTTTAGCTTGCCGCGGCGCTATTGGTATCTAATTGGCCTGAAATTCCTGAAAGTAGCGTTCACTGTCGCGATATTCAGGTTTTGCGCAATTCTGAGGGGCAACGGAAACGCCAGCAGCTGTCAGATTTCCCCTGAGACACGAGCCGCGTCCCAAATTGACACGCTACACAAGTCATGCGCGGACCACAGCGTCGATGTGTGATCGAAACACGCGGCGGCGCGACAACCCTGAAGCACGTTCGGCCAGAGACTGGCTTCCTCTCCGTCACCAGTCTGCCGCCAGCGGTGGAGGTTGTGAAGTGTGAGACTGTATCGCCTCACACTTCTCACTTTATGCCATTACTGCAGTGTAAAGAAGTGATTGACACACACACACACACACACACGTACACTCACGCGCCATTTCTGATAAAATGCTAATGGGTGAGTTGTGTGTGTGTGTGTGTGTGTGTGTGTGTGTGTGTGTGTGTGTGTGTGTGTGTGTGTGTGTGTGTGTGTGTGTGTGTCAGTCTACATACTGTCAGACATCAGTGTCATTAGGTGACGGCACTTCCTGTCTGTGTGTCTGTGTGTGTGTGTGACCCTGCGTACCCACAATCAATCAGTGTGACTTCCTGCCGTGCGTCGCGCTCCACCGAACCGCGTGGCCGCCCACCCGCTCCGATGATCCGCTGTCATCTTCACGCCGAAGGTAACCGCCGTGTCCGAAGCTGGAGCGCAACACGCTCGCACTCGCGACGCTCCCCTGCGAAAACTTCACCAGCAGGCTATAAATAGAACGGCCGCGACGCGGACGTCGGAGCGCGTCGAGTGCGTTTCGCCTCGCCACACCAAGTGTGTACTCTTCTCGCCCGCTCGGCCTTGGCTGTTACAAACTGGCGCTGGGAATTTCTTGTGCCACCGCGGGAAGTGGATGCGGAAAGCAGAAGCGGGCGAACAGTGAGCTTTTATACAGGCGGAGAAACCGGCCATTGTAACCCCCCGTAACACAGCCGATTCACAGTCAACAGTCCGAAACGTAAGTGCGCTTCCACACAAAGACGAGCATTATTCCGTTCTGTTTCTGCGCCATTTGCTGTATCAAACTTTTTTCGTCTCGATTTTTATTTCTTTTTTTTCCGACCGGAGACTCGGCTTTTGCGGCCGCGTGAACAGAGTCGCCGCGACCGCAAGAAGTCAACAAGTGTTGCTTGCTGGAGTTCAAAGCGTTCGTCTTGCGGTGGTTAAAGTTTTGTGGGCAAATTGCTGGGTTGAAATTAATGAAAAAAATCTTGGTAGAACACATATCTGAAATATTATTTCTAAATTCTGAGCTGTCAGGTGAGCTCTAGCGGCGGCTTTTATCATCAAACTTGCTGCCAGTATGTCACTTTAAGTCAAATAAGATCGAACTTACAGCCGGAATTTGCTTTAGGAAGTGATTTAAGGCTTCTCTCGGACCAAATTCGGCATTTCTGCAACTGCTGTGCATCGAGTGCGGTGCAGCAAGGCATCCAAGGCTCCGGAGGAAGTGAACGGCTCAGCAGTGCAGCCTCACTTTCAATAATAATCCTTTTTCACGTCCAGACGGGACGCTCTCTGCCCAGAGTTTTCCTCCTGGGAAGTTGCCACCCTCCCCACCCCCAAACTTTTCTCTCCCAGCTCTCTGCCAAGTGTTGCAAGTCTCGAAATGGTGACCCAACAACTGGGCAGAGTGCCATGTTAGCTGCTCTGCGGTACAGAAGGTTTCCCTGTTAACATCATCTCCGTGGTACGGAGTCGGTGTCAGCGGATGACGGCCGTCGAGCGTGGCCGGCGGCTCAGGCGCGACCGTTTCAAAAATAGAAATGCTTCTTAATTGCGTTTATATGTTTTTAAACGGGAAAAGAAAAGGAAAGGGATCTGTCACACGCCCTGCTGTGACTCCCACCCGGTCGCTAATAACTCTGCTCTTATCCAAGTTCTAATAACAGAGGCCTGATTCAAGTTCCTGTCTATTGTATCTGTTATTTTTAGGAAGTCAGCGGCTCAGGAAAAGGTTCTGCGTGGGGGTTTATCGAAATAATTGGACAGTTTCCTCTGTGTGTGTGTGTGTGTGCGTGTGTGTGTGCGTGTGCGTGTGCGTGTGTGTGTGTGTGTGTGAAGGCCTGCCTGCTTGTATTTGTTTTATTTATTTTTTTGCTGCGTGTTTTTGATCATCTTGAGGCTTCAGTCTCCCAATTGGTTTTCTCTCTTTTTCTGCTTTCAACACTCAAGGGAGGATTCAGGCCCATCCAGGTAACACTTCACACCTTCACGTCCAAAGTCTCCGCAGACCTGCATGGCAAAACCAGGACCACCCCGAGGCCCCCCCCCCCCATCCCCCTCACTCTCCCCTCTAACTCCTACCCTGCACCCCCCCCCCCCTACCTTCACCACGGTCTTTGCTTGATCCAGGGGGGGCCTTTTATCATCGTTTCCTTCCAGTTTGGTCAAGGACCATGACTGGATTTTTCTTTTTCTTTTTAATCTCCATTTATTCCACATCTTTCACTAATTTGCACAACTCAATGAACAGCATGCAGAATAAAAAAATATATATCTATCGTCCTCCCAAATATAATTTTTCCCTCTGTTTGCATCATGTGTCTGTGAAGAGAAACCGTTTCCTCCGTGGAAACGTGTCAAAGTTTTATGGCTCGGCTCTTGTTTTCTGTTATTACAAAACCATTTCCTGATGACGTCCTTTAAATATTGCGTGTCTCAAGTCCACCGGGTGTGTTTGGATGTTTTCTCAGCGCTGTTTATGCTGCTCTCCTCCTCCAAAGGACGCGGCGGTGCTGCTGCAAAGTCCTCGTTTTGAGGTCTTTGCGCTATTTGGAAGCTGGTCACAGCTGCTGGTTTTCCTTTTTCTTTATTTCTTTTGATTGAAATTTAACCCTCACAGCTCCGATCTTTGCAAACGTCGTTGACGAGCAGACCGTCAAAGCCACTGCAGGTGCAGCCGACGGTTTATTTGATGCCCTGGCTGCACGTGAAGCAGGCCGGACTGCAGCCCGTGGAGGAGCCAAGCTGCGTCTCGCAGGTCGACCGATCTTTTTGAAACCAGGCTGCACCCTGAGAGTTTTTTATTATTCGCTGTTGTTTCTTTTCCCCCAGCCAGCTGCGGAGCCTGGTGCAGTCTTTTAACACAGCACACAACCGCTAAATAAGGAGCATTCCCAAGATGCTTTTATTCACCCGACCACAGGGGGAAGAGTATCATAGGAAAGAAACATCACATTGACTTTGTTGCACAGATTCTCCGCCTTTTTTTTTTCTTTTCTTTTTGTTTTTACATCTGTCGGGCGTCTCGTTAGCAGGTTTAACTGGCGAAAGAGTAGATTTAATTTCAAGTTTGCAGGATTCCATCGCGGTATAGACGTAGGTCTCTGGCAGCCAGAGTGGAGACGGTGAAAGTTGCCCAATTCAGATTCTCTAGCAATTACTCGCATGTGTTCCCCCTCAGCGCGTAGGTGGGCTCAGACGAATTGGCCAAATCGTGCTTCCAAAGCCCTCTACGAATTCATCAACCCGACAATTCGCACGAGGAAAGCAGCGCTTCTGATTCGCTGTCCGCTTCACAAACGATTGCAGACGATCAGTTTTAGGCAGTTCGGGCAAGAATAAACAGGAGCAATAAGTGCGCACATCTGTTACCGCCGTCGGTATCATTCAGGGTAAATCGAGGATTCTGTTTCCTTTCTGTTTCCATTTCGCCAAAGATGATCTTTTTCTGAGAAAGTGACTAAACAGTGAAGACTTTGAACGCACCACAGCTTCTCTGTTGCATCACTGTGAAAGTGCCTTTTTTCCCCCTTTTTTTTTGAAGAATATGTAATGTTGGCTGTTTCTCTTGCGTGTCGCTTTCAGTTTTTCCAAAGGACTCAGATGCAGACGGCGAGGCCCACCATCCCCACCAACACTCCCTCCATACGGCCCGGCTCGCAGGCTCCCACGGCAGCCGTCTACCCGGCCAATCAACCAATCATGATGGCCATGGCGCCCATGCCTTTCCCCTCCCCGCAAGCTGCACAGTACTACATCCCACAGGTGACCCACCCACTCACAAGTATCTTGATAGAGTCGCTTGTTAAAAAACTTGACACACTATATATATGTATATATATTTATATTTATATATATATATATATAAAATAAATAAATATATATGTATATTTGTATGTATATATGTATATATATATATATACATATGTATATATATATGTATATATGTATATATATATATATATATATATATATATATATATATATATATGTATATTTGTATACATATATATATATGTATATTTGTATATATGTATATTTGTATACATATATATATATATGTATATTTGTATACATATATATATGTATATGTATATATATTTGTATATATATATACATATATATTATATGTATATATATACATATATACATATATATATATATATATATATAAAATATACATAGAGCAATAAGGGTCTTGCTCCTAGTTTGTTGCCATCATGCGCCGCCATTTTTAAAATTTGTACTATTTTTTGTCAAAAAAATAATTTTTTCACCCTTTGCTTGAGTTTTTCGGCCTTTAAAGTCCTTGCACACATTGACACATTTTCCCCGAAAAAATTCAATTTCAGTAAAATAATAACCTGCCACCCCAGTCATTCCTTTCCTGATCGCTGTACTCTGCCCTCTGCTCTCTGATGGTAACCAATGGCGCTCTTTTGTCTCCCTAACGTGCAGTATCGCCACAGCACGCCCTACGTGGGTCCTCCTCAGCAGTATTCTGTACAGCCGCCAGGCTCCGGCACCTTCTATCCTGGTCCAGGTCCAGGGGATTATCCAGCCCCATACCGTGAGTGACTTACAGCAGTGCTTCTCAACCGATGGAGTCTCAGGACCCACATTTTTCTTTTCTTAATCTTTCTCATCATGAAATCGCGACCCAAATTTATTCCACAGCACTCAAAATCTAAAATTGAGAAACGCTCCCTTACGATACACAAATATGTGCAATGCACTGTTATCACATTAAAATTACAATTATTTTTTTTCTTCATAAAGTTAAAAAAAAAAAAAAGGACTCTTGCAACAAAAATGGCATTTAAAGCTTAGTTATTTTGTTTATACCTGACACACAGGTTTGTTCTTACCTGACATGTTTCATGTCACATAAGGACAAACCTGAGTGTCTGATACAAACGAAACAACTAAGCTTTCGGCAAAGTCCATTTACTTTGAACATCTTTGGATTAAAAACAGCCTGACGCGTGTATCTTTATTTTCCGTCCTTTCGTCCTCAGATCCCCTCAGGTACCACCCACCTGTCTCACCCTCCGTTCCCGCCCCGGTCCCCACAGCCGGCCCACCGTACTACACTGGGCAGACTGTGTACCCTCCTTCGCCCCCCATCATAGTGCCTACACCACAGCAACCTCCACCAGCCAAGCGTGAGAAGAAAACAGTGAGTACCATAGTAGTCCCCCCCCGCACCCCTCGTATGCAAACCCTGGCCGTCAACAGTGGTGATTAGTGTTGCTCTAGTGCTTTTCTCAATCTTAATCCCACTCCATTTCATGCCTTTCTGATATGAGCTGTGGGTTCAAAATAGGGCTGCAACGATTAGACGGCATAATCGAATACTTCAACAAATTTCACTCCGCCCACTACATGCTCATTTGTACCTGCAGTGCAGTACTGAGCGCTGAGGGTGGCAGTGTCACTCGTTCTTTACATCCTTCAAAAAACAGAAGAAGAACAGCTTTTTCTCTGAAAAGGCTTGAAAATTCTGACCCAAAGTTGATAAAGTTTAGGAATATTTCATAGAAAATAAAGCAGCGAAACACGTTTGGTGCAAACTCCTGTGAAGCTTACTTAGCATTCCATGGTAGCACTACGGTGATACGCGAACACCAAGCTCACCTAGCATTCCATGCTAGCACTACGGTGATACACCTTTAACGCCGACACCCCGGTGTCGCTGTATCGTCACGTACCGCATAAAGGGAGTTCACAAATAACGTTGAGGATATATATTTCGTAGTTATGTTTTGAATTACACGTTTACTTGTTAATTCATCATCAGCCTATGACGCAAGCATCATGGAACTAGCTAGCTTCGCCAATGCTAGGTAAACGCGTACTTTACGACAGTAATTAGTGTTTTACAGCCCTTGTCAAAACAAGCGTTTACGCTGAATTGTAACCGTCTTTCTCTTATCACCTCTCAACTGTTATTTAGGGCGTATTGATTTGATATTTAAATTGTAAGAAATTTGTTTGTTTAACTGTGAACATTATAACCATTAAATCGTGAATTAATATACCGTGATATTTTACTTTGAAAAATACAACTATGTCACAGATAAATGCTTTGTGTGTCATTATTGATATACTTGTTTAAAAACGTATGCTGTCAGAGTTCAACAGTATAACAGGTGTGAAGATTTAAGCAAATTAGGATAAACAGAAGTCCAAAATAGGTGGTGAAAGTAAAGAAGATAATCGTCAGTGTTGGAGATACAGTATGGAGCGGCCCTTTATCTACACAGAAATGCTTATTATTAGTGTATAAAAACACAGCTGCTGTTCATTGTATTTTTTGTGTACATGTATTCAGAAGCTTTTAGTTCCATTTCAGTAGAAGCCTGTCAATATTAAACATAGGTTTAATAATATTGGTTATTGACAGGCTTCAGATTGCTTTTGGTATTTTTATCTACTTTGTATCAGTGGCGCATTTCCCTTGTTTTCAGACTAGTGACAACTTAGAATGAAGTGATTGAGTTCAGCACTGTCGGTTGTCACTCAGAGTGCTGAATATGCGTCTCTTTAATATTTTAAGCTCTGAAAGGGGTGTTGAGTCCTCTCTCTTTGAAACTTCAAGCGTTTCTACCACTTGCCGACGGCTCCGATGCGGCCAAGACGCGGTTCTCTGTGCGACTCGGGCGCTTTAGTGAGGTCTCTGTTCTTTTCGCGTCATTGTCCTCGCAGATCCGTATCCGCGACCCCAATCAGGGTGGCAGGGACGTGACCGAGGAGATCCTGGCAGGGGGCTCAGGGAGCAGGAATTCAACGCCTCCGGTCGGCTGCTCCTCCTCCACCCCCACCCCACCACAGGTATGGCCGGCTCTCAGCTGCTACAATCTTGACACCTGCTCTCCGCTTTCCGGCGACTGTTCCCGGTCACTGGCTGGCTTCACTGCGACAATGCGCTGTGTGTATTTCTCCCACTCCTCCTACAGAATCCGCTCGCTCTGCTTGTCTTCTCAGTCGGGAGTTCATTCGAATGTAGTGTCTTACTTCCAGGTTCAGGCTTCGACCACATTCATCTTTTTTTTTCCCTGTGGGTGCTTTTGAGATTAATGTAATAAATGAAGCCTAAACAATATTACATTTCATTTAATGAGAGGCACAAAGCCTAAATGACCTTCCTGGATTCTGTAGAAGGACGTGTTGATCTCTCTTCTCCTGTGTCCTCCTGTGGATGTTAACGGTGTCTTTCCTCTCTTTTTTCTACCTCTGTGTTCCCCACATTTATTTTTTTATTTTCTTTATTGTTTCTTTTTTATTTTATTCCTGAGTGTTTTGTTTCCCCTTTCTCCCGCCACCCTCCAAACATCGACCTCCATCTCTCTGTCTCGCCACCCCATTACTGTCCTCCGTGATCTGACATCTCCCCACCGGACTTGTTTGCCGCTCTCTCCCCACTATATGGGCTTCTCTGTTTATTTATTTGTCTATTTTTTTTTTCTTATTTTCCCGCTTTTTTGTGCGTGCGCTTGCTTACATCTCTGTGCCGGTCCGTCTGGTTTTTCTGTGTTGCTAGTTTTTATGGGCGCACCCTCATTATCCTCACATTTTCTACCTCAAATCGCAGCAGCTGAGCAGCAGCCAGACCCCAGAACAACAGCCTCTGCCACCGCCACCGCAGCAGCAACAGCAACAGCAGCAGCAGCAGCAGCCGCAGCCGCAGCAGCAGCAGCAGCAGCAGTCACAGCCTCCTAAGCAGGCCCATCCTGGAGGCTACGCGCTAGAGCCACTGCAGCCCCAACAGGCACAGCAGCCGCTGACGGGGGCTTCAGACACCAAACCGGGGCCAGGTCTGCACCAGCGACACCACTTCTGCTGAAAAGAGCTGCAAACTAGACCAGGACGGCCAATAACGGCTGTTGATTATAGCGTTCTAATCATAGACTTACGATGGATAATCCTCCCTCTTTTTTAATTTTTTTGCTGCCGGGTCATTCACACAGCACATTAGGCAATAGCCCTGTCTAATTAAGCATGCCAGCCTCTCTCCACCGAGACAAAAACTGTGATTTCCAAACTCCCATTTTTTTGTGTGCGTGTGTCTCCTATGGGTTTCGTTTTCTCAAGAGCAGGTTGTTCAACGGTGACGCTCTCACTTTCGTTTCGCTTGCGAGCAGAACACGGCCGAGTCAGCAGAAGAACCAGTCGTTCCAGTAATTAGCTGGAACTATTCAACCACCGCTGTTTGGTTTCTTTTTCTATTATTAGTCACTTCACTGGGCCCTTGGGAGTTTTGAAATGCCGGTTCAGGCTGTTTGGTTTATGGGACTGGTCGTCATTGCAACGCAGGGTTTGATCGGCCAGCCAATCCACTTCAAGGAAGTGTGGCATTCGACACAAATCAGCTGATGTTTGTGCTCATGAAAACAGATTATTAATATTATTACTATTGTTACATTTTTTTTTTACACTACCAATCAACAGTTTGGACACACCTTGCCATGCATTTCTTTTTATCTTTACAACTTTCTACACTGCAGACAGATACTTCAGACATCAAATATATGAGCAAGATATACGTCATTATTCAGCAAAGAAATACATGTTAAATAACTCTGAATATATGCTTTTTTTTTTCTTTTTTTTTGAAAGAATTTAAATATAAAACGTGTTAAACGAGTCATTTTACACTTTTATTGTTTCCTACATGATTCCATGTCTGTTCATACGTAGTGTTGATGTCTTCAGTGACAAACTGCAATGTCAATAGTCATGAGAATGAAAGAAAAGACATTCAATTCATAGGGTGTGTCCAAACTTTTGACCAGTATTGTTTATGGACTAAAGGTCTCCCGGGTTTCACAGATTTGAACATTTAAGAAGATGCTGCATTGCTGATATTAACTGCACTGCTATTTTCCCTTCACTTCACTCATTAATGTCACATAGCAAGTATAGTGTCGAGTGCATCCACTTAAGAAACAGATGCATTCTATATATATTATTAATTATAATGTCAGACTCGTAAGTTCATGCGAGCCCAACAATTTTGTTTCTTCCTACTGTATTGTGTGCATTTTCTTTTTCCAACTGAAATGCAAAAGATAATTCTACATTACATGTCGGTGGTCAGTCAAACTGGCTCTTAAAAAAATACGCATCGAAGACTTTACCATTTGAAATGAAAATGAATGTTTTACCGTGCAGCAGGCTGCTCATTTGTCATGTTTATCCACACGAAGCACACAAACACACACAGCATTAAACTGTGTGCTTTTCCCACTGTTTCCTTCCCTCAGATGACGCACCAAAACTGGAGCCAGTAGTCCAGAAGTCTTCCTCCCCCAGGCTGCTGCAGCCTGAGGCCC
The DNA here is from genome assembly GCF_046127955.1 of Nelusetta ayraudi. Classification (NCBI taxonomy): domain Eukaryota; kingdom Metazoa; phylum Chordata; class Actinopteri; order Tetraodontiformes; family Monacanthidae; genus Nelusetta; species Nelusetta ayraudi. Next base: position 6,409,773 of record NW_027466067.1, on the reverse strand, counting down.
CAGCGGAGAGACCCGAGCCGAGCGCTCCCGTACCCGAGCCCTGTTCTGCCGTCGAACCAGAGCCTCTTCCCCCTCCCGGAAAGACGACCGCCTCGGCCGCTCAGCCGCCAAACAAAAGCGAGCGTCCCCCAGCCAGGGTGGACTCTTCCTCCACCTCCGCCGCCTCCTCCGCCTCCTCCGCCTCCGTCACGTCCCCCTCGCCGACGGACGGGGAGCGCAAACCTTCAGCGGGCCGACCTCAGACTCCCGTCGTCGAAAAGACTGTTTCCGAGGCGCCGCGGACTCCTGCTGCGTCGCCGGCCCCCAAGGCTCTGAACGGGTTGGCAGAGTCCGCCGCCGAGCCGGACGCCGCCGCTGCCGCCAGCGCTGCCGCTCGCGAGCCCTCTGTGGCGCCCACGGCTGCACTCCAGCCCAAGGCCTCCTCGTCCTCCACCTCCTCCGCCTCCCCCACCTCGTCCGAAACGCTGCCCTCTGACGTGAGGCCAGAAGTGCCCATCGCTGCTGCTCTCGCCCCAATGGCACCCGTGGCCGTGGTGCCCGTCACCCTGACCTCAAGCCCCGCCCCCGCCTTGCCCGTCACCCTCCCCCCCGGCCTCCCGCCCCTGGTGAAGGCCACGGCGGAGGCCGACGAGCCCAGCAAGCCCCACGACACTAAGGACCTCATTCCAAGAGCCGTGCCGGAGGCACCAGCAGCTGACAGCAGACCAGAGTCGCAGCAGCCGCAGCCGCAGCAGCAGCAGCAGCAGCAGCAGCAGCCACCGGCGCCGGCGCTCACCAGGAAGAGTCCCACTTCAGGTATGCAGCTGTCTTTTTCTCCTTCTTCTGTGGTTTTCTCGTCAAATTCCTCTTTGGATGCGTCTTCATGTTCTGCCCCAGTCAGTCGGTGTACACACATCAGGAAAAGACAAACTTGAACAACTATTTCAGTACCAAATTTATTCAGACACCACAAGATTAATACGTTACCTGTGGCCTCTACAATTACAAGAGGTGTTCAAAGGGGCGGCCAGTCTTGTTACCTCAAGACTTGTTGATGCTACATTCACAAGGGTAACGCCATCTGTTGGGAAAACATTGTACAACAGTACACAGTCTTATCGTAATTTGATCAACTTGGAAAGAGGTAACTATAGGTATAGAGGCAATGATACAAATTAAATATTCATGCAAGTATTTCCTTTCCTGGTGTGTGTATATATTATTTCGGCTGACTGTGTGTGTGTGTGTGTGTTGGGTGGGTGGGTGGCGGGGGCGTCTAAATATTTTCTATCAAATGCATCATTAAGGGCTTTTTTATTCAGAAATGAAACGTTGTTTCCTCCCTTTTCACAAGCTGCGTTTCCGTCACAGTTTTTCGTAAAGTAAAAGCAATATTTCTATAATTTAGACACATTTATTATTATTATTTATATATAAATTATTTATTATAATTTAGTACAATTGCGACTTGCGGGTGTTTCCATTTAATGGTGTGACGCGCATAAGCTGTAATTCTCGTAAATTCTTTGTCCCGCAAGATTTACTCTGTCTGTGATTACTTGTAAAAAATATTACGTCTCCTCCTCCTCCCAAACATAACGCGCCATTTTCACTTGACGTGAACTGGTCACATGACCCACGTCCGCTGATGTGTAAATGCGAAAAAAGGTGTTCCCATGACATTTTTGCGACACACCTCGATATGAAAAACCACCTCATGAGAGCATAAAAGCTTTTAGCGATATTTAAAGAGGTTTCTGGAAGTTCAGGTGTTTCCATTGCCAGTAATTCATTGCGACGTTTAGGTTTTGCGCAATTCTAGGGGCGACGGAGACGCAGCTACTGATACACTCTGACTGAATGCTCATCTCTCCCTCCGCAGTAAATCAGAATCAGACTGCTTCCACTACACCAAAGACCTGGAGGAAACCAAATGACGCCATCTCTGCTTCAGACGCTACTCAGAAAGAGGATGAGGTATGTAAATAGTCCCCGAGATGTCACCAAACAAATAATCAAGGAGTAATGATTTGTTTTGGTCGGCGGCGGCAAGATCGGGGCGATTTAAAATGTCCCGGCAGAGTCGGAGGTGCAGGGACGGCGGGGGGAGGAGGGAGGGTGCTGAGAGAGCGGAGGAACAGGCACAATGTGGGTAATAGTTCAAGTGGAAAATGTTTCCACATGTGTGGCAGAGGAAGCAGACGTGAATGACTTTGGGGTGTTGTTATCATCGCGCAACCACAGCCAGGAGTTATCGCTCATCTTCACGCTCGGCTCGACCACTTTTTTTTTTTCTCCCAAATCGGTTTAGCCTGGGTTAGTCCTCTCTGCTTCCTTTTGTTCTGTTGCAAAGTAAAATTTCATGGCAGAATCCCCCCCACCCCTCCCTCTGCCCCCACCCATTTCCGTGCCGCTGTGAAGAAGTGCCTCAAATGTTGTTGACACAATATTGCATGTGACTAGAGGCCGCCTCAAATAACCCTGCAGAGCCTCATTGAACTCTATCTACTACATCAACACTGATTTCAGCAGAGTGGGGGGAGGAAATTACACGCAAGTTTACATTTAAACAGGTGTTTATGACGCACTTGACGCATTTCAGTGATGCTGTTGAAACATACTTCTCTGTCAATACTGTATAAGACCATTTCTAAAGATTTATTAATCATTAACAAAGCTACAGTTATTTATAAAATAAATAAATAAATTAATTAATAACACAGGATGTTGTAATGTGCAAATTGTCCTTGAAGTCAAAACCCATTTATTGTAATTGTTTCCTCACAGGTGTGAGTATATATTTAAGCAAACAGTTAACTGTCTAGTCTGACTTAATGAACAACCTCAAAACTTGCAGCGAACTCGTACATCAGGAAGGAGGCAGGAAGGAGCTCTTCTAAAGTAGGAAAATCAAAGGAAAACCAACACAGACAGAAAACCTCAAACAAGCCTCGAGTGAAACGTTTTGCTTGATTAGAGCCTGCGCAAATAAAATCATCACGTTTAGTGTTGTGTATTTATCACCCTTTATTGGGAGGGAAAGATGAAATCACACGCTGTGGCTACAACAACAAAGCTGCTGAATGTTTTGTCAAGTTTTCCTTCAAAAAAAGTTCCAGGATTATAGATTTTTTTTAAACGTCGGTCAACATTGTAGTTTTAAATTTATGTTTATATTTATATTTAAAGTTCTCTCCCATCAGCTGATGATCTTCCAGTTTAAGTGACACAAACAGACACAAGTGGCCCCTCACGCAGGGAGACGGCGACAAGGCGTTTCCCACCAGTCACCTTCCCCACAAATTTAAATAATCTCAGCCGTACCTGTTAAACCAACCTGAAGGGTCTGACTGTCCGCCTCTGTCCACGCCAAGGCCGAGTCCAGCCCCGCAGACGCCCCCGCCGGAGACGCCGCCCCGCAGCCGGCCCCTCCGAGCGGCAGCCCCGCCCCCCTGCTCCCGGCCTTCGCCTCAGCGCCCTCCGCGGCCCCCGAGGCCGACGGCAAGCGCGGCGGCGCCCCGGAGGAGAACGGCGAGTCCGAGATGGAGCCCATGAGGAACGGCACGGGACACACCTCCGAGACGGAGAGCAGCGACAGCGGCGCCACGCCCGGAGACAAGGAGAACTCCACGGGAGCGCCGCAGGACGTGGAAGGTCAGAGACGGCCCCGCCCACCCCATGGAAACATTACACATGAAATAATTTGAAGCGGTTTATGAAGAGGGATTTGTCTCAAAGGTCCAGTGTGTAAAATTTGAATTTGCAATAGAATTTCTAGAATTTGCGCAAAAACTAAATATCACAAAATTTTTAGAAATATTGCTCTTTTTTTGGGGGGTGAAAAACTGTAATGGAAACGGCGCTTGAGAGCCACTTAATGGCTCCTGAGTCATGACAACCAGTTTGCTGCACTCTACTGAAATAACAAATGACACTGACCTATGCGAAGACACCGATCACGTTAATGATTTCTCAATAATGATCAACAATGGCTGAACAAGGTTGGATTAAAACTGAATTTTAGACGCAGCTCAGCAAATTATTTTTGGCCTGTGTGCGACTCATGTGGTCCTTGGGGCGCCACCTGGAGCCCGTAGGCACCACATTGCTGACCCCTGACCTGGAGCAGTCAAGGGTCTTGCTCCGAGTTAGCTGCCATTTTACACCACCATGTTTTAAGGAAGCCAGCCTATCAGAAACACGCTGTCAGCCAGGCTTCCTTAAAAAAAAATTACACACTGGGCCTCTAAAGCATTTTTTGAGCATCCAGAAAATCATTGTTGTTTTTTTGTTTGTTTGTTGTTGTTTTTTTAATTTTACAATTCCCAAACACTTTTGCTTTGCTTGGATTGTCCCTCAGCTCGCTCCTGGCCTGATCTGTTCTTTGTCTCTCTCCCCTTTGTGTCGCAGACCTGGCAGAGTCTGGTGCGAAGCGTCAGTATCACAGGGACTTCCTGTTGGGCTTCCAGTTCATGCCTGCCTGCACACAGAAGCCCGAGGGGCTCCCGCCCATCAGCGATGTGGTGCTGGACAAGGTAAATGAAACACGTGCTGACACGCGGCTGCATTAAAAAATAATTCCCCCGACATCCAGGAGATTCGAGAGTAATGAACTCTTTGCCCTCGTAAAGCTCGTCTTGTAAAGACGTCGGTGAAGGCTTCCCGTCAGTTCAGTTTATAAATACGTCCGTCACAGTGAAAATGAACCAGAGATGCTTCAATATTTTAAGAAACTCTTTAGTTATGTACTTTAAAAAAAAAAAGGTTATTCAAAGGCTTCGGAAACGTAAAGATTTTCTGTCCCTTTCTCGTCATCGAGTAATTAATCAGTCAGACTTAACAAGCTGTTTAACATTCCCGCCTCAGGCTCCATGGGGGTCAGAGTCGGGACTTTGCTTTTCTCGTTCAAAAATGAATATTTTTCATTTTTCAACGCGGCTGAGATTTATTTACTAAAAATCAAAACAAATTGATTGACCCTTCGCTTCGAAATTGCGTCCTTGTGGAACGGCGTCATCAGCAGATGTTTATTTTACTCCGAACTTGTTTGATGGTCTTCAAACACACACACACACACACACACACACACTTGGGAGACGTCGGTCCAGTCCTCTGATCCTGCAGTACGGCGCGGCCGAATGCTGTTTTCATTAAAATCACACAGCTCTGATGTCACTTTCTGGCACGCCGCCCCTCCCCCACCCCTCCGAGGAAAAAAGACCAACGCGAGTGAGCGAGCGAACATACAGGAGCGCCGGCGTTCCCTCCCGAGGAGAAAGTGAAATCTCGGTGGGACGGAGGGAGGAGAAAGTCAAGGGCGTCTCAAAGACAAAGGACTCCGTTTGTTCTCCTCTCCTCCTCCCCCGCAACTATCTCCCGCTCTCTCTCTCTCTCCTCCTCCTGCGTGCACTCCTTCCTTCCGTCCTTCCATCCATCCGTCCATTCCCTCCACATCTGGTTCTCGCTCCCTCCCTCCCGACCAACGGCAGCCTCGAACCGTCTCGAGCCAGATTTACGAGCTGCTCCGTAACAGCACGACGGAGCAAAAAAAAAAGAAAAGAAAAAAAAAAAAAAAGAAGTAGTCTGGTGACGAGTGACAGCAGGTCAGGCGCTCGTTTACACTGGGTCACCTTTGAGAGAGCGCTGGGTTAGAAATGCACACACACTCCCCCTTGCACTCACACTCACACACACACACACTCACACACACACACACACACACACACACACCTTTAACCCTAATGCTCCCCCTGCTGTTTGACCTGATGTTTGCGTGTGTGGCTGCCGTGCAGATGAACCAGCACAAGGCGCCGTCTCGAGCCGTCGAGTCCAGAGCCATTTCCAGGGGACCCGACTTCACGCCCGCCTTCGCCGACTTCGGCAGGCAGATGAGCGGCGGACGCGGCGCAGCGGTGAGTGACGCACAGCAGCCCACAATTTTCAACTAATATATACACACGAGCAGTCAAACGTTTGGACACACCCGATGAATATAATGTCTTTTCTGTCATTCTCGTGACTGTTGACATTGCAGTATGTCACTGAAGGCATTAAAACCATGTATGAACACACGTGGAATTATGTAGGAAACAGGAAAAGTGTCTTAAAGTGTATAAAAGTGTGAAATTCTTCAAAATAGCCCCCTTTCATTAAAAGCAGATTTAGAGTTATTAATTTTTTTCTTTGCTGCATAATTACATATCTTGCTCATGTTGTTGATGTCTTCAGAATCTACCTGCAGCGTAGAAAGTTGTAAAGCTAAAAAACAATTGCAGGAGAGGGTGTGTTCAAACTTCAGACTTATACTGTATATATATATATATATATGTATATATATGTATATATATATATATATATATATATATATATATTTATATATATATATATATATACATACATATATATATATATAATATAATATATGTATATGTCTTGTATATGTCTACATATATATATGTGTATATATATATATATATATATATATGTATATGTGTGTGTATATATATACATACACACACATATATATTGTGTGTATGTATATATATGTGTATATGTATATATATATATGTGTATATATATATATATATATATATATATGTATATATATGTATATATATATATATGTATATATATGTATATATATGTATATATATACATATATATATATATATATATATGTATATATGTATATGTATATATGTATACACATATATATATATATATATATATATATATATATATATATATATATATATATATATATATATATATATATATATATATACCACTGAGAACAGACACCAATCAGTGCTTGAAAATAAAATGGCCTTCTGAAATTGAACCTTAATGATCATTTAGAGAAAAAAACAAGACGATACACAAGTAAAGCCATGAGGGACTTGCTCTCATTTGTAATATTATGCACGTAATTCATCACTCGACATCGCCCGCAAGACGCTGATGGCCCGTTCAGTATCTTCATTTGCCTAATGGGTGCCCGGTGCTTGACGACTGGAGTCGGCAGAGGACGCGCAGGTAGACAGGACGGGAGTTTTGTCGGCGTGGCCACGCCTACAACATCAAGGCCATTATAAGCATCTTTAAAACGGGGGCAACAGCTCACCTCCATCAGTATGAACCCGTCTGGGGTTCACACTGATGCAATACAATCTTCTGAAGCTGAGTGCCGTCCCCTCTCCCACCCCTCCAGATTTTCAAATTAATGAGCACAATCCTCTTGAACACACTTGTTATCTGCACACAGCACTTTAATAGCCATGTAGCTTCCTGTTCTGTATTTTTAGCTCCTGGTCTCAGTCGGGCATTTAAAAACTGCGCAGCCCACAGAAGAAGGTAAGAGCCATGGATACTGACAGAGTCTCTCCTCCTCACTCAGCTCATGAGCCTCGGCTCGCGGAGGATCATTCCCAGGAAGATCATCATGAACGTGACGGTCGAGGACGTCCAGCTGAAGAAGTCGGAGAACGCCTGGAAGCCCGGCCTGAAGAGGGAGGGCGCGGCGGAGGATCCGGAGAATCAGAAAACACAGGTCGGGCGCAGAAGGATTTGTGAAGAGAGGTTCCCTCATCAGTTGCGGCCCATGTCAGAGTTTATGGCTGCGCTGCAGCTTTTTCTATAAAAAAAAAAAAAGAAGAAAAAAAAGGGAAAAAAGCAGCAAATATGACCACCAGAAAATATCTGGAACATGTGAATTTGTAAAGATATTGAATCCCGTCTTCTTCAATATGTTGTCATGCACTTCACCACCATGCGAAGAGCTGTATGCAGGCAGCCAGGTAGAGCGGGAAAGATATTCAGCAGCCGTTTGGCAGAACTTTGCCGTCTGTCAGATTAAATGAGGACTAACAAGTGATACAGTGCTCCAGCGAACAGTGCGTAATGCGATCACACGCTGTTCGTGGAGCTCCAACAGAGTCAGTGCAGAGACAGTGAAAGCCAGCCACGTAGAACCTGCGGTGGTTGCACTCTCGGGTCAAATAGCATATTGAGATTTGATCTCGAGAGGTGAGGGGAAAAACCAACCCACGGGGTTTCAGGCTTGTCCTCGCCGACCGTCCGCAGGAGCTCTTCAGGAAGGTCCGCAGCATCCTGAACAAGCTGACGCCGCAGAAGTTCAACCAGCTGATGAAGCAGGTGACGGACCTGACCATCGACACGGAGGAGAGGCTGAAAGGCGTCATCGACCTGGTCTTCGAGAAGGCCATCGACGAGCCCAGCTTCTCCGTCGCCTACGGCAACATGTGCCGCTGCCTCGCCACGGTAAGGCCGTCGCCGCCAAGCGTCAAAAAGCTGAGGCTCAGGATGAAAATGGGTCTTTTTTTTTATTACTTCGCAAATTATTACCTTATCGAAAATGTAATGGTAGTATAACTATTTCAATTATTTAATCAAAAAAGTAATGTAACTAATTACATTTGATTACATTATGTTTAGTTTTCTACATTTTGTAGTGTAACGTTCTCAACTGTCAACGAGCTTCCAACAGCACTTGAAACAGAGAGAGACGATTGGCTGATGAGTGGTAGGGGACACTGCAATTCCAAACTTGACAGGAGAACCAATCAGAAGCATCAGAATAGCATCAAACTTTCGTCTGTGCAGGGAAACTGAAGAGAACGGTGCTCATACCAAGCCAGTGCACGTGAAAACCGCGCAAAGCAACCAAGTAAAATGATGAAACATAAGCCCTGCCTTTTTTGTAGAAATTGGTCTGATGTAATTAAAATTGTCATCATGAATTTTTAGTAACTGTAATTTAATGAAATTCTTTCCTGTAATGTAACTGATTACAATTATCCTTACTTTATAATTAAATTGCGTATCAGTCTTACATGTAACTCATTACTCCTCAACACTGGAAATATGCATCTATTTAAAAATAAATAAATAAAAAGGTATTAGAAGTTTTGCATCAATACAAATCTGAATTCTCCGTCATGCATTACCTGTTTTCACTGTGTGACGTAGTGTGAACTTTCCAGACTTTAGAATAATAAAGTGAGGTCCCCTTCATTTCTCACAATCTGTCTGTGGAAAGTAAAACACTATTTTTCCAACGACAAATTTTCCTGGAGGTGTGTGGTAAAGATGCCTTTCTGGAATGAGAGTAGTAGTCGTCCTTCACCTGTGTTTGTTGATCTCCTGTCTCCCTCCTCCTGTCCAGCTCAAAGTGCCCATCGCCGACAAGCCCACCAAAAACCTGCCGGTCAGCACCGTCAACTTCCGCAAGCTGCTGCTGAACCGCTGCCAGAAGGAGTTTGAGAAAGACAAGGTGGACGACGTGGTGTTCGAGAGGAAGCAGAAAGAGCTGGACTCTGCTGCATCGGTGCGAGCTCCGCCACGCCCTCCACATTCAGTCAAGCGACAACAGCCGGGCAAACTTTCATGTTCTGTTTTATCGCCTCCCCTCCAGACGACGGAGCGCGACAGGCTTCAGGAGGAGCTGGAGGAGGCCAAGGACAAGGCGCGGCGGCGCTCCATCGGCAACATCAAGTTCATCGGCGAGCTGTTCAAGCTCAAGATGCTGACGGAGGCCATCATGCACGACTGCGTGGTCAAGCTGCTCAAGCACCACGACGCGGAGTCCCTGGAGTGCCTGTGCAGGCTGCTCACCACCATCGGCAAGGACCTGGACTTCGAGAAGGCCAAGGTGAGCCGAGACCGAGCGTTGATGGTCTGTGGTCTTAGTCTTCCTGCTGCAGATAAGAGATTCCTTTGCATGGGGTTATTTAAAGGTCCCGTAATATTAAAACTGTTATTCATTTGTGCCTCCAGGACAGGGGTGGGCAAAGCTTTTGGCTCGTGGGGCACAGCAGGTTCTGAAATTATGAAAACTTTTTATTATGCTTTAAAAACCTTAATGGGCCGCGTATGGCCGGCCGTAGTTTGCCCACGGGAATTAGCACTTTGTGATGTCACAAAGGGCACCACTCCCTTACTCATTCTGAGTCCACCAGCTTTGCGTGAACAATCAGCCTGGTGCTCTGACACCGCCTCCCCTATCAGCTGGAGTCTGCAACTAAAAGAAAGAAGTCTAGAAAAATGTTTCTAAGCCTGAACTTGTTTGTTTGCAACTGCGCTGAAAACTTTGTCGTGTTTTCTCTTGCAATTGTTCTGTTGATTAGGATTGCACCATGTGCATTTTGAACTAGTTGCTCCTCCTCCCCCCAGGCCACTGCAATACGAGGACATAATTTCATGTTTTTAATCATGAAAAATAATGTAGCAGAAAATAAAAAATAAGACGTCATCGCGTTTGCTTTTGTTACCTCACTCGTGTTATTTGTCATTATCACAGGTTTATTGGCAATTCTCAATCAGCCATTAATCTTATCACCAAGACGGCGACGTCTTTTTAACTGTTGCTTCATTATAAGTGGAGGAAGTGTGTGTTATTTAGTCAGAATAGATTGTGAGTATCGAGTCAGTGTTGATTCCTGTCTCACATTACGTCCCAAAATCGGAGGTGCGTCGCTCTAATAAGAGCCTGAACAGCTGAGGCCTGTTTTTCTGCGCCGTATCCAAAAACATCTCGCACAGTCTCGGGAGTCATTGGCAGATGAATTCACTGGCATTCAGTCGTAAAACAAACCCTGCGTACTGTGTGTCCTGCTCCCGCCGATGTGCAGTCGGAACCAGAGAATACATTCCTCTTGTCAAACCGGTTGATTTAGATGTGCAGTGCAGCATTTAGACACACACATACACACACAGAGGAAGCTCTGATGGGATGTGGTCCAGCAGCAGCAGTTTCTGCAGTCAGCTCCAAAAGGCCGAGCAGCAGCAGCAGCAGCAGCAGCTCATTATGGCTAATAAGGAAACCAGAATATCCCCACAGTGGATGTTCGGCTTTTTTTTCCTGCCTGACTGACTCTCCCGTCGACTTGAGCGATTCCCAGCTGGACACGGCTTAAGACGAACCACCCCCTTCCCCCCCAACCACCACCACCACCACCCAGGTGTGACTTGAGCTTGTCTGCAGGCTGTTTTGAGTGATGATCGCCCCTGCAGACGGGCGGTGAGAGGGGGGGGGCTCTCTGAGCAGACAGGAAAACTGATGCGCGCCGACAGCCTAGTTGCCGGGAAAAGGCCGTCCGTGCAGTTTATGAAAGCAAAGCGGCCCCATTTATTTCGTCAGATCCTTGAGAGTGCGTTTTGAAATGATCCGTTCTGTCCCCGAGATTTCACGGGATGTCATTTTTCTGAATGCAGATCTAATGATACATAGAATGCGAAGCCAGGAGGCTGTCAGTTCAGCCGTGCACAGCCATGGCAGCTGCTGCTCCGGGCGATACATGAGAACAGACCAGTTGATTGACTGGAGTAAATATGGGATTCCCCGCGAAGAAAAGGCCCCGTCCTTATTTCTCCCTCTTGTTTTGTTGTCTTGCAGCCTCGCATGGATCAGTATTTCAATCAGATGGAAAAAATCGTCAAGGAGAGGAAGACGTCGTCACGGATACGGTTCATGCTGCAGGACGTCATCGACCTGAGATTGGTGAGTGTGTGGCTCTGATGTTCACTTCCCCATCAGACCACTGCTTTATGTACCCTTTTCAGCAAATTACATTCCAGTTGTCAAGCTGTAGATGTTGTAAATACTGTGCTATTTTCATACAAAAGCCTAAATTTAAATAGCTGATGCGGGTCGATTGTCTGGCCTCAATTCCGAAAATCATACAAACAGTGATTTATAGGTGAATTTTTTCTTCCTTTGCAAGTTTTTTTTTTTTTTTTTTTTTTGTCCTGGTGAAACTGACGATTGAAGTTGGGCCTTAATATACACTGGACAAATGACAAATCAGTGTACAAACATGATAACCCCGGTGGCCCACCGGTCTCTTTATGATCGTTTAGACTGTCTTCATAATTGCCCTTTGGGGTTAATAAGGAGATATGACTGTGAACATTTAATATACGATAAGAAATCCAATACAAAATTAATAAACTCATAAATCTAATATTTTCGAAGTGCAAACACTACAAACCGGGTCAGTGTTGGAGAAGAGGTTTGGACTGATTCTAGTTCTAATTCTCTCCTTCTGCCACTTTAATCCAACGCAGGCAGTTAAAATCAATGTCTGTGTCTCTGACCGGACATGACCCCCCCCCCCCCCACCACCACCACCACCACCACCGCCACCACCACACCCTCTTCCCCTCCACCTCCCCCACCACCACCACACCCTCTTCCCCTCCACCTCCCCACACCCCCCACCTCTGCTGCGCTCGTGTCACATTTGATAAGGAAATCAGCTGATGTCCACTTTGTCTAACACCAAATCAGCCTTCAGGTTCTTAGCATTTAAAAACAGGCGAGAATCTTTGTTTCAAATGTTTTTATTGAGTCAAAGGATCTTGCATACATCACTTCATTGCACAGGTATTCATTTTGTGTTACACAAAAGTGTTGCAAGATTGTGTGAACATATTATCAAATACAAACCGAATTGACGTACAAAGAAAAATTGAGCTGGTGTCTGGGTAATTTTAATATTATCAGAAATGAGTTGACTTCTAGTGGGTCCCATTTCAACCTTCTTTTTTTTTTTTTTTCTTTTTTTTAAAGTTGTTTAAAAGTAACTTGTTCTACAGGCGAACTGCTCTTTCATGCCACCACACTGTTGTAATGAGATTAACTACCCTTGTTAAAAATGTTCAATTAATTGCGACTAATTTAATTTAATTGATTAAATTCTTAATCAACGACCAATGAACATCCCTAATAAATAAGAAAAAAACGTGAATAAATAAAAGGGAGACAAACAAAACAAAAAAAAAAATAAAGAGTGTAAAAGTTAGAAATGAGAGTGCACAGGAGTTTAGCTGGAGAATCAAAGTGTGCGCTGCGTCCTTCGTGAAACGTCACTGCCGTCATTCTGTCATGTTAACGCCACTCGCCACGCTTTTATCTCTCTCGCGCTTCCAGCACAACTGGGTGTCCAGGAGAGCGGACCAGGGCCCCAAGACCATCGAGCAGATCCACAAGGAAGCCAAGATCGAAGAGCAGGAGGAGCAGAGGAAAGTGCACCAGCAGCTCCTCGCCAAGGACACCAAGAGGCGGCCAGGTCAGGCCCCGCACTCCAAATCCTCTTTAGGGCTTAGAGCCGCCCGTGCCGACTCAGGAAGTTCCGCACGCACGCTTCCTGTCCCCCCCCCGTAGCCCCGCAGAGACGCTATTGTGCCCAGCAGCTGACGGGAAGCCCCCCCGCTACCCCTCCCATCTGTTACCTGACCTATAATATTCCATCACTTACAGTTGCGAGCGTTGGGAAATATTGCTTCCTAGGTGATAGACTCACCTCATCCATAGATCCCACTAGTGTTGTAGTACTCCAGATTGGTCCTGTTCTCAAGACCAGTCCCGAGACCACTTTTCAAAGGTCTCGGTCTCGCCTTGATCAAGACGTTGCCGTTTTGCACTCTGTGACACCCAGAGTGACACTCTGCCCCCTTACTCCGAGTTCATTTATTTCTCAATTTTATGAAGCAAAATAGTTGGCAAAGCAGCAAAATGTTAAAGAAAATTATTAAAAGATACCTCACTGAAAATAGACGTTGCTGTTCAATTTAGAAGCAAACTTGAATTTAAAAAAAGATGCTGATCATTTTTTCTGTTTCTGTGTTATTTTTCTTTGATGTATAAAGTCTTGGTCTTGTCTTGGTCTCAGACCCCAAACGTCGCGATCTGGATACTCTCTAGTCTTGACAATGTCTCACTCTCGGCTGGTGCGGTCTTGACCGCAACACTAGATCCTGCACACAGAGACCGACGAGCACTTGATGCGCGCATTCAGTTTCCTCAACGGGTGTTTTTCTGAAACGTTGTCGTTGGTCTCTCAGAGCCCAGAGAGCAGCGCGTGAATCAGCGAGAAGAGACCTGGAACACTGTGCCAATGACCAAGAGCAGCAGGACCATCGACCCCGCCAAGATCCCAAAGATCTCCAAGGTGAGACGGCTTTTCGCCCGCTCGGGTCCTTCCCGTCCACCTGCGGGTCGGAGCAGCGTATCTGCAGAACGATGGAAGCTCAGGCTGAGCAGCAACCGGAGCGACAGTCAGATGTAGAGTAGTTGCTGCAGTTATTTAACCCAGAATGCTCGTTGACATTTCCTCGACGTGTGTTTACCGTCGGCAGTTAGAGAGAATATCAGTTAAGCTGGCAAGTCAGTCATCACGCACCCAAAATTTCAATTGCTCCCACCGACTCGGCTCATCTGGCTGGCGTGTAGCAGCCTTTTGAAACAACTGGAATAGCAGAAACAGCAGCCGAGGCACCACAAACCCACAACTGAATCATAATAGGTGTAAAAACAAAAAAAAAAAAAAAAACTGGCAGGATATTATTTAATGAATCATCGCTGCACTAAAACACAGATTTGCGTCCTGTTCTGGTCTCGAGTGCCCACTGGTTCGTCATGGTGTCTCGCCTGATAATGTACAGACTGTTTGTTCTAACTCTCCAGTGTGGCTGTTTATCTGCAAAGCCAGTTGGTCTTTATACATCATTAGTGGAAAAAAATCCCACCCTGTCCTTTTTTTTTTTATTATTGCTGTTCAGCAGTGCAGGCGCCCTCTGCTGGTCTTGCAAAGTATTGCTTTGCCTTCTTTTTTTTTATTGAGTCACGCTCTGCGTCGTAGTCGCTGCAGAAAATCTTTGATTCGATGACTCAAATCCTTGTCAAGCAGCTTCACCTCAGGCGTCCCGCGCCAGCTCTCGTCCCCGTTTTGCTCTCCTGAAGCAACTCGTTCTCGCCTTCTTGCAGCCACAAATGGACGAGAAGATCCAGCTGGGCCCTCGGGCTCAGGTCACGTGGGTGAAGGGCAGCAGCGGAGGAGCCAAAGCCAGCGAGTCAGGTGAGATCGCTGCTCCTGGACAACTCTCACATCATCCGCTCGGGGGAAAAAACTCGCTAACCAGTCTTCTTCCTCTCACCTCGACAGAACTTTCACGGACGGCCGGCCTCAATCGTTACTCTGCGCTGCAGCCCACGCCATCACCTCAGCCCGGCGCCGCCGCCCCTGCCTCCACACAGCCACAGAACCCAGATTTTGACTCCAGGAGAACTCTAGGAAGGTAAAAAAGAATCACTGAAATAACAAACACCTGCTGTGACACTTCTCTGTTCTTCAGGAGGTCTTGGTCACCATCACGCTTTATATGGTGCAGCGAACTGCCCAATTATTGTCTGTCTCAATGGATTTTGTTTATCTATAAATCAACTTTTGGACTCATCCCTGTTACTTAATACCAGTGGTTCTCAAACTTTCTCTGTTTGCCCCACCTTGGAGGAAGAAAATTTTTCATGCCACCCCCCGCCCCAGGCTACAAGCCCCAAATTTGACGTGACTGTGTCTTGAGGGATCCCGATGAACCTGCAAGTGGTCCCATGTCTCTAGGACAAAGTTGACTTTTGACCCCATGGACTTGCAGGGCATTAGGGGCAGTGGTTCTCAAACTTTCTCTGTCACGCCCCACCTTAGAGAAAGAACATTTTTCATCTCCTCCTCACAAAGTGCAGAGAATAGCCGCGCTTTCAGGGGTGTTGTTTTGATTAAATTGACCACATCAACAACATCAGTCATGTGACAACATCACATTTTCTACCTGCCACACGGGATGACGTTGAGCGTTGCGTGCGCTAAGTCACAATATCGCGCCAGTCGCGGCGTAGATCACGTACTGATGCAAAGGTGTTTGATTACGTTCTATCAGCGCTGGAAAACTGCTCATTGTCCTCTGGCTTTTTCGCTCGCGGCTCGCGCATTAGAAAGAAAATAGAGCTGACTGCGGAGGTGCACCCCGCTTCAAGTCTGGCGTGAACGACACCATCGTTCCGCAGCTACTCGCGGAACGATTCTACAGCCAAAAGTGCCCAACAACAAAGAACAGTGGCCACCGCTGGACTCCTAAATTCTTCTTTTCGTCCCTGTCAAATATTTGTCCATCCTGTGTACCTGAGCAGCGTTTTTCTTAGCTACAACCTACTGAACACTTTTTGTTAATTGTTCTGACGTGGAAACATTAGTTCCCCCGGGCGCCCCGTCTCCCTCCCACCCGGTGTTTCGCGCCCCACCCACTTTGAGAAACACTGCTTAGTACTTAAGTAACAGTACACTTGTGTAAAAAAAAAATGTTCTGGTAAATACCCAAGTACAGATACCTAAAAAAACAACTTCCTTCTACTTCGTTACTTACCAACTTTGATAAGGGATATGTATGAATGTTGTCACATGTGCCTCCTCCGTCCTCCAGTCGCAGTAATCCAGGCCGGGAGCGCAGCGAGAAGCCGTTGAGCTCCAGTACGCCGTCGTCGCGGCCCGGCCCCTTCACCAGGGGAGGCAGTTCCAAAGAGCTGCTGGAGAACCAAACCCTGGAGGAGACGCGGCGGGAGCGCGAGGACAAACCCGAGCCGCCGAGGCCGAGCGTCACCGAGGGCAAACCCGAGGCGGAGCGCAGCAGAGTGCGGGAGCCTGGTAAATGGCCCCACTACACAGTAGTGTTAGATATCTTTTTGTAATGGAGCACAATTAGTTCCAGTTGAAAAGCGTTATTTTGATTCAGTGAGGTTAAATCTGCTTTTTTATTGTTTCGGGGGTTTTTTTGTTTGTTTGACGTGGACAGTAAAACCTGAGCCAGTTCAGACCCCGAGCAGACCTGCTCTGTCTGAGGAGGAAGTGCAGAGGAAGTCCAAGTCCATCATCGACGAGTTCCTCCACATTAACGACTACAAGGTACTGAGATGGACGCATTAACGGCGGAAGCTTGAAGTAGGACGTTAAATACTCCCAACGTCAGCTGCTGCTAGCGAGCTTAAAGTTTGAAACGGCGACTAATAGAAAAGTGAAACTAAACGATCGTTAAACCTTTTGAAATCCCCTCCTTCGGTCTTTTAACACAAGCTCGTCCCGAGCCTTTGTGACCTTCCGTCTTTGTGCACGTCACTTGTCTTTCCTGCAGGAGGCCCTCCAGTGCGTGGAGGAGCTGGAGCTGGGCCCTCAGCTGCACCTGTTCGTGCAGGTCGGAGTGGAGTCGACTCTGGAACGCAGTCAGATCACGCGGGAACACATGGGCCAGCTCTCCTTCCAGCTGCTGCGACAGGGACTCCTGCCAAAGCCGCAGTTTATTAAAGGGTCAGTTCGCCCACCCGAGGGTGCACTGAGCGAGACAAAATGCCGAAAATGTTGTGCCTGGTGTCGCAGTGAGGTGTGTGGTTCTGCTGTGTCCGGTCGCCATGATGGACGCCATGGAATTCGAGTCTGTTGCGAGGTTTGCAAATGAATTAGCCGCTCTTTGGTTTTACAGCGTCTGATACGGTCCAGCTCAGACAAGAGCCCAGTTTTCCTCCTTGAATGATGACACCCGATGCTCATCAGGCAGACACCTCTGTCTCAGTGACACCCGCCCACAGGGGTTTTCATTACAGATTTGAGCAAAACTTGAGCAGGTTTCATAAAATATTGACGAAGGCAACCGCGAAATGCAACCGGTTAGTGATGTTATGCAAGAGGAAAGGTGCGCCTTTCCTATGTGTCAAGTCATCCTCAAGAAGCACAGCGGTGGACGCTCAACGTCACTGGCTGATGGCCACGTCTGCAGTTTTACTGATTTTAATGATGAAAATCTTGATGAAAATTCTGAAGATGTTTCTGTAACATGGGAGCATATCGTCGAGTTTCCTTTATCAGAAGGGAGACATTTCCTTGCTTATACGTGTGTCATGTGACCTGTCAGTGTTATAGGTTTCCTGAAATGGCACCTCGTGCAAATGAAGAAAAAAAAAAAAAAACTTTTTTCTATTATTATCTTCTAACATTATCGCTTCTCTTCTTTTTTTTTCTTTTTTTTTAACGCAAAAAACAATTCTAAGATTCTGTTTGTGTTGACGTTCCCAGGTTTGCCGACACCCTGGAGCAGGCGGATGACATGGCCATCGACATTCCCCACATCTGGCTTTACCTGGCCGAGCTCCTCAGCCCTGTGCTGAGGGAGGGGGGTTTCTCTATGAGAGAGCTCTTTAGGTACACACACACACACACACACACACACACGTACGTGAATGAAGCACTAGACAAAGGTTTTACCAAAGTGTGAAATAGAATACTCCCGATGTCCCTTTCATGATAATAATAATACATTTTGTTTGTAGGGCACCTTTCATGGCACTCCAGGCTGCCTGACAGTAAAATAAATACAAAATACAGCAACAAAAACATTAAAGAAAACATCACATATTAAACATTGCAAAACAGGTTCAATAGATCAAGTAAGATGCGCAAGTTTGAACATATGAAAACTGTTGATGAATCTTTTCTTGAGCAGTAGAGGAGTTCTGATTTCTTTGAGACTAAGTGCCTCGTTCCTGGAGTCAATTTTGTCCCAACTGTCAACAATTCGACTTTGTTCACTCACCGTAACTACTTGCCTTCCATATCACTAGCTGGGACTCTGCTTAACCGCCGTGTGAGCTTAAAGTCCAGGTGAATGGCAAATCCATCCCTGGTGACCAGCAGTGTTCAGGAGGTGTTGGCAGCTGCCGGCCAGCCGACAGACAGTGTTGGTGTCTGATCCTCCATCTGTCTAGACTTGCTTCTTATTTCTAATAGAATTAAAATGTCAAGCGCAACGGCGCAATTGTTCCAGGAAACTTCAGAACTGCTGCGTTTGTGGCAAAAACGTTATCTGGAATTAAATACATAGAAAAGGAACCATATTAAATTAAATATAAAAAAAAACCATCAGACCTCTAAAGCCGACCTGTGGGGAGCATTTAGGGCTGCTTCACATGTTTCCATGGCAGCGGACCCTCAGTGAAAAAGTTTCCTCTTCCTCATAGCACGGCTAACCCCAACAGTAGATCCAACATCTTCATCTCCGTGGGTCGAGGACTAAATATGCAAGTTTTTATCATCCCTTTCGACTTGTACGACCTTCAACCTCTGCTGTCTGTTCTTCACAGTGAATTAAGGAAATCTTTGCTCCCTGTGGGAAGAGCCGGGTTCCTAATTTCTGAAATACTGCACCTTCTATGCAAACAAATGGTAAGAAATAGTCATTTTGTTATCAAAGTTTATTTGAAGGTGTGTGGTTCCATCAGCCTGGAATGGAGATTTTAAGCTTAAGGTCGGAGTCCTGAATTTCATCTCGCCTCCGCAGAGCCATAGGACTGTGGGTTCTTTGTGGAGGGAATCCGGCCTCAACTGGACCGACTTCCTGGCCAAGGGGGAGGACGTCCAGGCGTTCATCTCCCAGCAGGTGGCTAATGAAGCCTCCCGGTCCAACCGGCTCATATCTGTATACCCAAGGTTTCCGCTTGGCCGTCTTGTTCCTCATCACGTCTCGTCTCTCTCTCCCCGACCCCAAACAGAAACTGCAGCTCATCCTGTCGGACGGCGCCGGCCCGGAGGCCGTTCAGTCCAAGCGGATCTTGTCTCCCGCTGAGCTCAGCCAGCAGCTGGAGCGGCTCCTGCTGGAGGACATGGCCACCGACGAGCAGATCTTCGACTGGGTGGAGGTATGACTGGTGGGCGCGGCGACCTAGCAGGTCGGGGCCGAGCTCGAATTCAGGTTGCAGTCGGACTGGCAGTCACAATCGTTTTCAGTGTGTCTTTGTTCGCTGTCAGTTCGCGCGAAAGAAAACCCTGTGTGTTGCGAGGTCCCGTCTGCCTGCATTGAGATAGTAAAGTACCAATAAAGAGCAAAGAAAAAGAAGGGAATTCAATTCTGTTCCTGTAATCTGACCAGATTTCCATCAGATCACCGAACTGTTAGTTAGTTAGTTGTAACGTCACATGGTTGCAGCCGAAACAAAGAGTTTTCGGACATACCAGACTTCACTTCATAGGTTTGCCCCAGTTTTGGCAGATTTTTTCACACCAACGCGAGTGAATTAAATATCCTGGTAAAGTTCATTTATAGGTAGGTAGGTAGGTAGGTATACAGCTTTATTGTCATTGCAACATGTAAACGTGTACAACGAAATTGTGCTATCCCCGTCCAAACATATACAGTATAAATACAATACGACATAAAGACAGGACTGCAGGATTGAGTGTTTTCAGTGGGGGGCAGAAAGGGGAGAACAGAAGAGGAGGAGAAAAAAAAGACACTCTCTAACTATGTTCCTGGGAGGGAAAAAAACCTCAGCAACACAAGCACATATAAGTCCAAAGTTATGTGTCCTACAGCACTGACTGGTAGTTTGCTGCGCTCTTGAGCCACCATCACGCCTTTTTCCTTTCGTCACCCTTGCACCTTATGTAGTTTTGTCAAAGTCAGCCCAGGTCGCCACCTAGGGGAGGGAAGTGGAATCATCCGTCTGTGTTCACTCTCTTCTACTGCGCCATCAGACTCGGGTTGTGACTCGGCTCGGTTCTTGTGCTTGCAGGAGGCCGAGGCCTTTTCACGCAGCTGCGTCTTCAAGTTGGAACAAAACGCGATCGATCATTGTTTTAGAGCATCGTCTTTTCTTTTTTTTTTTAAGAAGGTGCTCCTTCAAACATGCAGCACTGTGGCAGTAGAGCTCCATGCTGAGCTGGAAGGGCGGTGCACTCTGTGCACGTTTTCTTAATGACAAATCTCACCAAATGCAGGGCAGGAGGCTGAACTGCAGACCGTGTTTGTCGAGTATCGGTTCAATAAAAGAGTGTTTGCTGCAGTCTGCACTGTCTTTGCTCTGGATATTACACTGCAGCAGTGGCAGCAGCAGTGGGGCGTCACTGATGTTACTCTGGTCTTCGCTCCTGGATGTATTGTCATCCTCACTCCTGCTTTGCCCCTTTGCAGGCCAACCTGGATGAATCTCAGATGAGCTCGTCCCCTTTCCTGAGGGCCCTGATGACGGCTGTGTGTAAGGCAGCAGTGAGAGGTGAGTGAGTCCCACACAGTTGCTTTTTTAAATTTTTATTGTATTTTTTTTTACATTTTTTTCCCTAACTGGTGCTCACTCTGCCCCATCTTCTGCCCCCGCAGACGATAACACCAATTGTCGAGTGGACACGGTCATCATCCAGAAGCGATTGCCCGTATTACTCAAGTACCTTAACTCAGACACTGAGCGACAGCTGCAAGCACTTTATGCACTTCAGGCGCTGATCGTCACCCTTGATCAGCCTCCAAGTAAGACCTGCTTCATAGGTTGAACCATTTCCCACCTCATCCCATTAACATCCAGCGTTCACTTCTCCTGCATATCTTGTTCATAAACAGAGAAGATTACACAGTCTAAAGACCCATATTTGAGATTTGAATATAAAGACGTGCAATTTGCAACTCTTGCCGCTTCATCTTCATCCAATCGTCAAACACGAGGGAAAATTTACTGTGTAAAATACGACAAAAGTCGTATCTGATGTGTTTAACTAGAAGATGGTCAACTCTTCAAGAAAGAGACTTGCCAGATTATGTGCCATGCGATGCACATCAGTCATTTAAGCAAACAAAATACCTGAGCTCAGGGTCATTCAACTCGATGTGGTCTTGCCCCCCAGACCTTCTCCGGATGTTCTTCGACTGTCTATACGACGAGGACGTCATCTCAGAGGACGCTTTCTACAAGTGGGAGTCAAGCAAAGACCCCGCCGAGCAGCACGGCAAGGGCGTGGCCCTCAAGTCTGTCACGGCCTTCTTCACCTGGCTGCGGGAGGCGGAGGAGGAGTCGGAGGACAATTGACTAGAGGGAGCGGCCGCCCCGCGGGACTCGGCGTTGTAGAACTGCATCCTGGCAGCAGAACAAACATTCGAAATGGGTGCGTGACCAGGACGAAGTGTTTACTGCGAGATGTTTTTTTTTTTTTTTTTCTTTTTTTCTTTTTTTTTGTCCCCCTGCGGTACAGTTCTGAAACATGCCGCCATTTTGAGTTTGGATTCCAACGGTGGAAGCACTAAATACCTGTATTATACATAGAAAATATTTTTGTTTTAAATTTTAACTTACGTTTCTTTTGTTACTTTTTAAGAAGAGACTTAAAAGATACATAGGTTCTGGACTCTTTAATTTATTATTTTTTTAAGGACTGCAAATACAAAACTTATTTAACATTTGCAGATGTTCACACGAGGAGAACACGAGGACAGAAATAACAATATAGTGAATTATAATACAATAATAATATTGAAATGAATAGCCTCCCTGGATTCTACACTGTTTGGTTTAAAACAGCGTAAAAAATAATGATGCTTTGGGATGAAGGGGAAGCCAGGTTACAAAGCTCGTGGATGCACAGAAGTAATTAATTGTGTGTGCCGTTTGAGGTCAGAGGTTATCTGCCAATAACCACGAAGTATTTCCCTCAGCCTTGGCTTGTTCTACGTTCAAAATGTGCATATGCCTCACAAGGGGCAGAAGCGTACACTCAAGACGCAATGCAAGGTCGTCCGTAGACAAAAGAGGAAGGACACAGTCAAAATGTTAACGAGCAAAATTGCAACTTAAAAAATAAATACAATAAAATAAATCCAAGTGGCCAAGGTCACTGAAATGCTTGTAATACTTCAGACTTACGGAGCAAATTAAAGCTTGTAAATACATTAAAGACAAAAAGGTGTTTAAAAAAATGCTGATTCTTGTCTGCTCTTTTCCATAGTTTTTGTTGGAGGTATGCGCTTCTGTCTTACTGTATTTCTGTTCACATGTACTCTTGAAAATGTGTGTCTGTTCAAGCTTAAATTGATAACACCTTGGCGTATTTAGGAGAAAGAGCAGCATGATGATCCGCTGGAGGCACTGATAAAGAAACATCAGAGCATCAAGTCAGAATGAAGTGGTTTTGGCAGGAAATGTTTCATGAATGTAGACTTTGTGTTCAACTGAAAAGTGCAGATTTGTCTTGACTTGTCTGGTTTTTAAATTTGTGCTGCCGTCGTTTCTTATTCAATTGAAATTTTTGGATTCTGCCATTCAGGTAAAAATTATCTGATTGAGTTTCAGATAGACAAGCTATATGTTTTTGGAAATTTGTTCAGACCACAAATGGCAACTTACTTGGAATGCTACAGAGTAATTTGAACACTCCAAGCATGCAACAAATGACTTTGTTGTATTCTGTTTAGTCATTTATTTTCGACCGGAGTTTATATTTATTAATTTCTGTTTAAATGGCAAAAGCCGAGTAACAAGACCTGGACGAACTATCTACACTCCATCTCCCATGAGTCTTAGCTGAAACCACGAAACTGTGCTTTATTACAGTGTAATGTGGTACATATACGGTAAATGTAATTCTTATCGTTAAAAAAAAGAGTGGTATTTTTATTTTATTTTTTTCTTCGATGTCAAGGGACAACCTGAAAAGCTTACATGTTTCCTGGTACAGTTAAAGGGACGGACCGGCGGAACATTTATCCTGCCTCCTTTCCGGGGAAAGATGGCGGCGGCGGACAGCTCTGTGGAACGGAAATACTTTGACGTGACGCGTGTGACGCCTCGACGTAGAACAACGGCCGTAACGGGGCGGGGCTCGCAAACAAATCTCAATAAAGGACTGTGCAGAAATTTTCACCAAAATAACTGACTTTTTCGGGACACAAAGAAAGGTAAGGCTCGTTCGCACCTCTTTGTGTCACAAGATCAACATCCAGTTGCACCGGCGCGACGCTGCAACGAGTAGTAAGGGTCGCTGGCTTCCCCTCAGTGCTAGTGAAATTATTTTTTCCCCTTCCTTGTGCGACGCCATCAGTCTGTGTGTGTGTGTGTGTGCGTGCGTGCGCGCGTGTGTGTATGTGTGTTTATAAGCGCACTGACAAAATGGCGAAATTTCTTTAAAAAAAATAAAATAATCCAGCAACTCGTAGCTCGTGTGAAAAAACGTCCGAGCTCGGCGCTGGCAAGGGTGTCTAGTTGTTTTTACCGAAGCCTTAGCGCCATTGGAGGACTTGCAGCTCGGCTAAAATACAAGTTGCGTCGTATTTCTTTTTTTCCTCCTCTGGTTTGACAGTAATTGTCTCCCTCAATGAATGAAGTGGGTTTGCCACTCTCGCCATCCCCGAAGCGGCCTCACATACACACACTCCTTGCACGGCGTCTTGTTCGGTGTACAATTTCACTCTTGTCTTCGTCCGTGCAGGTGAATCTCCTGTGATGCCGATTCGCCGAGCAGCAGCAGCAGCGGCGGCGGCGGCGGCGGCTGCGGCTGCGACAGCGACAGCAGCGCCTCCATCTCAGGAGAAGGCTCCTCCGGCTGCAGCAGAGAAAGGTTAGGCCGGGCCGGAACCGTCACCTTGACCCGTGAACGCAACAATTCGTGTTCGCGCTGCTGCCCCCCACCACCACCACCTAAACACAGTCCCAAGGAAAGCAACCACGGAATTTGCCGTCAAGTGGGCCCCCGTAATAAACAGTCAGAGAACCATGTGTGCTGCGTTTTAAGGGAACATCCGTCTGGGACATTTTCTGCAAGTCTGCTTCTCCCACGCTCCTCCTCCTCCCCCGTCTTCTCCACTGTACCACACAGAACCATGGTCCATGTTCTCCTGTTGCCAAATGCAATGAAATGCATCAACTGAAGTGTATTGTGTGGTGGAAATTAGAAGAGCCATTAGATTGGGGTCGTTTTTTGTAGGTTGTTTAAGTTCCAAAGGATGTTTGCTAAAAAGATAGATATTATAGGCTACATATTTATATATTACATATTTCTGTATGATCGGAGGGAGTTTTGAAATTCTAAGCGAAGGCGGGCGACCCTTCCGAGGAACACAAGGCAAAATGTTACCACCTGTATGTGCAGCCATCTCAGTTCTCATGCTATTCCCTACCGTACTTGCAAGGTAGATAGCTTTATTTTTCATTGTAAAAAAAAAATACAATAACATTGTGGCAGTGAGGTGCAGTGTTACCACGATGAAGTAAATGGTTAAAAAAAATTAGCAAATATCAGAAGCAAAAATAATAAATGAAAGATGCAGCAGGATATTGCAATTTGCCCTTGAAGATTTCCTCAGCCCGTTTTTGCCTGCGAATGTAAACGTGATGTCAGAGCATGTCTTTTTGAGACGGGGGGTTGGCGAGGATGTTAGCGTGCGTGTGTGTATGTGTGATGTATGAAGAGGGCAGAGAGGAGGAGTGAGGGAAGATGGCATCCTTCTCAACCACTCTTCTCCCCCACCCCCCAGAGCCCGAAGCCTCCCCGGAGGATACGCCCCCTGCTGACGAGGAGCCGGCAGCGTCCTCAGCTGCACCGGCTGAGTCCGCCGAGCCCGCCGAACCCACTGAGAATGGCGTGACGACAGAGGGCTCCGCCGAGCAGAAGGAAGAAGAAGAGGGCGCGGAGAAGAAAGAGTGAGTGTCACGAGAGAGCCGCTGTGTGTGCGCGCGTGCATGTTTGCGACCGTGAATGCTGCGATATTTCACTCTGATAGCACTTTTATCTGTTTATATGATCCTTACCTCTGCTGGATTAAAAGCAGACTGCTCCTGTCATGGCTCTGGCGTTGCATTTTTTTCATTTACGGTGTAAGCGGCCACGGCCGTACTCCTGAAGGTAGGTGTCAGACAGGTGTAGCGGCGTTCGCTGTCTCGGAGGAGTCTGTGGGCGGAAGTTAGCCGTGTAAGCAGCTGCCAGTGCAGTTCAGGCTCAGCGTGAAAGAGCAGCTTTTGTTTTCCGAGGCACGTTGTCGATTTTAATCGTGCAAAAATATATTGCAAATCCTTGGAGGGGTGTGTCGCATTCTATTGCTCGCTTGGTTATCAGAGGGATTTATTTTTGAAAAATTCCATTTTGTTTTGTTCCCTGCAGTTGTCAAACCAAAAAATTGACTCTGCATGCAAACCTGAATTTTATTCGGACTTTGAGTTTCATCCTCTGTGACTTTCTATATTCCCCCCCCCCTCCTCCTAGACAGTGTCAAACTGTGTGTATCATATGCAAACAAAGGAGGTCAGTCAGGCTCAAGCTAGCATGGTGGCCACCAAAGACAGTTGTTCTGAAACCTGATCTTGTCTCTCCCGACGGTGACAAACAGACAAAGTGACAAATGCAAGGACTGCGCGGCTGGACAGTGTGCAACACACTGCTATGTTCTCCTACTAAGGTGAGGATGCGATAACGATAAGGGTGGTAACCATCACAGTGAAATATCGCCTGGGCGGGACGGGGGGGGAGGGAGGACTCGCGTCACTGAAATGGCTTCTCGCTGCTCTTGGCGACAGGTTGAAGGATGGATACAAGTATGAGAAAACCAAAGTGAAGAAGGTGAGGAGGACCATCCCCGCCTGGGCCAGCGTCACGGCTAGTAAAAAGCTGCCCGTCAGCAACTTTGCAGGCACGCATCACAGAGTGGACGATATCCTCATCGAAGCCCTCGAGGTGGGTATCGGCCGTTGCGGTACCCGGGTCGGCTCAAAACAGGCCAGGTCTGTTCACCTTTGTTGTTGGTCTTCCTCTGCAGTCCGCAAACAGCAGGTCCGGGGTCTCGTACCAGGCGGCCCTGAAATTCATGGTGAAAAAATACCCGGAGATGGAGCTCAAAAAGAGGAAATTTCTCATCCGGAATGCAATGAAGAAGCACTTGGAGAGGGGCACAATCAAGCAGGTAGACGGCGGTGGTGCACAGTAGTAACTGAAGCTTTTAACTCTGCTCTGTTTTCAATATTAAATGATGCAGCGTCTGTTTCTTGCTCTTGTATTTTATCCCAAATTTGAGCTGAATTAACTCTTAATTTGATGATCTGGCTCACTAGATTTTTTTTTTTTTTTTTTTTTTTCCTCAAAAATCTTGCAGACATGTTGTGACAGCAGGTGGCGCTCTGGTTCTGAGGTCTTTTGTATATAGCTCTCAGCCTCAGAGATCTTGCTTATTTAAGGTCATGCTACAACTGCAACATGTTTGTCTCATCAAAAGCTCCAAAGAGAAATGCAGCGCCCAGATTCAGCTTGCGACCGTTCTTCACCCTCTCTCTGTCTCCCCGTCTCTCCTGCAGCTGAGGGGTAAAGGTCTCTCAGGAACCTTTGCTATTGGAAAGAAGCCCCCCCCGTCTAAGGTATGTCCCAGCACAGGGAAGGATGTAGAATAAAGCACAACATTGAAAGCAACAGACATTTCAAAATTGTGGCTCGGCGATTTAGTTTTGTGCAAATTCAATTATATCGACTAAAATACTAAAATGCAACCTCCAGGTTGTGCTTTGCATTGTTGCCGGTCCATACGTTAGTCACACTGTTGTGTCATAACTGTAACGTCCCGTGTGCTTTGCAGAAAGGCGGTCAGAGGACTGAACCTCTGGGAGACGCTCTTCCTCTCATCATCACCCGGCTCTGTGAGCCCAAAGAGGCCTCCTTCAATCGGATCAAGAAGTACCTGGAGCAGCACTTCCCCAGCCTCAAAATCGAGCAGAAGTAAGTATAAGAGCGCCAGCCGCATTAGCACACTGCGTTTCCCCAGCATGTGGCTGCAACTTCGTGTGTTTCTGTCTTATCGGACAAAGTGTGAAGTGAGTCAAATGCAAATTCACTGCGTTTTAGTTCACTGCGTCTTAGACGACGGTGGATCTGTTGGATGGTACAAGGTCCACATCTTTGCATGGCTGTAATAAAATGTAGTTGTAGGATTATTATTATTAGTAGTAGTAGTAGTAGTAGTAGAAGACAACAAGTGGAGGTTTTGAAAAGGCGACAAGACAAGTTGTGAGACAAGGATGCTGTAATTAGTGTAAGATAATAGATATTTTTTTGTTTTTCAACGATTGTGTACTCACTCTTTCTAACGTGGGTCAAAAACCAACTCAAAGAAACAGATCAACTTTTGTGTGATGTTGTTATTCATTTTTAGTTCAGATTTTGATCTGAGCTCTTGTCCGACGCAATATCACAAAAGGTGTCTGAGGTGGCTCTGGAGTTCCCCGTGCAAGTGAAGGCATTGTCTGCGTGTGTGTCTCCTCAGGCCGGACGTGCTGAAGACGGCCCTGATCAGGGCCGTGGAGGGTGGACAGCTGGAGCAAGTCACTGGGTCGGGAGCCAGGGGGACCTTTCAGGTGACTAACCTTCATATCCATATCAGCGACGTTGTCCTTAGAGTTGAATAACAGAGAGGCTTTGTTTTCTGCCAGTTCTCAAATTAATTTCCCATTTCAATAGAACAAGATATGGCATGATAAAGATATAGATATGTGACGCTCTGTAGAAAAAACAGGAAGTATGGTAGGAAATATGAGTTCCAGTAAAGCAGTGGGGTCTTGTTTTGATGAAATTGACCACATCAACAACATCAGTCATGCGACAACATCACATTTTCTACCTGCCACACGGGATGACGTTGAGCGCTGAGCGCTGCGTGCGCTAAGTCATAATATCGCGCCAGTCGCGGCGTAGATCACGTACTGATGCAAAGGTGTTTGATTACGTTCTATCAGCGCTGGAAAACTGCTCATTGTCCTCTGGCTTTTTCGCTCGCGGCTCGCGCATTAGAAAGAAAATAGAGCAGACTGCGGAGGTGCACCCCGCTTCAAGTCTGGCGTGAATGACACCATCGTTCCGCAGCTACTCGCGGAACGATTTTACAGCCAAAAGTGCCCAACAACAATGAACAGTGGCCACCGCCGGACTCCTGAAGTCTTCTTTTCGTCCCTGTCAAATATTTGTCCATCCTGTGTACCTGAGCAGCGCTTTTCTTAGCTACAACCTACTGAACACTTTTTGTTCATTGTTCCGCCGTGGAAAAAGTTCCGACGTGAAAACATTAGTTCCCCCGGGCGACCCGTCTCCCTCCTGCCCGGTGTTTCGCACCCCCCCCCCCAGACTTCAGTGTTTCTCACCCACTTTGAGAAACACTGCAGTAAAGTCAGTGAGTTTCAATGTCGTTAAAGGTCCATGCCATTACAGTGGGATGTAACTATACCTCTCCGTTGCAGCTGAAGCGAACTGGGAACAAGGTCCTCCTGCAGGGCAGCGACCTGGAGGACGCCATCGCTGTGGCCATCACAGCCATGAATGAACCCAAGACCTGCAGCATCACAACTCTACGTAGATACCTGCTGGACTCCGAGAAAGACCGGACGGAGAACTTTCTCGGTGAGAGGCCTTCCACTGACCTCCTAGTAACAAACACAGCACCTCGTCCTGCCTGTCCTCCATCACCATGCAACCACTGGATGTTCTTGGAATTTTTGCATTTGGTGCCATGTTTCAGGAGGAATGTCAAGAGGTCTAGTTTGGTTGTTATTAGTCTCTACCTGGAAACAGGTCATGTTAGATTTTCAGCTGGATCCTGGGTCATTTTACAAACATAGCATAGCATTTACCTTATTTTAAAAGCACTTAAAGGTTTAATGAGCCAAAATACAGTGATGCTAAAATGCAAATCCTCCCCCCCCCCCCCCTCCCCCCCCCCAGTGGCTTATCTGAGAAGGACCCTGACCAAGTGTAAAGTGCTTGGCTGGATGGAGCAGATCTCTGGACACGGCTTCACAGGAACCTACCGGCTGTCATTCCCTTACTACCCCAGGTACTCACAACTCTTCTGAAATTAAACTATTTAAGACAGTTGTACTGCGTCTTGTTCAGGTTGGACATTTTGTTGAAGGCTTTTTAGAAAGGAGTTTTTTTTTTTTTTTTTAGTCCCACCATCCTGGACCCTGACAAGTTCAAACACCTTCAGAAGAACAGCTCCAAGCCCCAGTCAAGCACACCCAAGCGGAAGCGGGTGGCTGACTCGTCTGACGAGGAAGAAGAAGAAGAGGAGGACGAGGAGCAGGACGAGGAGGACGAGGAGCAGGACGAGGAGGACGAGGAGGAGGAGGAAGAAGACGAGTCTGAAGATGAAGCTCCACCTCGGAAGCGGTGAGTCTGCTCAGTATCTTATGTGAAGGTTCAGTGTGTACTATTTGCAGATTTTGAAGGAGAAACGGCGACATCAAGCGTTTACATTTTAGTTTGCAGCGTCTTTCAGTTTTTCTCCCCCTCTTGAGCTTGCCAGTGAGCTACGGTGGCCTGCACACCCAAACCAGGATACCTCGTCCACCTACTTCTTCATTAGTTTATTTGAAGACGCGACTGTTCACCCTAATTATGAAACGCGCTGTCTGGCAGGCTGGATTGTCCACGGCAGGCTTCCTTAGAAATGTTGCGGTAAAAAATGGCAGCTAACTAGGAGCAAGACCCTGACTATATGTACATTCTTGTATATATGAGAACCGTTTTAATGGTAGTAAAACCAAATTACTTTTATTGTACAGCGATTGTACACTTTTATTAATGTATTTATGGGCAGTATATCAAGCATTTACCAAATATAAAAATCACGATGCAAATATTACACACTGGACCTTTAAGTCCTCTGTCTTACGCTACAAACCTGTTTGCAACCGAAAGGAACATCTGTCTGTTTGTCTCGCTCTTAGAAAGGTGCAGAAGAGGCCGCCGCCCAAAGCCCGTCACCCCCCAGCGACCAAGAAGTCTCCTGCCACCAGTCAGGCTAAAGGCAGGGGGCGCCCGAAGTCAAAGAAGCCTCCAGCCAAGAAAGGCGCGCCCTCAGCCGCTCCGACGCCAAAAAAGGAGGTCCAGAAGAAGGAGACGCCTGCACCAGCAAAAGCCACGCCTGTTAAAAAAGGTTCCCCTGCCAAGAAGCCCAAAACACCCGCCGTGAAAAAGTTGACCAAAAAGGGGTCCAAGCGGCCCGCCCAGTCCTCCCCCAAAAAGGCCGAAGAGACGAAGGAGAGTCCGAAGGCCGGCTCCAAGCGGGGATCCAAACCCGAAACTGCGTCCGAGAAGGGGCCAGCTGCAAAAAAACCGGCAGGCAAAAGCGGGTCAAAACAGCCCAAGCCTGAGGAGGCGTCGCCCAAGGAAGCGCCAGTCAAAAAGGGGGCGAAGACTAACAAGCAGGCGCCTCGTAAGGCCAAAAGGGGGCGGAAGTGAGCCCGGAGAGGGTCCTCGTGGACTGGGCCGCTGCTGGGAAACCGTCTGCTGCTCTGTCTCGCCACTCCCTCCCGCGGTCTTTGGTTCTCTCCCCTTTTTTTTTAACGGGGCAGTAGTTTTAATTTTGTATTTCTATTGTAGAATAAGAACCTTATCCTACCAGGTTATTGTACGTTGAGGTTTCTGGTTTTTAATTTTAACCACTGTTTTTAGATGAGCACCCTCAGTGTTACAGTGAAACAGATGCGCTAGCTGCCAGATCCGAAAGCAAAGCAAGACTTGACCTTCTTTTAACTAGAGCCAAGTAGGGACGTTACTTTCCCCTCTTATATTAAATTCCTCATCTGGTCTGTAGGTGTTGGGAGGCGTGCGTTCTTTACATTTCATCCGGAAAAAAGTCAGTGTTACAGAGGGTTGGGAATGTTCGGTTTCTGTTAACTTACGTAAAACCTACAGCTTCACAGTCAATTGTTTTTTTTGTTTGTTTTTGTTTTTGTTTTTGTTTTTGGAAACACTTCTCGAAAGTGATTGAGATCTTGCTCACAAAGACCCACGTGAGAATATGATTTTAAATTTCTTTCACTGTGTTCAACCTAAGTTTTTAGTTTATGATAAATGTGGATTTTAACCACAAAGTGGCCCAGAGAGAAAAAAACAAACAATACAGAATACTAAAAATGTTATTTCTCATGCGCGTGTTTTCAAAAAGAATATATACATATATCCATTAATTACTTTTTTTTTTTTTCCATATTTGCTTCACAGCTGTAGGTCAGTACCCAACAGTAAGATGTGTGTTGTGAATAAGAACAATGAGGCTACTAGCTTACACATACCCTGCATGCTTGTATTCCTTGTGTTGTTAAGCTGTTTTTTCCAAGTCATTAATAAAATGGCTATATTTGTAGAATCCTGCTCATTCTTTATTTCAATTTAGGCTCGATTAGCGGTTGACCAATGTGGGTTTTACAGGGCACGGTACAGTCATAGCGAAGTTCAGATACCCTTCAGATTTTGCACAATCTTAGATATCTTGATATATTTCCAGAAAAAAACTTTTTTTTATCTTTCAATAGGTTTGGCTGAATCAGATAGACCGTAACAAATGCAATGATTTCTTTGTGTGCATTGTTTTGGTGTTACTACGCCAATAAACTTTTCCTGCTTTTTCGTGCTATTATTATTTTAACCACCTCATGACCTATACAGGGCTGTCTGACTAACAACTCTAGCAGTGCTTATGTTCTTTATCATTGGACTATTAAACTACTTTGGTCCTTTAAGTTTTGTTAACAAGGATATTTTGAAAACTTCAGAATGAGTTACAAATAAGCACAAATATAGAATATACATACACTTACACATGCATACAAACATATTGTGTTGTCAAGTACATAGCAATAATAATAAAAACAGAAAAACGATTTTTCTGATGTTTTAAAAAATTTTAAAGACATAATTAGCATTCAAAATGTTAGTGGAAATTATAAGACATAAGTTTGAGAAAAACTCAAATAGACATATTGTCTTCCGAATTCAATGAGTGGTCTATATTAAGATTACCGAGGAAGTGTGAATTCAGATCTGCCCAGAACTTTTTGGAAACAGGACAAAAAAAACAACAAAAAAAACACCTTCGGCCCTTTCAGGTGTCATTCCCAGCGCATTGCCTGTGACGTCATGACGGCGAATTGCGCAATGGCGAGGAAGGAATGTGCGGGGTTGGGAGGAAAAGAAAAGTATGAGGCGACGGCAGCAGCAGCACCAACAGCCCGAGTAGTACGAGGTGAGGGGGAATAGAAGAAGACCTCGACTCGAACCTGGTCTCGTAGTGGGGAAGCAAGCGTTTGTCTCGCCGCCTCTTCCTCCCCTCCTTTCCTGACTGTCCCTCCCGGGTTCCTGTCCGTCGAGCCCCGCCTCGGGGCGGCTGCAGCGCACCTGGACCAGCACCGAGCCAGCCGAGCGGGAGGGAGGGACGGAGGGAGCAGGTAAAGGTGAGGGCGGCACTGCGGCGGCGTCAGTCACGGACGGCGAGGGAGGACGAGGTGGAGCGTGGAGGGCCGTGAGTTCTGGCCCAGGTTGGTACAAGCGAAATAGATTGAGAGTCTCCGCCTGAGGCGTGGGACGACACTTGCGGGTCCAAAAAGTGTGCGTGGGTTCATTCTGGTCCGAGTCGAGCGCGTATCCACACCTCACCTCGGGACGAGCTTTGATTCTTCTTCTTCTTCTGCTTTGATTCTTCTTCTTCTTCTTCTTCTTCTTCTTCTTCTTCTTCTTCTTCTACCGTTTACGGGGCCGGACACGTTCTGTTTTCACCACAGGAGTTGACATTAACTTCGACCGTGTTTATGGTCGTTGTGTTGGAGTGAGTTTCACCCGACTTCCTGCTTCTTCTTTTTTTTGTTTTTGTTTCTGACAGTCTGATACAACCCCTTGACGCCCCCCCCCCCCCTTTTTTTTTTGGCCGTTAAATTATCATGTTTCCACAGTTTAACCGACGGCATGGGCGAGGCACCGGCCAGAGAGGACGGAACTGTCACACGCTCAGCAGAGGTAGGTTCCAGAAATGTGGGATTTTTACGTTCTTGGTGTGGCGGAGTGTCTGTGTGCATCATGTTTCATCTGCCTCGACTGAACTCATTCCTTGCTGTGTGTGAAGTATGTGGGCTCATTTCCTGTGGATGACTGCTGTCTGGACGAGCAAATGGAGCAACTGCACACTCAGCTGAAAGCCCTCAGAGTAAGTCCCAGCAGGGTCGACCTGGCCCAGACCCAACACCCTTAGTTGTGGGTTTTGTTCATCTCGTCCACTGTGGACCAGCCTTAACCTTGACTCAACACTGTTGGACTGCAGTGTTATGTTGCATATTACAGGTACAGTATGTAGTTCCGTCTTTGAATTTGTAGCCTTGCAATATTTTTTTTATTATGATTCACATAGTTGTATCATTTAAAAAAACAAACAAACAAAAAAAAAAACCTAAGCTAGCACACTAGTCTCCACATGTCTGTAGTGGTGGAACATCAAAGACACCAAAGAAGACACTTGTTGAAGGATTCAAGACGGAGAGTTCTTGTTTTGAAGGGATAATTGGACCCCTCCTCCTCTGTGAATAATTGTTGCTATTTCCCAATTTTGGGTCCAAAGAGCAACTTCCCACGGCCTCGTGGGTAATTCACCCACAATTGTCTTTTGCTAGAGCTGCCGGAGGAGGCGACCTGTGTCCGTCAAGTTCTCCATCAAAGGGGTGAAAATGTATGACGAGGATGAAACTGTAAGTGGTGTTGTTGGTTCTAGCAGTCATTAGTGGCCCCGTGTCGGCATGTCTGAACCGATTTCTTTGCATACTGTCCTCCTTCATGTGTAGACGCTCCTGATGGCCCATGCTCTGCATAGGGTCTCATTGTCCACCGCCCGCCCTGTTGACGCCCAGTTTGCCTTTGTGTCCCACAACCCGGGACGCGCTGATGCCCAGCTTTACTGCCATGTCTTTCGAGCAAGGCATGCCAGAGCGGTAAGGCACGGCCAGAGTTTGCGTGCTGCTGTAAGAATCCAGAAAAAATGTGTCTGCCGTTGAGCTTCCAACAATTCTACCTGTTCCGTTGGCAGACTTTCTTCTGATACTGGATGCAGTCCTTTCACGTTAACTTAGGCAGCACTTGTGTATAAAACGCAATGAAATTTGTTGTTGGAGCTGAGGTTCTTTATACTCCTTGAGGAATGCTGCTGTTCCAAGGATTATTTCCTTTTTGTATTAGTGCTTACTTTGAGTCAGGGATGAGAAAGTGCCGTCTGCTGACACCCGTCTTGATCCAATATTTGGGGTTTTCTCTGTCCACGCTGTCTCACCACAGGCCCAGTTCCTGAACCTGCTGCTGTGCCGCTGTTTCCAACTGTCCTACCTGGAGAAGCACCCCGAGGAAGCTCAGGAGGACTCGGCTGGTTCAGCTCCCCGCCGCAACCCCTCCCTGCTCAACCACGGCTTTCCTCTCAGCGTCAGCGCCCTGGTGTCCTTCAGAAGAGCCCCCTTCCGAGGGTTACTGCCGGGCTTGAAGGTTTGAACTTTAACGTCTCGCATTCATCTGTGTGATAGCTGGTTTGCACTGGCCGAGGACCAGGTTTTGTGCTACTAATGGTTGCTGCGATCAGTCTTACTCGTGAACCACCAAGTGCAATAGAGTCTCTGGATTGGTGGTTCACAAAGCATTGAAAAGCAAGGCACTGGTAAAAGAAACAACAGCAAAAAGGTCACTCTAACATTTGTTTGACGTGGAAATAATGCCTGTGTTGTGTAGTCACCACTTCATCAAACATGCCTTTTGTGGCATTGTTTACACTCCAGTAGCTGATAGTTCCTTTCCAGTGTACCACTGAGGTTAATGTGTTTACTTTGTTGGAATGTTTGCCTCTGTGACAACACTACAAGTTTAATGGCACGCATCCAACTGATTCGAACCATTGCTTTTGCTGTTTTCTAAAATTCTGATTTGGATAAAGTTACAACTAGCATAAATAAGTGATTTAAAAACAATAAGATGCACCAGTAACGGCACGAATACTATACTCACAAGTCATCGTAGGATCTAGGTGAATTGGGAAACAACAGCACCTCCATGTTTTACATCTTTGAATGGAGATGTTATAAAGGGCAGCTGCAAATGCTTCTTCAGCCTCAGGCTCCAAAGGATGTCTGATCCTCTCGTAACAGCATCTGAGTTCGCACTGCACTGACCGTCCTCAATCCCTGGCTACGTATTTGTTTCCTGCCCATTAGATTGTTCGTGCCGTCAGAATTACACAACTGTAGTCGAGCTGTTCAGCTCCAGTCGCTACCTCTGGTTTCACCCACTATTCAGTCACTCTGGTTGAATCAATTGTTAAATCTTAACAAATCATTCTGTTCTGAAATCTAAACAAATATGCTGTTTTGATTTTCTTCACCACTTCCTTGTCTGTAGAAAAAGAGTCAAAAATCCTCTGACGAGCCGCACAACAGCCAAGACGAGGTCTTCGTCACGTCCTCCTCCCCGTCCCTGACGCGCAAGAAAGCCATGCGCACCAAAGAGCTGCGCTCGGGCGCGTACCGCTCCTTCACTTTCACGCCGCTCAAACAGCGCAATGTCCAGGAACGGCTGAGCGCCGCACAAGGTGGGCCCAGTGTTCACAGAGCGTTTTCCAGGGTCAAAGAGTTGATTAGGTAACGCCTTCTTCTTTATCGGCGTCCGGTGATGGGCAGTTTACTCACTGTCTGTTGTGGTGTCAGGTGGGAGTTCACTTGGTGAGGTGATGGACGCTGGTCGCCTCCCACGTGGGTCACAAACTTTACAGAAGAATTCTGTTTTTCACTGCTAAAACTCTTTCATGGATGTTGCTGACACTCCTTTTTTCCTTCCAGTCCTATCATTTGGAATTTTAATTAAGGGGTCGATATAATTAAGGGGGGGGGGATAATGATGTGATGTCTGAGTAAGCCGATCAATTTTTTTGGGGCTGCTGTAGATGGATGATGTTGCATTATGGACTCCCTCTATGCAAGTTTAAGTGTTTCTTTGATACGAGAATGAAAACTCAACAAGTTTTTGGTGGTTGTATGTAGCTAGACCGTACATATGAATGAGCTATTCCCTAATAGCAGTTCTGGTAAATCTTTACTTATCAGGCCTTTAAGTCCCATTCATTTGCTTCCTCTTGACACACAATACAGAAAAGGAGCAAGACAAGACTCCGTCGAAGAGATCACGCACTCCGAGCTTGGCCGAAACCGAAGAAGCACTGGCTCAAGCAGTTTGGTGCTGGGCTGGCATTGCCACGTGAGCGCTGCCTGTGCATTTAACATGTCCCAAGTTCTCTTAAGGAATTCCTTGTGCCTTTTTTTTTGACGATGCACTCCCCCCTTTTTTGCAGTGACAGTAGCTACTCCCTGCTTGTAGACGACGTGCTTGGATCGTACCTCTTGTGTCCACATCCTAAGAAGCCCAAGTGTGGCTCCCTTATCGTTCGCTTTCCGTCTGGATTAGTGACGCACCTCGTGGAAAACACTCGCAAAGGAAAATTCCTGATAGAGGTAAAATTTCTGTCTTTTCTAGATAAAGTTCACACAACCATAACTGTCAATTCAAAACCCTTTAAGTTGAACGTTTTTTTGTGGCTTTTTGACGCAAAAAAATATATATAGTAACTGTTAATTTTCTTAAACTATGATTTACGAATGACTTCCTGTTTGGTAATTTCCTGCTTCTGTTTTTGTTTTTTGGTGGCAGAAATGCAAGACAGAGTTTGATTCTGTAGCAGAGCTGATTGAGCACTACACCAAGGTCGAGGACAATCTGCCGTGTCTGCTGAGCTGTGCCCGTGTCAACCACTGCTACGAGTGGGAGGAATTTAGCAACAAACACGTCACCGCAAAGCCCCGCAAGAGCCTCACTGACAAAACCAAAATTAAGAGTGCCCACATAAAGGCATGGGTTTGAACCTTGGACTGACTCAGTGTTTAGGCTGCCAACCTCGAGGGTCTTAACAAGTCACACTTTTTTTTTTCTTTGCACTTTTACCATTTCCCACTTTATAATCACATGCGGTGTTGTGGAATTCTGTAAAACACAAATGCACCACTAAACAGCGTTGGCACTTGTATTTATAACACTGGTCATTTTCTCCAAGGTTGGTGTAATGTTTTGCACCTGCTGCTCTTTGTGGGGGGGGGTCTCTTGATTTTAATCTTTTATCATATTTCCATGTGTGCCTGTAAGGTATTTGTCAAGTTTGTGGGGGTTGGGGGGTTGTTTAAATGATGAGTCTCAAAAGTAGACTTATATTTCATCATGTGTATTTTTCAATTGCACATTAATCTGTTGTTTTTTTTTTCTTTTATATTTTAGCCCTCGGCTGTATATTAGCCGTTTTCTGTTGTCTGTCCTGGAGGAAGAAAGCGTTCCACAGTATATTATGACAACTAAAAAGAGGTTGTTTTTAATATTTTGTGATTTTTACAACTAATGGTCATTATTTTACAGACGGCTTCATTACTTTGTTCATTGTCTCAGATGCAGGGTGTATTTTGTCAATTTGTATTAAGCACTTTGTGCCTTCTTTTTCATTTCAGGTCAATTTCTGTAACCCCCCCCCCCCCCCTCCATTGATTGAATGTCATTTCTGTTTTACTGTTCTGCAAAGACTTTGCCTGTTATCTTTGACGATAGTTTAGCCGAGAGTATAGTTCCCCCTAGGGACCAACTGGCTACTTATGATGTACCATTTTTAAATATAATGATCTTTCTAAGTGTGATCTACGGCTCTTGCTTTTTGCACTAGCAGTGTGGGAGGTATTAACAAACTAACGATTCTTCCCCTCGTTATTGTGGTGACATAGAAAACATTGTCCTTCCTAACCTGCTGCCATAACCTCATATCCGAGTCTACAGTCAGCTTGGT
The DNA here is from genome assembly GCF_046127955.1 of Nelusetta ayraudi. Lineage (NCBI taxonomy): Eukaryota > Metazoa > Chordata > Actinopteri > Tetraodontiformes > Monacanthidae > Nelusetta > Nelusetta ayraudi. The sequence goes on along the minus strand of NW_027466067.1, from coordinate 6,371,499 downwards.
TGCGTTTCATCTCTTTGTGGTTGTTTTATGGTTGCTAAGCAACGACAGAACGCCCAAGTGAAGAGCAAACGAATGTCAGGGGACATTTTTTTTTTTTTTTTTTTCTTCGACTTGTACAAGCATGTATGAAAATATTCGTCGTCCTGTATAACCAATACGTGTTACAAACAACTTACGCTCGCGCTGAATTTCCGTGTGGCTCCTGCCTGGTGAGATTTAGCTGCGGGCACACAATTCGTCTGTCGTTCTGGGGTCAGACCTGCCCACTGGAGATTAGACGTGCACACATATTCGCACCGTTATGGTAAATCAATTAAAATGGACAGCGATGACATCTGAGCGTCATAGACTTTTTCCCGCGTACAACCCGGGCTGTGTTAGCCTTGTGCGAAGCAGTGAATTTCACACAAGACTGAAAATACGATGGGTTAATGGAAAATACACCCAAGACATACTGTTAAGTCGACTTCCGGCCACACATCTCGTTACAATTAAAACAACAATAAAATGATTCTGCAATGAAACTGGGGCAACATACCTGTGAAGACCCAGGTCATAAGTCATCATAATCAGATCTGAGTCGGCTATGAGGTCTACTTGTAACTGATGTATAAAAGTGAACTTAGTCTTCCTAGCATCCAGCATGTCCAGTTAGACACATAAAATAAAAACCGTAAGTCCCTCCATTAATTCTAACGCTGGATAAATAAGCTTACGCTAACTTTATTTTCATACCCAACTTTATTCGTTCATCTCGCATAAAATGCACTGCACTTCGCATGTTATGTCGTTCAAACGTTGTGTGCATTTTTACCGTAATGGTTAAAATACGGCGCTATTCGGCCGGCTGCGCTGCTTTTTGTCAGCCGGTCCGTCCGCTCGTCCGTCCATCAGGCGGCATTTCAGCTCGGTGCGTGGCGACGACCGCTTACTGTCGTCGGAGAAACTTCTCGAAGACGTGGGGTGACTTTTGAGGAGACATGGGCTCCGAGGCGGTGAAGGTGGTGGTCAGGTGCAGGCCCCTGAACGACAGGGAGAAAGCTCTGAGGTGCGAGACGGTGCTGTCCATGGACCCGCAGCGCTGCCAGTGTTTCATCCAGAGGCCCGCAGCTGCGGAAGAGCCGGCCAAGCAGTTCACCTTCGATGGCGCCTACTGTGTGGAACATACCACTGAGCAGATGTACAACGAGATTGCTTATCCTCTCGTGGAGGTGAGAAGAGACGTGTGTTGTTGTTGTTGTTGTTGTTGTTATTGTATCATCAATATTGGCGTCATTATATTATATTGACGAGTTGTCCAATACCAAGATCTTCAGGGCCACATTTCGCCTGACAGCCAGAAAAGTACAGATACCTGTGTTAAAATAATCTGGTGAAAGTTAACAACAATAAGCAAATTCCTTTTTTTTTTTTTTTTTTTTTTTTTTTTAAAAAGAGAGAGAAAAAAAAGAGTTTAAATACTTTTAATACTTTTAAATATAAGGAGTATAAAAAGAGAAAGTACAGATGTTTGTGCACAAGTGTAGGGAGTAAAAGCAAAACACTGTCAGAAAAATGAATACTCAAGTAAAGTAAAATCAAATCTGTGTCAGTACAGTAACAAAGTATTTTTGTACTTTGTTACTTCCCGCCTCTGCTGACAGGGTGTCACCGAGGGCTACCACGGAACCATCTTTGCCTACGGACAAACTGGAAGTGGCAAATCTTTCACCATGCAGGGGGTGTCTGAGCCTGCAGCCCAGAAGGGAGTCATCCCACGGGCCTTTGAGCACATATTTGAGAGCATTCAGGTAGGATGCAATATATGTGTAATGTAGATACTAGATGAATAGTTGTGTAAATTCAATTCATATGTGTGTGCATGTGTGCGTGCGCCATGCGCAAGCTAGTGTGCAGAAAACACAAAATTCCTGGTGAGGACCTCCTACTTGGAGATTTACAATGAGGAAATCCGAGACCTTTTGGGAAACGACACCAAACAGAAACTGGAGGTGAGTTATTGTTGAATTCTATTATAATGACACCTGATCCAGACATGGTTTTTCTGAACGTAGCAGCAGTTCCCTACATTTGGTTGTCCGTTACCACAGTTGGTTTAAAAAAAAAAAGAAGCACAGTTGCGTTATTCTTTGCAGATCAAAGTGTGTTTTCATCTGGAGGATGACACTCTGTTTTTTTCGTATTTGGGGCTCGTGACGCACAGCTGAAGGAGCATCCAGAGCGCGGCGTGTACGTCCGGGACCTGTCCATGCACTCGGTGCACAGTGTGGCCGAGTGTGAGCGGATCATAGAGCAGGGATGGAGGAAACGAGCGGTGGGCTACACGCTGATGAACAAAGACTCCTCCCGCTCGCACTCCATCTTCACCATCCACCTGGAGATCTGCAGCACCGGTGAAAACAAGCGTGTGCCACGCACACAAATCACTGCCTGCATCAGAACGCGCTGTTATCATCACCAGCAGCTCCTCATTTCACAAAAAGTCTATTCTGCTTTTAATTGTTTGATTTAAATGCTGATGCTAAATGATGTTGCGCAAGACAATAAACAACAGAAAGCAGTTTTAACACAAAAAAATTTCTAGTGCGTCCTTTTTCTCAATAAATGGCATCTGGAACGATAGCTAAATCTTATTTTATCTTGTGCTCTATGACAACTCCACAAAATGAAGGGTTTAAATAATGTAAAAAAAAAAATCAAATGAAAAATCCACAAGACACGTCTTCTCTCCACTTTATTTTTTTATTTTATTTATTTATTTATTTTCTTCTCTCTACTTTAAACCCACACACTCAGACGCGACTGGCCAGGACCACCTGCGAGCTGGCAAACTCAACCTGGTCGACCTGGCGGGGAGCGAGCGTCAGTCCAAGACGGGGGCCACGGGCGAGCGCCTGCGCGAGGCCACCAAGATCAACCTGTCTCTGTCGGCCCTGGGCAACGTCATCTCGGCCCTGGTGGACGGACGCTCCAAGTACGTGCCCTACCGCGACTCCAAGCTGACCCGGCTGCTTCAGGACTCCCTGGGGGGAAACACTCGCACCCTCATGGTGGCCTGTCTCTCCCCGGCCGACAACAACTACGAGGAGAGCCTGAGCACGCTGCGCTACGCCAACCGGGCCAAGAGCATCCAGAACAGGCCTCGGATCAACGAGGACCCCAAGGAAGCTCTGCTGCGGGAGTACCAGGAGGAGATCAGGAAGCTGCAGGCCCTCCTCTCGGGCCAGCTGGCCTCCGCCGACATTGCATGCAAGTGAAAGATTTCCTAATATTCATCATCCCCGTTGCTCGAAAAATGTATATGTTCATATGTTTGTTTATATGTTTGTCATGCAGCAGCTGTGACAAGTCAGTCGCTGCAAGCTTCACCTCCTGACTCTGCACAGTCCAGCCTCCCAGACACAGAGAAGGACAAGATTAAAGAGGCAAATGCCGAGTCATAAGCATTACCAGTGAATCCTGTCACATAGTATGATGCGTCCTTTTAAGGTCCAGTGTGTAAAATTTTTAAGGAAGTCCGGTATTTAAGGAAGCATCGTAAAGCGGGCTTCCTTTAATACTGGACTTCCTTAGAAAATGGTGGGGCTAGATGGCAGCCAACTAGGAGCAAGACTGTGTAATCTTATATATGTGAGAACTGTTCTATGGGTCGGAGAACCAAATGATTTTACTGTCTTACCATTGAAACAATCATAAATCAAGCCAAATTTCACACACTGGACCTTTAAGAGCAAAGGTGGTTGACATGTGTTTACCGCCTCTGCCTGCAGGAGTACGAGGAGAAGCTGGCCAGGCTGCAGGCCGACTATAACGCAGAACAGCAGTCCAGGGCGAAGCTGCAGGAAGACATCGCCGTCCTGCGGTCCGAGTACAAAACCAAGCTGTCGGAGAAGGCTCCAACCAGCAGGGGGAGCTCTGTCCCAAAGGACGCTGGAAAACTAGCCAGTGAAGATCAGTGTGAGTTCACTGCAGTGACTGTTGTCATTACTGTAAACTGTAAACTGCGCGATGGAAATTACTCTGAGGGTGGCCAGCAATCTAATCCTCTGCACCCTTTTCTCTCACACTCACACTCACTTCATGTGTTCTACCCACTGTCCCTCCTCATCTCATTTTTGATGCTATGTATTATATGTGAGTAATCAATTGTCTGTGTGGTTTAAAAAAAAAAAAAAAAAAAAAAAATCAAAATAGACTAGATTGTGCTTTTGCATACGAAGACAAAATACACATTAATTTGAAGGCAAAAAATTACCACCATTACCATCTCAGCTTCTCAAAAACACCCACTGCTCTCTTATTATATTAAATGCAACTTAATTTCGCTGCTGCTGCTTCCTCCACTGCAGGCAGCCAGCAAATGTATCAGGGCTGCTGGGTCCCCCTGCTGGTTGCACCGCCACTGGTTCCAACGTAATATCCTCTTCAATGATAAAACTTTCTTTGCCATTTTTTCTCCTGAAATCAGCAACCTGTGAGCCAGCCGAACCCACAGACGCTTCACAGACTGAGGTACTGTTTGCTTTCAGCCCTTGAGTACTGACATTTCCAAGTCAAAGTGTGTAAGATACTTTCCAAATCATCTTAAATTGCATGCAATGTGGATGCAGAGATGTTGAACATCTCTGCTTTGTTTGTCCAGAAAGCGCCACAGGATATCAGTCTCACACCATCAGCTGATGTCAGTGCTGCCGGGCCTGTGGACCAGCAACACGTTCTGGAAAGGTGTGCACCAGTGGTTGATAGAATGAAACAACAGACTGTAGATAGTGACTCACCTAAGTTAGATGAAAAAGCTTTGTTCGTCACGACGAGGTCTTTTCTACAGTTTTCTGCAACTCTGACCATTGGTCAGATGATTCGCTGTGTGGTCTCCATTCAAGACTCTTTATCCGTCTTTTTCCAGACTGAAGCAGCTGGAGCAGGAGGTGGTCGGAGGAGAGCAGGTCAGGAACGAAGAGCTGCAGCAGAGACACAGTCAGAGGAAGAAGCTGGCTGACCAGAGGGGGGAGCATCTCATCAGGGCCCTGACGGGAGACGGCGAAGAGAGCGAGAACGTCCTGCTGCACGTCTACAACTCCATCCAGGAGGAGGTCTACGCCAAAAGCCAGATGCTGCTCAAGGTCCAGGGCAAGGTGGGCAGGCTGTTTTGGAGGGGAAGCACATTGCTCTGAAACAATGTTCCTGTTCCACCTTCCGCCACCATGGACTAAAGTCAACCCCTTTTTTCCACTTTTGAAGGTCCAGTATGAGGCAATAATGTATCTTTAGCCTGTCAGTGAAATCTCAAGAAATGAGAAAAGTCGAGCCTTTGTCTTTTTTTTTTTTTTTTTTTTTTTTTTAGAAAGGTAAAATACACATTTCTGAAAACCATTCTTTGTGACATCACAAAGGGCACTGGTCCACTCATGATGATACCTCTCCCAGGTTAGTGACAATACCCCCCACCAGATTAACCACTGTTAATTCCTGGACCATATTGAGGTCACTTTGTTAAAAAATCCATTTTAGCAGGAGCCTTTTTTTTGCAGAGGGCTGTAAACACAGGGCTAAATATGCTGTTTTCTGCAGATGCATAGAGTTTACTGGATATTTAAAGTAGCTTCAAAGGACCCAAAATGATCGTCTATATGTGCGGAAATTGTTTAAATGTTTATTTTGCAACATTAGCGCTGAACAGGTGCCATAATTGAAAGTCAAAGCCGCATTGTTGGAGCTTTTCCTGTCTAGCGACTCATCTGTGAAACTCCTGCCTGTGGTGACAGCTGAAAGGAGCCAAGCTGGAGATCCGGGACCTGCAGGCAGAGTTCGAGGTGGAGAGGAACGATTACCTGGCCACCATCCGGCGGCTGGAGAGGGACGGCCTGCTGCTGCACGGCCTGCTGGAGCGCATGGCGCCCCTGGTGCGTCGCGACTGCAACTACAGCAACGTGGACCGGCTGAAGAAGGAGGCCGTGTGGGACGAGGAGAGCGGCGGCTGGAGGCTGCCAGATGTCACCGTGCAGAAAACCACGCTGCCTTCAGGTTCTTCACGTGTGACGGAAACAGCACCGTCGCTGTCACTCTTGAAATAGTTCATCCCGTTGAGGCGTTTTGGTTATTGTGATCCCTCCTTTGTTCTTTGTGTCTCACAGCCGTGGCCTCGAAGCCTCCGGCCCACAGAGTTCACAACAGTTCTGCTGCTGATGCTGGAGACACCGGCACGGTGCGTGTTCACCACTCGATAATAGCAGCAATAAACGTGTTTCTGATTTCTGATTTCTGATTTCTGACAAGCCCCAGATCCTCTGTGCGCCTTTGTGGCTTCTTCTTTTCAATGGGCGCGTCCTGTTCTGCAGGTGGAGGAGGACAGGTACAAGGAGATGCTGAACCGCAGCGACAGCGAGAACGTCATCAACAGCTACTTCAAGTTGAAGAGGACGAGCCAGCTGCTGGGACGCGAGGCTCACAAAGGACACGGTAAGACCAGGACCTGCACACATCATTCAGATGGGTCAAAATGTGTTCACATTCTGTATATATAGAAGTACAGATACTTGTGTAAAAAAAGTACTAATTCTACTCATTCACCCATGTAAAAAGAGAAAAGAAAGCACTCTTTGTGCTTTCTGGAGTAATTCTGGAGGTTACGACCTGGGTAGTTGTTTAAATTTTGCATTAAAATCCATAAAGAGTTCACTGAAATAACTCGTACTGTACATTTTATGCGAGAAAAAACAGCAGAAAATGCCCGAAGCTTTGTCGCCATCCTCTCTGACAAAGCTCCTCCGCTGCAGCCGTCCACTCCCCTCCCCTGGTCAGCGGAGCAGCCCACCACACCACCGCAGACCCACCGGCCAGCCCGAGACCCTTCCGGCTGGAGTCGTTGGCCTTCCCCGCGACCACCGTCAAGGTTAAGCGTAAAAAAAACAAATCCCACACGCATCATGAGGCCATGTGACGAGTCAGTTCACCCACCAACTGTGTGGTTTTTACTGATCATGTGCGGTTGATTGAATCTTACATAAGCGCTGACACTAACAGTTAACAAGCAACATGTTTTGTGATCATTTGAACATTTTTTTTTTAAATTAACTATTACCTCAGGCTTGAAATTTTTTTGAATACTTATTTTGTTCTACTAAAACAAGACGTCTCAAAGACCAGCCAATTATTTATTGTATTTTTTCTATCCTGTTGATTTCACTACTGCTGATTAGACTCGACTAGATTAGACTAGAAATCAAATCTGTTCCCTTTGACCACTTTATTAAAATAATAAGAGTTTAATTAATGATTCCAATTAATGAAATATTTTTGAATTGATTCTTGTGTTTCTAATGGTGTGGCTGCATCTGACATAAACAAAAATATCATTATTTTTTTTAAATTAAATACATTTTGGTTTATTGGTAAAAAGAAAATATAGCAAAACCAAATGTTTGGCCTGGATTTAAGAGTGCAGTATATCAGGAATTGGTTGCGTGTCAATGCACCTTTTTTTGCATTTTTTACAACGACTTGATCACAGCCACATTCAAAGTTCGCAGTAATGAGGATTAAGATCTTGGTCAACAACAAACAGACCAGCTTGTAGTGTTGCTAAAAATGGACTCTGTGCTTTTGTGTTCATTGTGCTGCTGTCAAACGCAGCAGTGGTGACAGGAAGAGCCGCCAACTCTTGTACATGTCTGAGTGAGCGGCGTGGATTTTGGTGTGACTCGATTTAAAGATTCTACGAGTGGGATTCAAATGTGTTAATAGTAAAATTGAATAGCATAAGAAACTGATAATAAATGTTTCATAAAAATCATAATTGTTGAATTTCTGCTCACTTTTCTGTGTACTTTGACACGAAATAGACTGACTGGTTTTATTTCAAGACTTGGACAAATTAATCTGTCCGTAATTTAAAGTTGAGAATGTGCAAAATAATTAAAATAAATAGAATTTTGTTTCATGCAGTATTGTTGAAGTTTAGGTGTGACAATATCAGTTCTGTATACACTCCCTGTTGTGCTCTCTGTATCCTATTTCTATCCTTGGCCAACAACTAATTTCTTCAGCCATTGTTTAATTTTCCTTTACCGGCACGCAGCAGTGTCAGTTTCTAAATTTGACACCCTCGCTGGCCTGCGTGCTGTCATGATAGACCCGGGTCGCGGTCCACGAGGAAGAGAACCTTGCCTGAGAAAGATAACGCGACAAAAGGCAGCGGTTATCCACTGGCTCTGTGATCATTGTGTAACAAAGCTGCGAAATTAGCCTTGCATGTCAGGCATACAGAGAGAAACAAAGAGGGGTGAGGACGGTGCTGCTAATTTGTTCACACGGCGGCAGTGCTCGGGTTAATCTGATAATGGAGGAAAAGCTGAGCAGGCTCTCTCGTTGCCTGAGCGGCGAGGAAAGTGAGCAGTGTGACTGCAAGTGGAGCTTCGGATGGTGCGGAGCCGAGTGTGCAGGGAGGAGGGTTTGAATAAAATACTTTACTACTTTGTGATGCACAAGGCAGAAGGTCAAGGACTCGAGTGAGTCACTCTGACGAGGCAAACGGTTGCCGTAGAGCCGCAATGCTACAGAGACTTAGCAGCATAGCTCGTGTTTTCACGCTGCGCGCAGAAACAAACGGATGCTGGAAGTATTTCTGGAGGAAACTGCAGTAGAAATACTTAAACAAGAGCAATCAGTGAACTACACAAGAGGCTCGCTTTAATACTTTTATTCATTAAACTAGGACAAAGCGAGCTGTGATGATAACAATATGTGTTTATTCTTAGTCTGTACGAACGTCTCTGCTACTCACACCAGATGTCAAACTGACATTCGTCGTGCATTTTCAAATCCACCCAAACAGTTTATTACCATACAAATCTCAGAAGAAAGAAATGTATGCTATACATCAGGTTTCTCATAATAATCAATGGCTAGTAGTTATAAAATACATATTTTAAAAAATTTCTAGTGTGCCATTTTCTCATTAGGAGTATTAGTAGTTTTTACTTTTAAAATTAAAACGAGCTGCTGACACTCGACCAAGCAATCTATCAAGAGGCACACTGGTGAATCATCAGAAGCAATCCATTCATGTGATAAAGTCATCTGATTTAGAGATAAATCACTTGTCATTGTGGGTTTTGTCTCGATCTAATTGGCTGATTAATACAATTGCGTTCTCAGACTCATGAGGAGGTTAAATAATTGTATACATTTTTTTTTTTTTTTTAAAGGCCTTACAATGATGTACTTTGAACATAAAAACCAAGACATGAAATGTATGTGATATTAGTTTCAGCTTGAGTCAAACACATTAAAGCAACTTGCATAAAAAAAAAAATAGCTTTTCCCACTTTTGCCTCTTCCTATTCTACATCTTCCCACCGTGCCAAAGTGATAAGTGCCAAGTGCACGCTTTAAGCTTTAATTCCCGCTAAGCTGGTGGCAGCCTTCAACTCCCCCTGGGCGCTTCCAGCAAGCTGGCAGTGCTCTGCTGCTCCGACGAGTCACGTTTTGAGCAGGCCGAGCTTCCTCAGCGCCTCTTTGCGATCGGTTCCCATGCCGGGCACCACCATGACCGTGTATCCCACAGCATTGGAGGCGGCGTTGGGCGAAGCCTGACCTGCAGATCTAGTTTGGATAGCATGCGGGCAGGGAATGTGTCGTGGCTTCGGGATGGGGGCAGGACCTGCGTTGTTGTCCAGGGTGGCAGATGGCTCCGGACCAGCTGGTTTCACTTTGCTGGGCTCAGCCTGATGTGATGCAGCCACAGTCTGTTGCTCATCTCTGGATGAGTGTTGGAAGCTGGTGCTGCTCTGCAGAAGTTTGGTCTTGGGCTCTGTGGCCACCTGGGAGTCATCGAACAATTGGCTTCGAGGTGGGTGTCCATTGAATGGGCCTCTTGCAAGCTTGTCTGATGTTGGTTTGAGGAATTTTTTCGGTTTGGGTGGAGGCAGCGGAGGGAGCGGAGCCACCGTCTCGTTTTGTGGCTCTTGCTCCTGTAGAAGACCCAACTTGTGCAGAGCTTCCAGTCTCACGACCTTCGCGTCGCTGCAGTGCTTGAGCTTGTGCGAAGGGTCGGATGATACAGGCGCTTGGTCTGGTGTTTTCACTGGAACCACAGCGGGGATCTTTCTGGATCTGGGAGTCACCGCGGGAGGAGCCGCCATGGAAGTTAGGGAAGGCTGCGAGTCTGATCTGTCAGATTCTTGCTTTGGACCTTTCACTGGAGCAGGGAGGTGTTTTTCCAAGTCTATGGTATGATCAATTCTGGGACATAAAGGCGTCATCTTTTCAGAGGCACTCTTCCTCAGGTGAACGAGTGCATCGTAAGACAAAGGACCTCTTGGTAAAGGAGTCTCTCCTGTCTTCACAGAAAACTCCTTGGGTTTGATCAGTGGAGGAGGAGGCTTTATAACATTAGCATATACTGGCTCTTGAGCCAACTTGATCTGCCTGGGTGTGAGCTCAGGTTGTCTACTTGGAGCAGTTGGCTGAGGCTGAGAGCGGCTGTTTTTCTTTAGAGAGAAGTTCGCCTTGGCCCTGGGTAGAGATTCTGTCAAAACAAAAGTTGTCGGGTCCAAGTAGGTCTTCGGCAGTTCGTTGGTGAAATTTTCCGTCGGGGCCTCTTTGGACGAACGTTCCTCTGAACCTGAAGGACAAAGAAGTACATGATCTTCAGCAGGCACAGACGTTGCATCATCTCGCAAAGTATTTTGAAGATTCAGTGTTGGCCTTTGTTTTGCTCGTGGAGGTTGATGGCATCTGCCAGTTGGATGCCAACGTTACCTGGGTTGAAGAGCAGGTCCTGCTCGTCCTCTGACAAATCGCTGTCCTCTTTGGTGTCCAAAGACTCGATGGTCTCCTCCAAAAACAGAAGGCAGGCCTTCTCCTCAGCAGAGAGGTGGTCCAGACTATCATCGCTCTGTGATACAGGAAAGAAGGATTCGCTGAAAAGTTTTTTACAGTATGGGTTTGAATAGGACTACGAGAGGTCCAGAAAATGGGTGGGTTGTGCACAACTTAAACTAACTGCTGTAGGGTTTGAATGTTCTAGTTGATCTTGGTTCTTTTGTAGCACGTCAGAATGGGAAAATGATTTACACCCACTGGCCACATTATAAGGCACGATGTTTGACACAAAGTTCCCTTCATGGTCTTATCTTATTATTTTATGGTGCTATGTATCCTCAGCACAGCCTAACCTACTTAGGTCCTCTGGGTAACACGGTGAATCCGCTAACTTACACAACCAGAGTTGGCGCTGACCACACTGTCACAGCTGCCAGCGCTGTCCATTCCCATCATCGTCTCCAACCCGGGGCCACCTGGCCAGGTATCAGTTATAGGCATCTTAGTTCCCAAAGTGTTGGTCTTGCAAGTTTTCCTCTGTAAAAGGGTATACATGGAAAAAAGATGCGCAAGATTAAATCCTTTTGAATATGAAAGACAGGCCACACAAGTCAGAAGGGAAGGAAACTCGTACTGCCTGGAAAATAGGTGTTCTAATGTTATGATGTGATGACTGTGTGTAGTGTATTTGTTACTTGGAATACCTTTTAGTACACTAAATGAATGACTTAAAAGAGGTGCAAATTCTTAGAATGAAAATGAAACAATGTGCTTTTTTTAGGATCAAAGCAGCTATCTGGGGTGACCGATGAGCTCTACGAAATTCCCCTGTGAAGTTCCCCTGAATCAAAGAACTTTGACCATATCTGACATCCAACCTTTATTTTCTGTTAGCCGTGAGGTAATAAATAACACTGCATAAGTATATAAAGGCAAGCCAAAGTACATCAATATGATTTTAATCAGAATTAAACATGTCTCCAAGGTTCAAGGTACAAGGTTCCACGCTGTTGATGTTTATTGTAGGTACAGTATATCAGTACCATTTATTAGTCATTTTTTCAGTACCAATTATGAATCAGCCCAGAGATACAATAAATATCATGTTGCACAACACTGTGACCTTATTACACTTTTATGTGATTACTGTACTCAGACAAGCTTTCAAAGACAAGGTGTTTGCATTACTTTGGAGCAGATACTCTTATTTGATTATTTTCTTACAGTACATCCACATACTTGAAAATTGAATAATTAATAATTATTACTCACTTAGTTGTAATTAATAACATAGTATCATTATTGTGTTACAAAGTGAGAGTAAAGTTGTGTATTCTTCGTACTTATCACAGGCCTATTATGTAGGATTTAAGTAACATCTCATGGTAAAAAAAATATTGCAAACAAAATATACTATTTGTGTTCTTCTCTCTCCCAATTTCCAACTAAGTACGGGCACTTGGATATTAATGAATTATTAATTCATGTGTTTTATAATGTCTTCTGTCCCACTTTTGTTTTATTTCCTCATGTTAGTGCTGTCGTGTTCATGTTACACCCTGTGTCCTGGGCAGCAGGTTCTATAAAAAAGATTGGCCTGCTGATAGTAGGATAACACTGAGAGTATCATAGCTCAGCTCTGTTCTGACATGACAGATATTCACTAGTCTTCTTACTCCATGTGACTCAGATTACACACTCGTGCCGCTCCTAATCTTCCTCAGCAGGATCAGTTTCAGCAGGAATGGAGGATAGCAGCAACTGTCACCTGAGGGCTTAACAACATGCACTCTCACCTTGATGTTTTCTTTTGCAATAGTTGATTTTGAGAACATTATGAAGCTGGAATCATATTTTGAATTTGTTAGCAATGTAATTCTAGAGAAGACTATAAAAAAGACTAGGCATTGGTTAAAGGATTCCTAAAATTGCATTTTTGCTGCAAATGTTTCTGAGAAACCTAAGGATGCACTTGCTAAAGCAGTAATTCCAATATGAGATTGATAGATATAGAGCTATTTAGACTGCTACCAGTCAAAAGAGTACAAAAAAGCTGAAAAAAATCTCCAAATTCTAAGCCTGAACTTCCTGGGAGAGGCACAAGTTGCATATAATGAATCATTACGTAAATGTCCTGTAAAACAACAGTTTTACACTGACACAATATACCCTGGAACATCAAATAATAGAGTAGTTATGGCAGATACTGGTGTTGCCAGGTGTACACTGGGATACTTGTCTCTCGACAAAAAACGCAGTAGCCATAAAGTCATATAGTCATAAAGACGAATGATGTTGACAGCTAAAACAGCGGCTGTCAGGAACATTGTACCGTTATCACCTTGTAAGTACACACAAAATGACTCATTGTTACACTGAAGCAATAAAGCCAACCGCCAATTGAAACTCTAAGGGGAGATAAACTGTACCCCGGTGACATGCTTTGCATTGTCTGTTTGGATTGTGTCAATAAATAAAAATAAAAAAAACCCTACTAACTGAGGTTTTATTACGACCGACATGTTCTCAATATGTAAGAGAAATACATCAACAATATTTTGGTTTCACTACAAATTATGTTGAAATTCTTAACGATACTGTAATAACAGTTTCTTCATAGTGGTCTGCTTCTAAATGTACACAGGGGCTACGCTCGATTAAACTTTGGTATCAAATGGACCAAAAACCAACTGCCTAGCTTTATAAAACGACACTGTACAAAAAAATTAAAAAGTCGATGCTTAACAACCAATTCTAAAAACAAAGAGTTAAAGTGAATAAATGCCAATAAAGTTTCCGAGCAGGAACGAATAAGGCTGACTTTGTGAATAATTATTCAACTCTGTGAACACTCACGTCTCTTAAAAAAAAAAAAAAAAGAAAAGAAAAGAAAAGAAAAAGAAAAAAGAAGCGTGTAATTAAACCGGCATTTCCAAACTAACATAACACAATAATATCGGTAGTAGTCAGCGGCAGCGGTCGGTCACGCACCTGTTGAACGGCTGCACGCCAGTCAGCCTGCCATCTACCGCGCGCTGTCCTCGCGACTGAAACAACAACGAGCGTGACACCGCACGAGGACCCCTTGTTCGAGCGTCGCAGCCAATCAGAGGACGGCGTTCACGTTAAAACGCACCGGCCGTCGCCGCTGTTGCCGTGGCGACGGCAGCGGCCGTAATCTGCTAATCTGCGTCTCTGCGTTTATCAGCCCGCGCTACTAACAGTAGTTAGTAGCAGTTAGCTGTACTGACTGTCCGAGTGGCGGACAACTCCGACTAAACATTTTCCCAGAAACACGAGAGGGAAGTTTAACTGCTCGTTTCTCGTCAGCAGGCGATAACGTCTGGATGTATGGGAAGCGTTATATATGGTCTAGCCTAAAAGTTGCACACCTGTGTTGCGAGAGCCGGAACACACTGACTGTGTTATGTAATTTTGTAACTGTGTCTGGAGATAACCATGATCTAGAGATGTATCAACATTCCCGACTTGTAGGTTCGAGTGGCCAAACAATAAGGTGGTGAACATATGTGTGTGTGTGATAACCACATTACAATGAGGAAAAAAATGTAAAGTATGTTGCGATTATAACAGTGTAGGTTGAATGTCGCACGTACAATGTATTTTTTTTTTATTTTGTTTATATATTTTTGTACATTTCTTGTATTAATAAATTTACTCATTAACTCACTCAATTTATTAGAACGACCGCCTAATCAATGGAAATGTACTGGTTTACAAACAGCATGTTTTAGGGTGACCCAGTTCAACTGCTTTTTTTTCTGCAGAAATATCGATTTTAACTACACAACTGTAGTGACTCCTGAGAAGTAAAAACTACATCTACATCCAAACTGTTTTTCATAAGTGCATTATATAAATAATAGCACTCGGGCTGCTGAGATTGAACCCAAGATTTGGGTTCCCTGCTTTGTGTGTGTGTGTGTGTGTGTGTGTGTGTGTGTGTGTGTGTGTGTGTGTGTGTGTGTGTGTGTGTGTGTGTGTGTGTGTGTGTGAAGGGAATGGGAGAGTGACTGCTGAAGTGAAAACAAATTACCCCTCGCAAAGTGTTTACCCATTTGTTGTTGTGTATTATTCATAATGTTTTGTTCCTGAAATTAAATATTCCCCCCCGCTACCTGTTTTTGTTTTTCCTCCAAAGAGCAGAAAACTTTGGCACACATTTTCTTTCTGATTTATTTTTATTTTTATATTTCACGACTGTCACGTAATGCTTACAATTCCCCATTCCTCCACAGGGGGGCAGTGTTCCCCCGTCAAAGAAATGTGTGGCGCCCTGATTTGTAGGGGAGGCCTGCTATTCAGTTGCACCTCTCGAGCAGCCAACATTTAGCTGGAAGTGTTGCTCCGGCCCCCGTTGAGTTGTTTGACTTCTGTTGTCGCACTAGCGTCACGCCCGTATGGAAACACCTGGTGCGTTTCCGCATTTGAAAGAATGGACATTTGCTCCTATACTCTCTCTGATGAAGCGCGCCAAGGTGAGCAGAGCGGAGGTCGCTGCACATGGTCTTTTCTTTAGCTTGAAAAGCGTTCTGTGAAACAAACCCTTTAGCTGCCAACCGTGTCGGAGCTTGTGAAGCTCTCCGCCCGAGGCAGCAGCTGAGTGAAGTCGCTCGGCTGTTTGCCGTTTGTGTTCTGCTTTTCCCCCAACATGAAGAGGGAATCTGGATTAGTTGGCACCTCTTTTTTTCTTGAACAAAACGAGGACTTTCTAAGCTCCTAGAAATGTCGCCCACGGGATTTTTCTGAACAAAAGAAATTCAGGTGCACATTTTAATGGTGGCATGGTGTATGTACACATGCGCTGTTGTTGATGCACATAACTGAATGCAACAATACTAATTCAATCAGTCCTCACAGTCTCACAGATTGGTGGGAAACTCCTACCGTTCTGCAGGTGAATGTTGTTTTTAATCATAGGCTATCATCATACCACAAAAATCTCAGCTTTAACGGAAATATCGTTTTGCCCGACCTTTGATATTCAAAATGCGACATCTACATTATCACTTATGACAGCTGTTTCCTCACTCTGTAATCTGTGCAGGTTCAGATATTTTCCAAAATCAGCTCGATTTAAAATCATTCTCAGCCTCAGGAGGAATCCCTTGACTTTGATTCAGCGATGACATGTCAGGAAGTCTCACGCAGTGAAGGTATATTCTGTCACAAGTGACACTTCCAAGTGAAAGGCGACATATTACTCTGAATGTTCACAGTGATCAACCGGATGGCATCATCAAACGAGGACAGTGACTTGCCCACATTCTTTGTTGTGCCCTTGATGAATTATGTCTCTGCATATTTTTTTTTCCCATGACACACGTGCAAAGTTATTATCTCCTGGAACGATATTTGTTTTTTCCGTTATTAGTTGTTGTTTGATATATTTATTTCATCCAAATTGTATTAATATTTTCACATGATGGTGAAATGTTATGTTTTCTTTTTTGTTGTTGCTTTTCCCCATACACACAAAGTATCAGAGTTCTGACTTTTAACATTCAAAAAGTTTTACTTCGAAATTAGCTGTGCGCTTCACTCTCACACAAGTTCCTTGAAATAATAAAAAAAAAAATTCAGTATAAAAATTTATGAAAAAAATTTGATATTCTGTTCTCTCAACTACTAAGCTGAGAAATGTCTTATTCTGTCTCTCTGATATGTATGTCGAGGGTTCATTTGTCTCATGCTTTAGCTACCACCTGCCCAAGAACTGAAGACATGTATAGCGTTAGCCTTAATGGTCACAGAAAATTCTGCCCATTGATATTGTTGGCATAGTATTGCTCTTTCCAGAAGGTTGTAGAAATGTGTACTGGAGATACACTTGTTTTGTGAGTTTTGCCACTGTCTTTCCATCTCTCTGCCTGCCTTCTGCTGCACACTCCCTCCTGTCTGGTTCTACTCAGATCCACACCTGCTCCGCCTCTACAATCAAGCCCACCCGATTCCCATCAGTTCATCACCACACAGATTAGCAGCTCCGCTCCTTCACTGCAGCCCCTGCTGGATCGTCTCTGTGTCCATTTAGTTGTTTTCGCTCTGGGTTTATTTTATTTTTTTCACTTGCAGCCATTTAGCCCGTTGACCCGTCTAAATCCCTGTTTCCTGCCTGCACGCTTTGACCAGATTGCCAGACCACCTGCCAGCCAGCCAGCCAGCCTGAATTTTTCCAATCTCAAGTCGACAGCAGTCTGCTCACCTTTATCTGTCCTCTGTTCACTTCCTGGACATATTCCACCTGCAAAATCTCCTCCTTTGCCTCATTTTTTAAAGACCAGTTTTCTTGTTAATTCTTCAGTCTGCTCCTTTCTTACAAAAAAAAAGTTAAAATGAGTGAATGTACAAAATGAGTAGCTTTTCCTATGACTTAATTAATATCGGAAGGATTCTTTTCTTTTTTCAAAGTTGCAGTGACTGATGTTGTGGTTTAAATAAAATGCAGTGCTATGAAAAAGGGGCGAAAGACGCATGGGGAGCATTACAAGTTTCACCAAAAAGCGTTTTATTTTGAAGAAACTGCACGGAGATGGATGTTGCTTCTGTCATCTTGATGGAAATCATCCTTCTTAACCCATGATCTGCAAAACCAAGGAGAAAATCATGAGCTGACTATCTTCAAGGATCTGAAGGAACTTTTCACAGCAGGAATGAACAGATGAAAAAAACTCTCAAGTTACTGCATGTTTTCGTAACCTCATGCATAATTTCCCTTAAAGCAGTCTATATTTTCAAACAGAAAAACATTCAGAACGCCGCAGCAGTGAATGTGGAGTCCCTCATACTCACGTTGTTCATCCAGCTGATGTAGGCAGACGCGCGGGTGAAGACGGTGGGCTTCTTGTAGGCGTTGCAGCCAGAGGAGGACACGAAGCTGGTCACACCGTGAACAACCCACTTGCCGTTGACGCTGCAGTTCAGGGGGCCACCAGAGTCACCCTGCAGGGATCCAGAGACAAACTTACAGATGGAAAATGTACTTTATTTTTCGCAACTAATTCTGCGCAGAGTGGAACAAGTTTGGGAAAAAAAATCTCAACTTGTGAGACTTTGTGCCGTTTAAGTGCGAGCCTGTGTCATCGCAAGTGACATACGCCCCTGCTGATGCAGCAAGCAATCCCACATGTCTTCCAAAATATCTTTTTTGATGGGAAGGGGGTCGGTCCCCTCGGCTCAGTGGGAGACGCTAAATTTCGCTCTGTCATGGAAAAGACGGAACTCAGTTCTGACAAGTGCTTTTTGGATATTTTCCGCCAGTCTGCCCGTCCCCAAATGTTAGCCTCACTGTCCTCACCGCTCGCTGACGCTGTGGATTTGCAGTAGGACAGTGACGTCCAGCAGAGCTGTTTTGGACTCTGCCCGCTGCAACCAGCTGATTGGTCAGTATGGGCCTTGGTCAGCAAATCAGGAGGTTTCTGCCTCTACTGTTGCACGCTTAGACTCATCTACCGAGTGAATTCAAACCCGAGGGCAGAATCTGTCCCATTTAGAGGCTCACCTGGCAGCCGGACTCGCTGCCGCCACCAGCGCAGACCATGGAGCTCTTCACGGTGCTGCCCCACCATCCGTAGCTGGTGCAGGTCTTGTGGTCAACGACGGGCAGGTAGGCCTGCTTCAGCTGGGCGGACAGCTGTCCTCCAGCTGCAGACACCAGGAAAAACAATGACGTAGGAGCTTTGAAAGAGGTCTGGAACATACTGCTTAGATTCTTTGATGCTGTGGGAGGAATGTGAAACTCACTCTGGGTGCGACCCCATCCGCTGATGTAGCAGGGGTTGTTGTGGGGCAGGACCTGGTTGGCGGGGGGGAGGGCGCCAAGCTGGACGTAGTTGTTGAGGGTGGCGTCAGAGGACAGACGGAGAAGGGCGATGTCGTATCTGAGGAATTGGACCCGAATGTCAACACGGTATGTGGCCAGAGTTTTCCCCTGTCTGTTATACCACAATCTACTTTCCAGTAGCGTTGTGGTCAAGGCTGAAAAAAGTCAACCCATACTAATTGCATATTAAGGTGCGGTAGAGGTCACTGAACTCGTGGACAAGAGATGGAGAAGCTCAGGCACCAGTTGCGCCAATGCCAATTATACATTGTCACGTTTTTAAAATAGATCTTTGTATTAGGCCCTGTGATGAACTGGTGACTTGTCCACAACTTGTACCCTGCCTTTGCTCTATGACAGTTGGGATAGGCTCCAATAGACCCCTGCAACCCTGAGTGCAGGAGAAAAGAGCGTATAGAAGATGGACCGATTGGTTGCAATTAAGGACCACCACGCCTGATTTTTGGGATTCCCTAGAGACCGTGATGTCCGGGACCAAGACAAGACCAAAGAGTGTCAAGGACAAGACCCAGTCCAGGCATCGATCATTGCTTTTCTGCGCACTTTTGGTCAATCAAATCCTGTTTTTTTGTCTGATCACCCAAATAAAACAAATAATGTTTGAAATATCTCAAAGATGGCCCAGTCCTCATTTTAACTTATATCATGCAAATGAAAAGGGTTAAATGTTTCACACGCAAAAATGGGTCAAATCATGACCAGCGGAAACTGACCCTGCGGCGACGCTGTTGCTGTTCCAGTTGGGGTGGATGTAGACCCTGCTCACGCTCATGTACTGCTCTCTGCCCTCATTGGTGTTGATGTTGTGGTCTCCCAGAACGACGCGCCAAGTCCTGGATCTGTGTGTGGACAAAGCACGGAGATGTTGTATTTTGTCGCTCATGCCCTTGAAGCGCAGTAACTGTAAGTGTTGAAAATGCAGCAGGAATTTATAGATAACCAGTCGATAAAGAAAATCTATTACGGCTCTCCGTATGCCGTTTGTGTTGATGGTGCAAGTGGTACCTGTCCACACAGTGAGCGGCGGTCATCACCCATCCTCTCCTGATCAGGGTTCCTCCGCAGGTGTGGTAATATCTGCTGCCAGACATGTACTGCAGAGAGATCTGAAAAAAAAAAAAAAAAAAAAAGGCACCAGACTGCATTAGAAGCCACAGGAAACACAGCAACATTAGTATTCTGGGCTAAACTCTTCCCTGCAGCATCCCTGACAGAAACACATCAACATACACTTCTGACTTGGCTGCCTTCTGAATATGTGTTGGGGGACAGTGCTTGAAATACTGTAGACCGCAGATGCTACAGTTGTTACTGTAGATTCTTTAGATACCTGAACCTCTCTGTATTTTCTTAGAAAATATTCTTTATCTCTTTATTGTTGTAACATATATCAGCACATTTTAGGGTTATTCTTTTGTTAAGGTGTAATGTTAGTCTTAGAACATCTCTATATTTATTGTTTTTTGTGATAGGAAAATCTACAAATAAAATACCTGTGCCTCAAAACTTACATGTAAACAGTATTTATTTAATCCAAGCATTTTGCAGAAGTTTCAGCATTTTCACATCCAAAGCAACCCTATGTTAGCTGAACATGCTGAAAAATAAATTCAATTTTGTATGTGATGTTATTGAAATCAAACTATTCCAGACCATCTCCCATTTATTTAATTCAGCCAAAGAAAAATGATGAAGGAAAGGCGGGTAGTTGTGAGAAAGGTCAGGGGGGGGGGAAAATTCTGTCAATATAAGCAACTCTACATAAATATACATATATTTCGTTTTTTGTTTTAAGTCTTGCCAGTTCTAGTTGTGAGTTGATCATTTTGGAACATGAAAGCAACAACACTGAACATTGAATTTACATTAATTTCCTGCAAACATACTGAAAGAAGAGTCTTTATTGTCTATTTGAGGTGGAGAATCTCTTTGCTCTGTGCACAAACTAGTGCTTCTGTACCTGCCAGGGCCAGGAGTTGGGCCGGGCCACTTCGCCTCCAACAACTCTCTCCTCAACACTGTCATCCTCCAGGTACCTGGGCTCAGGCGTCAGCTCTGCCAGCACTAAACACAGTGGGAAATCAAACAAAACAGAAAAAGAGTTGATGCCACAAATAGTCACCTGCGTGTGTCTGGATGCAGGAGGAGGTCGGAGAACATCTTACCGAGGGCTGCGAGGGAGGTCAAGACAAGAAACCGGAGCATGTCTGCTACTTCTGAGACGTTTCTCACGGGACACCGTCCGTCCACTCTTCTCTTATACCCCAGTGAATGTGTTTGTGTGTGTGTGTGTGTGTGTCGGTGAAGGTGTAGGTGTATCTGTGTGTCCACCTGTGTCTGTCTCACAGTTATCGCTGTCATGGGAAGTTCATACATGGTGCAGCTGACTGTCTATCTGAGCATACTGTGAACTGATGCGTCAAACACGGTGGTAAGCGATACTTTTGCACCGTTCTATCTTTATTATATCTTTTTTATCCGAATTTCATGAACAATGCGAAAAATAATCGTAGTTACATGAAAGAGCAGAGGGACTCCTGGAAGTTAATATCACTTGAACGACTTGCTGGTCAGAAAGTCGGCGCACAAAAGAACCTTGAACAACAGGGCAATATATTATTAGATCATTATGCAACATCCAAGTCTTGAGAGGTCCTGGGCTGTGAGTGAGTGAGTGTTGGATGAGTCACAGCACCATACCCGTACTGCACTGTATATCTTTTCATATATTTCATACTTATTTAGTTATTTATGAATACATTGTGGGGAGCAGGGAGGCCGCTATAAATCTATCTTATCCTCCATCCCATCACCTCGGTCCAAAATGTCAGAGAATCACCAGAGTCAACAAAAAAAGGGCAATGCAAATACTACATTTATTAAGTGAAAATGCAAAGTCGGAAGAATTGCATGACTTTGTTTCAGAGAAAAGGATTGACGGGCGAGGCGAAAAAAAGATTTAAGGCAGAAATATAAATGTCAGCATTTCCTTAAAGGAACTGGCTGTCAGGATCAGATTTGCATTATGTCACACACACAAAAAAACAACAACAACAACAACAAAAAACCCCCAAAAGTTTATGTTCACATCCTCGATGCGGCCCCTCAGAGCACCATCTGCTCGTCTCTCTCTCTCGTCCCATTTCTGTCACAGCGTAGTTGAACTGCAGAGCAAAATCTTCACACACTGCTTTGAACAGTGAGACGGCAAGAGCGCAGTATTAAGAAGCCTTGCGACAACCTTCTTTGTCAAATACATATTTAGACTCCAGCATTTCTGCTTGCATTATATATTTCACCCTAAAATCACAGCGTTCAACCGTGCTTGATGGTTTGCACAAGGCTGTGTTGTTTGTCACCCTCCATATAATTATGGCACTGGCTGGAAAATACATCCCCATGATGATTTTGTTCAGCTTTCTGTGTTTCCTAAAAAAAAATGATACAGTGACTAATGTAAGTGACTGTTCAAGAGCCGGCAAAAGGAGAATCTGAGCATTCTTCTCAGCTGACTTCATTTTATGAAGGCTTCAGGAGAACGTTGCAGCCAGTATACAGTACAAAGTACAAAGTACAGTACAAAGCTGCCTATACAGTGAATAAACAGCGCAAGCTGCTGTAAATGGCATAATTTTTCTGAGAAAGTGGGACAGATTTTCGCTGATGGAGGCGAATGGGATTTTAACTTATGGCCAGTGGTTTTAATGCACTTTTGCAAACTGTTTTTCAAATAGACCTTTAAATCTGACAAATTAAAAAAACAAACAAAAAAAAACTGGTCTATAATAATGTAAAAAATTGCAAGCTTAAACTCATAGGCAACGTATTACCAACGAAAGAAATAGAACCACTGCCACAACTACCACAACTAATAATAATTGTACAACAAAAATAACAAAAATTATCAGAACTCCTCCTCAGAACAACTGATTTTTTTTTTTTTTTTTTTCTTCAGAATTCCAAGCACCACCTTTGGGGCTATGTGAGTGTTTAAACAGGTGTGATATCAGCTGATGACGTAAGGCCTGTTCCAGACAGGATTATGTGACTGAACAAGATTTGGAAGCTCTGCCAATTTGTTCAGCTGCGACATCTTTTGTTTTGCCAGTCAGCATTTATTTCCAAGGTCGGAAGCACATGTGTTCAAGTATTATAGTGACTGAACCATTTAATTCCTCATGGGTTAATTACTTTAACTTGCACAGCTTTCACTGAGCATTATATTCTGTCATGTGCAAGCAATGGGAGTCTTTTCTTTGCTCTCGGTTAGTTCGATTAGACCGATGTCCTCATCCAGCACAGATCATGGTGGTCTTTCTGTCCAACCAGCCGCATGCTTCCACCAGCTGAGCGTTGAAAAAAACGTCTGAGCCACTGTAGGTTCCTCCATATCAGGTGATGTCACAAGAAGGACTGGCGCTTTGTGCAAAGCACAGGACGAAGGTGGCAGATTGGCTGTTTTTCAACAAAGACTTGATTGACAGGTCACATGACATGCTTCAGTCAAACAAACATCATTAACGAATGTAAAGGACCAACAGTGGACCAAACTTAACAAATACATCAAAATCCCGGTAGATTCTGTGTAAAATTAAAAAAAAATGTCTAATACGTAATGATCAACCTGACTGACTCCACTGTAGACTATGTTAGCAATGCATTTTGGGTAAAACAGTGGCATCAAGCCAGAAGTGATGCCCCAGACATGGAAGTTGGTGATGCTCCACAAGGCCCCAATGCATATTTTTAATTTAAATATGATTGATTTTGCCATATACACTGCCGTGAAAAAGTTTTTGCCCCCTTCCTTCTTTGTGTTTTTTTTTTTGCATATTTCTCACACACAAAGGTTTCAGATCATGAAACCAATTTTAATATAACACAGAGACAACCCAAGGAAATACAAAATGCAGTTTGTAAATGCTGATTAAATTTATTAAGGCACAAAAAAAAAATCCAAACCCATCTGCCCCTATGTGAAAAAGTAATTGCCCCCTGAACCTAATAACGGGTTGTGCTACCCTTGGCAGCAATAATTGAAATCAAGCGTTCGCGACAATTGGTGATGAATCTTTCACATCCCTGTGGAGGAATTTTAGCCCACTCTTCTTTGCAGAATTGCTTCAACTCCACCATAATGGCTCTGATACTGGTTCGCTGGAGACCCAGAACCTTGGAAATGGCTATGTAACCTTTTCCAGACTGATAGATTTCAGTCACTTTTTTTCAATTTTTTTTCTTGAATTTCTTTGGATCGTGGCATGATGCGTTTGTTTCTTGAGATCTTGTAGCCTGCTTCACTTTGTCTGACAGATTCTATTTAAGTGATTTCTTGATTCAACAAATGTGGTGGTAATCAGGTTTACGTGTGGCCTGTGAAATTGAACTCAGCTTTCCCAAAAATGTGGTTATTCACAGTTACTTTGTGATTTAACAAAGGGGGGGTCAATTACTTTTTCACATAGAGCCAGATAGGTTTGTAATTTTTTTGCCCCATTGGTAAATTAAATCATCATTTAAAAACTGCATTTTATATTTCCTTGGGTTGTCTCTGTGTGATATCAAAATTGGTTTGATGAACTGAAATCAGGAAGGGGGCAAATACTTTTTCACGGCACTGTAGCTCTACTTGGACTGTAAAATACATTCAACTGATCAATCGGACTGATAGCATTAAGTTATCTGTCCAGGCTACATAAAGAAGCTGCAGTCATCAGTGACGTCATTGTAGACTTGCATGGGGCAACTTCTGCAGCCGTCACAGCTCAACTGCAGTGATTGGCTTTGGGTGAAGCATCCACTGGCAAGAAGGTGACGCCCAGAAATGACTCAAACTTGTAAATATTTTGTATATTAATCTCTTGTCTCTTGCTTGGTTTGAGTTGAGAAACACTAATCTTAAAAAAAAAAACTTGATGTAAACATGATGCCAAGGATGCATTTTAACTCCATGCAAACCCTTTGCATATAAGCTCAACATATATGCATGTATATAAGTGATACTGTTTTCTTTCTTCATTTCCTTCTTTCTTGTTTATTGTGCCTGTTTATTGTGATGCCCATTTATTGTGATTTCAAATTGGGCAATAAAACATAAGATTACTGTGATTTTTTTTTATTTTAAACATTTTCCTTCTTTTCACAAGACAGCCAGTCAAAACTAACTCTGGGAATCTCTACGAAAGGCTGGCATCAGTTGATGCAATGCTGTCCCTGAAGAACTGCTCAAAGTGCTTGGTTCTTTTCTCCTACCACGCGCTCCGCAACTGCAGAAGACTCACTTTTCCCGGCCATGTGATGCGACTCCTGCCAAGGCCAGGAGCTGTGAGATGGAACTGCAGCACCGGCAACAACTCTTTCTGCGCCGCTGCTCCGAGAGTCATTAGGACTGATGCTCCTGTCCTGCCAACACTGGGACCCAGTGGAAAAACCCATTAAAGGACCATTTAAATGAGCTTCACCTCATGCCAAGCAGATTTACCGTGGAGTGTGAGGATTTACAGCCACAGATTACACACAGTAAAGCCTCGGCAGCTCTCACCTGTGGCTGTGAGCAGGAGGACGTGGCGCGTCTGAGGCGCTGTGACATTTTCTAAGAGCATGCTTCATATTTTTTATACGCCCAGCTGACCTTCATTTGATGTGACCTACCGCTGTGCCCGCCATCCATTAGACAGGCACCCACGGTCCTTCTCGGACATTATCTTCGTTCGTGACAACGTGCGGCAGCGTGACGTACCAATTTCAGCAGCAAGTTGCAATCGTTCCTGTGACTCATCCAAGACACTCCAGCTGCGGCACGTGCAAACAACGGGCAAACGAACAGGGCCGAGAGCGCAGTGGAGGGAACGAAAGAGTTTCTTTTTTTTTAATGATGCAAGTTAACAAAAACTGCTCCACACTCCAAGTTTAATTCATTGGGTTTTATTTTTTTGAAAGAGTGACGCCAGGCAAGTGAAGATGTTCAGCAGATGGTCACAGTGGATGCATCTGGTTCAGCCTGGTGCAACACAGACAACCTCTTTAGCCGATGATCTAGGGAAAAAACAGAAAGCTTTGAGCTGAAAATTCCCAAAATGACATTATAACACACCAAGAACAGCTAATGAATAAAGATGAAGACCGCAACTTCGATGGATCCTCGTCTCTTAATACTGACCGAATCCATCCATTCGATGAAGGCGGACACACGGGTGAAGACGGTGGGCTTCTGGGGGTAGTTGCATCCCCAACCAGACACGAAGCTGGCAATACCATGGACGTAGTATTCGTTGTTGACCATGCAGTTGAGAGGACCACCGGAGTCACCCTGAAATCACAACCCCAATGGATTAGGCTTGACAGTCGGACTTGGTAAATTTGCTGAGTGTTCTCCATTTCTTGAAACACATCAGGCACAGACTGACTTGCTAGTTGCGCAAACCATTTCCCCCCCACTATCTGATTGGGGGACATGAATATTTATGCATCTATACACTCCTATTTACATACTAGTCACTTTAGTGTAAATTTGGGACCAGATTGTGTTTTGTCATTTGGCACAAAAATATTTCCTGCAAGATTCTTGAGAATAAACCAATATGCCATGTAGATGATGCTTGTTGTATAGTTACATGGCTATATGGTTGCCTATGATGAAAACTTAATGAAAATATACATCACAACCATCCTAAAGCCACTTACGTTGCATCCAGCCTCAGCACCACCACCACCGCACACCATGGTGGTCTTCACGGTGCTGCCCCACCAGTCACTCCTGGTGCAGGTGGAGTGGCCGACCAGGGGAAGGTATGCCTGCTTCAGCTGGGCAGACAGGGGGCCACCAGCTGCAACAAAAAAAAAGGGGGGGTGCGGCAAACGTATGTTTTACAACCAAACGTCCGGAACTGGAAGGACGACCAACGTCTCAGGAGTTCAACCGACTGGAGGTGCGTCCCCATCCGGTGACGTAGCAGAGATTGTTGTGGGGCAGGATCTGTCCAGATGGGGGCAGAGCGGCCAGCTGGACATTGGAGTTGAGCTTGGCATTGGAGGCCAGACGCAGCAGGGCAATGTCGTCTCTGAGGTGGAGAGCAAGGGAGAAGATTTCTTCAAAAGATTTCACTCGCCCCAGTGTTTTCAAAGAGTGGCGTTTCTTTTGAGGTTCCACAACTTTGAGCAAAAAAAAGGAAATCATTCCTACCCGCCAGCAACATTGCCGGAGTTCCAGCCGGAGTGAATGTAAATTTGGTTGACGGCGATGATCTGCTCCGTGCCGCCGTTGCTGTAGATGTCGTGCTCGCCGAGGACCACGCGATAGGTGTAGCCGCTTCTAGGTTTGCAATCAAACAACGTGATAGTTGTTAACACAGCGACGGGACAGGATATAGCTCACATTTCTTTTTACGTAGAGAGCACATGCATGCAAAGAGACCCAGCTTGGAGCCTCATCCTTTACCTGTCCACGCAGTGAGCAGCAGTCATAACCCAGCCTGTCTTAATCAAGCTTCCTCCGCAAGTGTGGTAGTAGCTGCTTCCTGATCTGTACTGAAGAGAGACCTGAGACGGGAAAGACAGAGAATTCAGAATTCTACGTACACAGATCCCTGGAATTATTTACTGCTGGCACAATCCAAGCAGTTTGTTTTTACCTGCCAGGGCCAGGAGTTGGGAGAGGCCACCTCTCCTCCAACAACTCTGGCTGGGAAATCCTCCAGGTACCTGGGCTGGGGCGCCAGGCCAGCCAGCGCTTGGAAGAACAAAAGGACATAAAACAGTTTAACAGGAGTGTGTTTTCCAAAGTCATCAATTGCTTTAAATCAACGCTGAATTTGGACCAGCTGAGGCCGAGGCACGTCGGTCGGGACTGTGGCTCTTACCGGTGGTCGCGAGGACTGTCAACAGCAGAAATTTGATCATGTCTTCGGTTCGTCAGGAGGTTTCGATGAGTTCTGGCTGCCTCTCCCTCCTCCTTTTATACCTCAGCTCGGCCTGCGTTGCAAAAGTGTTGCGCTGTCCCCTTTTCCACCCAGCCTGCCACACGAGCCAAGTGTGCACCTGTGGCCGGTCACACACAGCTGTTATCAGTGGCAACAGCGCACCTCTCCCACTCTTACCAGGCCAAAAGGGAAAAACGCCTTGACCAGAGAGCGTCGCGGAAGAGCTCTTAGAGTTGTCGTTCTGGTTGTTTTTCCGTTTTTCACTTCAAGGTCTTGTGTTTTAAGGCTACAAAGCATATGGATTTGATGAGAAACTGGGAATAGAAATCAATATTGATTGGCTCCTCTCAGAGCTGTTTTTCCCTGGTACAGGGAACTATGTGAAGTTATCTTGAAACAGATGGTTTGTTATCTTTTTTTCCCAAACCAAATTTTCCAAATTGTATCACAGCCTATTGTATGCTTGTCCACAAAGTTATTTCTAGTACTTATGTGAAAGACCTTAGAGAAGTGCTGACATGAGACCCAAGAGGACCTTGACCTGAAAAATAAACAAACCAACAAACAGATCTTTCAACTCTTTAGTGGTGTTTTTTCTGCCCATGTGTGCAATGAAAAAACAAAACAAAAACACACAACCACAACACAAACAAGTGAATAAATTTGTTCCACGCAGCAACAGGTGCCACTGGTACCTGTCACACAAATGTTTTCAATGTTTAAAACCAGCAAGGACCATCATGCGTTGCAGAAGCTCAAGCAAAACCAATCCAATTCTTTATATGGGAACATTTTTTAAGGGACAGAAAAAAATATAGTGACACCAATAAACATGCACAACACTTGCAGCATTACAAAAAACCGACAAAGGAGAAAAAAATATCGCATCTACAAATCAAATGTTGATTTACTTGAAACCAAATCAGGCAATCACCAGTGGAAAAATGGAAAATAAAAGTTTGCTGATTTTTGAACGGTAGATTGTTTTAAATTGCTTCAAAGGTGGAGCACTCCTGTGTGCGTGTGTGTGTGTGCGTGTGCGTGTGCGTGTGCGCGTGGGTGTGTGTGTGTGTGTGTGTGTGTGTGCCGGAACAGAAACGCCATGGGAGTACAGTGAAACACTAGATGGTGCTGAAAGACTTCAGTTCTGCTGCACTCCTGCTGCGAATGAATGTGTTACATGTTAGAAGGTCACCAGCATTGGTGTGCGCCTGCACCCCAAGCGACTGATTTAAATCCGGTGTGAGAACTCAAACGGAGGTGATTTCTCCCCTGCTTTAAACCCCCTCGGCCCCGTTTGACATTGGACAGCGCCGCTGGATCTCACTACGATTCACGCTTAAGAAGCCTTTAAGTAAAAAATACAAAATTTTTTTTTTTTTTAAAGACACTTTACTTGTTCTTAATGGGCCGCGCTGATACGTTCAACAATAGGTCCGTGAACAAAAGAGAGGTCTCTGATGTGTCTGACTTTTACAAATTAGACAGAAAGCCATTAAAACTGCGCGGATTTTGGATTATTTCCTTATCAGGCTATTACGGAGATAACCACGATCACTGGTAATTGAGCTGGCCCCATGACACGCAAGGAAAAGGGTCCTGATGCTGCAAAGAATGTCTGATCAGCAGGCGCTGCAAAAAATTTTTTTTTCTTTTCTCTCCTTTAATAGAGTTTTTTTTAATTTTTTTTTATGTCACCTCCAAACTCCTCGCGCAGCCCTCGACAACCAGGAACCTTTTTCTCACTGAGGCATAAATCAAGTCGGGAGATCAAAGACAGGAAATGCTGGGGATGTGTTAATTAAAGATGTTTTCTCTTGATACAGCTTCCCCCTCATTAATGCAGAGTGAATTTGGTTCCCATAAAGATGTGCCTAACAGTTGGGCAGGAAATTGCGGTTCAAAAAATAAATAGATAAATATATATATAATGGAATGCACTGATTGGGTTTATAATACAACGTCACAGTGGTTCATCAGAGTGAGACTGTTGATTATGTCAAAGTGAGACTATCCAGGAAGCTCTGATGTTACCAGAATTTCAAGATTTGCACCCTGTTCAAACAATGAAGAAGCTACCAATGCTGTTGCATCATTTTGTCCAACAATAATAAACTTATGTATTTTTTAATGTCATTATAGCTGTTAGGTCACGTGAGTCCATGACTACTTAGAAAGAAAGAGGCTTCAAAGACGTACTCATAGTTTCTTTTTTTCTATTTTGAGCCTCTAGGGTGGCACAGCCAAGCTGTAAACACATTGAGCGCATTCATAATCCACTAATGGAACTGATATTAAAGATGAGAAGACACAAAAGCAGAGGGTCAGCTTTTGAAAAATAATACCTGCATACTGCTGTAAGGGGACAAAATTAGATTTTTGTGATCAGGCATAATGTTCTGTTTATATCAAATCAAATCAAATTAGTTGAGATTCTATCCGTACAGGCAGATATTAAAATCATAAATCTTATAAAAGACTTTTCCCTTAATTCTTATTCTCAGATTCCCGGTGACCTTGGGTGAAAAAAAAGCAACCCAGTCCACCAGATTGTAGCGCACAAGTGGCAAAATTGCACAAAAGGACAGGCTTGAAATTAAAAGAGGCTCTCCATACAGCGCAGAGAGAGAGAGAGAAACATACCATGGCAAGTGAAGACAGATGCTAAGAGAAGACCACCGTGATTTTACTGTAACTATTTGCATAGTTGCCCAACAGCCATTTGTGAGGCTGGACATGGAATTAAATTTTGATTTAGATTCAGACAATTGTGATGAAGATGCTCTTTGTTGGAGATTACAAAAATATTAGATTGGCAAAAATAAAAAAAACATCCAACAGTTTGAGGAAGACTGTTGGCGCCACTGTTTTACTGAACATTTCTATGGTTCATGTTACAGTGATCAAACTTCATAGGAGTAAGGTATTTAATCAGCAGCATGCCAACTCAAACCCAAAAGTCAACAAATATCAAATGTCCCAAGGACTTGTCATGTGACCTTATTGACGGGCGTCATTGTGATCATTATCAAATGATGAAGAGGACTGACAGATGCAGAGAAACAGGCAGGACATTTAGTGGTGGAGTCATGGATCGGACACTTGTGTGTGTAATTACTTTTTTGTTAGAGAATTGCATGCGATACAGATAAGTACTGAAACCCTGAGCATTCAAACGTTTAGAGGAAGTCAAATGAGATTCACCTTTAAAGGTTCCGGTGCATTTCAGGTGCATTCTAAAATTTTATAATGCCAACCAGCTTCTTTCCTGGACTCAGTTTGCGGGGCTCTGCTGGAGCCTTTCCCAGCTGTCATAGGGCGAAGGCAAGTCGCCCATTTCTAAAATTTTATTCATAAGCCAAACTTTATTTTTTAAGTACGTTTAGCAAGATAAAATATAGGACAGAGTGAAATGCAATGGGGAGTCATTTAAAAAACAAAACAAGAATGGATGACAACATGAGTGATTGCATTTCTTCTTGATGTTCCACTTCAAACCCAAAACGAAAAAAAAAAAAAAAAAAAGCAGTCTGCCATGCAAGCAGAGCCGCTGCGCTACGTCTCAGCACATCTGCTGCACACGCAGTCTGTTAGTGCGTTGGCGTGGTGACAACGTGTAGCGTCGCTCGGGCCGACAGTATTACAGAAACTGATCCACCGGCCTGTTTGCAGCCTCTAATTGCAATTATACCACAGCGAAAACAATCAATACACGCTCGCACGCAAACAGAGACACACACCATCATCATCTTCACCTTCGTTCTCACGTGTCCTCGCCGCGCACCCCCTCGCTGAAAGAGGTTGCCCTGCCGCCTGTGGTCGAGGTGGTGTCGACTAATGCGGTGCCGAAGAAAGATGATCTGCTGCGGCTACAAGTGCCCGATTGATCCTGTGGAGTGCTGCTCATCCATCCTTGTCCTCCCGCGCCCGCTGCTGTGTCTCGGGCCCAGCTTGCTGCAGGCCTCTGGTGGTCCTCTCTGAACCCCGGGCCTCAGCTGCCACTGTGCTGCCGGGACCCTACGCCGGATGGGGGATGGGAGGGTGTGCTGGAGTGGAAGAGAGGGGCTGGAGGAGGAGAGGAAGGTGATTAAAGCAGCAGCGGCGGCGTGGCGTGCTGCTTTATTCGCCGTGTGAAAGGCTCCGGTCCATTTCAGAGGCCACGGGATCAGATGCTCACACCCGAGTCGGAAATGTTCCATGAAAATTCCGGTCGGGATTGAGAGGAGTATCTTCAGATATGTGTACCACTCGATAATAATTTGGAACACTGGGCTTTAGGATGGAATTTCAGAATGCACGGAGAATGCATTAGAAGCTATGGGTGAACTTGATTTGACCTTCTCGAACCGTTTCCATGGTCAAGTCCAGCTGTTCAGTGTTTCAGTGCTTATTGTATGACAAATTGTTCTCTGATGAGGTAATTAATTGCAGAAAAAAAATAAATCACAAACACTAGTGCCTGATCCGTGAATCTGTCCACTAAATGCACGAGTTCTGGTAGTACTAGTAGTAAAATGTATGTACTGTTGTTAACAAAGTGAATTTCCCCATTGTGGGATGGATAAAGGGATGTGTTATGTTATGCTACGCTACGCTACGCTATTGTATCTTATCTTATCTTATTGTTACGGCCACCAGCCGTCTCGCCCCCTCCCTCCGTGCTGCATGGCATGTCGTTTTTACTTCTTCCGTAACTTTCACCCTAAAGTCAAATATCTCTGCATTTTGCAGCCACACTGGGCAACGCATGTTTAGAGCAACCTGCTAAAGACGTCGGCGCTTCACCTAAATCTAATCAAAAGAAGTGCCGATACGACAGCGCACAGCTGTTGTCGAGCGGCCAGTTTTAGTGCACCGTGCGCAATACCTGTCACTGACTGTAAAGATAATTATTTCCCCAGGGAGAGAGAGGGTGAGGAACTATGTGTCAATTAGTACATAGTGCGTGAGTGTGGTGATCACAGTGTTTATATAAAAAGCAGCGTGTCTTTGCGTTGCATGGTTTGATTCTTCAGAATACCAGGAACATTGTCTTATTCATCCATCCAACATTTTGACAGGGAATCGGTAGCTGGACAGCAAGACGTTGATCAGCCATTTCCAAATCTATACCGTTTCATCAATTCAAAATTTAACGTGGAGGCAGCTGGAAGTTCTCAGAGATAGAAAGGGCCATCGTCAGCGTCGCTGGTCTGTGGATTATGAGCCTTGTCTAAGCTATAAATTAAGGGGGGGGGGAGAAGTAAATGAAACTGAGGCTCAGCCGTGTGGAAATGAAGTTGGCTTGAGAGTTTTATTGTTTCAATAGAGCAGAAACGTAGTGATGATGGAGGTGCCCTGCAGAGACACATAAAGTTAAATGGTAAACTGAGCTCTCTGCTTTTCCGCTTCTGTTTTCTGTCACGAAAAAAAACCCACAAGCTTTTCCTCCACTCTCACCTAAAACAGATGCTTGCCCACCCCAAAGAGCGGCAGAGGCCTTTTATTTTTCAACTTTTGTTTTTCCGCTCATTCTGTCCCAGAGAGCCTGACGACCATGACTTAGAGCTATTGATCCACAACAGAGGAAGAAATCATCGCAATGAAATTTCCAAACATTCACAATGCGAATAATCCAAATAAATCTTTTCCTCCACCTCCAAGGACACAGAGAGAGAAACGACAGTTGCCTCCTTATTCGATTTGTTGCAAGTTTTCTCCGAATGTTTGGTGTGTGGCATTTTGGATGCCGCACTTCAGAATCCAATGTCAAATTTGTAGTCGAGTCACTGTGGAGCCACTCACAATAACTGCCAGTAAGAGCGCCCGACATTGTCAACCATAAAATAAAAAAAATGCTGGCTATTTAATTTTTAATTATCTCTTCACTGAAAACGAATTTCCTTTATGACAACGTACACGTTTTGTTGAGGCCGTATCTCATATATGCAGTCGCCACAATACAAAGTACTCTGGATTAATTCTCCCCTGAGGCTAATTTAAATGTCCTTTTGCACTTTTCCATCAGTGCAAAAGTTGGAGAGCAAGAGAAAACAGTTGAAGTTCCCCGTTAGTGCAAACCAGGCTCCAGACGGTCGTTTGAAATCACTTCCACTTTAGTAGCAGTGACAACAAACCTTGGTGCAGCACCATCATGGTACAGAAAATACAAATGTGGTTTGAATGAAAAGAAAAATACTTGCATACATTTGTCAATTTGTAATGTTGTGTTGTTCAAGTCAACACAGCACAAGATGGTATATTACATGTTTCAAAAAACATAAAACATTGCTTGTTGGTGTTTTTGAAATTCTACACAGTCTCTAATATTATCATTATCATCGACAGCTGGGAAATCTTTTTTGAAAAAGTGCCCTCATACATTTGCAAGCCTGTGTACATGCAAAACAGTAATTCATAAAATACTTAAGATTTAAATTGTCTCTGTTTAAATCAGCCTGATTGGTGCAGGAAAACGTTTTGGAAACTTTGGAAAACTGGCAGATACAGATTTTGATGAGGTGAACCACCGCCAGATCCCTCATCTCACCATCTGTCTGGTTTCCTTCATGTCTTTCATATTTCAACTTAATGTTCCATAATTTCTGTCTTGTCGGTCACTTATGTCTGTTATGTCATCCATTTCCTGGTTTATTTGACAGTCGTGATTTGAAAAGTCTCCCACATTCATGTTCAGTGTTTCATGTTGTCTCGTCTTCTCTTCCTGTTTCATTCTGTACTTCCCTTCTTCCTCCTGTTTCAGACCACTTCTTCCCATTGTATGATATCTCTGTCTCGTTGTCTACCTTGTCTCTGATTGGTCTCACATGTGTTAGGCCCGAATAGTCACTTTGTTTCCGCATCTTAAATGCTCTGTGTAAGTCTTGTGTTTTTTCAAGTTGTGTATTTTTTTGCTTTTGTTGGGGGTTTTGGGCTCGGACCGCCAGTGTTTGGGCTGCTTTTAAATCTGTTCTCTTTGTTGCTGTGACTGATTTAACTGCAGTGCAGCTTTTCCTTTCATTGTTGACCTCGCTCCCTTGGCCGCTAGCATTATCTTTATTCGCCCTACTTCTCGCCCACAAGCGCCTCACTTTATTTTTCACAGAGTTCTTTTTCCTCCCCTTCTTCATCTTTTGCTCTGATGCGATTCACCAAGTTCAACTGGTCAGACGCCTCAGCGCATTAATATTTTACATTCACAGGTTTGCACGGACCATTTAGGGTTAATTATGGGCATGTGATGGATGGGATATGAGGGTGAGCATCCTGTGCACATTTCATTTCCAGGTAGACTGTGATTTATAGAGCTCATTCTTTTTGATGCATGGTATTTTCTGCTTTTGGACTCATTCGAATCATACTCAATTTTAGTTTGAATCAGATGCAGTGTTTTTTTTTTTATAAATGAGGGCCTTCCCATTTGGTGTCTGCTCTTGGTATCAATTTATCGCCAATGACAAATTGTCTCTTTGTAATTGATTCTGTTCCATTTGGTATGCAAAGCAGTTATATTCTTGCTGAACATTTGCGAAATGATTCCTACATGAAAACAAAACAAGACAAAAAGGATAAAACTGAAAACAGCTCTTTCTTCCATTGGCCTTATATTAAATGAATACTGGTACAAGAGACAGAATAACAATTGAAAAGAATTTAGATGAATATTTCCATGGACACCTTCAAGGAGATCATGCAAATTGCCCCACTCAGGGGTTTTTGTCCAATGAGGTGTATCAGGCGTCTCCACTGATGGATTCTCCTGCTGTCAATAATGACCTCATTGACTGATAATGATCTCTGCCTACTGGGACGCCATGCATGCATTTGTCTGGACCTGAAACCCGCAGATACTCGTGATCAGCTTTAATGACCATCTGTCCATAAAGTCCTTGTATGTCTCCTTCAAAATACCTTGAGAAAATTCAGCTTGTCTTTTTCTGTCTTTCTGAAGTGGTTCCAGGACAACAGATTTTCTGGAGGAGGTTGTAGGCGCTGGCTGGAACATATAACATCAGGTTCAAGAGACTCTTGGTCCCTCTGTGCCCTCCTTGCCCAATGATAATTAAAGAGACTTGTCAATGGGGCCCCAGCCTGTGTTCACATTCCCTGCCAGCTCCCACCAAGTTGATTGGCACGACACATTGCCAGCGTTGGACAGAATAACATCATGTCTATGTGGAGAGAGCTAAAATAAGGAGGAATGAAGGAGAAG
The DNA here is from genome assembly GCF_046127955.1 of Nelusetta ayraudi. Lineage (NCBI taxonomy): Eukaryota > Metazoa > Chordata > Actinopteri > Tetraodontiformes > Monacanthidae > Nelusetta > Nelusetta ayraudi. Next base: position 6,335,702 of record NW_027466067.1, on the reverse strand, counting down.
AGGAGTGGAGGCAAGGAGAGATATTCTCCCAAAAACAGGAAAAGAGGAAAACTAAAGTGAACTTAGTAATGCCAAGAAGACACTAATAAAGTTACATAACATTAGAGGCTACATACATAATTCAGCTAAACAGACAGTAGAAAAACAAATTTTAACATGCAGGACTGCTGGTTTAATGGCAATTACAACAGATGTGACAGCTCACAATACCATGCAAACACACAAAACCATAAAAAAAGAGAAATATCTTGATAAAGTAAGAATATCATGGCTGAAAGTTCTATTTCCCCTGCTGATGTACATCAAAAAGTAGGACATTCAGCTTTTTTAGATTTAGTGCAGAAAAAGTTGTTGCATAAGGCTCTTGATCAAATCAAAAATCTTCTCTGCCAGAATATTAATGTAATAGAAGGCCCATCAGCGTAAGACCGAAATGATGACGTTCAGAAACCTATTTTTATTTATGGACCTGATGCTTGCACTGGGTTTTGCAGGAATCCGAGCATCAGACCTGTCTTGGCAGGGAGTCAGTCAGCCAGGGTTGTGAAGCTCAAGTTGCTTTGATAGTAGCTTTTAGCTCATCTGTATTGTTGAGTCTGGTGTCTCATCAGTCTCTTAACAACACGCCATATATTCCCTGTTGGAGTCAGCTCAGGCTCGTTGGCCAGTCGAGCGCAGCAATACCATGAACTATAAAAGCATTTGCTTGTAGTTTCGACACTGTATGCAGGTGCAAAGTTCTCTTGTACAAGGAAATCACTCACTCACTTGCACATACAGACCAACTTTGGGGCATAGGCCATGAACAAGAGCTCTCTTGACATTCCTGTCCTGGGAAAACCAAGCCAGGAATGTCTCAGGAGAGAGGCCAGAAGGAAAGCTGCACCTGGTCATCCAGGTTGGGGGTCGAGTGTGGGGCTAAAACCTCACCCCGTAAGTACAGCCCTTGTTAAAGAGAGATGAACCAGAGCATCAAAAGGAAAATCAACATCTCCATAGATGGCTGTTCCTGGTTGAGGAGTGCGCTAACACTAGGAATAAGACTGTAGTTTCACAGCCTCTGTCTACTCTGTATGAACTTTCGTCACCACCAACATCCAATATACTGTTGCTTGTTGAGGCAGTTCTCTGGTGATTTACACCCCTTGCTGTCTTGTGGACAACTGTTTGGCTCTCGCAAGAATTACGCGATTTGAATATCTAAAAGTTTCACTTCCTGACATGAAATATTGAACTTTTGTCGTCTTTCGCTGCAAGACATGTCTTATAATCCGTATATCGTTCATGTTTCAGTGTCTAGACTGGAGTGGGTGTCTTCGTTCATAGTAGTGGACATTGGCCAATGTTGTTGCCATCTCTGCGGTCGTGCATAGGCACAGAAGCAACTATAGTGTCTCACTATGTTGTGTTTACGTGAGTGCAGTGAAATTGCAAAAGGTGCCAAACTGTGGGAAGTCCTCCTTTGTGGGGCCGTTCAATATATTGGATTTTTGTTTGTCTTTCTACACCCAAAGTCACAGACCTGCCGATCCATTTAGCTGTTGGATCAAAGTTAAATGTTGTGCTTCCGTGCCAGATATTTTTTTTCCATCCGAACCCAAGAGAAACTTGCAACTATGATGCTCTTGCAGAGAGGCCGTTCAACCTCGCACATCTGAGAGCCACACTCATATATATTGCCTCATGCAAAGGGAAAGTGGAGCTGTGCACATTTTGCAATTAATATAACATCAACAGTAATAAAAAGCTACACTTTAAACAGTGCACGTCATGGTGAGATTTGGATGCACACGTCAACGAACCCAATACCTGCTGTAATACCAAACCTGTATGCCACCGTCACTACGTGTCCTTCCAGAACTCTCATCATTTCCCTGGCAGAGAACATGACTCGTGTTCCAGGCACAGCTGATCAATATAAGACGCTACATTGTCACAGTCAATACTATGGCAAATGGCAATTATGGACAAATTTTGAACAATTTCATGGGTGAGCTCCCATCGCCTCCTGGCAACAAGGCGTCTATGACGGATCTGACACTGGCAGCCTTGCAACACATCTGCGTTATTGCTTGCATTTGGCTCACTCATTCACCCCGACGTCTGTGGATGTTCCATTCATGCAGCTACAGAGAAAACCAGTCAAGAGAGGAAATAGATTTGTTTGTTTCTCTGGCTAAGCTTTTGTGCAAGGTGTCTTTGCGCACATTTGTGTAAAATGCACTTGTGCGCATTGTAGAATATGGATTTGAGGAGATTCTTAAACTAATTGTTGGTACATTTGCTGCTTGACTGCTTCTATATTCATCTACAAATCACTGTAGTGCGTTTTTTTGTTCACATTTTCCAACTTGAAAAAATATTCAATCTTTTGTATGCATATCTAATGCGAACGTACCACGGTACTTGCGACCAGCTATAAAACCTTTCTGAGAACCTGTGCCATGTTTTAACCTCTGGTAAATTAAAATGGGTCTGTACCCTAATGGTAGACTTCAATCAGGCTGACCGAGAGACCCAAAGCTCGGAAGCTGAAATTCAAAGCTATTGGGGTGGAAATGAGCAGTGACTCTCAGCTGTAGCTGTTTCCAAATCATTCTTAGCCTGTCTTGAATTATTTCCAAGGCTGCTGTGTGTGGAGCAGCAACGCTACGTTTTCAGGCTTTCTGAAACTTGAACTCAAAGGCCAGGTCACACTAAATGTCATACACAACTGAGAATGCGCACAGATAAATGTGGCGTGGGAGTGAATGGGCAAAGGCAGTAACACATTAAGTATATTAAATAAATTGCAGATTTTTTTTGTTTAAAACCTAACAACACAGATTAAAAGAAAAGCAAAATGGAACCAAATGATAAGTAGTAGTGTGAAGTAAAATTATGAAGCCTGCCTGCATAATGATTATTTGTGGGTGTTTAAAAAGTTAAAATATGCAAATCTAAGAATAAAATTCCAAATTGAAATGGTAATGCAATTAAGCACACATATAATATTAAGAAACATTCGGCTTTTTTTTTTTTTTAATTGCCACTGCTTTTGTTTCCTTAACCCAGAATAAACTTCAGGTTTTAAGATGCTGTTTTTTTTTCTTCTTTTTTCTAATGATGTATTTCGCACTTTCTGGTGATATCTATATTAATGCACAGTGCATCACAGCTACTGACTCCTGTTGACTTACTACTCATAATGTTTTATTGTTTAGCATTTATTCCTGGTGCTGATAGAGTGTCAGCAAGAAGAAAAATTAAAGTGTACAAAATAGTAATGAGAGTGGCGACCTGTGGTTTAGAGACAGTGGAGGAGGTAACAGAGATCAAAATGTTGAAGTGACCAGTGTCCAGAGTGAGCAGGTTAAAGGAATGAGTATGATTTTAGATGTTCTTGGGATAAAGTTAGAGAGGCCAGACTGGTTTGGAAATGCCCAGAGGAGGGGGGGGGGGGGCGGGGGGTGATTATGTGTATAGAGGGTAGAAAGATGCTGAGGTTGGAACAAGCAGCAGGGAGCCCAGATGCAGAGTAAATAGGAGATTTATGGATGTACTGAGAGATGACATGAAGTTAGTCAGTGGGAGAGAAAAAAAAAGATGCCGTGAAGGAAGGAAAACAGGAAATGTATTTTTGGTCTGAACAGACAAATTACTCATATCACTTAGATTTTAAGACAAAGAGAAACTGTCCTCAGAGGCACAACAGGGTAAGACCACCTCAGCTTTTTTTTTTTCTGAGCCAGGATCTATTTTAATGACGTTCACGTCCCAATTTGCCTCAAAATTAAAAAAAAATGAAAAAGTTGGTGGAAATCTGACTCATTTTCTCTCCTGGACGTTCAGCGGTTCTCTCACGCTGAGCTGAAAAAGCTGCTTTATGAAATTCCACTCGGTCAGTGTTGATTTCTGCACTGACATATAACACACCTGGGAGCACTGCATTAGCTAAAAACCGTGAGTGTGCGGGCGACAATGTGTTGCGGGAGGGCAGAGTGGTGGCGCTGATTAATTCTCTGAGTCACGGACCTTCACCTCTGATTCCCAACACAAACCCGTCAGCTGCCTTTTTGAGCGCTGTGCGCGCAATCTCTGCTGTGACACCGACGTCCGGCCGGCGTGAAACCCGCGTGGCGCTGTCCTCGCGCTTGGGTCGAAGTGAATGGATCCGGTTTAAACAGACTCTTCCGGCTCGCTTCGCTCTCAAAAAAACAAATAAATAATTATAATAACCGCGTTTGTCAATTGTTACGCATCCCCCACCAGCATTCTAATTGATTGATTTTTTTTTTTTTTTTTTTTTTTTTACTCCCTTCTTCCTCCCACCTCGAAGACTCTTAAATTTGCGGGACCCAATCAACGGGTATTGATGCTAGAAACCGGGGCCAATTACCGCGGGCACCGCCGCGGAAGCCGCTCTGAGAAAAGGTAGAGAGAGAGAGAGAGAGAGAGAGAGAGAGAGAGAGAGAGAGAGAGAGAGAGAGAGAGAGAGAGAAGGAGGAGGAGAGGGGGAGAACAGAATGGACGCAGCGAGTAGAGGCACAGTCGTGGCTGCTACCTGACACACCGGCTCCCTCCGTGGCGGCGATGCAGCTGTGGTAAACAGAGAGGAGGGGAGAGAGCGAGAGAGAGAGAGAGAGGAAGAAGAGGAAAAACAAGCCGCGAGGGACGGTGAAGAGAGCGCGCGAGGCAGGGGGACCAGCTGCTTCGGATTGTGTTGTCCGCCTCGCACGTGCCGGGATTGGATCGAGTAGTGGAGGAGGAAAGAGGAAGAGGAAGAGGAGGAGAAGGAGAAGGAGGGACAAGAGGAGGGCTGGAAAAGCCATGTTGCCTGCCTGAGACCGGAGACGACACCGCGACCACCACTTGGATCCTCGAACGTCCTCACCTCTCTTCGTCTCCACCATCACCCCCGGCTCCCGTCTCCCTGCTCCCGGGCTCCCTGCTCTCTGGGCGCCGCTTTAGCTGTGATTTAAGCGATCGCGAGCTCTTGTCGGTTCTTTTCGGTTGGGACGCCAACAAAAGAATAACCCCCAAAACGTCCAGAAGTGTCGGTCGGAGGGAAGGTGGGGGGCAGCGTTGGCATCCATCCATGTGCGCTCCGCGAAGAAGGGATATTCGCAATGGGACTAGTTTATTAAGGTACGACGGATGATCCTGACGTGTCACTCTTTACCCCGCCGATTTTCCCTTCCCCTCATTCCTCCTAAAAAAAAAACCCCGGGATACAATGATCTGAAGCGCGGGCGCGTCGGTGACGCAACACCTCAACACACACGCACATACACACCAGGCTGCATGAGACGCACACGCGTGTAAAGAAAAGGGCGTGAACTCGGCAGCCGCTCATACCCGCCTAACCGTCGGGGAAAGCATCCCGCCCGCCTCGCCTACTTCCCCCTAAAGAATCCAACAATCTTTCGCCGTCACATTCCTGCCGAGTCTTGGGGCTCCGTCTGCCGCCGAACGCGCCATGGATGTGAAAGCGGAGCCCGAGGACGCGGTGGACTACCAGCAGCCGGCGCCCATCGAAGTTTTCGCCCGCCGCTCCACGCTGCACGGCATCTCGCACATGTTCACCTACGAGCGGATGTGCATCAAGCGCACCCTGTGGATCCTCTTCTTCCTGGGCTCCGTGGGCGTGCTGGTGCTCGTGTGCGTGGACCGCGTGCACTTCTACTTCCAGTACCCGCACGTGACGCGGCTGGACGAGGTGGCCGCGCCGTGGATGGTGTTCCCCTCCGTCACCTTCTGCAACCTCAACTCCTTCCGCTTCGGCCGCGTGACGCGCAACGACCTGTACCACGCCGGGGAGCTCCTGGCCTTGCTCAACGGCAGGTGCGTCGTCTGGGTTTCAACCCCCACCTCTTTCTTGTGTGTGTGTGTGTGTGTGTGTGTGTGTGCTTTTGCGGTGGTACATGTGGTGTCGAATCCAGGCATGGGCAAACTATAGGAAGCCCGGTTAAGCTTTTCAATCCGGCCTGCCAAACTTGAAGAAATTGTATTAATAGTAAGTAAGTCATAAAATAGCTGTGTCTCATCCATTTCCCCTCCCCCCAGTGTTTTAAGAATCATTTCAATGAAGAGCGAAATACCCTGGGGCTTCAAAGACCAATATTTTGTGGTAACGTTTTGTTAATTTTCATTTGACATAAAACGTGTGTTTTCTACATATCCCATGATATATTTTTTCCTCCTTTGAGGTGGCTCACCAAAACACTCCATCCATCTGCTCCTGCTCCGGCCTCCTCTGTCAAATTTTAGAACCCATTGCGGCGCCCAAGTGAAAAAGTTTGCCCACCCCTGGTCTAATCTGTACTTGCCTCACTGTCTCACAGGGATGTTTTGGTTATTATTATTATTTTTTTTGTGGTGTGTGTTTTTTAAAAGCCACACTTTGCAGACATTTGTTGTTTTGTTTTTTTTTGGTTTTTTTTTAAACCTTTTTTTGTGTTGCTCTGGGACACGATTGTGCTTTCTTGGCAACATCCATCACACGGCTGGCTGTGTAAAAACCACCCCGGTCGGTTGCTGGAGTGATACCGAGGTGTGAAATTGGCTTGCAGATGCTCTAGTTGCCCCTCCTCAGACACTCTGAGTGAAACTCTGTTAAGTACCTAAAAAGTTTTATCCAACTTTCACACTTTCCCTGCCTTGCTTGTCTGGCTGCCGTCAGCCTGCACGCCGCTTTGTGCCGAGAGGGATTCAATTTGGATTTTCCGGCAACTTCTGGAGGTGGGCCGCAATCTTTTTCAAGATGCAGGACGGAGCAAATCTGCCTCTTCCCCACAGGGACTGGCGCCTCAGAGGCTCGGAGTCAGCTGGGCCACTGCCCTGTAGTAGTATGGAGTACATTGTTAGGCCGCCAGCGGTGCAGTTTCAAGGGAGACGACAAAAGACTAGCAGTTCAGTGATTTAGCTACAAATGTATGTGTGCGCTTAAAAGAGCTTGCAAGGCAATGTTCTCGAACTGAGCTGAGCAAGGGAAGTGAACTGATTCGTTATGTGGAATATGTATACATATGGGGGTATGGATATGACAGAACGGCATGCTTGCGCAAACAAAGTTAACACACGCTCGCACACACACACACACACACACACACACACACACACACACACACACACACACACACACACTCTTTGCCGGAGATCCAAGTGGTCGGCCACCACTCTGTGGGTCTGTGAGCAGACATCATTTAATAAGAGGAATGGTTAGCTAAAGGTCATCTCCTCTAATCTTCCTGCCGCCTCCCTGTTGCCCCAGCACTGGAGCGGAGTTGCCGTTCAACACCGCGAGTCGGCCAATAAGGAAATCCTTTCCACTCAACTTTCCGCAGTGTCTCTCGCCCTGATTTTCTTTTTTATCCCTTTCATTGTTTTTTAATTAGCTTCTCCCTTGCGGGGGTTGTTGTTTGTAATGCCAGATCTCCTTTGTTTGCAGAACAACAATATGAAAGGAACGCACGTGTTTATGTTAAGCACTCGCTGCTACTAGAGGTTTCTACCCTGTCTGTACTGTAATGAGAAATCCAGATACATTTCTTTCGAATTTAACTGAAGACACAATTTAAGCCTGACCCTTAAGAGCATATAGTATGATCTAGTTTGAGTTGAGTTGTGTCTGTTTCTGCACGTGTTTGACCTTAAAGGCTAATTATCAATGTTTGGCTACTACGCCAGTGGTAAAATTAAAAACAGAAACATACTAAGCTCCTAAATTTCTTGGAAATATTCATTAATGGGACATGGTGGCATAGTGGTTAGCACCGTCGCTTCACAGCAAGAAGGTTGCGGGTTAGATTCCGTCCCTGGGGCCTTTCTGTGAGGAGTTTGCATGGTCTCTCTGTAGCTGCGTTTCCATTACAGTTTTTCGTAGCTGTGTGCGTGTGAGAGTCAATGGTTGTTTGTCTTTCTATGTGGCCCGGTGATGTCCAGGGTGTCACCCTGCCTTTGCCCTATGACAGCTGGGATAGGCTCCAGCAGGCCCCCGTGACCCTGAGTGCAGCGGGTATTGAAAATTGATCGATGGAGTGATATTAATTAAAACACTCAGTTAATCAGGTGAAATCACAGGGATAGAAATAAGCTACAACACAAATACATATACGTTTAATTCACATCATTACCATTATTAGAATCAGTGTTTATATTGTTATTACCACTCCATTTGCAAATCTAACCTGCTCATAATTGTAGCTACATTCATTCATTCATCTTCTATACCCGCTTATTCCTATTCAGCTGTCTTAGGGCGAAGGCAGGGTGACACCCTGGACAAGTCGCCAGTTCATCGCCGGGCCACATAGAAACAAACAACCATTCACACTCACATGCACACCTACGGACAATTTAGAATGTTCAATTAACCTCACATGCATGTTTTTGGACTGTGGGAGGAAGCCGGAGAACCCGGAGAGAACCCACGCAGACACGGGGAGAACATGCAAACTCCAGACAGAAAGGCTCCCAGGTCCGGGCTCCGGAATCGAACCCACGACCTTCTTGCTGTGAGGCGGCAGTGCTAACCACTGCGCCACTGTGTCGCCCATTGTGGCTACATGCCTTCCCTTAAGTACCATGGCTTTTTTTTTTGTTAAAAAATTGTCCGTCTGCCACATTTGGCAGGTTGGTTTTACAGCGCGGCTTCAACTCACTCAAACAAGAGCCCCTGCCTCACGCAAACGATGTGTGGTGCTGCAGGAGCCGCTGGAAAAAAACAACCCGCGGTTGAGTTGTCTCGGGTGAAACGTCGCATGTCACATGGAAGTGCAAAGTAGTGTTTCAACACCTGTCGCGCTGGCTGTCGCTGTTCGACCGGCAGCCAGCGGCAATGCAACACGGAGGAGGCAGGTGAAACCCTCTGGGGGGGGGAGCTGGAGCGAGCAGCCGACTGAACCTGACCAGAGGTGATCCTGAATAAATAATAACGAAGCCGAGAAAACAGACTGCGTTTTTTTTCTCTCCCTTCCTCGGACGGAAGGATTCGTTGTTGCGGTTGTCGCTTCACAAAATTTGACATTTAGCTTGCTGGTGTCCCGGGGGCCACGTGCACGGCCGTGATCATCGAGTCACGTGCAACAGCATGAAATCACTGTTAAAATAAAAGCGTGTCATTTTGTAAAAAAGGAAAAAAAGGATCAACAAAGCGCATATTGTGTTGGTCCCCTAGGTAACGGCAGGTGGGCGAGCCCGTTCAAAGGCCTTAATTTGAAATGATGATGGGGGAGAGGGGTTCGCCGCTGGTGTGCAGCTCCTCACCTCACCATTTCACAGTTCAGGTGCCCGGAATGTCTTCATTGTGGCTAACAAGGTGAGGAGATTTTTTTTCAGCTCCCTTGCCGACCGAGTGAGTGACAGTCGTCCACCGCCGGCTGCCTCCTGCTTCAATCAGCCAGTCTTTACAGCGGCAGTGACAACCTTCCCCCAAACCACCGCTGTTAGACTTTTGTCTCAGTATCCCATCAGGAACCCATCATACCAAAAAAGGGGCCCGGTATTATGTAATTACGTGAAAGTTTCATATTTTTATGCGCTGATTTTCACTATTAACTAGAACTTTTTCACGTTAAAACTAAACGAAACGATGAATGAGCGAGGAACTATGGCCGTGCACAATTTGATTAAACTGTCCTTTAAGTTTGGTTTGAGACATGGTGAGATCCTGAACTTCTTGAGCAATTTCAATGACATTAATATTAGTATGTGTACTTTGAGGAGGATTTTGAAAAGCATGGGGTTGTATCGTAGGAAGAATGACTGTGTGAATCCACATTTTGAGCCATGGTAAAGTAGCAGGAGCTCAATGGAACTCATGGCAGTTCAGTTGGAAAGGCACGGAAAGACGGACTTGTACAGTGCCTCTGCTTGCTTCGTTTGGTTTTGATTGGTTATCGTGAGAAAATGTGAAAATGATCTAGTAAAAATATTAAACTTGTACATAATTCCCTGATACTTAGCCTTTCACTATCATGAAAAGTTATTAAACGTTATAGTTTCACGTAAAAAGGGAAAATGATCACATTAAAACGTGAAACTCTCACATAATTACGTGATAGCGAAACCTCCGCGTTGACAATGTAACGTGACAGTTTCATGTGAAAACGTGAAACCTTTGTGAAATAACGTTATGGTTTAATGTAAAAAAGTTACAATTATCACGGAAAAACTGAAACTTTTACGTAATTACGTTTTTCTGAGCCCGCCCCACGCACACTTTTTTTTAAAATTGGTATGGCAGCATTATGCTTCTGTAGTTTGTTTCCTAATCATGTCTAATAATGGAGCGGGGGGGAGACACAGCGCAACCTGTCCCAGTCACTGGTATTTCCATGTTGAGCAGCTGCCCACTCACGCATTCACCATGGAATAGACCACCACCACCACCGCTAGTACTACTACTACTACTACTACTACTACCACCAAAATTCACTTCCACTTAAGCACATCGGAAAATGCCGCCTTGCGCACACGTTAGCGCATTTTGTTGTTGTATTTTTAGCATATTGATCCATCGGGCAACGCAGCCGAAATCATCGTTAAAGGGGAACGACTGCAGCGCAGGCGAGGATGACACAAAACCGATCCCCCCCAACCCCCCACCCGGTTTCCATATCGAGTGGAGTTGCTCCATGACCTCCACGTGCATCCAGACCACAGGTGATAACCTTACAGGAAAGCAATAGATTCCTGTCGCTCGGGGGGGCGGGGGGGGGGGGGGGGGGGGGGGACGACGGGAAGCTGCAGCAGCGAGTCGTGCAAAAGGGTATACATTTCACGCATGGCGCCCCACATCCTGTGTGGATTTTTCTTTATTTTATCTCTTTTGTGAGTGGAAGCGCCCCGCTGCAACGGCCTACCAATCCCTTTCCGACTTTGCCGAGCACATTCACGACGCCCCGCGAGTGGGAGGCGAGCGGCGCATTAAAAAACATAAGGGGCGCTGATTGAACAAGGGGCTAGGAGAGGATGGGAAGGAAAGAGTAAAAAATGAGCGTGGCGGCGGCGGCGCCTCTCGCTCCGAGTGACTGTGTGTGAAGAAGTTGATTTCGGACAGAGCCGGGGAGCCGCGAGTGGAAGCAATTAACTCGTGCCTCGTAAGCTGCACGATGAACAAGCCTTTATCCCTGTGTAATTAGCGCTGTTTGTGGAGCCGCGGCACCGCTGATTAGCTTCCTCTCATCTCTCGCGCCGTTTCTCGCAACCTCTGTTCCCCTCTTTGTCTTCGGAGAGACTTTTCTTTTACAGTCGCTTCCGACAAATAGCAATAAAGGCGACCTCGTTGAACGTATGCACTATGCACTTAACGTGCTTGCGCGTTCACATAGGATGAAAGAAGTGTAGAAAATGAAAAGAAACTACGTCAAATTCATCCCAATGAAAAAATAAGGAACTAAAAGTCCTTATGGATTTCTGTTGGCTGATTTCAAATTAAACATTGATTGGATGTAAAGCATTTTTAGTGCTAAGTTTTTTTGACTCTGGGCCAAACAAATAAAAAAAAAAAAAAGAGAGGGAAGAAAAACGGCGTGTCATCTGGCAGGTGGCCTGAATCCATGTTTCAGTCTAGAGTAGCGGATAATACCCGTCCTCGCTATCTCGCAGCGATGTCACTGTCCCGGACTCTTGATGTTTATAGATGAGCTGTTAGAAACTTCATCTTAACAAACCCAGTGCCAGCAGTTGCTTGACAAAAACAAATCAATAACCCCCTCGCCGTGTTTTCGCAGGCGGCAGTCACACTTGGCGATGCGGAACATTGCAAATAAATTGCTCCTTTTTGTTATTCCCGTTATGCTGGAAAGGCAGAGTACCTGATAATCACCCAAACAGAGGTCACTTTGGATCGAGGTGTGCGGCGTGTGTGCGCGCGCGCCGCCAAAAAGTGTTTAATGAGTCCGGTTGTGTAGAAGAAGGGGAGGGTCGCGGTCACCAGGCTTAAAAATGCGCCCGAGTTTGCAAAAAAAAAGATTAAATTCACCTCAGCACTTTTATTCAAATGCAGCGCTTGATAACTGTGAGTGGGCCATCTGGACATGCAAAGTGATGCTCCACTGTGATGCTCTGCTCTCTGGAAAGGTATTTAACATTTTTTGTGAGTTTGTAAACGAACTGGTTGGCATTGGCTCCTCCAGTTTGCTGTGTGTAGTGTCGCTGCCTATCCAGGCAGGAAGCTCGTCTGTTATTGGAGTCCGGCTCTGAGTGGCCCTTGTTTGCATTTGATTACCCTCACCAAAGTGGTACAATAATCGTGCCACCAGGTGTACCGTCATTATAATGTAATTATCAGGACTGCGCTACCAGAGATGTTGCAGCTTCGTTTCAAGGACAGTGCACAAACAATGTGATCCTCCTCATTACGCAAGTTTAAATTAGCGCTAATTGGATAATTACCGGAGATTAGATCAAGATGTGCTCATTCTTGTGTCACACAGCCCGAGGTATTCAAGGCAGATTAGTACGATTGGCGCGGCGAACGGTCAGTGAAGATGTTCAGCCGCTGATTTTATGATGAGTGTGTTTATTTTCAGTGAGGTTTACTGGCAGTCGTCATCTCAGGTGTTCAATTCAATTTAATTGTGTTCTGTTGTTCCTCTGTTCCCTTGTTTGCAGCACCAGATGGAATGGACCAGTCCACACTCCTCCACACCACAGTCATATAGCTGACACACACACACACACACACACACACACCGCCCAGAGCCAATCCTAGGCCGCGTAACGTGATCTGGCCAATATCGTTGAAACCGAAGGAGGACGGGCACCGTCTTTCGTGTCCCTCAGTGGCCCCGCCCACACCTTCCTCTTGAGGCATATTTCCTTCATACATCATTTTACGAACCATGGGAATCCAGACACGACTATTTATGACTGTATTCCGCCATTTTTTTTAATGCTCAGATTCAGAAAACTTGATTTATTCCCAAAGGGCAGTTAGGAGCATGCTCGCTGTTGTATGCCAGTTGACATTTTTTTTGTTGGCAAATGAAAATGGGTGTTCTGAACTGTTGTGGAAAAAGTTCCTATGCGACGTGACATGATGAGTGTAGCAAAGATCTGAACCCAGAGCACTGGAACACTGAGTGCCTGAGTGCCGCGGCGGCACATCCATTGTTACCTGAGCAAGTCACACGAAGCGCACAAAGGAGTTTCTCCTTACAAAACGATTGGCAACTGTAAACTCATTACCATGACATCTAAAGGTCACGAGCACACAATCCTTTATTTTGAACCAAAGAACTGAAATATTAAAAAAAAAAAAAAGGAATCTGTAGTTACAATGCAATAGCCATCTGCAGACTGATTTTCCATCCCAAAATAAAGGATGGCCATGACGGGCAGTCATCAGGGACTTGCCACCTCCATGGCTGTTTCCCTGGTCTTTCAGGTTTCTATTACAGCGAAACGGGTCGTGTAAAAAGCTGGTGATGTGTGCGTTCATGTGTGGAGCTGCACGGAAACTGAGGCCTGTGGAGTTGTTGTCCGTGGGCGCAACATCGATGCCATTTTCCGGGTGAAGACGCCCAAAAATCTCCTCTTTTGTACGGATTTAGGAAATGAAATGCTCATGGCAAACAAGCCTTGGCCTTTCATTTTGGAGTTAGCTTGTGTTTTCACGGATTACAACCGCTTCGGTCTCAGCCCACCCTTTATTTTTTTTATCTTTTGGAATTTTTCCGAACCGTCACAGTCTGATTTGAGGACAAAGTAGATGGATGCAAAGTGATGCCATCAAACTCCTTTTCAGCCTTTTCAGCTACAAGTTTTACTCTGGAAATCAGGGTACAAATTGTTTCCAGTATTTTCTCTCTTCTTCGAATGTGCAAAAGCCACGCGGATGCACCTTCATTGTGTGTTTTTTTTTTTTTTGGCCCGGCAAGAAAATTAAAGTGCTTGTGTCACATAATCCAATTTAGTTTTCCCCTCTCTTACATAGCGAGTTTGCTGTGATTGCTTAAGGGAGTAGTGGCAGGGCAATATTAAAGAAAAAAAAAATCTACCCATATTATTGTGATTGTGTACGCCTCAACCAAAGCCTCCTTACTCAGGGATCTTTGCACAGCGTCTTAAGTGCTCTCCTGGCAGCTTTGTGTTGCTTATAAGATAGAGGCCGAGGACACAATTCAATTAAATTGGCAGTATACAACGGCATGCTGTATCTCCTCATAACAATAAAAGCGAGGCATTGCAGTGATGTCGTCTCGTCGAAGATGAGGGTACTGAACTATTTTTACGCCGTGCCTTTTATCAGTCAGCAGCCAGCCTGACTGGAGCTGTGCTGTCGCCAGACGGGACAATTCCTTTGCTGCAGTTTGCAAGAAATATGGTACTTTTCCTTACTGTCTACCACTTAGCACAGCAAATACTGTGGAAGCAAAAAGTTCTTGTGACCTGCTCAAGAGACTAATGACTAAAGATAATTCCTGCCTCGATCATTTAGAGTTAAGCTTATGATTAATATTTGTCAAAGCAAATACATGTTAGACAATATTTAAATCATTTAGAAGTCATGTTGATGGGGCAATGGCATAGTTTTTTTTGAGAAAAATTACTGTTGCAAGGGTCGTGCTCCCAGTTATCTGTCATCTTGCACCTCCATATTTCCTCAGTGTGGACAATCCAGCCCACCTGACAGCACATTTCGTATTTATGGTGAGCGCCCACGTCCTCAGTCAAACCAACGAAGAAGATGGTGGATGAGCTATCCAGGCTTGTGCTTGCAGGCCACCGTAGTTTCCTGGCATGCTCAGGAGAGGAAGGGAAGGTGAACGATAAGTGGAAGAGCCCTGCAATCTAAAATGTAACCACTTGATGTCGCTGTTTCTTCTCAATAAACTCCAAATATTACACAGTTAACCTTTAAACAAGAATTGGACACATTAAACACTAATATTTTGATTGGAAACGGTGAAAAGAATCAGTTCTGAGTCATCTGGCAGCTGGATCACTCAGATTTTTAATTATTCAACGTAGCACAGCCATCAGGCCAAACTCCTGACAACAACTGCTTTCAGTCTGGTTTTGGATTTCGCTGTGCCCTCCCCATGCCGACTGGAGAAGAGCTACAGGAAGGGACTGGCGCTGTAGCCACAGTAGGCCCCGCTTCTGTCAACATGTTTATGCTCTGCCCCCTGGCTGGCTTTGGCAAGAGTTTAGCAACATTTCAAAGCCGTCACAGCTTGCTAATGTGACAGCAACGCGCGGCCACAGTCGCCTCCTCCACCAACGGGTTGCTCGGGGTTGCAGTTCCATTTCGTCTCTGCCAGTTGAAAGTACCCGATCGGTCTGGCACGGCAGGTTGATTGCGACCATTCAGTCATTTGTGCTACTAATAAAAACTGTTTCATTATCACATTCCGCACTGAGCGTGCAAGACTTTTCGGAAGAGAGAGGCCCCTTTTCCCGTGCAGATAATATAATCAATCTGATGAGGTCACAGCAAGCCGTCACTCATTATCTGATTAATTGCTGCCTATTTTGGAGGCGACTGTGGCTTCAGATTGCCTCGACAGACTGCCGAGACCAAGACGAGAGCAGGAGCGCTCGTGTTTTGACAAACTTTAGATTCTCCTCGCGCCGCTCCCTTGACTGTCAAAACCCTGCCGTTGACGGGGGTTATTAAAATAGCTGTCACGATAATTAACCCCTGGAAAATCAATCGCGGGAGTTCCGAGGCCCAGTGACAGAATCCCGAGGCGCTCGATTACGCCGTTTGAGCGGAAGTGACAGTCGCGTGAGAGATCGGCGCTGCGCGTTAGGAGGGCCGCAGAGGGGAACATCGCTCACGTTAGATTACACCTTGCACGTTTGCATATTTTATATTTCATTTTGTTTCGGAGCAGGTCGCTGGAGCCGCCGCGGAACGTATTACATTTCTCGTCATCTGGTAGGTGCGCTAGTCGAAAATACGCCCGACAGACGAATATTAAGGCGGCGCGAACAAAAGAAGCGATGCAATCCTGTATTTTTTATTCATGCACTGAGCTTGATTATTTCCACCATTAAAGGGGGAGAAAAAAATTCTTCTTTGTGCACCTTGACCTTGCCGAAATCCCTTAATATTTTCCCACATTGCTGTTAAAGATAAATAATAAAAATAAATAAAAACTCTCTAGCTGCTGCATCCACACAGTGAGTCAGCAATTCGGGATTTATCACCACCAGAGGATTGTCCGCACTTGTCTTTTTCTCTTTCTCCCGTTTGTCATCATTTTCATTGTCGTAACTACTTCATTTGATTCTTTTTACTTCCAGAAACAAAATCAACATCCATTCGGTCGTTCCCTATTTGCGCTCAAGTTCTGACCAGTTGAAAGGCAGCGCAATTGGTTGACGATATGACGGTTGGCATCTGGCAGATCCTTCTCGAAAACATCTCGTCTGATTTGTGTTCAGTCCCACCAAAATGTGAGCAGGTCCTTTTAGCCCTTCAGAGAGAACGAGGTGGTAGCAGTTTGTGGAGCTTCTGCGGAAGAGGATGGTGGAGAGCTTCAGATGAGAGTAGTGTGGACGTGATCAACGACTCATTAAAGATTAATATGGAATGTTGCGCTTTTGCTCCAATTGCCGCGTTTGGAGAGAACCTGGTTGGTTTCTGGTCACCAAAGGTCAGTCCAGTCCAGTGCAGTCCAGCTGCCAAACCATTAGCATCAGCAAAAGCTAATCCATGAATAAATAAAGGCGTGAATCATAACTTATGTTTTCGTAATGCTGTTAACTCGAGCCTAAGTGGAGCTTGTAGAGCTGTGAAATGAAAGCGCCCTTCAAGGTCAGAGGTGCGTCAGTAATCAGTGGCGCGGCGCCCACTCTGGCGTGATACCACTTCATTATGCAGGTCTTTACAGTCGCCGGAATAGATTCCATGCAACCAATCAAGTAAATCTTGTACATGTCAGTCAGCTGCGCTCGACATGGTGGCTTGTGATTTCTGTACTTGCACTCCTGATGGCCCGGCGCTCGTCGGCGGTCTGTTTTGTTTGTTCAAGCGGAGCCGCACAAGTTAATTGGGGTTAATCTCACCGAGTCAGTCCCAGTGTTTGTCGTAAGCGTATTTAACTTTGATGTACACTGATACTGATCATATTTTCTTCAAGGCTTCTAGGGAAAAGCATGTGGATGTGGATGTGTGTATTTTTAAAAAAAATATTTTTCATTTTCTTTTGCAAACCAATCGCTGACTGACTTGAATTTTGGCTTAATGAAAACTGTTATGCTTATTGTGTAAAAAAACAAAAAACACAGCACAGGCTAATTATTTAGCAGAGTGATTAGCGCAATTGTAGCTTCCATCCTCCGTCAGTGATAAGCTATTATCTCTCACAGAGTGACACTCGTGGTGATTGGCAATTCATAACCACACCACTGAGTTTAGACAATGTGATGACGTGTGCAGTGAAAAAATAATAAAGGAAATCAGACTTTTCGGTGAATGCTATGGAAAATGTAAAAAGTTGAAGCGATCATACCAATAAAGAGCATCAATTGGTAGTTCCTCTATCTCAATCATTTATTGAAACAATAGCCAGCCGCAGTGGTGGTTTTGCCACAACAAAAAATGCCACCAAACTAGAACATTTAGCCATTCATTTGTGGATCAGACAAAAACAGTTGGACATGGGGGTCAAATTAAGCTCTCCTGTATAGTTTATAGTGCGTTTTAGGTGCGTTTCAGCTGAATATACTTGACTTTGTGTGAGGTGCGTAAGGCCGACTGATTAGTCGTAGTAATTAATTGGTTGTTATCATTGATTATTTGCATCCTAACTGTCCCGAAACAACCAAAGCTGGTAATCACACGAAATAAAGCCTCACTACGGTGCTCTTCAAAGCCAAGCAAACTTGCCTTATCGAAGTATGCAGCCGCCCCCTGACGTCTTCGCTTCTTAAATTCCCAGGTATGAGATCCGGGATCCGCACATGGTCGAGGAGAGCGTCCTGCTGGCGCTGAAGGAGAGGGCCGACTTCGACAGCTACAAGCCCCGCCCCTTCAACATGCGCGAATTCTACGACCGGACGGGCCACGACATCAAGGACATGCTGCTCTCCTGCTACTACCGGGGGGTGGAGTGCAGCGCCGAGGACTTCAAAGTGGTGAGTGGGGATGTGCCAGCGGTTAATCGTCCACCGCAGGGCCGGCCGCGTGTTTGCCAAACAAGGTCGGCGGCTCAGATGCAGGTTGTTTGAACGCGACGGTCACGTGACCCGCCGCGTTGCTGGAGTTTGCTCTGAAGAGGTGAACCTGCTGATTTGATGAATGTTAAATTCCCTCTGTAGTGGTGCAGGGATCATGGAAAGCTTTTCTGGTTCACTGCTGATGTGCTCCTGGGTGTTGTGGTGCACTATTGGTGCAAATCAAGTGCATACAAAAAAGTTGAAAGAATTATTTTTCTTTTTGTAAGACTTGCTCTTTGGCTGCAAGTTATTTGTTGTTTTAAAAAACCTTTATGCAGCATTTGCACTCGCTCATCTTTTGCCCATATGTGTCCCAAATCGTAATTTGTTTTTATGACGGTCTGAGCAGCAAAATCCAATGTCATTGTTTTGTCCATTCCCCCGCCAAATGAGGCCAGGGCCACTTTCCTGCGTGGCCCTAAATCGTACACATATCCGATGTTTTGCAATGACTTCAGTCTGAACAGTCGCAATTTCTTTCATCGTCTGTGCTGGAGGAGGCCGAACCCGGCAAGACCACATCATGCTATTGATGAATAAACAATGGCAGACAACGGTGATGGAAAGTAGGGGGGTGGCGGGGGGGGGGACTCCTCCTTCTTATTAAGACTTGGTCATAAATTTGTCAGTTTCGAACTGCTTGAAGATTGATACACACACACACACGCAGACACAAGCTGCATCCAAATTTACTCACTTACTGCACTGTGTGGTGCCAAACCTTCTTCTGCGCACGTGGGTCACTTCAGGGCCTGCAGACCGTTGATGGCATTTCAATTGTAATGTGAACAACCGCGCAACAAGGAATGGAGCATTAAGACCTGCGGCGCGAGGGCGGCAGTCTGAGCGAGAGTCAGTCGAAGAGCTTCTCTGACCGCATTTGCTGCTTGGACTCCCAGTGAAAACACTGCAGCTTAGTTATCACATATTTTGGATGCTCCACTAATATCCATATCTCATGTTTATATTCATGCATCGACGGCGTCGTTGTTAACGCCGCTCCGCAACTTGCATCGCCGCCGGTCGGCCTGCGGAAGTGGACGTTTTTTTTTTTTTCCCGCTGATGTCAGGAGGAATCCTGCAAGCAAAGCAATTACTGGACCGGCCAATTTTAGAAATTCTCCGGCTTTAATTTGCTGCTTGTCCGACTTCCTTCACCGCCCGAACCCAGTCTGTGCGAAGTTCGGTGCTGGCGGACTGCGTTTCTTCCGTCGTGTTTATCGGAGCCTCTTCGGGATGTTTAATATCTGCTGCTTGGAATCGGTTGCGACCAGAGCAGAGACTCAGCAGTGCAATAAACGCTCGGGTCGCGTTTATTGCTAGAAAATGAAAAACAGATCAAATAAAATCTCTGATATTTCTTTGTGTCATCTGTGACATTTTCAAGCTTGACGTAGGTATCAATCAACAAACACGTGTCCTAGTCAAGTTCAAGGTTATTCCTCCTGCGTGGTGCAGAACAGTGAATTTCCAAACAATGCGGCTGTCTGAGCGTTTCATCCCCATTAATTTTATCCAATAAATTAGCGAAACTGATGCTTGCCTCCACGCTGGCACTCAGACCTGTGTCTTTATAAAGGGGCCTGACGCACGTCTCCCTCGGCTGACATACTTAATAATATCAAAATATCTGTTACGACCTAACAAATATCAGTACAATTCCTGCGGAGGAAATTCACTCAGCCGAAGCACTTCTGCAACAGATGCTCTTTCTGTAGCAGGTGGTGAGAACTGTTGCCACCTGCTGCTGCTGCTGCACTGTGCCACTGTGAAGGTCAGAGTCTCTCTCTCTCTCTCTCTCTCTGGAGATAATCGCACATTTGTCCCGATGCAGTTTTTCTAAATTTCACATGTGGTACGTTTTCGGCAGACCGCTTCATAGACTTTCCCCGCCAGCTCGGTTGTTCGTGGTTGAAGGCTGCGTTCACACCACCAAATCCTTTGCCGTCATGTAAATGCAGTTGATTTCAAGGAGAGACTCCTTCAGTCCAGCTGTGAAGCCACACCTCAGACCTGTCTGGCACCTCAAGTCGAGCCCCTCTCTGAATTTTCACAATCTGACAGGAACCCAGTGCGGCCAGCTGCAGTGCGGGGCTGTGATATTAATCATGTGTCACTACCCAGTCAGCAGCCAACCCCCATTCTTTGCTGGCACAGAGAGATCCGGTGTGATGCAGCTTCCTCGGGGAGGAAAGTAGTTATTCACCGTAGTAAAGTTGCTAGAAGTCGTGAAACTATGTCATCATCTAATTTGCAATGTGATCGCAACGGCTGCTGCTGGAGAAACCGAGTGAAGGACTGAGAATGAACTTTCTCCTGTTGATTCTCGGTTCTTTTAAACAATTCCAACAACCCCCTCGATTTTTCAACTGGCAAAAGTGACCCAAAAGAGTCCTTTTGTAGGGAGAGTTGTGGCAGCTTGTTGTGAGTGGAACTGTCATTAGACTTTGTCTGTTAAGTGTTTTTGAGCCTTCCTGTGTGTTTTTTTTTTTCATCACTAACCTTATCACAGATCAGCCTTGCAACAAGGAGTTTGTCTGCGTACCATATCCAAAAAACGGCTTCGACCAGCCTTCAAATTCCGGGGATTGATTCTTACTGCTGTCTGAGGGCGCCGTTCAGACTTGGCCAGTGAGGGAGAGCCTCTTTAAACTGCAGCTTCCCGAGACATAAATCTTGCCACTTGACACATAGTAAGTGAAGAACTCGTTATTTTCCAATAACATGTCTGGTACTGCACAAACCAGACGTAAAAAAAAAAAAAAAATGAAACATTCCCCCCCGACTTTGAGTTCTCGATTCTCGTAGCGTTTACCGCACACGACTACTTTCAGAACTGAGCCCGCTGTGTCACCCTGCACATTCTGTCACTCTGGCTGCGTTTCCATTACCCCTAGAATTACGCAAAACCTAAATATCGCAGTGAAAACTGGGATAGGAAATGCATAATTTTGGAAAAACCTCTCAAATATCACAAAAAGATTTTTACCTTCTCACGATGTGTTTATTCAGACGTAACGCTATAGAGGTATATCGCAAAAGTGTTGTGGAATCACTTTTTTTTTTTCGCATTTACACGTCAGCGGACGTGACGTACAGGGTCACGTGACCAGTTCACTTCAAGTGAAAATGGCACATTATGTTTGGACGGAGGAGGGGATGGAATATTTTTTTTACAAGTAATCAAAGAGAAAAATATTACAACCATTCTTTACAGCAAACAAACGTAAACAAACAAAAGCAAAGGTAATTCTCGTAAAATCTCGTGGGACGAGATTTTACGAGAATCGCTTGAAAAAAAATATAATGGAAACAAAGCTTCTGTCACTCACTTCTGTGAGGACATTTGGAGGACCACCCCTTCACTCACAGACACACAAATACTCCTATACTGCATGTGAGTCCAGACAGAGCTGAAACACAGTGAGAGTCTGTACAAAGTGCTGATTCGTCCAGATTCGCCGTAGTCGGTAGCAGTTTGATGAAGTAGATGATGCTTCACTTCTTTTTTTTTTTTTTTGCTCTCTGGTGTGCTCCACTAGTGGCAGGATAGGTTGCCTCAGTCCAGGCCACTAATGGTGTGGAAACAATCTTTAGTGTCAGAAGAGAAGGAATGAAAAAAAGTAGCGGGAAAGACTCTCACCAGCTCTCTGCCTCGTCCGCCAGCGCTTGGAAGGAGTAAAACTGTGATTAACACTGTCGGCAGTTTCTGCTTGTTTACTCCCAGCAGAAGAAGCAGCAGCAGCGGCAGCAGCAGCGGCAGCAGCATCCTGCTGCGATAGCTGCTCCCTGACTGTGGACAGCAGCCAGACCCTGAGCGCTGCTCACTCCTCATGGCATCCACGTTCGCCGCATCCGTCCATCAGCGCTCGGATCGAGATGCGAGGAAGCGGTGGGAACGCTGAAATAAGGTTCTTCCCAGGGTGGCTGCTGGAGACTCGTGCGTCGGTGCTCATTAATTCATTGCATATGGTCGCAAAATAGAGTGTGACACGGCCTCGGTTTCATCCAATTTCCAGTCATTACTGCCTAAATGAAGGGATTTGAGGAGTAATTTGTGGATTTTTGACACTTGTCTTTCCTAATGAGCAGCTTGGTCCTCTTTTTCGGGTAGAGCGCAGACACAGGCTCCAGTCTTTTGGGCTTAAATATGCCAGTCTTTAAAAGAAAGTCAATAATTTATTAGGCGGCAACCTAAATCTTCAACTGCAATCTTCAGAGATAAACAAAGAAACGGTTCAAGACGTGTGGAATGATGTTCATTTAAAATGGTGAGTTTTGAATCAAAATACAAAATGGGGTTGTTTTTTTTCTGTTCTGGACAGTTCGTCTAGAAAAGCTGCGATGATGCCATTGATGAGAAACAACGTTAGCACCTAACTGAGTGCCATTGAACGGGTTTTGGAGGCTGCTTTGAAGGTGGCCCAGAGAACATGTGTGCAGCCAAAACAGCTCCGTATTTAAGGGTTAAGTGCCTAATATTTGGAGATCTTGAAGAAGAAACTGCGACATTGAGTGGTTACATATTAGATTGCAGCATCTTTCGCAGTTTCTCCCTCTTCTGAGCTTGCCAGTGAGCTATGGTGGCAGGCACACTCAAACCTGGACACCTCGTCCACCTTCTTCTTCGTTGGTTTATTTGAAGACGTGAGCAGGACAGCTTCCTTAGATATATGGCAGAGCAAGACAGTAGCTATTTGGAAGCAAGACTAATGGCTATATGTATATTCTTACATATATATATATATGTGTGTATATATATATATATATATATATATATATGTATGTATATACATATATATATATTCATACTTTAAAAGAAAATAAATAATTTTCAAGTCTATTTTCATTGCATATTATACGCTTTCTATCACCAAACAAGAATAAAGTTGAGTTGAAAGGTCCATTTTTTCTTCAGCGATTTAAAGGCCACATTTGGCTGAATGAAGTCCTGATGGTTGGCTTCCGCGGTTCAGAAGTCAGCCACGGCACCGCTGATTAGGCGGAGAATCGGGAGCTGCGCTCCTCTCAAGGTCCTTCCTAAAATAGACTCCCTTAAAATGTTGATAGGTGACTGATGCCGCAACCTCGCCGTGCTTCCACTGCGAACACTTTCAGACAAGCATGTCTGACTACAGTCACCGGGGAAATCTGTGACAGGCTTATCACTTTGCCAGACTTCAGACGCGCACCGCAGCTCTGGCAGAGGGCATGAAAACACAGAGAGAGTGATGGAGGCGGTGCTGTGAAAATAAGAAAAAACAAGAAAACGTGGGGTGGCAGGAAGGGAGGGTGGCGGCGGTGGTGCGATCGATCCACTTGGAGGCCCAGGTGACAACAAAGTACCTGGGATAAAGCTGAGCAGGCTTGTGGGCCGAGTCGCTTTTGTTTTAAGACTCGAGGCTTATCGCGCGACATCCGCGAGGCATTTTCCGATTTCCGTCTCTTACAGTTGTCACTGAGACGGCGCTGACCCTCACAAATTGCGTAAAACATTCAGAAGCGCAGAAAACGAACCTCGACGCCCGAGTTTCACTCGACAGGACGCAAGGCAGCTTAAGGTTTAGTAGAGAGGATGAAGGAAGGAGAGGACACGAGAAGAAAAAGACAAGAGACCTTTAAGGTCTTCCATGAAGGTCCAGGTGGCAGCATGGAACTGAACATTTGTTGGAGGGCCACAGACAAACAACCATTCGCACTCACACACCCACCTACGGACAATTTATTGTTTCTAATTCACCTCGCATGCATGTTTTTGGACTGTGGGAGAAAGCCGAAGAACCTGGAGAGAACCCACGCAAACACAGTGAGAACATGCAAACCCCACACAGAAAGGCCCCGGGCAGCGCCAACCACTGCGCCACCGTGTCGCCCTCAATTGTATTCATAGCAACAACAAAAAAAATAGCATTGCTTTCCTTTGCTTTTCTTTTCATTTAACAAAAAGAAACCCTAAAAGTTAAAGATTAAATTTACAGGGCAGATTTTTTTTTTTTTAAATCAAAATGCTGCTAAATATTCTAAAAAATCTTTTTACACACACACAAAAATCCAACAAAACCCAGAAAACCTTTCAAGTCTAAAGGTCGTCGGCAGTGAATCACCCTGTCAGCTCATCATGCAGAACGCTTGGGGGTTCAGGTTCTGGGTAAATACTGCTCTTGACAGCTTCACTGGAATATCCATAGGCAATGATATACTGTAGTTCATATGATTTGTGGCTCCCATCGGGCCATTAAACTCCCCGGCTCCTCCTCCTCGTCGTCATCGCCCCCCCCCCCCCCCCCCCCCCCCACCACACACACACACACCTCTCCGCCCTACCTCCCTGTGTAAACCAGACACTTGTGTAATTACCATGAAATTTCTATTGAGCCGCTGGCTCTGTTTCAGCTGCCCATTGACCCGCGGAGTCAACCTTCGGCGGTGCACTACAGTCTCGCTGATGAGCTGCAATCAATAGAGGAGACCTGTCGGAGACACCTGGCCGCGGATGTCATCATCCCACCAACAGGCAGCGAGAAAAGCTTTGGAAGGGGAAGGCCAGTGCGGGATTTGTTAAAATCTGTGCTACGGTTGTATATTATTTTTAATGAAAGATCATTGGAATTTCCATGTCTTCTCTCATCAGACGGTTGAAAAAAAGGTAATTTCTTTTCCCTCTCTCCATTGTATTCAATAAATCCTCGTGGTCTTTGTAATGTTTGACTGGTTGACTGGAAGACGTCAAGCTGCTTCACCTCATTACTTAGTTTGAGCCCTCCAGAATTGAATCATATTAACTTGCCTGAACAATTCAATTGTTTAGGGATTAAATTAGAGAGGGTTTTGCGGTAGATTTTTACTACAATACACTATTGCTCGTTAACTTTTTCTCTTTTTTTTTTTTTTTTTGGTCCAACTCATTGTTATTCTGCTCTCGTCCGTTGATTCTGCTGTTCTCCGTCGCCGGACAATTCTCGCCGGACAATTCCCCACTTTTCCTCGTGTGGATAAACCAATCAATTTGTGATTACTATACAACCTAAAGACACAGATCAATTTGGCTGTTACTGAGTAATAGATGCGTCCCTAATAGGGGAAAGTGGGGAAAGCACTCCTCTCTTGAGCACAACAGAGGCTCCCTCCTGTGATAAGCTCCGTCTCTCATGCTCGTCACCTGGCAAATCCAATCAGAAACTGACGTGATGGTTTGTAAAACTTTATGTGCAATATTTATCCACCCAGCAATGATGCTGGCAGTCACGGTCTTCAGAGTTCAACGAGCTACAAGCATTTACTTCTTCACACGAGTTCCATCAGCTGGTCGGAGGCTTTGATCAGTCACACACGCAGTCGGGCAGAGTTGATCGATGCAGGCTCAAGGACACTTCAGCCTGGCCATGGGCCTTGAACCGCCAACCTCACAGAGGCTTGACATGCACATTACCGCCCCGGCCAGCAGTCGCCTGCGCTCTCGCTGTATTTCCACGCACTCTTCACATCTCGCGTCGCCGCCGCGTCCCCTCACGCTCTCCACCCGCCGTCACGCACGGCGATCAGAGGCGTCCTTTGTAGCCGCCGACCGGGGTAATCGCCTTTTCACACCCGACACCTCCAATTTAAAGGTGACATATGTATACTTATGCCCATCCCCCCTCGCTGATGGCGGAGTTGGATTTAAGTCCAGGTGCGACCAGGGTGTAACTTTGAGGCCACTAAGCCGGTTATCCAACAAGAAAGGTGCCTGCGTTTACCGCGCTGCTCCTGTTTCTTCTTCTTCTCCTTCTGCTTCTCCTTCTTCTTCTTCTTCTTCTTCTTCTTCTTCTTCTTCTACTAATAAGATCCATTACACAGAAAATAAGATGCGCTCCAAGGGCACCGTCTCGCTGCACCTCTGAATGGGTGCCACTTTCAACAATTTCTGAAAATTTCCATGCACACTGCAGCGACGTCGGGCGAGAAAATATATAGGCTCTTGTCAAGCGTGAAGAAAAAGGAAAAGGGTGGTGGGGGGCTGGGGGGGTAAAAGCAGGACAAGAGATTTAATAGACTGGCAACATAAAGCAACAACAGCAACAACAGAGGTGCAGATTTATACCGAAGCCGTGACGCAAGCCGAGCGAAAAAACAACCGACAAAAAATAAAGACTACCCGCAATTACTTATTGGGGTGAGAGCAACAGAGCAGGAGGGGTGAGACCGAGCCCTGCAAGAATCAATTATAAGCACCCTGTAAGATCAGAGGAGGCGGCTGGCTGTGCGGGCTTCGACGTCGGGAGCCGAGCGGAAAGCGGAGCAGCTGGGAAGTGTCCTGATTGGAGGCCGTCGGTGTGTGTCGGCTGAGGGAAGAGCGGCTGCTTGGCTTCGGGGTGGGAAAGCGAATTCATGGGGAACCCGCTGGGAGTGGAAGAGGAGGGCCGACAAACATTTTGCCATACCGTCCGGAACGTTGGCTGAATGTGAAGCAGGTGAAGATAATGGAAGAATAAGAAGAAGAAGAAGGAGAAAATAAGGTTCCTTCTACATTCTGGCCATGTGACTCTCTCCACTGGCTGCACTCGAGCGCACGAACGGCGGCTGTATGTCCAAGCAGACGCCTGCCGGTGATTATGCGTGCGCTGCTAGCGGTAGTCCGTCTTTAACAGTGCTGAGTCATATTGACCGGGCTTACTACACCCCCACTTTCACCACCACCACCACCACCATTTTCTTTTGCTCATTTTGTGGTCCTTTCTTCCAGACAACTTGATTAATGGCTGTGGCATTTAAAGTTGATTCTGACAATTACGGCAGATGATTAATGACTGTGTGTGTGTGTGTGTGTGTGTGTGCGTGCCTGTGCCTGTGTCTGTGCCTTTGCCTGTGCCTGTGAATGCTTGATGACTATATCTTTTTGAAGACATTTGGGGAGGCAAGAGACAAACAGGGGAGGGAAATAAACACCGCAGGGACGTTTCTCTATTTCACAGGTGACCGGCTACCAGTGTTGTTATTGCAGCGTCTCGGGAAGGGAGTGATAAAAGAAGTGGGAGCGCCACTCCCCCGCCCCGGAGGGACGCTGGGATTTCATCTCGCCAGCTATTGTCTGGACTCTTGGGTTTACCCGCCTCTTGCAAAAGTACCTTCAACATACTTTGACTCTTCAAGTCGCTGATCTGGGGAATATAAGGAGGCTTCTCCACCAATCTGCTGATGTATTATTCTCATTCTTCTGGAGAACTATGTAAAGTTGTGCCACTTCCTTTTGGCCAAGGGTGGAGGATGGTTGCTATGGTAACACATTGTCAATTTGGAAGCGTTTGGAATCCATCCATCCATTTTCAATACCTGCTTATTCCTGAGCTCAGGGTCCCCGGGGTCTGCTGGTGCGAAAGCAGGGTGACACCCTGGACAAGTCGCCAGTTCATCGCAAGGCCACATAGAGACAAAGACACAAATTCAAACTCACGCACACAATTCAGATCACATGCATGTTTTTTGGACTGTCGGAGGAAGCCAGAGAGAATCCACTCAGACACAGGGAGAACATGCAAACTCCACAAAGAAAGGTCCAAGGCCCATGCCAGGGAGTTAAACCCACAACCGTTGTTGTTTTCAAGGGGCAGATGTTAACCATAAATGCGGTTTTCTCAGCCGCTGCGGCATTTCTCCTGGAGACTTCTCTGAATGCCAGACTGCCAGTCAGCGTGACGGTGCCAAGGCTGGGTCACAAATCACCGAATGGGAGGTGGCAGCCGAGTGGACACGGCTAAAATACTGCCGCTGCTTATTCTGCCACTGAGTTTATGCTCCTGCTTAGTCCGGGAGTAAACAGGCGGGTGGGTAAGCACTGCGATGATTCTTTGTGAAAGGAAGGGGGCGTTGGCGGCGGCTGCTGCATTTGGGCTTTTTTTCTCTCCCAGGGCCGATACTTTCACCTGAGCAGCAGACATGGAGAGGAACAAAAACTGGGTCCACTCAGGCAATATTAAGGCCTCCTTTTATCAGCTTGTTTCACCCTTTGTCTCAGTGACAATACGAAGACGAATTGCTGAATTTGAAGGAGTTAATATCTGCTGACCTCTGCTTTGTGCTCGTGCCCTCAAAGATATTTGTCTTTGCGGAGGGACATAGAGCTTTATTATAGCCCAACCTTTTTTCATTCTTTTTTTTCAATTTTGTATTTTACGTCAAAACTTTACCTCAAGAAAGGTTGAGGACCGAAGCAATTTCACAATCGTTTGCCTTAACGGATAAGGAAAATGGCAAGTAACCGCTTTATTTCCAAAACTGCAGGCTTGAGGACGGCGGCACAAAAGCCTTTTGAAGTCCCGCTCTCGTTGTGACTGGGCTCCACATTGTGTTTTCCTTGAGATACCAAATATTGACAGTCCTAGTTTTATGGTTCACAAGCCGTCTGCAGTCTGGGCGCGCAGCCTCTCTCGACATGTCAGTGAAGTAAAGAGCTCCCACTTAACACCATTGTGCATGACTTCATCCTGCAGGTTCTGCTTGAGCGACTGGAGGCTGGGAAAAAAAAAAGGTTAGCGAATCAAAGAAAAAAAATATAGGCTGCCCGTCTGCCCACCTCCACCGAGGCATAAGAGTTTCTTTGTCTGGTCTGGCAAGGCAAAGTAGCAGATTATTATATTGTTTTGCTCAGTAATAAAACAATTCATACGCGCACTTCAAGACTCTTCAACCAAGGGGAATTGACATCTGGAAAAGAGAGCAAACTGTCTGACATTTGGCTGGCATTTAGCACTTTGGTGCATATGAGAAGCATACTGATATCTTCACATATACATATATTTTTTCAGTACCTGGTCCTTAAGCTAGTGCTGGGCTCTATACCGGTGTTCATTTATTTAATTTTTTTAGGGCTGTCAAAGTTAACGCTAACTCAAACAGACTCCCTCTGCACAACACAGATCTAATTTTTCCAGTGCACACAATGTTCAAGCTGTTGAGCCTTAGAACGTAGGAGACAATTTTGTAGTCGCTCAAAATCGGCAAAACGAGAGTGCTTTGGTGAACTAGTGGTGACAAGAGATGTTAAAAAATGTAACAAAACCAGTGCAAATTGCTGCTGAACGAGCAGAAGCACAAGGCGTGCATGTTGTGTGGGAGTATTTTGGATTTGAAAAAAACACCACGTCGGGCGAACGGAAGTCCTCTACAAAATGTTGCAGCCGCAAGACGCAACACAAGTCACTCGCTGCGCCACCCGACGTGGTGTAATGTCATGGTTAGTGCTGTGCAGGTGGCTACTTTATTGCCAGAGACAGACAAACAACCATCCGCTCTCACACTAGCTTTCTGAACATTCCTCAGTAGATTATCGCGTTTGCCCTTATATGTAAAGTCTGTTTGCGTATTTACCGTCTCTGTACAGCGGTGTTGTTGCCGCACACATTTTCTCTGCAGCCTTGCCTCCACTGTTTGCCCGAGACTCTTCTAGAGACACTCCACATGTTTATCAGGGTCAGACGAGGCGCTGTTGCACTGCACCTTCACAGTCTGGGGACCGCGTAACTTTGCTTGCCTTTTGATTTTGAGCTGAGCCGAATGGCGAGCAGCGCCGCGAATGCTGGAGAGGCGTTATATCAAAAGAGCATCGTTGGTACAGTACGACAGGTCTTAATGAGCCATTTGGGTAATGAGGTGGGCAGCCGGGAGACAAAGAGGAACAATTACAAACACGGCAGCGTCTGGTGAATCCCCTTTATCATCAACCTGCCCTTGGCTGTCACTGCTGGTTGTAACATCTTCCTGGTGGTACATCTGATATCACTCTTCCCCTGTTTCAGACCTATGCAAGCAGACACACCACATGTTACGTCTCTGATGAAAGTAATTGCAGCACAATTCAATACAACAGGATTCACCTTTGTGTTCAGAAATTTTCCAATCTTATGAGGTATATTGGAGCCCTTTTGCATTCCTGGTTACATTGGCTTTTTTTGTCTCCAAATGTAAAGTAGAGGTACGCCCGTTAGCACAGGGCAAGCTAGGAAACAAGAAAATGGAGGTTCATTGATTGGAGATGATGAAAAGATGTTGCCATCCTTATAAAGAGTGTCATCACCCTCAGAGCATTGAAACAAGTACATTTTCCCCTCCAGCCAGGATTTGCCCTGAAATTATATCTCCCATTTTAATCTTGTATCTATCGTACTGTTTGGTTTCTCTTTTTATTCTAATTGGCAACAGCAGTAGCTCAACTTTTGAACGTTGTGATGTTGAAATTCTGTTTGTTGTTGGCAACTGGAGTTTTGTTTTATTTTCTACTTTTCTTAATTACAATAATGGTATTAAACATTCCAGTCGAGATTGTTGTGTCATTTAACACAGTATTTGTGAAATGAAATTTTTGTTAGTACTTCACAACACACATGCATGCACCTGAGAGAAATGAGCAATTAAATTTCGAGGATCTGGAAGCTTTTCCTGTATTTTTCAGAGCGCTGATTGCCAGAAACGGCCGTGTGCTGTCACAGTATCACATGTATCAACTCATGATCCACAGTGACGCTGCCTCCTCACCCCTGTGCACACACTGTCATTGTGCTTTCGGAAAAAAACTACATTTGGTCGCGTCTGGTCACCTTTGCTCCGGCTTTAGTGCGAAAGCGTATTAGGGTGAGATGAACAGCGCTCGCCCTGGAATGCAGTGTGAGATAAACGCTGCTCTCGGAGGAGGAGATACAAATCTGATGAGGAGAAAAACAACCAGCAAGCAAGGGGTTGTTCAGGGAGCCCACCTGAAAGTTCCAGCTCCAAATGAAAGAAAAGGTTCAGCCTGGGTGGCTGAGTCTGCTGGCTGGCTCTGTAAAATGGAAAAATTCTAAATAAAGCCTTGTGTGAAAATAAGGAAATATTGGCGAAAGGTTATCAGATGGCCTGAGAGCCGGGGGAATAATCTCCCGCAGCTCATTACAGGAGAGTCGGCTTGATGGAAGTGATGTTAACCTTTCTGACAGAGAACATTTCTACTTGCGGGAAAGACCTGGCCAGAAATATTGCTCCTTCTGAAGGGAACAAATCATTTTTCTTCCTCCATGCAAAGAGTGTCCCAATAATTGGAGATAAGAAAAGCTCAAAAGTTATCCCCAAATGTCCAAGATGAGGATAGTTGATGCAAAGGGAATTCAAGAAGTAAATCAGTTCATATTAATGCAGTAACATGTGTTTGTTTGCAATAGTTTGTGCCTCTTACATTCACTTCTAAAGATTGATCTGAGATGGATGGAGCAGTGCGGGTTTCTTAACCTGACCACACAGACCTAAGTGCTTGTATATATTTTCGCATTGACGCAAATGCACACACAATAATAAAAAAAACGAGTAATTCTCAAATGTCAAGACAGTTATCTTCCAGAGTTAAGGAGTGATTGCAGATGTGCAGTTGCATTGAGGGCCGCCGTAACGCTGACGTGACCCCCAGTGGAAATAATATAGCCAGATCAAAACACAAGTCAGTCCGAGTCAGTCTGTTGAATAATGCATGTGGCCACTACCAGCTGTCATTAAGCAGCGAGAATGTGCAGTTTTTACGATAAGTTTAGAGCAAAACCTCCAAATTAAAATGTGAGGCAACTTGTGTTTTTTTAATGAACTGTTTGTTTTTTTGGGGAGATAGGGGAATGCAGAGCAAAGAGCAGCATTAAGCAGCAGATCAAAAAAAGGCAGAACTTTTTATGCTGTGTTAAATAACTAAATAAACAACCTGTTTTTTTTTTTTAACCTTAATGGGGCTCAGCAGACTGACACAGTGCTCCGCCTTTCACACCTCCAAATGTTCACGTTCTCTCAAGTGTTATTCTGTCCAATCAGTGTGATATTAGTTCAACCGGATGCAACGTACTGCTGTGTATTCGTTGTTTTTAAACCTGAAGATACTGTAAATTTATCAAATTATATTCTTTTCTCAATGCCCTCTGTATTCATTTGGCTCACTGTCATTAAATAGTAATTTTAAATAGGCATCGAGAAGGCAGTAAAAGGTTTTCTCTTTTCTTTTCTTTTTTAAATTCTCTTCCATCTTACTGCTGCTGTTTTTTTGCATTAATTATAGCAAACCTCCAGTCCTCAGCATTCAGGAATCTTTTTCTCATTCAAGATGTTACAGTTTGTGAGGAAATTAAGATGGACAGTAATAAAGTTTTGTAAGTCACATGTTGGGGAGAATGCAACATGTTGTGTCCACACATTGACATGAATGCAAAATAGATCAACACATTTAAATTCAATAATACATAATAAATCAATAATAAAAATTTAAAGTTTACAAGGCATTGATTTCTACTGAATTCATTAGCTGTTGGGTAATTAGTTACATCGATGCTCTGAGGCACTGAGCAATAAGCTGTGCGATGGAAAAGTCAATACGTCTCTTCTGGAGAGCCAGGAGTGTTGAGTGGACACTACAACAAATGGCTCTGTGGAGTGACAAGTGATTGAGTTTCACTCTTTTTGCCTCATTTCTGTGTTCAAACCCCACATTTGACGCTGACCAGCAGAGACTTTAGCGGCTTGTTATTTGGCTCTTCACTAAATGTGCCTTTTAAGTGCAGAAGCGGAGCTGCGGAGCCGACCGGCAGCGACCTGCGGAGCTTCGGCTAGCGCACCGTTTCAAGCGGAGTTTCAACTCTCTGCCTCGGAATTTGTATTGACTATTATTTAAATGATTCCTGGAACCAAATGAAGACGGGAGATTAGTTCCAATATGTAGCTTAGAAAAGCATAGAAAATAACTGGCTGTCCTTCAACAAACCAAACAGAAAAGGCTTTTAAACAAATGAGAAACAAAACTTTATCTCTTATTTTTTGGTATTATCCTCACAAAATGAGCCTGCATGGGTTTTAAGCAGAGGTGCTTTCACCTTAGATGAGTGACAGTTCAAACGAAAGGCAGGATTCAAAGACTTAATACCTCTAATGCGTTGAGCGTCACAAGTACACAAAATGTAAGCATGCAACAACAACAAATGTCTTTTGTCCTCAAAGTGAGACGGGATCGCTCGTGTTTATGATCAGTAATTGCAGCTTAGCTCCGCTGAAACACTTCTCGCCCTGATGAGAGGTGCTTGCTGTTTGATGTTTGCTCTGTCACTCATCCAAGACACGGCAGCAAATAAGAGAGCCCTGCGCCGCTGCCTGAAACCATTAGGCACAAGCCCTCCTCCCTCTGACACGTTTTCTCGTGTGGCGAAAATGCCATTTGGCGCTTTTACACCCAACACATGAATCAATGGTAGTTTAGTCTATACACTGGGGAAGAATATACCCCCATTTCTGTTTTTTTTTATTGTGAGATATCAGCCAGCAGGCATTGAACGTTAAGCAGAATAAATGATTTATAGTTACGGTCAAGACATTTTTCACGCCATACGCGGCTGTTAGAAAAACAATCTTGTGCGGCTCGAAACAGTTTAAAGATACATTGTGTGAACCTTCTCTCTGTTTTTGGATTTATTGCGGTTTGCCGGGCCATGTTCTGTCCTCGTTGGTCACCTGTATTGGACTTAAACTCACATTATCCCTACAAAATCCAATTTCTTATTATTTCTGCAGTGCAGGAAGACTGCGGCTTCGCTCTTTTCTGCCAGTGGAAAACTGTTGCATTTGTGATTTTTTTTTGTGATACGTATATAAACTTTGAAGACCAGCATTAGTAGTTTACGGAGCTATAAAAACACTGATATATCATTGTTGTCCTCGTGGATTTCTTAACGCCAACCTGGGTGCCGTAAAAGTTGTCACTTTCATCCGACATTAAGCGGCAGACACGGCAAAGCATTTCCTCTGGATTCAGGTCCTAGTTTACCTCCCGGTGATGCAGTGGGCTGAATTTTGCACCGCAGGGTTTTCTCACCTGACCCACCAGATAAGATGATTCAGTGATCCACGCACTGCATTCTATGCCTGCCCTCTGCATCTGGGAATAGAGAGCGCGGGAAACCGATTGGAAAAGGCAAGCACCTTTAAGAGGGGAAGAAACTCCTTCGTGGTGATTGAACAAACATTTGGTCTGTCACATTTAATTCAGGCCGATCACACTGAACCCCGTCGCTGCGAGGGGAAACGCCAGCCCTCGGTGAAATGTGCGACACAGTGGCGTTTAACTCAACCCCACTGAGTCTTTATTGTGGCTTGTGCCTGTATTTTTCTCCTTTTGAAAATCGTCCAGTTCTTCTTCCACTTTCTAGCCACATCTAAATCATGGCTATAGATCCCGCCTCTTTCTCTGCAGAGGACGCTGATTGGTCTTTTAAGAAGACAAAGGAGAAGGACCTCTGACGTTTCTGATGTGAAATTTTAAAGGTGCATTGTGTAAAATCTGTCTTAATTTAGGATCGTTACATTGGTAAAAAGCTTTAGTCCATTAATACATTAAAGCCTCTGTTCCACTAAAATTAGAGGGGGTGACACCATGTTTTTGGACGCGGGACGTCGTGGAAGCAATCGGCATTGAGTTCCGTCGCCACGCACCAAACCTGCACCCCCTCCGCTTTCACAGCTGCGTGTCTGCTGACGTCATCGCGCTGAGATCGCATGATGAAGTGCTACAGAATTCAAGAGTCCGGCGCTGGCCAGTAGTGGAACGATGACGTCGTTGCCGCCAGACTTGAAGCGGCGCGCACCTCCGCCTGCCGCTTCCCGCCGTGCAGCGATTGTTTCGGCGTCTGGTCCATTTTGTGCCCGAGCAGCGGGCGAAACAGCCAGAGGACAATCAACAATTATCCAGCGCTGATAGAACGTGATCGAAAACTTTTGCATGTTTTTTGGGCAGTGGAATTGGGCCTTAAGTGTATACTCACAGTACAATAAAAGTAATTTGGTTTTCCTACCCTTAGAACAATTTTTACTATGTATAAGAATGTACATAGAGCAAGAGTCTTGCTCCCAGTTAGCTGCCAATTTATTTCTAAGGAAATCTGGTGTGGACAATCCAGCCTGCCTGACAGCGTGTTTCGTAATTTAGGGTGAACGATCGCGTCCTCAAATTAGCCAACGAAGAAGAAGCAGGTGGACGAGGGATTCAGGTTTGGGCTTGAAAGCCACTGTAGTTCACTGGTAAGATAGGGAGAGGGAAGGTATGTAGTCCCTGGGGCAACTTAAGTGAAAGAGCGCTGCAATCTAAAACCACTTAATGTGGCTGTTTCTTCTTCAAAATCTTCAAATATTACACACTCAACTTTTAATGATCCAGCTGCCATGCAGTGCTTGATGAATGCAGAGACAAAATTGTTTAATAAACTGGACCATTGTGTTACAAGTTGTTTAACCACTTTGGGGAAAAAAAAACTCACATCCATGTGTGACATATTGAATAATCACCCCACAGTTCCCACAGCGTGCTTAAGCTCGATGCTGAACAGTGAGGCTGTTATAATTTGGAAGGGTGCAAGGACAACCTTTCTCAAGTTTTCCACGGCACAGAAACAAATGCAAACTAATAAGCCCAAAGGACGTGTTTGAGCTTTGGGTTGTGATCAGATTTTCTTCTTATTTTCAGAATTTATCATCCAGCCCAGTGGCGATATCACTTAATGGTTCAGACTTGGACTTGAGAAACGTCTGATAATTCAAAATTAATTCCACTATAATAGTCCAATGAACCAAAATGTGTGTTTGTATTGCAGTGTGTCCAAAAAAATTATTCAGGATAGACGAAAAAAAGAAAATCCCATAGACAATAATAAGGCGCTTTGTCACTATATGATACATGTATATTGTATATAGAGTAGTTTATGGTAATAGAAGCGGCTTGTTGTGGCCTGGCTTGAAGATGATAATGTGGTGCAAATCTAAAAGCCATTACACCTCCCTGGGAGCTCTACAACCACCGCTGACTGGTAATTGCAGTGGTGCCACGGCAGAGCTGGTAGCCCTGTGCTCACGCTCGTCTCATATTGCCACGTCCAATATGATCTTCAAAGGCACTGGTGCAAAAAAACTCCTGACTTTAAAAAAAATTAAAAAAATTACAGCGTCCTTTTATGTCCAAGGCTGCAGGACGGAGTCGCCAGCCGCCTGATATGAATGTGAAGGAAAAGGGAGAATAGGTTAATGTTAATCAAGGGAGAAGAATAAATGGACGGGGCAGAATGAAATCAAGTTCCATTCATCAGAATATTTGCCGGGCCCTTTGCTGCCCTTCTTCCATTCATCCTCCTCTTTCAAAAAGTGTTGAACTAAAAGTAACAAGCCTCACTTGCTTTAATTAATTGAGAGTAAGTAATTAAATTCCAGCGCGATCAGATTAGCATCTCTTTATTTCCCCCGCAGCCCAACGTTCAGGCATTAATATTTGATTTTAGATGAGACTGGCCTGAGAGTTGCGCTCGGCGAACATTTTAAACTGGAGGACAATAAAATAATGAACTGTGGCCCGTCAGCCGTGAGGTGAGGATAATGCACTTGTGGTGGCTGCTGGCGCTATCGTGACGGCAGGCAGACGGGGCATCAAACGCCACTTCATTAACAGACCAAGTGCCAATGAAACGCCTCGGAACAAGGTTAATTCCGATAACGTTAATTATCCCAGAAGAGCTCTGTGATAGCTGGTAACGGGACATACCAGACTGAAAGTAGAGACTTTACGCAGCCATAGTTACTAACGATGGAGGAGCAGGCAACAGTATATTTAGCTCTCTGTTTACAGCTCGCTGTAAAAAACTGATGTTTTAACGGTTTGGAAGGTGACTTCTCCCAGGGTGACTTTTAAAATCAAATCAACGCTTCATTACACACATTGGTGCAGTTCATGAAGGTTAATTTTAGACTTTAAATACTTTGTTTGGCTCATAACATAACATTAGCATGTAGAACTGTAACATGTGCCCACTGATGCTGTCGTTTGCTTGGAAATCGTGAAACATTTTGCTGTTGTGAGGTTTGACCAGAGAATCTTTTTCCTGCCTTTTTGAAACAGTCTTTAGCTATTTCCAGTTAAGATCGCTGGCTTGACAAGTTCAGCCAACAATGCTGTGATGCGACGTCCGCCCACACAATCGCAATGACGCCGTCTGTTGGTTTAACAGCTAAACTTAAACTGTTTTGTGTTTCATGTCCACTTGTCACACAAGGAGAGAATACTTACAACAGAGGTTTATTTCAATAGGTCTGTTTCCAGGCAGCAGCTCGGCTGCATTCCACAAGTGTGGACTTTAGTGAAGCAGCCGGCGAGCTGTCGTCGAGAGGGGGAATAAAAGATGCATTCTTGAGTTATTCCCCCGTCCTCTGCGGCCTCATCATTACCTCAGAGACTCCTATCAGTCCGCCCTCCGCCGCCTCCCTCCCCCGCTCCCTCTTAGTTTTAGATCAGCAGCTCTGCTTTGATATTCATGTCGCTGCGTGATTGAGATGCAAAGGAGAGACCGGTTGGGTCTCAGGTCATCCTCCCTCTCTCTCTCCCCCTGTTTTCCTTTTACCTCCGCCACCTCTTTTACTTCTGCTCTTCCTCTTCTTCCTTTGAGCTGGTGCCAACATCGCCTCGTTGTAATGCAGATCCCTCATACGTTGTTATAAAACACACCGCTACATGGTCTGAGGTCAAGCTGATCTTGGAAAAAGGGAAGTGGGGAGGTTAGTTTTTTTACTCTCCTCCATCCTGCTAGACGAGTTGGGGCCATCAAACTCTTGTGCTTTGAGTAACTTTAGTTGCGGTTGGGCTTTCTTTTTTTCTCCACCGTACAGCACACCAAAAATCAGCATATAGCTTTGTTGTATGGTTGTGTTTGCTTACAACAGGCACTGTACAAGTAAAAGCAAAAAACTAGTAAATACATTGAAGATCAAGAGTTGAATGATAAAATCATCGCAGCAACAGAATAAATCTTTCACTCACAGCTAGATTGCCAACTGAAGTTGTTTTGATAATGTCGAATCGCTGCTTTGCTTCGCTAACGTTTGAATGACTGACAAGGAGAAAATGTGTGCCAAGGCCATTAAGAGCGTTAAAAACAGGCATCTGTCCAACTTCCATACTTGCTTTCTCCTGCACTCAGGACCTTGGGGGTTTGCTGTCATGAGATGGAGGCAGGGTTGCACAGTTCATTGCAGGGCCACATAGAAAGATAACCTTCCCCTGCCCCCACAGACAACTTAGTGTTGCCAATTTGCCGCACATGCATGTTTTTGGACTGTGGGACGAAGCCGGAGAACACGGAGAGAAGCCACGCAGGCACTGAGGGATCATGCGAACTCCATAGAGAAAGGCCTCAACATGAAATCTCAAAAATGAATTTCCAAAAACTGACTAGGAGCCAGCGAGGAGTGTGAAGGACGGGGCTCACATGCTCTCGTCTGGCTGTTTGTTGAAAGATGAGTGGCAGCGCTGATTGCGCCGTCTCACTGAAGGCTGGGAAACATTAAGTGCTTCCCGGTAATCAACTCCCGAGCCAATGAAAACACCCGTGTCCTTCCCAAGATGGGGGAAAACTAAGGACAGATGGTGGAGAAAAATGTATCCTGACCACAAACTGGATTTGTTTATCAAATTTAAAACCTCCAAAGTTCTTGACAGTTGGTCCGGAACTGAGCAGCCAATGTGCCAGAGGCAAACATGACGGCATTCCCAAACATCATGAATTCCCTTTTTTTTTTTGTTTATTTAAATTTGTTAAGCTAGCCAGTGCTTAATGTGAGCAAGACAGTAAAAAAAAAAAAGAATTTCTGAGCAGTGCTTCCTGCTGGTTTCACTGGTAAATAAATCAGTAAGCCGTCCACAATACTTTTATGAATAATTAAAACCTCCACCTTTTTATTTCCAGGCTGCGGATATTTACAGGTGGGTTGACTTTAAAATGCGCCATCCAAGATGGCCTGAGCCTTCTTTTGACGCGAATGTGCGCCCGGACCGCCGAGCAACTCTTGACCCTGGGAGAAATGGGACGCATTCGGGGGAGAAACCAGGCGGAGCTGCTTGATCCGGCTTCGCTTCGGAGTTTTGAATCTCTCCCGCAGGGCGGCGCTGAACCTTTGCCCTTTTTTCTTTCGCATGACGGCGTCGCTGAGGTTTTTTATTCGCTGCATGGCAGCCGTCGTTCGGTGTGGTCTGACCCCCCCCCCCCCCCCCCCCCACCCATCCATCCATCCATACGATGGGAAAGCAATACGTCTTGGCTGGTGATTCCGTAAAGTGTCTTGGCTCCTGTCTCAGACACCCACGCTGCTGGAATAACCTCACGGACATGCGCGCACACACACACAGATGCTGAATCTTCCACTCCAACTACACACACACACACACACACACACACACGCCGAAGCAGAATCTTGCATCATGCAGCGCTTGTTTGTGTGATGCACCACTGGCCCTTTGATCCCTTCGGACCTTCCGGCTCGCAGGACAAGTTGCGCAGACCTCAGGAAGTTGCGCTCGCGCTCGCCACCCTCGACTGAGACCACTGACCTTTGTCAGACAGTAATGCCACTGCTCAGCCGCGGCTACGTCTCCAAAGCCAATATCCGCAGATTTATTTTATTTGACTGCTGGAGTACATCCTCTCAGCTCAGCCTCTCCCTGCGCCTCGGGCAAAGATAAAGCTAGCAGCAACGACCCTGGAGAGACGCTGTGAATGTCCCTCCTAATCAACTCTTACCTTCTTTCATATCTGCCCCCCCCCCCCGCCAGCCTCTCCCGCCCTGTGGACAAACAGACACACACACACACACACGCACACACACAAAGCT
This sequence comes from Nelusetta ayraudi, assembly GCF_046127955.1. Lineage (NCBI taxonomy): Eukaryota > Metazoa > Chordata > Actinopteri > Tetraodontiformes > Monacanthidae > Nelusetta > Nelusetta ayraudi. The sequence continues at coordinate 6,295,883 of NW_027466067.1, read as the reverse complement.
GCATGGCTTTAGCATTGAGGAGTCTTTTAGCGAGTGTAAGGTTCGCTTTAAGTTCTGGGAGGCCGCAGGACACGAGGCTGCATTAAAGGGAGGTTCAGGAGGCTGGTGTGCGACATTCGGGATGCCTTATTGGCTCGGCTGTCTCCCTGCTGTCATCTTGCAAGGAAACACATATTCAGCGGACAGGGCAGGAAACGTGGATGTAAAAAGCTTTGCCCGGGGCGAAGGAATTTGCTATTCACCCTCTGAGGGTTGTGTCAGCAAACTCTTCAGAGGTCAGAGTGAGAAGCCAGATCCCTTCAAGAGGCCGTCTTCCTCAGCATCTCTGGATCTTTGTTTGTTTCGCTGGCAGGAAGCGGCACTTCGGGCCTGGAATGAATGTCTTCTGCCAACTGTTATGAAAAGAGGATTTTATGGTTGTTCAACAACCACAAAGTTCTTTGTTTTGTTTTTTTTGTAATGATTGTTGCTTATCAGATCAGAGGTCGGGTCTTTTCAAGGTTTTCATAGAGGAGGCATTATCATGATGCTAGTCATGGGATGATAATATAAGTAGTTGCAGCTGCAAAACAATCTCACAAAAGTGGATTTAAAATGGCTCAGATCAGATCATGTGATCAGAGCTCTTTTTGCTGTTTTCACACATTCCTTCATGCAAGTTTGGAAATGCCCAAACCAGCTACAATTAAAACAGAAATGATTGTTTTGAAATGAAACGTTTTCTCATTGAATTTTAATTTTGCCTGGAAAAACGACAACAAAAAAGAAAAAGGTTGGTTCATAGATGGAGGGATAGATGGATGATAAAGTTGATAGTGGATGAATAGAAAGATGATGATAGCTGGATAGATAGATAGATGAAGAATGGATGGGTGAATGACACGTGGATGATGAATGACATATATTTGAATGAATGAATGAATTGGATTAGATGGATAACCAGTTGGATATATATCCTCATAAAAAATGAAAGCCTCTGCTCTACTACCAGTTGTCTCAACCATCCTCTAAGGCAGTGGTTCTCAAACTTTCTCTGTCACGCCCCACCTTGGAGGAAGAAAATTTTTTAGAAGCCCCAAATTTGGCGTGGCTTTGTCTTGAGGGATCCCGGTGAACCTGCAAGTGGTCCCAAGTGGGTTAGCGATAAGGCTAGGTTAGGGTTACTGCTGGAATTAGGGTTAGGGTTTCGGGGTTCCTCATGGGCTAGAAGCCCCAAATTTGACGTGGCTGTGTCTTGAGGGATCCCAATGAACCTGCAAGTGGCCCCATGTCTCTAGGACAGAGTTGACTTTTGAGCCCATAGACTTGCCCCATTAGGTCAGTGGTTCTCAAACTTTCTCTGTCACGCCCCACCTTGGAGGAAGAAAATTTTTCATTCCCCCCGAGCTCCCAAAAGCCTAAATTGTGACAAGATAGTTTTTTTTTCAAATTCAAATTCACTGAAACAACATAAATGTGCAACTAATGTTTTACCAGAGAGGAGCCGTTGGGTCTCTCAGCACTTCCAACCAGCGCTCCATCCTCCCGTTCTTCTTCTCCGGACTGACTTTATGGTCCTTTCATCCTTCTCGCCACCTTTTCCTGCCTCCCCGGTGATAAAAGTCGACGGGCATTACATTGAAATTTCTAATGCTTCAACGTCCTTCTTTCATTCTCCCAGCACCAGCAGGCTCGCTTCCTCCCCCCCAAGTAACAAAGACACAATAAAAGCGGGGTTTCGCTGTCAGGTAAATTGTTAGAAATCATAGAGAAATCCTGAGAGGAAAAGAAAAATACTTCACACTTCACACACAAACACACTCACAGCTCTGACAACTTGTCATCCATGTGAGAGCTTTCAGACCAACTTTGTGTTTCAAGATCCAGAACTTTTTTTTTTCCCCGTCGGTAGAATTTCGAGTTTAGTTATTTTATTGAGGTAATGTCATGTTTGCTTGGCCATGCTTGTTTGTTGACGGTTTGCAGTGTGATCACAGTCCATGTGCAAAGAAATACATTATGCACTATACTATATTACGGTCGATAGAGTGCCATGGTAACATGGATCCAGATTTTCTCATGTTGCTCCATCGGCTCTTTGATTTATTCTGCTATCATGAGTTCGATTGCAGACATATCTTGACTCGCATTATCATGCTAATGCATTCTTAAAACAGTCCAATAGTGAAAACTGACTTTTTTTTCAGCTGTGTTGCTGGAATGCCGAAAATGACAACTTGCGCATTTCCAGGTGGGGCTGCCGTTTTTTGTGTTACTGCGCAGAAAATAATTTGGGATTTTGGGGGCCTTTTATGCAAGAAGTTGAGCTGATTATCATAGTGAAGCCCCTGCGGACTGTTTTCTTTCCCCCCCCCCCCCTTAATATGTGGGGCAAAGCTTCACTGCTTGAGCGCTAGTAACATCTAGCACGTGCTAGAATGTGCTAAGAATTGCAATGTAGTGAGCTGTTCCAAAGCAGAGCCATGAATGGAGCAGGTAGGGGAGGGCAAAGAGACAAAACAACCTCTTCAGGCTGAGTGAGAGTGAGGGGATGTTGTTTTTTGAAACACATTTTGAAACGGTCGTAATTATACATTTATCAATGCCAAGCAAACAATGACCTTACTTCATCAGCAAATTATAAACGTTATCATCTATTCTTTGGGATGTGCGTGTGTATTAAAATCTCTGCTGATAATGTTTTTTTCAGGTAAATTGTAATTTCAAAATAATTAACTGTCATTCTGATGAAATAAAAACAAACCAACAAACCACTCGAATATACAAGGTATTTCATTCTACATCCTTTGTCATATACAATTAATGTCTTTATTTGGAGACTGCCGGGGAAAGAAAGAAATAAGAACTCCTTTCATCCAGGCTTCGAGGAGGAGAAATGCCTTCCAACTGCAATCCAAAAGAGAACTGATGACAATTTACTCAAACTAGATTTATTTCATGGTGCCCTGCAGTGTTCGGATGTAATTTTCTTTCAATTTGTCTTCTCGCAGCCTTTTTTCTTTCTCCGTTTGACTAAGTAATTAAAGGAAAATATATTGAAATAGACTAAAAGCGCTGTTTCCCGCACGCTGATGGCTTCAAATGGCTTTAAAACATGAAAATGAATCCGCTAAAGTGTTACTCTATTTTTCCACCAAGACACTTTGCCGCTGCAGTTGCAGTGTGTAATTAAGGTCGGAGAAAAGTTGGAGAGGAGAGAGTCCCAGAGTTGGCTTGATCTCTCCCGTGGGCCTTTCTATCAGTAATAACTCTGCCAACAGGAGCCTCCCTCACCACACTGCGAACAATCTAAAGTTGAGGCGTATCCTCTGGAGGCGGCTAAAAAGCACAAGTGGAATTAAATACTTTTGGGAGTGTATGAAAGGGAAAGTCAAGTGCAAGCCGACGACTCGCAAATTCCGCATTCAGGGCTCGTCTGCCTCTTGTGAAACACTTTGTTTTCTGACTCACCAGCACAGCCGATCCGTATTTTAATCATTATTATTTTTTTTGCACTGCATTAACACAGTCCTATGGGATGGTGCCCATTACTGGATTCCGCTCGAGTTTAGTCAAAACAAACACTTTTCTGTGTTTGTGTGGGGCTGACCCCGTGTCTCACTTCCAACAATAACAAGAGCCAGGGGCCAGCTGGCGCTCCGGTGCGCTGCAGCGTAATGCATCTCCCATATGTTTTCAGCGAACGCCTGGAGGTGAATAAACATTCTTGGAGTGAAACTTGCCCATTTACAGCCTTATCTTCCGCCGTTAAATGCCTCAGGAATATTACTGTGGTCGGACAGAATGTGAACCAAGTTTGTTGTCTAATGGTGCTAATGATGCCGGAGAGTTACTCTTAAAAGCTTTTATTCTATATTTAACATATCAAGGTAGCTACTTGCTTTGACTAAACACAAAATAACCGTTGATGCACAATAAATGTCTTTCCCCTGCATTTGTTAGCAAAAACAATATATTCCCATTTAGATTTGATGTATGGCAACTCCAACATTTGGATAAAGTGCAAAGAGGGATTTCCACTGAGTTGTGTTTTTGAATGAAGACTCATGTTCTGTACATCATCAGCAAAATGATACTATTCTACACGAGGCTTTATGCCAAACACTGATGGGTCGTCCAGCTGGGGGAACTAGACTAAAGATGACAAATTCAACTTTATATCCACATTTTCTGCATTGACTCTCAGAGTTGCAGCCTGTGATCAGTGCTGTCAGTTACAGAGAGGCTTTGTCCTAATCTGGCTTCAATATTTTCAGTGGGTTGTTCAGTGCTCCTCCAATTCTAACATTATTGCAGTAACATCAGATCTGCTTGAACTCACCTTTTCTGCAGATGAATTAATCTGTTTTAAGTGGAGTGGACAGCTGGGGCTGTGTTCAGTAAAGCAGCAGCCTCGACCCCCAGTGGCATGAGGAGGCTGCGTATGATTTTTTTTTTCTGTAGGTGGGTGTGGGATAGGGGAGGTGGTAGCCGTCTGACTTAAAATCAATGAGTGGCAGCGCGGATGAACGCCGAGATTGTGTTGAACTACCTGCCTGCTTCCGCGGCAGTTAGAGAGAGACTCCGTGTTTGATCACGCGGCCGGGGATGAAACAAGTCGACCGTCTTTCATGTCGCTGAAGTCAAAGCGTTTCAAAGGCGCCGGGGCCGCTGTCAGTCCGACCCGGAGCCGGAGAAGCCGTCTGCACCATTATGTCTTCCCTCTGTGTTTTGCCATCGTCGCCTCGGGCCGCACGTCCTCGCGCAAATTGGACCTCATTAAAAAAAAAAGCGGCGAGGATTGCAGCGGGCAGAGGGATCGCTCAGCTTCCCTCCCTTTTGCTCCGTCGCCACTTGACAGACTGAACCGGTATCCTGATGGCAGAGATTAAATATGGAGGGGTATGGGGGGTAAGTAAATAAATAATACGTGCTGGGAAAATGGTGAAAGTTATCTTATTAAAACTTGAAAGAGCGGCGTAACAGAGGAGGAGGAGGCGGGTGAAGAGGTGCTCGTAGCGGAAGCCAGATGGCCACCAGGTCTGAGTGTTTGCTCAGATGGAGGGTGGGTTTTCAACATGCTTGGGTTCGTTACAGCCGTGGCCCAGGAATATTTTTCTCATCAGTTGGTCAGTTGCAGGTCTCAGCCTCAGATTCCAGCCAACGGGGGTTCTTGAAGCGTTGCAGAGTTTGTGTGTCAAACTCAAAATGGTTTGAGAGAAGTCAGTGTTGAAATGTCCTGTCAATTGGTCCTAATGTACATTAGTTTGGGGTCACTTGCTCATTTTAGTGTTAAACTCAATTTTAACCGGTTTAATAAAATAATGATTGTGTCTTTATATGGGTTTACTCCCACAACTAAGTGTGATTATAACACAAAGCTGTGTTTCAGAATTTTTTATTTTTTTACAGCAATTCAAAAAAAAGAAGCATTCAACCTCTGTGATAATGGCGCACTTGATATCCATTCTCTAAAATCCCATTCAATTACACATTCAAGCAAACCACTCTCAAAGCCATCCCATAATGTGTTCAGCACATCCTGAGTGATTTTCATGCACTGGTGATGTTCTTGGAGCATTCCAGTAGATCATCTCCTGAAGCTGGTAAAAACTGAGTTCAATGCAGAAACGAGTCAATGACCCCAAACTTTTGAATGTTTGAAAAACAAGTCTACTCAGCGTTGAAGCGTAAGCTACACCAGTTTGTGACCTGAGAGGTAGCCACAGTTTAGCATCCCGCTACTAAATTGTGTTGCTTCCGCTGAGAACTTCCCACAGATAATCCGCAATGAAAGACTTATAAAGTCTGAGCGGCTCAGCCCTCTCTCAGCATGCGGCTGAGCGCCTGCCTGTTGATGGCGCACCCAAGTCGAAGCCATGAATAAACAACAGCTGGCCGGGGCCGAGAGGGTCTCATGGATAAAATATGCAAGGTGTGGGTGAAGATGTGCGCGGGTTTTTCTGACACTTCCTCCTCTATTTTCTGCAAACTGACGCATGACAAGACGCCGTACTCTGTCGCTGAGCTGCAGCAACCACATTACAATCGTGATTATTATTTCCCCCCCCCCTTCAGCCGTCTTTTGTCAAGCGTCAGTAGTTTTTCGGGAGGGGGATGTGGGAAATCTAAAGTGAAGGAAATGATCTGCTTCCCCCCGCTGGGCTGTGTGGTCAGCAGGGCAGCAGAGGCTCTGATCCCGTGAGAAGCTATCAGGATAATAATTGCAAGTCAAATCTGGGCTCACCTTCTCAGATTTCTCATCGTCTTTCCAAAGAATTGTCGCCGCGACAATTTTTTTGCATTTACATCTTAAACAGTAGGATTGGCAGTGTTGACTTTTCAGGGTCAACATGAAATAATGTCCAGTACAAAATGTCTGCTTCGCCTTCCTTTTTCATTATCAAGACTTTCTCTAAGTTATGCTCCTCCGGGCCTTGCGTGGCGAGTGGTCATCCCGGCGTTTATAGATCGGCTGAACCTTCCCCGTCATAAAAATGACAGCATGTTCATTCTTTATGGACGGCTATTCCTCATGGCCTTATAAACAACTTGTGTTATGCCGTGGCTGTGGTTGTGTCACGTGGATTTAGTGCCACTGGAGGTCTCAGGGAGAAGCTCGACAGCAGTTTGTGGGAATGACGATGTCTTCTTCTTCTTCTTCTTCTTCCTTTCTTCATTTCTGCCGGGTGGCAGTTAGATGTCTACATCCAAACCTGATGGTTGTTTTTTGTGCTGTGAAGATTTGATTCTCTTCGGTTTTCTTTTGGCGGTTTGGGTTTGGAGGCGTTTTCATCAGTGAACCTGGAATTTTCTTCCTGACAGAAAGGATGACAGAGTCAATTTTTTTTTTGTTGCATCCGTGAGTCACTCCAGCCTACGTCATGGAGGCTATTTAAACCACCTGATGACATCACGCAGTTTGTGGAAGGAGGCCAAGGTATGATTGGTCAGAGACCAAGAGGCCACGCCGTGTTTGCCGGTAATTTGTGACTCAGTCTGACTAAGATGATTAAATTCAAAAATCTGGGTTATGTATTTTTTTCTTCTTGAAACTTGACTGTTGCATTTTTAAAAGGATTTTTAAAAAACTGTTTAAACAAATATATATGCATTAGCCTTAGGACTAGGATTAGGCTGTTCCTTTAACTGTAAAGGGCCAATAAAGAGTTGTTGAGCTTCCAGTTGGCTCCTCTGCATTTGTCCATGTACAAGCCCACATACAACTGTGAACATCCCTGCAGAAAAAAGTTTGGAAATGGGCAACGAAACAACAAATAAAACGTGTATCGGCGTTGGCGAGGCATTCATGAGCTCTAAGAGCGCAGCCAGCCCTGCAGGCCGTGCACTGATTCCCGATGCTGTGAACTTCTCTGTGTTTGCATAAAACTGCCATTGGCTGGGCAGAGAAAGAAAAACGGAGCCTGGGCGAAATTCACCTTCCAGCCTCAGACGTCTGCAGCTCCTTTCCGGACTCGCAGCCTGAAAGAAACCGTTTCAGATAAAATTACGGCCACTTTTCCTCCCTCCCCTGGTTGTACTTTTTAGCTGCACTGAGCCGGCGACACGAGGCGTCTCGTCTGCTCCCCGGTTGTATCGTTACCGTCCAGCCTTGGATGTAATACGCTGAAAGCCTCGCCCCTGAATGCAGTTCTTGGCCTTTTCTCTGGCGGAGCTTGTTGCATCATGCGGAGCGTGATGGATGTGTCCATGTGAGGAAACAATGGTTCACTATCTTCCACCGCAGACGATTTCCTTTCAGTTTGTGCCTTGCATGCGCGTGTGTGTGTGTGTGTGTGTGTGTGTGTGTGTGTGTGGAAGCTCCTCTATTCTTGGAGGTGTCTGTCCCACAACCCTATACATAATAGATCACCTATTTGAAGTCCCAGTTAACTTGGAGTCATCTTAATACATGAATAATTCCCTCCCTGTTTTCTTAAGCACCAGCCCCCCTCTACCCCCACCACCGCCGCCTACACACGCACATGCGCACACACACAGAGATTTTTAAATCAAAACCCTCACTGTGTTGGTCCTCAGAAGACGTCCATCGTCCCTGAAGTCTCTTGTGATTCTCGGGGTGCGTTCACACCGGTCCTGTTCAGTCACTAGCTATGTTTACATGCGCAAATTTCTCCAATCCGATCTAAACCCTGGTTGATCGTGAATTCCAATGTGGGTAAACACAACTCAAACGTCCCCTGCATTAACCGATAAATAATACAAGTTTCTTCATCATTCTCTGCCCTGTAGTTCTTTCATAGTTCTTAATGCAGCGCCACCACAGGCCAGGAGGGGAATACGCCCCTCAAAAGGTTGAGTGTCTTTGACAAAGCGCAGCGCTGGACGACCTGCTGAATGTCGCAGCTCGATAGTGCCAAGTCTACTGGACCCTTGGGTGTTTGAAAATGGCCTTGTTCTCTCTTGGTACCACTCACTGTCTCCAGATTTCACACTCACACGGTCATTATAATGTTCTATTCAAGCCTCGGGGGGGGTCAAACCTCAACATTAGAACCAACTGCAGCACACAGTGGAGAAGAGATAATGGATAAAACATCAAGACGCGTCGCCTCTCGTCCCAGATGGCAAATTTAAGAAGTGACTTGCATGTTTATGGCCACTTTTCTGGGCGAGCGCCAGTTAAAACTCCTCGGCTGCAATGTGGCGGTACAGTGCAGCAGCTGTCGGCTGCGGTGCGGCGGGGGCCGCCAGTTCCTCAGCCGGGCTGGTCAATCAGTCACGCTGACAGGCTAATAAAGGGTCTTGCTTTCATTAAGGAGCCCACGGTACCCTATAGACGGACAATCCTTCATGCTCTCCTTAAGCACTTGCTTTGTTGTTTTTGAGTTCTGCGCACATTCGTCATTGACATGGGCTCACCTGGCCGGTCGAGCTGGGAGGAGTTTTGTGGGTGGAGAGAGCGCGGGCGATAAACATATTGCAAGTGGAGGAATGCGGATTAATGACCTGGCAACCCAGCTGGGACATTTCCCCGAACTCAAACAGATTCGTTTCATGCATCCACCTGAAAGAGCTCAAGAGATCAAGGTCAGAAAAGGGTGAGGCTCTTTCAAAGTAAAGTGACTGGGCGGACATTCTGTCTCTCGCGCTGGCAGCGGCCGGGCAGATTTTACTCTTTATCGCCGGTTGAGTGAGCAGGTAACAGCTCGAGGCTTACAGTTGATGCGAGCGGTGGCACTTGACCCGCATCACTTCCCCGTGGCGAGGAGTGATGCGCACCAGCGTTTAGCTAAACCCCTGCCCAAGCCAGATGGGAGTAAAGTGGAGACCCACATTTGACAGAGGACCGCGTGGTGTGTGTGTGTGTGTGTGTAGCTGCTTCTATTCTTGTCTGCCTTACAACCCCATACATAATAGATCATAGATAGACCAGTGGCATTTTCTTGTTCTTTCAATGTAAATCTGTAAATGGGAAAAGAATTGGAGCTTCCTCGAATGTTGTTAATCTTGGCAGCAACGTGGTGCACTTCTAAACTAGATAGACTTGCTTTCTTGGTCTTATTCGTGGGTTTTAAAAGGCGGCTTGCAGACGTCGGTTTTCACTTACTTCCCCTGAAGGCTTCTGATTGGCTACGCACTACTGAGAACAGTTGGAAATATCAAAAATGATAGACTTAAAAAATTTGGTGCAGATTGAAACTAATCCAACATTTTTTTTAGGTGCCAAGCAACTCTTGTTTTTTGTGCTTAAATAGGAATAAAATGTTTTCTGCATGATTTAGTTCACTTTATTCAGCGAATGTCCTCCTTCCCTCTTGCTCTATCCCTGTTCCCTCCTATTTGTCTGTCTTTGTCCTTCTGGTATCGTGTCCATCCTCTTCCACCATTGCTGGACCCAACACTCATTCCGCTGCTCCTGCGGCTCCAGTCGTATAAATTGGAGCTATGCATCACCACTCTGTATCGGCGAGAGAAAGAGAGAGCGGAAAAAAAATGCCATTATGGTCGGTCAAACGTCTCCGGGGAGTTCAAAAGATGGGAGGGCAGGAGGGAGAGACAGAGGGAGAGAGAGAGAGAGAGAGAGAGAGAGAGAGAGAGAGAGACAGAGACAGAGACAGAGGGAGGAGAAGAGGAGGGTTTAAAGAGTGATAGAGAAGAAGAGAATATTTTAATAAAGACTGTACCAGCACAGGGGGACGGACCGGATAAAAGGGTAATGGCTGCAAAGTATCACCATTACAATACATCACTGTCACAACAGCAACATCAGCAGCAGCAGCGGTGGGACCATTTGAACCTGTTCTCTCCCAACGGAGGTGCGACACTGGAACTGTCAGCCGCGGCTGGAGATGGAGATGTTATCGAGGCTTTTAATAGAATCCCGCACTGGCAGCGGTCTGCGTCGCTGACCTTTGACGGCCTTGGGAGGCCGAACGTAACCAGAAAAAGCAGCGGGCGCGGCGATGACCGCGCGGCGACCCACGCAAACATTTCTCCAATCAGAACAAAATCAGCCTGATTAGAAATTAGAGACGGGAAACAATAAAGTGGTGCGAACCGGGCCGAGACTTTGATCGGAACAAACGGCCTCGAGTTGTCTAATTCGCAGAAGGAGGAGGAGACGACGCCGTGCTGTGTCATAAATAGTTGTTCTCCACTCGTGGCCTCTCTGTGAACTAGATTCCTTCTGCCTTCTCCCCCTCTCTTGCATCCGCAACTTCACTGTCTATTTATGTATTCTCCCTCTCCTCTCCTCGTACCTGTCTATTTTCCCCCCATCCAGCTACGCTCGCCGCTTGCCGAAAAGCAAACTGTCTGTCATAACTGATAGGATTGGATGGAGGTTATTCTGAATAATCAGCAAGATTCCCGAGTCCCGGCATGATCCTTGTTGTTTCAGTACACATACATTGAGTGATTATATTCTTGTGATTTTACTT